>NW_024704748.1:17456294-18656294 GCF_018977255.1 Callorhinchus milii | reverse complement strand
GGACCTTTTTCTTTACCCGTCAACGATGACAACTTACATTTATACAGCGCCTTTCACACCAGGAGGATGTCCCAATGTGCTGGATAATGAGTGGTTTGCACCCAATCTGCGGGTTGGGAATCAGAGAGGAGTTGAGGGCAAAGTGGGGCTGGAGAAAGGAAGATGACCAAAGGCATGAAAAAGAAATTCTTGAGACGGGGCTTGAAGGAGGCAAGGAAGGGGGTGAGATGGTGGGGTTTTGGGATGGAGTTGCAGAGGATGAGGACAGAAAGGATGAAGGCACAACCAGCAATAGTGGAGCAGGCAGGGTGGGGGTCGTGGAACAGGCCAGTACCTGCAGAGCAGAGGGAGAGGCCAGGTTGGAAGAGTGTTACTAGATCACAGAGGTAGGGAGAAGCAAGACAGTGGAGGGCTTCAAAGGTGAGGGCAAGGATCTTGAGCTTGATCCTCTGGGGAATGGGAAGTCAGTGAAGACAGGCAAGGATGGGGTATGTGGAAGTTAACTTTATGGCAGGGGATGATATTCCTGAACGGGAGCATATGTATATTGAAAAGGAGAGGACCAAGAACAGAGCCCTGAGCAACACCACATGTGATGGTGGGAGGGCTAGAGGACAAGCCATTGGTGGAAACAAAGTGGAGATGATGGGAAAGGTAAGAACGGAAACAAGCAAGGATAGAGCCACGAAGGTGGAGATGAGAGAAAAGGCAATGAGTGGTCAGGTATGCAAATCCAGGTCGTGAATGTACATAAATAACAGAAATAACAGAAGGAATCCCGGTATAGAGTTGAAATTACCCCATTCTGACATTCCTTGTACTGTATTGACTTTAAGACCATTTCAAGTGCTACTTATTCAAATAGAAGAGTAGGCCAAGTAATTACAACATAACTTAATTGGATCTATGCTCTGATAATTAATGCAAATTAAACTTCTAGTCCACCAGTCGAAAACATTTACTACCATATTAAACCTCTATTGGAATTTGTGACGGGCATTGATATCACTCAAATTATCTTTAATGGCAAGAATGCTATTTTGCACAATATAGTTAATTAGCAGAATTCCTGACATTTAGGATATAGCCCTTCATTCATACACCAGAAACAATTGGAAACTACTAAATTCATCTGAAAAGGGTTGGAATAAACCAATAGGTGAAGATGGTTTATCAGCAGGTGCATCAAGGAAGGAGGTACAAGATACAGAAACAGACCTATAATTAGCATTGAGTTGGACACGGTTAGTGATCTGAACTTACAGAAGGTTTCAGGCTGAAATAAAACCATATCAAATAAATTGCTGTTTGCTGAGGTAAAGGCTAAAACAAGAAAATTCCAGCTCACAAATCTTACAATAAGAGAGTAGCTACAAGTATTGAATGGGAAACTGTATTTGATTTTTTAAAACTGAGGCACTGGGCAAAAGGATTGTTTAAATGAATGGTGATTACATTTCAATTTAATAATAATAATGTTTAGAAGTAAGAAAATAATTTAAAAATGGAGTTCCACGATTTGAAATATAAAGTTTAAATATAATTCAGAACGTAAAAATATGTTAAGGCAGCACAAGGAATTGGGAACTTATAGTCAGACTTCAGATTGCGTACAAAAGTGAACTCAGGGTTGCAAGGAATAATAAGGCATCATAAAGTGTTGACCTTGAGACTGAGGCCAACAATACATGCTGCAGTAAAAAAAAAAGGCCAAGAAAAAAATAATTGCTGCAGGATAAGCAACTCTTCCAATTGAACAAAATCTCGGTAATGAGAAACATTCACAATCCATTTGAAATAGATAGCTACAATTTTAAAAGTGTGGTTCTGAAAAGCTAACCAACTATTGCTAGCTGCTCCATGTAAACGCATGCTCTGACATGCAGATAGAGGGGCAGAACAAATACACAAAGATCCTCAGGGCATGCTGAAATCTATTTGCAGGAGAGTTGCCCCAAACCGCTCATTTCTCTTCAGCACAAAACTATTTTTTACACTTGTGTCCACAAATGGTTGTTCTTTCGCCCTTCCACCACCCCTCCCCCCACCCCACCCACAAGTAGGATAAGGAGAATACTGTGAAATTATGCTCCATCATAATTGTGTAAAGCGGATGGAGCTTGCAATTATTGCTGGCCTCAGTTCAGGGTGTACATAGCAGACCTTTCCCCATAAACAATTGTGCAATGATTGTTAATACTTATCTTTTCATCCATTGCTAAGCATTTAGTAAAATATCTTTAAATATGATCATTAATTTCAGAAAGTTATTACTATGATTGTCTGTAAAGTCATCTTACCGTTTACACCTTGTTAACATCGAAGTTCTAATAATCACTGTAATACTGAAGAGCAGGAAGGCTCACATAGAAATTGCCATTTAGACGTCCTTTGTGACTCAGGGTATTGTTTCTAAGGGCATTAATGATGAGTTACCTTTCACTGGAGGAGCTGGCTGGCCTCACACACACTTTGGTCTCAGCTGAAGATCATTCAGTAAAATCTTTAGAAGCATTATAATGGGAACCTTGCCAGGCCATTCATCTTGCCCATTTTACAATCTAACATTTTCCAATTAAGTAAACCATGCAAAATACTAGAAAAAGCTGCATTAAGAACGTAACAATTTGCTTAAGCAAAAAAGACAAAGATCCATCTAGTTTGCCTTGCACTATCCTGGCAGTTGCTTGACATGTCGTGTCCCAAACTATATACTGTACCCTGAGATATTATTTTCTAGCAAAAATCGATCTAATTTGTTCTTGAAACAAACAACATTTTCTGCTTCCACCGTCTCCCTAGGGAGCCTGTTCCATTAGTTTACTGCCTGCTCACTGAAGTAGTGTTTCCGCAGATTTGTTCTGAATTTACACTCCTTCAATCACAGGCCGTGTCCTCTGGTTCTACTGTTCAGCACAAGATAAAATAGCTTATCATGGTCTACATTATCTATTGCCTTCGGAATCTTAAAGACCGTAATCATATCGCCCCTCAACCTTCTCTTCTTCAGTGTGTTAAAAAAATGAAACTATCGACACTGTGTTTGATGTATTTTATTATTAAATCAAACAGACGGGAATGATTCTTTCAACATAAGCGTACGTACAAACACTTTTTAAAAAAAACAGGATATTTTCATTACAGTTATAGAGCAGCCAGCAGAGTGACATCCAAAGGCCAACACAGAGCAAACAACTACAAGGATTATTGTCATTGAAGGCATATTGGTGCGATTTTAATCAATATAAATATGCTATAGCTTTTTTTTTAATTAATGGTAATCTGATAAACATCTTTCACCAGGATACCATTCTGTGCAACTTTCCTCAAGTCCAAAAGTGGTAGGTATTGTATGATTACAAGATTTGTTTTTTTAAAAAGTGTATCCGGTCAATTGACCTATGCATAAAAAGCAACACTTCGACAGTTTAATCTATCCACCCAATATTAAGTATTCATGCTGTCAACGTCACTAGTAGACTTGTTACTGGAATTCATTAGTTGAAATCAATGCTGCAAATTCAGACACGCCCGATCAATTCTTCCAGGTCTTCCATTACCTATTTTACACAATTTCAGCTGCAACCTTGGTCCTGTGCCTGCTAGTCCAGCCAGTATTGACAGATCAGCAGTCACTTTATCTTCTTATTCTATCATGCTGTTACCATAACCTTTGATGTTATTTCTCTCTTGGTTTGCTGAACCCACTGTTATCCTCAATTAATATCTATATGTGTCTGTGCCTGGTTTATGTGGTAGCTTCCAACAGTGGAGGAATCCCATGAGAAGAACTGGATTTATACTTCCCACTGCTAAAAGCGCTCACATAGATTTAAAAATATTTATGCTTATATTCCACTAGTGATACACAAGCAATTTTTTTTAATGTTAGTAAAGAGCCTTAATAGTCTTGAAAAATGGCTTCTTACAATTTCTTGGGCACTCCAATTGGCATTTCTGATCTGAAATCTAAAATCTGGTTTGGATCGCAATTGTGCAAATTATTGTTTTTTTTTAAATCATGTGCTCCCAGGCTCCAGAGTGAATTGCTTTCAGATTGCACAGCAAACACCAGATATATACTTGGTTTTCATTGCAATTTAGCAGATGTTTTCAATGCAAAATGAAACTGGGCTTTGTGTGGAGTTTCTGGTCACACCAAAATCCAACAGTCCGTGAGACTAGCAATGTGTTTGTGCATTAAAGCATAACCTACATGCACTTGTATTTGCCTCAAATAATTACTTACATTTCTAGTTTTGGACATCATTTCCACGCCTAGTGTTTAGCCACCACAACATTAGTTTCACCCATGGCCTGCAACTTGGTTAGTTGGCTAAGACAGGAAATACAGAAAATGGTAGCATAGGAAAGAAATGGGGAGCGGGCGAAATAGGAGATAGTAACAAATTATTAGTCTTCAATCTGTGGAAATCCATGCTGGCTTTGTAAGCAGCAGTACAAAATCAATTAATGAACAGGATCTGCCAACAACAAATATATTAGAAGTTAATATTTTGAATGGCCATACCTCAAAAACTAACAGGACATTTCCAAAGTTATTTTAAAGCTATTTTTCTTTTAAAAATATACAGTTATTTACTTTGACAGAGACCAAGTAGAATTTATTATAGGTTTATGAGAGATATCAGTGGACAAGGATAACCATAGNTTTTTTATGAATAGATTGCGGATGCAATAAAATAAAGTGCATTATCTTGTATTTTAGGAACAACAGCTTGCAGTTAAATAGTGTTTTGGAGGAACTACTCAAAATGTTCGACAAACGTAATGGTGCACACCAAGCAGGGAAATTAGAGATTTAGAGATGTTGACCAAAGGAAATATTCGGGCAACCCGATAAAATTATTTGTATGCACTGCAGAATTAAGTTTTTTAACAAAATGCTACAATATTCAAATGATGAAATTAGTTTCTTTTTTTTAAAAGAAGTTGAAAGAATTTGGGAATCACATCATTGTTTAACAATTGAAAAGAAAACCCTGCTTCTGACAATATTCTCATATCTCCACTAGGAGGTGAATTGCGTGAGAGAAATTGAAGAACCAATAATAAATTGGTCATTTTCAATCTACGACTGTTTGTGGGACATTACTGTGCGCAATTGGCTGCCGCGTTCACCCACAAATATACAGTCAATTCACTTTACAGTGTGTTCTGTGAAGCGTTTTGGGACGTCCTCCCGACATGAAAAGCGCTATATCAGATATCAAATGCAAGGATTATTAAGAAGTGGCCAACAGGTAAAGTAGTAAAATACTGAGTGCACACATTTGCAACTGTATTTCATTTGATAGCATTTACAGCATAACCTGGATGCAGACATTGCATGGTGAATATCCACGAATGAGATCAAGCAAAGATTTATGTATTTTAAGGGTAATATTTACGACTATCTCACTGTCATTAAACGTGAATTCCACCATAATTTTTCGGTTTTGTTTAAAGTGAGATCTTAAAATATATAAACAGTTTCAGAAGAATAATAAACATCAAAAACTAAATAACCACATATAAATATATGTGCAATTGTTTTTTCTTTAAAAATTCTAGTAATTCCCAAGCAGAGCCAACACCAACAGTATTAGGTGTTACTTATCATTTTCGAAACTCACAAGTACTTTGCTTGTGGGGACAATCTGGAAATCTTGTAGATTGTTTAAGGTTTCATGAATTGATTAAGACAGATATAACCAGGATACAAAACACAATGACTCTGAACAATTTCTTACCCCTTTTCTGTAAACATTGGAATGTGGATGCTTGCTGACCCTGCTGAATGCAATTTATACAGATCAAAATTTATGCTACTGATGCATATTTCAAACATTTGTGATACTTTTGGTATAACCTATAAAAAATGGACTTTCCTATTAGTTACAGTAAAATTTGTAAATCACAGTTTGGTCATTGGTATGTGAAGGTTATTCCAAGGTCCCATCCACAATTCTTCCTCATCAGACTGTGTCTGATCACTGTGAGATTCAAAAGGCTCCTTAACATCTTCGTTATCAATAGCTGACTCTTGGTCATCTGTGCTTTTTACTCTCTCATTCCTTGTCTTTAGTGTGCTCAGTTTAAACATGCTGCTGTTAGGACCCACGGTGCTGGAGCCTACAGAGCCACTTGATGCCCTTGCATTAAGGTCATCATTGCTGCAAGAAGCTGTTGCCTTTGTCAGTGGATTGCTCAAAGGAACTTTTTCTTCCTGCGTGACTGCCAGTTTATCCAGTTTTTTGAACTGTTTTCCTACTCGTGCAGGTGAGTTTGCTTTTGCGTTGCCAGGATGGCAACCACGCCTTGTTCTGATGATCGATCCATTTTGAGCAATATAGATGTTACTATTAATGTTGCTGTGGTTATTCGGGTGCTTAATACGAATTCTTTGTGCTTCTGGTGCACTGTCCTCACCAGTTGAGCTGGTTTCATACTCGCGATCTACAACCAACTTTACGCGTTTCTGTCGAGCCCACTGTGTAAAGAAAGAAAAGAGAAAGTTTTGACATTATGTCATTGATGGTCAGAATCAGACAGGGAAGCAATTATTTACATTAGAAAAGGACCATGTCGAACCAATACTTCAATTTATACAGAACACCAAATGTGAGATTTTTAAATACAAGTTAACCAATAAGGACTTGGTACAATACAATGGTTGTGTAAATTTTGTATTTTTTTAAAAAATAGTATATATCTTACGATGGTTTACAGCTTGCAGACTGAAGTAATTTCCACACAGCATTCCTTTGGAAAACCAACTGCATGCAATAAAACACTATTCTGGCCTAGTTTTAGCCTGTAAAACCGTTTTGTCTTCAAATGTAAACTCTGAACTGTGTACCCTTCTTAAACTCTTAATTTGGAAGCTGATTTTCCACAATTCTTAAAGTACCAGCTTCCAAATTGATTGTAATTAATTTTTCTTTTATTCTGTGCAAAGTAATTTTTTTTCTTTCTCTCCATTGGCACATACCTCTCTGCTATTGGAGAGGTTTGGAGTGAGTATCAGCCGGCTACTTGACCTGACCCTGTGGTGGCCACACATGCACACTAACAGTGAAGGATACTGCACAGAGGTATGAGGAGCAGGAGCCCTGGCTGGTTTTACCCTCTACAATCCATGGAAAATCATGGTCAATTTAGCCTCCGCATGCAGCCAAAGCTGAGACCAGTAGATTTAACACAAACTATGATTGAAACCAGTGAGCTCCTCTAACTCCTGCACCATCAGAACTGCCTTCTTATTTTTTTAAATACAAATGGTCTTAAAGGCTAAGACTAGGAGAGGGCTAAGTGGAATTTGGGCTCCCAGCTGCTGAAATAAATGTATCACACAATATAAGAAAGCTTACTTAATGATGAAAAACTAGTTGAGTGAAAAATAAAATCCAACCCAAAATTTGGATCCTCTTTGATTATTTAAAGCATTAATTCTAATAGCTTCTTAGTATTAGAAAACACACATTATAAACTCATTGGACAAAAAAATCCCAACAAGCAATGTATATCATAAATTGATTGAAAAAACACAGCAAACAGTTTCACAAACTCAATCAATTGAAAACTCCACAGCAAACGTCAAAATCTATTCTCAAAAATTGTTTTTGAACCTTCCATTCCTTTTATAATGATGTCACTGTGTCCTGAATACTTTCCGCTTCTGATATTTCTTCATCTAGTCCTTCATTGTCCTCTGTTGATTCTTGCAAGCCTTCTCCAACACTGCTGGATTCATTATATTCTGAAGATGTTCCTTTGCTTAAACTTCCACTCTTTCTACTTACTTTGCTCATTCTGTTACTTCTCTCAGAATAACCCGAGATCTCGCTTTGATTAGAATCTGCCACACTTGTCAAACTATGTCTCAAGCTACTTCTATCACTGATTCTGGAGAGTTCAGTATTGTCACTATAATTGCTCTTCAAGCTTTTTAACCTGCTTTTGCTGAATGCGCTACTAATAGTTGTTTGCTGTGAAACTGGTGCTTGACTGACATCATCACTGTCATTGTAATCTGACTGATCACTGTTTGTTCTCCTCATACTATTTCCAACACTGTCACTCTGTGCATCTGTCAATTTACTATACCTGCTCTCACTCCTATTGGTACTGTTTTGACTGATTGATGTTCCAAATTTTGTTCCATCGCTACTGTTCCCAGACTCTTCCTCTTCCTGACTTATAAATGCATTGATTTTACTTTCACTGTCTTCATTCCCTTCAGATGTGATGTCTTCAGACATGAATTCTTCATCGGATTCCTCCTGAATTGCTTCAAATTCACTGGCAGATGTTGACACTTTCGACATGTAACTTTGACTTTCCTCAGTGACAGATGTTGATTTTCTTACACTTGGTCCACTCCCTGATAAAGACCCACGTGAACTACTACGTCCCATTGTGACATCTGTTTCCCTGCTAGCTGTGTTTGTCTGAGTTGACAGGCTGGACTTTCCTTGAGAACTATCTACATTTGATGTTTGCTGACTGGCCTCACTGTCTATGGAACTATCTGACATTCCTGTTCTTTCTGTTGCTATTGACGTACTCCTACTGATAACACTCCCTTTGCTAAATGTACTTGACCTAGTTTTTGATTCTGTTGTTCTGCTATTACCACCATCTCCTTCAGATTCATCAGATATTTCCTCAGCATTGGATTCGATTCTGCCCGACACTATCGATACTGAATCTTGACCTTCTGTAACAGAAGCTCTATTCTGTGAACTCTGTCCACTTCCAGAACTAGATTTATCAGAGATTTCACTTTTTGATTCTTCATCAGAATCTGCACCTTCTGAAGTACCACCATCCTCTGATTCTGCTTCTCCTGCATCAGAGTCAATCTTTGACTTGGCCTCGTCTTCCGTTCCAACTGATTCATCATCTTTTTCTTCATCAGAGTCTACTGTACTTTCATTGGTTTCATCCTGATCCAGTGTCACTTTAAGATAGGCTTTTTCTTCAGTCTGTGACTGTTGGGTGCTACTTCTTTGTGACTGGTCATCTCCTGTCGTTTTGGAGGAATCCCGTCTCTTCTCCGATCCATCACTATCGTCCTCAGAGGTTGCACTTGTTTCCTGATCACTCTCTGCAGTGACATTAATCGCAACTTTTGACTTCTTTTGTTCCTTTTCTGATTCACTGCTCCCCTTAGTTTGGGACCCTTCCTCCAGTTCACTCTCAGCAGCTGAACTTTTACTAATAGAACCCTGTGATTTACGCCTGGATTTTAACTGTTTGGAGATGTTGATATGCTTCAGCACTTTGCCCAGCTTTCTTTTCTCTGTTGGCTTATCTTTGATTGACTTCTGAACAGAATTTCCATTGACCACACTTCCTGAAGATGTACTCGTTACACTCTCTTGGCTATCCACACGACGTGCAGACACAAGTTTGGCATAACTGGAATCTTTGGTGCTTGCTTTTACCCTCTGAAGTATCATAGGAAATATTTTTGCCTTTTTCCATGGAGAGTGAAAAGCAATGGGAGTTCCCACTTGTTGCTCTCCATCCATCTGTTGTTCAAATGTCACACCACTTGGCGCTAGTTTGCTAATCTGTAACACACTCTTCACCTTTTTCTTTCCTTCTCCTTCACGTACAATTCCTTGCACAGCTTCATCTGCAACCACTGAGGCACCCGCCAACTCTGCAGTTCCTTCTGAAGCTCCAGTGGGATCTATTGCCTCGCTACTCGACATCCCTGTCTCTGCCTGATCTCCAGCTTCCTGAATCCTACTCTTTCTAACAGGACCTTTCCTTGGATCCACTCCCTGGAATTATGAAAATGGAACCAAATTAAACATCGCTTGCAATACAGTGAAATTCGATTAATTGAATATTAGATGATTGAATAGTTCAGTCACAAGAGTTACTGTTTGACATTTCTGATTGACCTGCATTACTTAATTCATCGTAATTTCAACCCCAGTGTTTTTCTTAATATTTGAATTTAAAAATTCTGCCTTACCTGGTGTGTGCTGAGCGTAAACATACTTCTGGTAGTAGAATGTTTTATTGTTTGCCTGAGGCAATGAGTTGTCTGTGCAATAAGAGCACAGATACACAGTAGGAGGTTACATCTTAGGGGAAAGTACACTACCAGATTAACTGAGAGATTGTTTGAAAGGAAACGTCAGCTTTGCTGGAGTGGAGGGGAACTCTACACATGTAATTAATGTAAAACTCACAGTGTCACACCACCTGGTGCTAAATACTGCAGCACATAAGCGTGCTTAAGGAAATGTTTCTACTAATTAAATACAGACATAGTACAAGAAGAATGAGAAAATAACCAATTTTAGAATAGGCTGAATCATGATCGCACAATTTATTGGACTATTAGATTGAGATTTTGACAAACAATAGAACTGATACTGTATAAAAAAAGCAATTCAAAAGCAAGAGAAGAGCAATAATCCAGGTTAACAGGTGTTTATAAATCAAAATCCATATTTAACAAATTATACCGAATTATTTGAACGAGTAGTACCAAGCTCTTGAAACTAAAATGAATATAAATCGCATAATAAAGTTGGCTAAATAATAGCAACAACAAGTATTGTTCAATGAGAGTAATTAGACAGCAGTGCATCTCAAAGGTCTTTGTTGAGTCCTCCTGTTCTCAATGTTTGTTGATGGTGTTGATGAAGGTATTAGACATATGCAAACAATACCAGATTGTGTGTGAAAAAAGACATTTAAATTAAAGGAGTAAAACTGAATTAAACCAATAGATGATTAGGAGGTGGATAGATGAATCACAAGTAGTATTTTGGCAAATGCAAGTTACTGAAACTCACAAGTATATTTCCCAAAATAAGTTTATATCATTAAATTAGGGAAGATGTCAACTCAGCGTAACAAATGATCAAACACTGACAGTGTTGTGACAAGCATGTTTTGCAGTAGTTGCAAGTATACAGTGTCCAAAAAGTCATGAAGCTACCTTATTGTCTTAAAAAAATCTAAAATATCATCATTTCTTTAAGACTTATTAGATGTTGTAATGTTATCACAACTTTTTGGTCTTTCCATACATATAAAAGGTTGGGATATATTTTTAAAAAGTAATATAAATGTATCGGAGAATGGCAGCAAAAATAATTCCAGATTTCAAATCACTGAACTATGAAGGGAGACAAAGAAAACTAGATTCATTGTAAGAGAAAATAAAATGTATTTAAGCCTAACGTAGATAGTTACTTTGTGCAAAGATACGATAGTAGAACCAGAAGATATGACTATAAACTGAGGAATCCCTGAGGCAAACCTATTTAATGAGCCAATCGCTCATACCAAGAGTTGAATATTGTTACAGCAAATGTTGACTCAGTATAATTGGACCGATTCCCAATTTGCCGGATATTGCTTTAAGATAAGAACCACATACATGAAAGTTGTCTGGTTGGACTCTGAAACAGAAGTTGGCTGATGGCATTAGCTGGAAAGGCCTCTCTCATTACTCCTTTCTTATGTCCTATATTACAAGAGCATATAGCCACACTGAACATCATCTACCACATGGAAGACATTGGGGCATCCAAGGCTGATGCTTTGTGTGCCTATATTCTGCTGATCAGATTTGGCTGGTAATGGAAAACTGCTCTTGAATTAAATCAATACTGGTTTAATTGGTAATATATATCAATACTTAAGAATGCAAGCATGGATGCAAAGAAAAAAATAGTCATTATTATAAATATAAAATTAAGTGGTTCTCATTGTTTTGCATATCTTGCACAATGGTTGTTGCTTTGGGGCGAGAAGTTAAAATTATTCTTCATTTATGAAATCCTGCAAAAAAAAACACCAAAATAAAAACAATAAATTTACCTCTGGACCTGCGTTAGATCCATCTGGACTGTAATAGTAGCCTCCATCATCTTCCATTATTACCTCTCCAAATTCATCGTACATACCAGATGGAGAGATTAATCTACGACGACTTCCATACTGTGGCACTTCATACCTAGATCCAGATTAGAAGTTGAATGTAATTATTTTGTGCTTCAACACACTTTTTTCTTCTTGAAGATCATGATTCACGTAGGAATCCTTTACATAGGCCAAGTCACCATTACTCATGACTGAGGTTGACCTTGTCAATTACTCATATCAACAATTTCCAATTGGTAACCTTAAATAGTGATTAGGAATGGGAACCCTCATGGATAAAATCATCTGACTGGTTATTTTAGCAATTAATAGCTGGATTATAATTTTGGCAATTGCTCCAACAATTTCTGCCATTTCAATGGTCATTTGATGTAGATAAGTGGCTTTTGGTATGGTGGGGCAGACCAGTCCGGGGATGTGTAGCAAGCCGAAGGTGCTGAGAGGAGAGAGTGGATGGGTCGATTTCCTCTTTCCTCTTTCACTCCCATATATCAAGCATCAACTCTATTCCTGTGTCCTGAATGGATAATACTTCATATAGTATGATTGATTTACCCTTGTAGTTTATAACATTTTGCTTTCACTTTCAAATACAGATTAGCATTCTGAAAATGAAAGACACTGTAATTGAAGTTTTATTATCTGTAATAAATACAATCCATGGACAGAATTCTTCATTTATATGGTGGAAGCAACGTGCATGGCCCAAATGCAAAATCTTGCAGGTGCAAAGCAGAGACAATCAATATTCTGTCTTCTTAATAGGTGGCAAGATATTAGCGACCAAACTCATACTTTGCCCTGGTTGACTTATTGGAATCAGCAACAATGGAAACATAGGATCACAGGCAGAGTAGACAAGAGAAAAAAAATGCCCAACTCTTCAAATTTTTTTGCAAATAAAGTAAAATCTATCACATTAACAGTATCATCAGTTTTTCAAAGTCACCTTCAAAGTAAAAAATATCTTTTACTTTCATTAAGCACTTCAGCCTATCGCTTGGTATGTAATCAATGCAATAGCCATTTGTTTCCTTTGACACTCAACACACGAAAATTATGGCTTCATGGTAACGTGAGAATAGAATTACTTAATTTGAAATGATCTGTAATGAATTGTACAGCTTTGCCCTACATTTATTATACATGCATGGAATCACACTGTCTTGCTCAAATCTCCACTAGTACAGTCCTGTAAAGATAAACTTTACACACCAGTTAACATTTTTAAAAAGAAACTACACAGAACAGTGCTTACCCAGGCTCATAATTGTAGTAATCCTGTGCGTAGTACTCCTGGCCAGGATCAATGCCAGATTCCATGGAGAGTTCCTATTGTTAAGATAAGCAACATAATGAACTCTAGATTCATATGTAGCTGAAATAATATTTTATTAACAGCAATACAAATCTAATTCCAGAAGAGAATCATAAGAAAAGGTATTTTTTTTCCTGAATAGAGCTATGCAGGTAGTCATTCAGGAAGATTTTGATCAGTTTATGTGTTAACAGACAATTGTACCTCAGGTCTGAGCAGCGAAGGCCTCAGTAATTGCTGTTGCTGGCAAACAATTGTAGAGAGAAAGAGAGAGAGAAAAGCAAAGAGCAGCAGATTGTAAATAAGCAAATATCGAGTTTCCATTGAAATAGTTTTAAAGCACGCTGATTTAAAGACAGGAAAATGTAAAGGAGAATAATGCAACTGCAAAAACAGGGGCATTCTTACCTCTTGTTGTCCATATCCTCTCCTGCAAACAATTATATAAAAATTATAATAGGTTTCAAAGTTTGGTGTCCAAGTTTCATTTGAAACAAACCAGAAAGCGTACTGCATCTAATAATTAAAAACCTTGTCATACTTGGTTACAATTACATGTACTACTAAAATGAGGGTTTAATTTCACCGAATGAATAACAATTTCCAGCCTTTTACTCAGCAAAGAGAATACCGGAGTTTGGGCATTCTAAATTAGGATTTATGTCCCCAACCTAACTACATTACATCTAAAGTTGTGAAATCCATTAACAGGATTGAAATTGTTTTCAAATTAGATAGTATCATTCTCCGTATGACACTTATTGCTGAGTATAAGTAGCTTTTTTGCATTTGTACTGAACTATTGCATATATCCTGATCTTAATACATTATTCACATTGCAGACTTGAAGAACACACTGATTTTTAGGGGAATACTGGACTGTTCATATACAATATAAAAGTATCTAGGAATGATATTAAGGGATGACATTTTTAAAAACAGTAAGAATAAAGAACTAATAGGCATAAATAAGTAATTCTAGCAAAGGAGACAATTTAACTTTGTGTTGAGTGATAGGACAGGTTTAGGGCTGCAATAAGCTATTAAATGCTTACAAAGAATGATCCAACACAGCACATTGCTAGAAAGTGAACATTGGATGGTGTTCCTTGTAATACAATCCACCAATAAAAATAAATTATAAATCATAAATGAATTTGTACAAAGTTGGATTCTGCCATCAGCTAGTGTGATTTACATTTAAAAGGAAAGCAAAAAAAAGTACAAAACTAATAGAATAGAGTCAGGCAAAGTAGATTTGGCAATGCAATTTAATTACACTCGAGAAGAACATAAAGACATGGTTGATGATTTATTGTATTGAATAAAGGCAATCTGCAAAGGCTAACAATTAGAATTCAGTGCAAGCAGATGATGATCAGAAGCAAATTGCTTCAATTGTCCTCTGATGTGAAAGTAATGAGGAATTAATATGTAGATTTATCATGGGGGATAATTTGAGGTTTCCAAAAAAACTACTTAATATTATCTTGCATCTGGCATCACAAAACTGTGATGCACTTAATTTCTTTAGGAGGCCAAAACAGATCAGTTTATTATGCGAACTAATGCGCAAGACATTAAAGAAGTTTCAGAGGCTCTGCTGTCAAGATTAAGTCAGTCAGTCAAACATTAACCATTTCACAACACTACAGGTAGTCAAACATTAATTTTGGCACTACTTTATAAAATCAATCAAACAGCAACCATTTCACTACTCTATACAGTCAGTCAAACATCAATCATATCACTGCACTTTAGTCAGTCAAATACTAAAACCATTTCACTATACAATCAATGAAACATTAAACATTTCAATATTTTGATCTATAGAAACCCTTGATGTTTGTTTCTATTGAAATTACTGGTTTATATATTGTTTTGTTTTATGCACAAGAGCTGAAGGATTTTATGTTTTAACTCCAACCAAGTTATCAAGCGATGCCTCAGCCATTAAGCAGAATCCAGTTTGGTCTCATAGAGCAATGTTTACTGCCGAGGTTGATATCAATTACAGACATCAGGCAGATGGAGAAGGGATCAATAGTTTAGTCTATGGGAGCAACTGTCCCCAAAACACAAAATTACTTGGTGAAATTAAGACTAATACAAAATCCCATAACCAAATGGCACAATGGGAACAAGATCGTTGACAGAATTCAACTTGAAGCCTAGGCAACATTCATGCAGAATCTTATTCTCACAGAATCTTAGCTTCTATCATTCATTGTGAAATTTTGCCCATTGGCAGTCCAAGTTACAAAGATCTTTAGCTATCAACTAGAGCAGTCACACAGAAATGCACACATTAAATCCTTTATCACGGTTCAGCAAAGAAACAAATGGGGAAGGGATGATGTGTGGGTGGCAGGGCTGCTCTGAAGATCTACATTCATATCAATACTCTGTTTCACTGCTTTTAGTGAACTAGCAAATACTGCAGACAATTAATTTGACATGGATATGCTTCCTGAATAAAATAAGTACATATACGTAACAGTGCTATAATGTATACTAACTATACTGTAATGTGATATCGTACACATAAGGCAATAACAAAGTGTGGAATGAGATGTGATATATATAAAAACTTATAACCTATAGCCCAATGACTGGGCACAGGCTTGGAGTGGGTTCTAATCCTAAACTTCACAGCCACAGGCCAGAGCCTTCTCAGTAATGTACCACTCTAAACATGACATAGTTGTATTATACAGAAGACTAGGTCAACTGGAACATCTTACATCTTGAAACAAAAAAGAGCTGCAGTGGGAAGAATTATTTCATGTGTAATGACAGCAACCTGATCGCATGGGAAAGAGAACCCCCTATCTGCACCATGGATGTCAAGTGTTTCATCTCAAATGAAAGGTCAGACACAACTGAGACAAGTTAAAATTAGAACCATAGCAATTAGAACTATTTACCTAAGCAATAAGCTAAATTAGCATTGGAAAATGTCCAAATCGTGAATGTGGAGGCCTCAACAAGGAAGCCATGTACTTATCATCAGTTTGTAATGCTGCTTCTTGCTAAAACAAGGTTGTTATAATGCTAGTTATTTCATGAATGTAATGTTTTGGTCACTAAAGAATTAATGGTTACAATTGGTAAGCAAAGCAAATCATTCAAAGAGTAATTTAATCAATAAAGTATTCAAGAATCTTATTGAAGAATTTAAGATCGTAAAGGGATAGATAAACTGAACCCTAGCATATTTAACAGTGACAAACTCTACAATAAGAACACAGACCTAGAAGAGGTGCAGTAAATAGACAGTTTAGATTTAATTATTTTGCCTAAATTGATGAATAGGTGGAACCTAACCAGGTAGCAAAGACATTTTTTTTCAGTAAATTCACAGAGTACTTGATAGATATTTAGCTCAAATCAATTGTGAAACATAGAAGACTAGTTTTCTCTTTGGGATTGGCCAGATAGGTCATAAACTATCTATTTTGAGCCTGTATGTTCCTGTGTTTCTTTATAGACCTGCTATTTACCATTAGAATATTGTGTAAACGTTGAAGAATGTGTTGCATCTGGATTAGTTACATAAAAGGGACAATTTTCAGAGCAACTGTTGTCTGTGCCCCTTTCGACTATTTGAAGGAATAAAAGATGCATCCATATTAGGTACTCAGTAATGAAATGTTCATCAGAAATTGGAAGTGTCTGAATACTCATAGAGCAACAAGATTAGATGGAATGAATCCAGGAGTATTTGAGGAATGCTCAAGGAAATGAGCACAGAATTGAGGGGAGCTCTGGCTGAAAATTTGTATAGCTCATTGAAAGCTAGAGTTTACTCAAACATTGGAAAATAACTAATGTTGGTTCAGTTTTAAATAATAACCCAGGGCCCCCTTACCACGTCATTGTTGGCAGGAAAAATAATGGGAACTTATTATCAAAGGAATGGCTTTCAATAATGCAGGTGGATAACAAATTTACTGGAATGTTTTTGAGGCTGTTACAGTAATGGAAGGTGTAATAAATGTATCATGAGTTTCAAAAAGCACTTGTTAAGACTACTCACATGAGATTTCTGGTTAAAAATAAATGCTTTATAGTCATAGAATGACATTTTTGATTGACTAATACAACTGATTATAATAGAGTTCAGTGATTCTGAATGGAAAGATAAGCCTGGTAGAGCTTTCCTGGTTCCTCTGACAATGATCTTGGTGAAGATAATAAATGTGGAATGGTTGTCACCATAATCAGATCCAGGAAATACGCACTTACAACATCAACAGCAAATATTACTAAATGAAGGGTTCGTATTTAAATACAGTCAATAAAAAATGACATTAGATATGATGGATGAAAACAAAATGTAGTGTAGGGGAAACATTTGCCAAGGAAATTAAATATTCAGATGTAAATATATGAACTATATATTCTGTGGAACTAATAATTACACTCTGTAAGCATCAGTGAATTCACAAATGGCATATTCTATTAATTTCTATTCACTGCATTTGTATAAATAGATAGTTAAAATAAGTCAGAATACAACAAAGATGATTTCAGCCTTTAGATCACTGGATTCTAATGCTGGGTTAAAGCAGGTAAATTTATTTTTAGAGGAAAACAATTGAAGTTTTCAAAATAATAAAGGAAATTAATAAAATGAATAGAGGAGAGGATTTTGTATAAAGGAGAAAAAAGAATCAGCGGACAAGATTATCAAATGAAGAAGCCAAAATCTCAATTTAACTCAAGGATTTTTGTCTTCCAATTAGAGTTGCCACTTCATGCAATAATCTACAACAGAGTCAGTAGTTATTCTCTTAGTTGAAACGTGTAAAGAGGAACTGGATCAACTCCTTACTCTGTGGGCAGTAAAAGATATTGAAAAGGATATATGATCATATACAGAACAAAATCTACATAATATAGGGAATTAGTCTAATTTCCAATTTCTCAATCTTTGTTCTTCAGCATCATGCTCCTTCAATTCCATTAATGTGAGCAAAATACTACAGCTGCTGTTAGGCAGGGATTCAGGGAACTCAGCGGTAACTTGCTAAGAGCTGAAACTCTATCAATGGACTCAGATCAAAGTAAAGGGTACTTCAGTAGAAGAGAGGATGGTAGTGAGTTTTCTGACTTTAGGATCATGCTGAGTTGTTCTTGAAGACTGATTATTTTGCTGCTATGATTAAAATAGACTGAAACCCCAGACTATGGGTAAGAACTTGTATTCTTTTCTTCTTTTTAAAATGTAGCATTCAACCACAAATCAGCCAAAAAAAAGGATTTTATATACAACCTACCATTACTTCACTTTATCTGGTGTTTAATGCAAGTACAAACTGTACAACTGACTTCTTGTAAATAATTAACATTGAGGGGCAGATTTGTAAACAGACAGCTTAAAGGTTCTTCTAAATAGATGGAAATGTATATGAAAATAGAAATAGAATTTCCAGCTTGCATGTAAGAAAAGTATCAATTCATTTCATTACTTAATTGTGCGATAGGGAAATGAATGATTTTAGCCCTTTATGTTAATTAATACAGAGGAGTTAATTTTACAGAGAATGCCATATTTCAAGGCAAGGCATATTAACTTTGGGTTTCTTTTATATATCTGTTTTTTGTTTGCAATTCACAAACACACACACAATTTGACAGAAGATTATGCTAAACAGATTCAAAATTGATTGCAAGCGAGATGGAGCTAGATTCAGAACATTTAAGATGAAATGTGGGTAAAATTTCTGGTGAGCATTTATAATGCAGAAAAGATCACTGGATTTTTTCATCATTTGTGCATATTAGAAAACATTTAGATTCTAATCATACAACGGTATTTGCCTGGGAGCATTGCTAACCCAAGGTTGGAAGTCAAATTGGTATGAGTGTTAAGCTTTGGTTGGGTTTCAATCTCTGGATAAAAAAAATGAATTATTCCTAAATTAAATTTATTTTCAATATCTAACAAGTATGCTGTAGTTTACAATTCTGAATTTTAATATCAATGCCAAATTATGATCATTTGAATGCGATAAATCTACTAAAATAGCACTGATCAGTAAGAGCCCTGTCTTGAAACAGAAATCAAAGTTACAAATGTAATATTTAAGTGTATTCTGTTCTTAACACTGCAAATATTTACACGATTTTGAAATAATGTATGAAAATAGATGGAAAAATGAAAGAGACAGAGAAACAATAGTATAGAGTACAATAATGTATTTATATTATTAGCCACATACAAGACCAACATTATATATGAGAACATGGAATGACGGATGAACACAATACAAAATGCTGTGTATGTTAAGTTGTTAAATATTGCTCTCTGTCCATCTGTAGTACAGAATACTAATTATAATGCTTATCTAAGAACAAATATGTATGTATCTATAAGATCCTTAATCAAAATAAACTGCAAACAAGGTCAAAAAAATAACTAATATTAAATCCAAATCCTTTACGAATGTCTATTTCTCATTACCTGTTGTCACTGGTCCAGTCAAGTTCTATTTTGTCCTACTAACATTTTAAGGTATATTTGTATATTTAATTGACTTCAAGTTTGTTAATAATATTCATAATTCTGCTTACTTGTGTCATTATTTCTAATATACCATTTCTCCTGCATATTCACTTGGCAGAGCGAACCCCTTTTATTAGTGAAGACCTCAGAAGTTAGGAGACGGTGGTAAATAGTAAAATTAACCTATGTAAATGAGCATATTAGGTTACATAAGAGGAATATCAGTTTGGTAAAGTATTAAAAAATTAAAAGTGTCAATATGACAGTGGCATATCAAAGTGCTTTAATACTGTTCTTAAATCATCAGCTGCAATGAAAACTGGAGATTTTGTCGGTATGTTAGTTCTTCCCAGATCGTTCCCACTATTTAATGCCCCAATTTTACTGCTAGAGGGATTTTGTTCTTGCAGTTGAGCAATTGGTATTGGGCATTTTGGCCTGAGAGTTCTAAATTTCTTTCCCTCCTTGAGCAGAATCAATGGAACACAATATACTAGCCAGGAATATCTGGTATTGTGTGCTTGCTGTACAGTATAATAAGAACAGTGTGTAGCCACACTAGCTTAAAGTGAATAAAGATGTGAATAATAAGTGATCTCTACTGAAGACCTTATGAGATATAAACCCAATTCAGATGAAATGTCTTATGGAATGAAAGAAGAGGTGGATGTTGAAACATTGTTTGGTGCAGAAGATACTGATATAAGCCTAAAACAGAATTGAAATGGCTGTAATTAATAAAACTTTCCTATTGGGCTCAGGGAGCAGCCAATCATCTAAACCACAATTCAATTCAATTGAATTTAATATGAAACTAATACACACAATGTACATACAGTATTTAGAAGACATGGACACTTTATTATATGTACTAACGAGTGACACATCCTGTATTGTCAATCTCTTGATTTAAATTGTGAGAAGCAATTGATCAGAAGTCAGAGTGCTACTGAAGTACAGTTGCACCAGGATAGTACAGGCAAAGTCTTTGCTGGTGCACTACAGTTCTTTGCTGATAAATTCGAATGCTATGAATAGCCAAACTGAATAGCCGTGCATTACAAAGAAGTAGACTGTGATGGAAAACGTTTTTCGAGTTCAACTACAACAGATTTTAAACCATTTTGCTTATTCACATTTGGCTCAGGTAATGTTTCAGTCCTTTGCATTTGTGGCTGGGTTGTGGATTTTGGCTGACTGATCTGTTTATACACTGCATTGTTCTTGTCTATTTGATTATGCATGTTGGCAACAGATTTTTCAATCTCTGCGAGGTTCTGGATGTGTTTCAGAATTCCTTTCAATTCTCTCTGTGGGGCCTGAGTTTGAGGGGTAAGATCAGGGGGAGGAGCAGGTGAAGGAGCATGGCGCAAAGATGGCTTTAAAGGAAGAGAAAAAGTAATAGGGGGAGGCGGAGGAGGCGGAGCTGGAGGAAGGGGGGGTGGTGAAGGAGGTTGAAGGCAAAGGGAAGGAGGTGGAGAAGTAGGCAAACCTGAAGGGAGTAGAGGAGGAGGTGGAGTGAGGGGCGGGAGTGGGGGAGGAGGGGGCGGTGGGGGAGGAACATTTGGAGGGTCTGGAATATCATTAAGTAGATCCTTGCTCGATTCCATTGAGATGCGTACATGAGGAATGAAACTGCATTCGCTTTGCTTCCTTATGGAAGGAGGTGTCGGCATTCGGGTCGGAGGAGGAGAAACATCCCCAGAAAAGTCAGAAAAGTCTGAATGAGTAATGATAATGGAGGGTGCCTCATGCAATTCAGAGACAGAAACCTGAAAATTGGATGGCACAAAAGACAAAGATTGATGATACGATGGAGGTGAAATGGAGGACTCTGGAGGTAGCTCAACCAAACTGTTGCTTAGGGAATGATTTCTGGTCATCGGTGAATTTGTTCCTTTTAAGTCACGATTTTTGACTTGCTTCGTTTCTTGCAAGGCTTGCTGTTCAAACTGTCTCGCTTGTTCTTTAACAGTTAATTTAATCGTGGCATCTTTAAAAGTCGAATTAATTTGGCTCAATTGATTTTCGGTTCCACCCCCTTCATCTTTAATCATTTCTATCTGACACTGCACGGGATCCATAATCAATGGTCTATTCAGAGCATCATACATTTGCTGCCTGTGATCACGAGAGGGCAAAGTGCCTGCATCACATTCACTCTCAGGTGACAGCTTCAAAAATGAATCTTTTGAACCTATTCTTCTTGGTGAAGGCCTGGCTAAAAATGCTCCCTTTTTCTTATGAGATAAGCCACCGGTATCAGGAGACTTAAATATACCATCATTATATATAGGGTTCCGTGTAGTTAATGGATTCTCATCTGACAGATATGTGACATTACTTTCAGATTTGGGGAGATTTTTTTTCAATGTTCCATTGATAGTAGATTGTTTATGAGCCTCAATAGCACGTGAAGCAAATGTGCTTAAAAGTCTCTGACGATCTCCTTCTTCTAAAACAGACTTTTTTCCCCTGCTTTGTTGAAAATGGTAGAGAAGAAAAAGACTTGAAAGAAAAGAAGATAATCAGGTGTAAGGAAATATGCAAGGACATCAATATCTACAAATCTAGTCTAAAGCTGCTTGTTCAAGGCAACCTCATTATTACAAAAATAGCTGTTACAAACCTCTTGAAGCAAACATTTTCCCTGATACAGGTAGAAGCTTCATTAGAGTAAGGCAGGAGGTCAAATGTCTAAGAACAACTTTGCTGATGCCCTAAGTTTGTAATAATGAGGTTAGGTTGTCAACACATATGGTTGCAGTGCTAAGAAATACTATCTATTAGCTGTTTCAAACAGCTCTACATCATTCACCATAAATATAACTACACATACAATGACTAAAGTTATCACGTAGCTGGTTGGATACTACACTTGTTTCACTAGCTATCAAATGCAGATTTTGCTTTAGTACTCTCACACCAGAAATTGGGGCTACTTACTGATACCTAGAATGTTGAGTCCAGAGTGGAAGATTAATGGAAGTGGTGTACAACAAACAGGTAAGAAATAAACATTATTATGAAAGTGAGTTAAGCAAGACCAGAAGTCAAGTTCAAAATGAGAAATGTAGAAGATACAACAATCATTGCTGAGTAAATCCTTCTCAGAAACCTATCTAAATATCAAATGTTAAGAGGCAGACAAGCGTTTGATAAGATATGTTAATAGGAAAAATATACATTTGATTCTGAACTCTATTCTGCCACTTCTTTTACTTTCAAATCTCAGCTAATCCTACTGAACAGTATTCATTATTGTGAGGGGAAAGAGATGGGATTTATTGTTACATCCAATTAGTTTTAGCATTGGCCATGTGATAAATAAAATTCAAGGTTTTTTGAAATCAGAATAGTGTAATCTGGAGGATTCTTTAAAGTAATTTTTCACTAATACTCTGAAGACCAAAAATATTTCTCACAGTTTCATCTCATCAAAGTTTTAGATCAAATCTTCAATTAATTCAGCTTCTGACCGGGTGCAAGAGTTTGTAATATCAAATATTCCAAATAAACATCAGATACGGCATAATTAGCATGGTGTCCATTTGGACTATTGGATTAGACATTAAGGTCCTACATCAGACATGAAAGACCTCTGGAGGTACATATTAAATGTACAAGTTATGTGAGCGGGGAAAAAACAATCAGCTTCTTCAGTGTACACTCCAGGGTTAAAACAGGGCTTTATGGGAAATTCCCATTTCTACAGGAGCAGCAGTAATGGAGTCTATTAAATTCTGCAGACTCGAGAATCATTTTTCAGCAGGTGAATAGCTGAACGTTCAAACGCATTTAGAACTCAATTTTCAGCAGCTGCAAAAGCTTTTCCTCACATTATCTTCCACAATAGATCTTACAAGATCAATTCCCATGATTTATACTGCATACCAAGAGGTGTAAACCATCTGCTCGGTGAAATATATAGTGAGCAGTAGCACCCTAAAACATCTTGAATTTTCTAGTTCTGGAGATGATACTGGTTTAAATATTGATATTAAATATTGCTCTGACTGTTTCTTACTTCTTAAAATCAATCTTTACAAAACGATAAATATTCAAATCTATGTTGTTAAGTTGAAAATTGAACAGTGAAAAACTGAAAGTCGAAAATTAAGTTGAAAACCCAACTCTAAAGATGAATAAAGATGATAGTTAATAAATGCACCAAATTAGAATAGACAGTCAGTTCACTTACTGGTCTGTTAAAAAAAATTCCTATGGTAAAAACTTACATAGTGCTGTCACCCAACTCTTCATATAGGTTATTTGCCGGGCCACCAGTTGATTTGCCTGCCGGCAAAGCCATCTGGATCCTTGCAGTCTTTGCACACTCTGCCTGGCGCCTTTGCAAACACAGAATAGATAATCAGAACTATTTCATTAGCAAATTCATGTCTCATTCTATTTCAGTAACTCATTTATTTGGGCTATTTAAAAAAATACATCTGTTGCTCAGCCTTTGCAAACAACTGAGCTCTTTGCATTTTAATGATTTTCCAATGTAATCCCTCCTTGTGGCCTTATAAAGATTGCCCTCCATAATCTACAGAAGTGGGTAACTCCACAGAAAACATAATTAACAAACTCTGCCACAATAAGAGGATGATTTCACATTTACCTTTTACTAAGCTGCATTTTAATGTATATTTTGTATAATATGATCAACATACGTTCTCCATTCACATTTTGTAAAAGAGTTTTGGATAAATAAGCAATTTACTTTTTACAACGCTACAAAATATGTTTTAATACTTAAAATGTTGATCTACTTTCTGAAAAATGATCTAATATGCTCACCGGCTATGCAATCACACAACAATTTCATCACTGGTTGGAAGGTACTGATTATGATTTTTAAGATACAATGCAAAGCTGAAAAAATGGGAACATCAAGATTTCTCAAAAGAAAAGTCACAATGTATACTTATTCTTGCTGTTACTAACTTGAGCCATAAGCTATAACCATCAATGAGTGGATAAACATTTCTGCAAATTATACAAATGTTAAATCCAATTTGCATCATCAATTCAATATGTGTGTTGTATGATCTCACAATTCATCAAATATCTCTGTCGCACATATAGTGTTTACACATAATATTTACACTCCTTTTAAGAGTGACATATCTCGAACTGGTAACTGCTGCCCTGCAAAGTATTAGTCTGGGTTTCCAGTTTCAATCCCATTTAGTATTCTCCAGAAGATCCTCTCTGAGACATCTCTATTCAAGGCTGAAGAGGTCTAGCTTATGCAGTCATTATTGCCTTTGATTTTAAGAATTATAATGGTTGAACTACATTGAAACTGACATGGTACAGAGAATGTAATCCTTAGGAGATCAGAGATTTCATGACAACATTTGTTATTGCTATGTTTGCAGTATGAGAACTTTAATCACTGTGATCAAATAAGTACCGTATTGCATTCTACAATATGAACATGACACTAGCCTTGAATCATAATAGTTTTATCTGTAAGAGATCAAGCATGTTGTATAGTGCCTAGGTTGGAAGATAAAGCTGTTAGATCAGAAAACATAGAATATTTAGCTTTGTGTTTGATTGCCTTCATTCTTCAAATCAAGTTATGTTTCACATAAGGTCAGCAGAACAATTGGGAAACCACTAAAGTCACGTTTCCCTTTAAAATTATCCGCCTCACCAACACTCCTGTATTGATTTTCAGGACTGATTTTCCATTTAAAATGTCCTCCATTTGGCCCTGCCGAAGCGCTATGATCCTGGTGTGATATGGACTTCTTATTTATGGCTCTTGGCTGCAATCCATTTTTTTTACTTATTTGTTGAATATTGACATGAGTGATGATAATGGTTCTAGATTCAGGCATTTGTCATGGTGATTTACTAATTTTATTTTGACTTGACATTGAGTAATTCAGTCTGTTGGTTGGCAATGGGAACAGAATCTAATTCAATAGGAGCTTACACACAAGTTGCCAACTATGTTGGCATTGAGGAAACCTTGGTAGGCTTCCCAACAAATTTATCAAGCTTATCCCAAAGTTACATTGGGAACAGTGTAAATCCTTACCATAGTGATATTTGCAACCAGTAATTTCTCTAAAGGAATACTCAGGAACTGTGACTCTGGCGTTAAACTCATTAAATGAAGTTGGGTCTCAGATTGGGGTTAGCCAACACTGCTTCATTGCCTAATATACTAGTGCTTCATCCTTTTCTGATTCTGACAAATAGTTTAATTTCCTCCATTTCAAATTTGATAATGTGAATTCTAAAGTAGCTTTGGGGATATTACTAAAAGGGAAAGATAGCCTATTGTTTGATAATAATAATAATCCTTGCATTTGATATAACGTTTTTTACGTCTTCTCGACATCTCAAAGCGCTTCACAGAATAGACTGGAAAGCGATTTGACTGTATATTTGTGGGCGAAATTGATGTCTCATGGAGAGGTCCTGTGTAAACACTTGAATGAAATAGCTTCAGTAAAATTAGCATAGAATTACATGTATCAGCGTGAAATTATGGACTAGAGCACAAGTGCAATTGTGGGGAACGGTATTGAAATAATGTTACAGGTTGTGGCCTCAAAACATCCCTTTTCTTTTGTTGATTTTCCCCCTTTCTTGGTGGAGAAATGCAAAGCTGAGGTCTGACACAACATCTGAGATGAGCTTGGTTGATTTTAGCTTTTTTTTATATTTGTTGGGCATTGAGCTGGCAGAAAACCAATGCATTGGTTAGAGGGGAAATGGGAGAAATATGGAGCAGAGTAAACATGAAGAACACCTCAACCAGCAGAAATCAACTCTAATACTACCATGCCTCCACCATTCCCAGGAGTCAACAAACTACATAACTAAAAGTACTTTAGAATAAACTCAAAGTTCACTTTGTCATTGTAGTTGGACTTTTGCTTAAACGCTTAACCTGATGAAAATATTAATTTTAATTAACTGATGAACCAAACTTAAAAGATTCACTGAAATTAGAGATACTCCATCTGCAGGATCAAAGTCGACCCAGAACACGCTTAAAAAATGATTCTCTTACTTGATGCAGAAAAGGAGATGTTATGGTGATTTGTTTTAATAAAGGTCTGGGTATCCTGAAGGTTTACACCCTGTTTGCTGGATATGTGGATAATAACAGAGAATCTCTCTGATGTAGTGATCTACTAATTTTACAGAAGATTGACTGCGGGAAATGACGGTTCATGAAAAATATTCAGTTGATCCATACCTTCCAACATTCTGCTTTACAGTGAAGCATAAATGATGCATAATAAGGCACTTTATGAGTACATAATAAGGCACCTAAATATGTGCTCATTGGTTGTGTAGCTACATCATAGAATAGCTAAATTGCTAATTAGCATTATCAATGGTAATATGCAATTAAGGATAATATATAATTAGCAGAACATGCAGTAAAAACAACAAAGGAAAATATGAAATAAAAAATTATACTTACTCCTTAAATCTGATTTAATGCAGGAAAAAAAGGAAGAACATATTATTATCATTTTTTTACTGCTTCGCTTCTTGAGCTTAAAGTTCTTCTTGCTGGGTATATATTTTGAACACAAACTGCTAAGTGCATCCTTTACGCATTATAATGAAGATCACATTGTCATTTAGTTTCATGCTACAACATCATATCTGGATGTCTGAATAAATTATTCTTCAACTCTGATCTATACATCTTTAAATAGCAGAGAAAACAAAGCATGATCAAAACATGTAAATGCCAGTTGTCAGATATAACAATGCCTGTCGCACAGCACTGTACCAACAATTGCTGAAGATGAGGAATGAAAGAAACAATTTAGATGCTGCTCTTGACCACAAATCAAAGGATCATGAGTTCAATTCACAGTGCACCTGCCATTCCATCACCATCTCATACCTAGTGGGTTCTGTCAGCTCCTCAGGGTAATCTGAGGCCTGCACTGGTCGCTGAATAACTTACACATCTTTCTGAATTGTGCCTCTGCTGACTGATCACAGATGAGAGGAGTGAAGGTGAAAGCATTTAGCTCATTTGTTTTTGCTGGAGCTTCTTTGTGTGGTTTGACAGGGATATTGTTTGGGAGAACAGCAGAAAATAGTGGTGGTGGGGAGGTGATATTTTAGAAAAATATTAAGATTATAAATCAACACAAGGTGCAAGACTGATGCATTGCACTGGAACATGAATATAGAACATTCAAAACTTGTTTGAGTAGTGGAAGATACAACATAAAGGCTCGAGTGCATTTTTACTTCAGTTCTGTACTCACTGTCTGTAGGTGACCATGACAATCAGAATAGCAGGTAAGCAGCAGAGGATGATAATAATAGCGAGTGCAAGCAGAGCTCCTTCTGTGTAACCCACTGCTTGCGCCTGTTTCTTCACATTTGACACCACATCTGGAGTTCGGATTTCCAAAATACGCCCTCCTTGTCCCAAGTATGACTGAAATTCTTTGTTAATATCAAGAAGTTTGCCATCCAAAAATCTTAAACATAATCATAAACACACAACATTAAAAAAACAATTTTAAAGGGACTGAAAACCTCATTTGCGTTGTTGCTATTCATGTATTATTTGCCTACAAAAATACACAGACTACATTTCATAGGAAATCCTGTGGCTTTGAGGTGTCTTGGCCATGTGATATGTGCAATGTCAAATCAAGGATTATTATATTATTGATGGAATAATACAAGTTATGTAAACTTTAGCAGTGAAGCTAAAACATAATTTAGAACTGTGCCAGGACATAACAACTAGCTAACTACATCAAGAGTCTTTATATTTCTGTGTGTTAGCTTTTTCCAAAATTGTGGCAACAGCTGGATGATCGTGAAAAAATGTTTGCTTCCCAAAATTATTATTTCATGGTGACAAGAATGCTTGTTGCAAAATTCCTTTTATTTTTGCTGATGTAGTACTGTCTTATTCATTACCAGATTTTATTATGGACATTACCTGCCTGGAGGACATCAAATCCTGGATGTGGGAAATTTCCTACAGTTGAATGTGAACAAGACTAAGACCCCCTTGATTGGCTCGCGCCAGTGCCTTTGCACTTCAGGCTCTGGCAGCATCAACCTCCATGGTTGCACACTTCAACTCACCAAGCCAGTCAGGAACCTAGGTGTTTTGTTTGACCCTCAACTGTCTTTTTTCCCCCACATTCAAGCCATGACCTGCTCTGCCTTCCCTCACCTCCATAACATCGCCCACCTCCTCCACTACCTCACCCCTCAGGCCGCTGAAACTCTTGTTCATGCCTCATTACCTCCAGGCTTGACTATGCAAACGCCCTGCTTGTCGGCCTTCCCAACTCCTCCCTCCACAGGCTGCAGATAATCCAGAACTCTGCAGCCCGTGTCCTCTCCCGCAACAAACTCCGTGACCCCATCTCCCCCACTCTTGCCTGACTCCATTGGCTCCCTATCATTCAGAGGATCCAGTTCAAGATTCTGATCCTCACACACAGAGCCCTCCATGACCTCGCCCCATCCTATCTCTGCGACTTCCTAACCCCCTACCAACCCGCCCGCTCCCTCCGCTCAGCCGGCTCTGGCCTGGTCTAAGTCCCCAGACCGACCGCCCCACCATTGGAGGGAGAGCCTTCAGCCACTCCGCCCCCAACTTCTGGAATTCTATCCCCCAGTCACTCCGCCTCGCCCCCTCCTTAAAGTCCCACCTCAAGACCCTCCTCTTCTACCATGCCATCAGCCACCCCCCTTCCCTTCCCCTCCCTTCCCCCCGACCCCAGCTCAGGTCTGAAATGCTGTACTCTGTCCAGCACCTTGGGACGTCCTCCTGACATGAAAGGCGCTATATAAATGTAATCTTGTTGTTGTTTCCTAAAAGTTGTTTTCAGTGAACATTTTCCTTGTTTTCTTCACTTGAGGTACCCAGGATCAGCATCATCCTTTTCCAAGTCAGGTTATAGCCACCCACTCGAGGACACAAGATCCCTCCAACATTTTACTGTCCAAACAGCAATAATATTGCACCAGAAATTTCAACTTTCCACATCAGCCAACCTTATTTTGAGTAGGATTAACAGTTTAATGAAAATAGGAGTCAGTTATTGCTCTAAATCTATGGTTACAATGAACTGGGATGAAAATGCCCAAACTCATGTCACACAGGAACCAAACCCGACTGACAGAGGAGGTTTACATCTCATCAGTCTTTGTTGGATTCAAGGCTCAATTCCCAGGGTGGAAAGGATATTGTGCTCATCCCTCCATCACTCAATTCTTGAGAGAAATTACTTTTATGACAGCATTAAGCAGTGTTTTGCCGAAAACAAAAATTATGCTTTCACACAAATACTAAAATCCAATTTCATAGTATCAACTCTCCAAAATAAATGTAAAATGATTTATATCTAGTGATTAATAAAAAAAGATAGAAAATTAGATTCAGACTTGGATTAAAAAAGAGCCCAGTTCACCAAAGTATGCATTTTCCCCCATCAAATGCACATAAAAACATTTGGCACTTCACATTGTTTGCATAATTGGACAATTTATAATCTACTCTTTCTTAGGAACTGAATCAATCTCAAATCAATCTGAACTAATATTAAAATAACATTGTTTCTTGACAACCGTATGTCTGCACAATATGTGATTTCTTTCAGTTATATTTTAACAATATTGAAATCGTGCTGTGCATTTATTTGCAACAACCTGTGACACTAAACAATGTAACACATGGCATTTGTAAGCCTGCATACAATTGCTGAGACATTTGGGGGACTTTTAAATCGAGAGGAAAATCTAATTTGCTTTATGCAGAAATGGACCGCATTTTGCATTTATTATTATTTAAAAATATTAATATCCCTGACAAATATACATGAAATATTAACTAAATTCTCCAAATTTGTTAATCACCGACAGAAAGACTTAATAACATGACTGTCATGTCCACGATGAAAGTCTACTTGTGATTTGTGTAAAACCTTTTAATGGAAGGAATTACAGAAGGAAGTTTCCATAACTGAGGTAACATTGCCCTTTACATTTAAAGGCCCTTGTGATAACAATGCAGCAATAAATAATCATCTAAAGAACATGCTGATCCTGAACAAAGTGCAGAAAATATTCACTACCAAAGTGTGTTTATTGGGTTTATTTGGACCTCTTGAAAATTGTACTTACTTGAAAAGTTCATTCCGTGATATGGCTCGATTTGTCAAAGGGTCAATGGCATAAACCATCAGGTCCGACTTAGAGTAGTCCTCTTCCTGAAAGCCATCTCCATGCTTACGGGGTCCTATGGATTCCACTACCACTGTTGCACCTGGAATCTGATCTTGTACATAACGTTCCAAAATTCTATGGAATTTAACAAAATACATTGAGTTGCTTGATCCAACAACAATAGTTTACATTGATATATAGTCGTGCCTTTCACTTTGAGAGGACGTCTCAAAACTGACTTGAGAGCGCAAGCTGGGATTGTTGGAGCTGAGAAGAGTGGGGCAAGGGGTAAAGGTGACCCAAATGCATGATTGAAAAGAAGGTCTAATTCTTTACATGCAAGTCTAACATAATATTTCACTTAAGAATTGAATTTTTAAGTAATATTCATTCACCTGTCTTAGTAAATTGAGACTCAAAGTTATATTGTCAAATGTGCACTAAACACTTCTTTACATACATACAAGCTCTTGTATTGCACTAATAATACTGCTGTGTTCTGCTTATCAGTTGTTCTTTCTCAGAATGCTTTTAATGCCAAATAAGACATAATTTACTGCATAATTTAGGTGCATTTTGGTTGATGTATTACACCAGTTGAAATGTACTTAAAATGTTGCAAAGGTTTAATTTATGATCAATCGTAGGCATTCGTGAAAAATGACCTCTTTTATTGGTTAAAAGGATGTGGTCTTGACTATTTGGAAGTGATTTCACATCAATTCAACCATTCCACGAGATTGCACACAAAGCACCTATGCCATTATCAAAGGTAACATTTATAAATTGGTTTAAAATGATTGTTAAAATGATTGCAATAATTGACCTTTGCGTTACTAAACGCCATGAATTTATCTGTGACATCTTTCAAAGGAAACAATTAACAGCACTTCACTCCTACTAAAGGAAAAATACTGCAGATGCTGGAAATCATCAGAACTGGCAGTGACGAAATGTCATTGACCTGAAACATTGGCTGACTTTCCTCTCTCCATAGATGCTGCCTTACTTGCTGAATGTTCCCAGCAACTTCTGTTTTTATTTCACTCCTACTAATCTGGTTTCAAGCATGTGGTTTCAATTAATTTGTAAATCCAGGCACTTGAAAACCGAATGAGATGGAACATGCCATTTTGATGGAATGGCTTTGGCTTCAAAGCTGATTACTTTTCCCCTCCTTTCCCCAAAACAGCATATTTTCATTGCACACTCACTGTAAAGTAACCTATCCAATCAATGACTGCCACATCCAGCACAATGCAGATGCTAGTTTAGCATGAGATTCAAATGTAGGGTCCCAGTTAAAGCAGGGCAAAACCTTGGGCAAGTTTCCTTACTCCACACGCCTAATAATAATCCCTCCAAAAACAAAACAATAATAAATTGGTCATTTTCAATCTACGACTGTTTGTGGGACACTGCTGTGCGCAATTGGCTGCCGCGTTCGCCCACAAATATACAGTCAATTCACTTTACAGTGTGTTCTGTGAAGCGCTTTGGGACGTCCTCCCGACGTGAAAAGCGCTATATCAAATGCAAGGATGATTATTATTATAAGTTAACCAATTGTCATTCAAGATTTAAAATTCTAACCTAACTAAATAAAATGACCCTTTCTTAAACAGTTCAAACAATTTTTGAAAAGTCAAATCAATCATTAGAATGTTTTTATATAAAAAGGAGTTATTTCATTTGTGATGTAAGCAAAAATTTATTTTGACCACAGTAATTCATCACTTCTAGTAAATAACACGTGACTATCTCCGTATTTTATTAAGTGATGATATTCTTTAAAATTATCCATGTCATTCAAGAAGAGGTATGAACAAAGCAAAGTCAGTACATTTTGTGTTTTTACACACTGCCTTAATCTACACTTTGCAGATTTTAAAAAAACAATGAATGTGTCGGAGAGAATTCAAAAGGGAGATCATATTTCTATTAAAACACTGTGCCTTAAGGTGTGAATATTCATGCATGCATTACCTGATAAGCTGATCTTTGTTCTGTTCCACCAGAGTAGGGGGAACATTTGAAACAACCACTTGCATATCCAGCTCATTGACCACAGACACCTAGAGGAAAGATAAGTACATTTGTTTTATTATGACATCCTCATATTGCAGACAACCTGGTCACTGGTATTCCATTACCGGTAATGATAATTATTTTAACATTGATGTTGAAATATACTAAACTTGGAAATCCTATGAAACATACCAGCTTGATTAGATTTGAACTAAACACCATTTGAAGCAAGGCTCGGTGTTCTCCTGCTGATCAGTTAATTCATCACTGGGATAGAATATAAAAGTGAGGTGGTGATGTTGAATTTATACAAAATCTTGTTTTGGAGTATTGTGTCCAATTCTAGTCTCTACAATATAAGAAAAATATAGTAGCGATGGAATGAGTACAGCGTAGGTTTACAAGGATGATACCAGGGCTTGCAGGTTACTGTTACCAGAATAGGCTGGATAGGTTAGCCCTGTTTTGCTTAAATAAACATTTAAGGGGCGACCTAATAGAAGTGTTTAAAATTATAAAATGGTTGATTTGGTTAACATAAATAGGCTGTTTCAACTGGTTGGGAAGTCCATAACCAGGGGACACAAATATAAAATAGCGATTAGAGTATCTAAAAGAGAATTTAGGAGGAACTGCTTCATGCAGATTGAGATTGTGGAACTCTCTACCTGAAGTGATGGTTGAATCCGATAGTGTAGATGTATTCAAGGGGAAGATAGACTTTTGCATGAGTGTGGGGGGAATAGAAGAGTAATAGAGTGAATAAGGAATGGGTGAAGACTCATGTAGTGTATAAACACAGGCACAGATTGGTTGGCTTGGCAGAGTGGCCTGATTCCGTGTTTTATATTCTTTGTAAATCTTCTTTGTAAAGACCAGGTTCAGGGACTCTGATCTGTGTTGTGTCCACAATCATTAAACACAAACAGAAGAATACAAAACATGACCTGAATTGGTAATGAAGAACAGGATATTAAATGATTATAACAGTTGCAATCAAATTATTAGAAGCAAGGCTAAATTTAATTTTAATGAACTGGATAAATAAATCATCATCCAGGACGAGGGGAATCTCAAACACTTGAATCCCTTAAATGTGGGAGTAGTTTTTATTATATTCTAAGACCATTAATAAACATTATCAAATCAGGAAGAACAGTTAATTGCTGGAGCACAGATGATGGGTGTCTAATTCTGAAACTGAAATGTTACATTTAAAAGTGAAACTAAGATCCAAGTATTGCATTTTTGTTTGTTACATTTTGAATTGATGCATTTGCTATTGGTTGGCAGGACATTTCTTTACAAGATTTGATAATGCATTTTGTGCCTATAAAGAGGATGCTCTTTGACAAGCACCTGCTTTTCATCTGAACCGGGAAAAAAAGTGTTGAGAAGAAAAATAACACGCTATAGCTGTTCCAAGATTCACATTATAATACAAGAAGGCATGAAAGCATGAAATAAGAAAAGGCCATTTTGGGCCATCATGCACGTTTCCTTCTAGTTTCTGCATCAAAACATTGCTAAAAGTGCAGAATAAATAGAGTTATGGTGACTTCAATTCAATTTTGAAACTCACTCCTAAAGCCACTTCTTGAGGCAGTTCAGGACAAATTATCTGACATCAATAGTTGCGGTATAAATCTTGTTTTACTGCAATTGATTCTAAATTAATTTCTAAACTTAAAGAAGTTCCAAAGTTCCTGGGTGGTTTGCAGAATTTACCGTTATGAGCCAGTCAAAGTACTCTGTTCAGCTGTAGGCAAAGGGCATAGAGCGCTGTATAAATCAAGTTTCTCTCTCCAAAATCATTCGACTGGACATGTAGTATTGCATGAAGTTCCATTACAAGAAATACCCTCCTTCATGTCATTTGCGAACAGTGTTAACAGCAGAGAACCAATAATAAATCCATGGGAAACTCTACTAATCATTGCCTGCAGCCAGCTTTTTCCATTTATCATCAACTTCTACTTTCTATTGATAAAACGATTTTTCAATCCAATTATCTAACTTGCCATTAATTCTAAAAACCTTCATCTTCTTTATGAATCTTAATTGTGGAATTTTATCAAATGTCTTTTAAAAATGCAAGTAGATTACATCTACTAGATAGCTCTTGTCAATACATTTACTTAAAAAATTCTAATATTTTTTATGAAACACAATCCATTACTTCTAAAACCACACCAACTTCTAATTACAGTTTCTCCACTTTTTAGATGAACATTATTGTTAAGACGTAAAATGCATGTTACCCATGGATGATTTTAGTCTTATATGGCTGGACCCAGCATTTTATCTTTTGCTCTCATAAAACATGGACTGCAAAGTGGAAGACAGGAAGCAACTTCATTGGTGCGAGTGCATCTGAATCAGAAGATTGAATTAGTGGATGGATCATTGCTCATTGTTACCACAAGGGCTGGAACCACACCACAATGATTCTGCACATCATTTAATACATCAGACAAAACAGATCATCCTTCTTTTTGTAATATCATTCAGCTTGTTAAGTTAATATTGATAGGTTGCACGCTTTAATGTGGTACCAATTTGACTACAGAGAATTGATTTCTGTTCTGTTGTGCTTATACTGGTTACATTGGTAATCTGGTCTATAACTGTACTGCTGTAATACTACACCGTAATTTCAAATAAATTAGCTTTGTTTTATTTATGCGCAATGTGTCACAAGGATGTCAAGGTTGTGACATCCCCCCTGTTTTTGGGTAGAGGTTACTCAAGGCCAAACTAATAATTATTTCACAAATTAATTGCCTCTTGACAGAAACTTAAATCAATTTTCCCTGCATGTGAATTGCTGGTATCAGTAAACGCAGGATTTGAAAAGAAACTGTGAACTGGGTGTAAGAAAATGCAGTACATTTATGTTCATAAACCTTTTACTTCAGCAATCTATTTAATAGGTGCCTCATTCTTTTCTTATGTAATAATGAACTGCACCATTACTGTAGGATGATGTGTGCCTTCTAATTTTGATATTCGCATGCCAAAATACCAGGAGTTTAAGAAGTAAATACATATAATATTCTACCACAGAATTTAAATCTTTCTGGAAAAGTGTTACTGTTGATCTACTTAAAATGACAGCAGAATATTGACTCTCCTCCACCATCCCTTTACCTGGGGGACAATTCTGCATATAATCGTTTTAACCTCACATCAACGATCGGTAAAACGCCCGGCATCATTTTACAGGACTGTATCGGTGTTTATCTAATGAATACAGAGACATAAGGAGTTGCTATGGGTTGTAAGTGATTATTTTGGAAGGTGAAAATAGATTAGCTCAGCCATTACATTGACCCCAAAAATATATGCATTAATTACGAGATGATCTTGGTTCAGAGCTGAGTTCTTGCAAGTCGTGAGCTAGAGTGACACAAATGGGATTGCTTGCAAGAGAAGTCCCCAGGTGTATTTTCCAATGTAACATGCCATTTTGGCTGCAGTTTTCCTGATGAGCAGTTTTTTTCACCTCCAATGTGACATCTTTATTTCCATTGCTCAGCAAAGTAACAGGAAATTAAACAATTATTCTCATTATCTCTTATTTACAGATAACAGAAAGAAAACTTCATTTTGACAGTTCAGGCTAAATTCTAGATATAATATCTTGAGCACAAAGGAAAAAGGAAGACTTAGTTGCTTGATAAAGAAAGATTGATGAGGTTCGGCTAGGTTTGCCTCTCAGGAAGTACTAGCCACGTGTGAATTAATTGAGTCTTTCTGTTGAGATAAGCATGTGATTTCGGATTGGTGCACAAATGGCTATTTATGTGCAATTCTCGTCTCCTTTCACCTGTGGAAAGTTCGCTGTTTGGAAGAATCTTTATCAACATACAATTTGCTGCTGAATGTTGTGCTGCTCTGTTATAATGTATTTCTTTACAGCTTAAATTTGGTTATAACACGGTTGCACTGACCATTCACTGCGTATTTGCACAGCCTGCCCTATCGCTTCCCACATGCTGGTCAACTGTTGCTCAAAATGACCAATTTCCAGGTAATAACTTTACAACCAATGTCACTGCCTGATTTACATGTACGTGTGGGAACTGGCTGGTTGCACACATGCACAATCAAACTGGTATCGCACCTCGCTGTAAACGGGGGCTGGGATTTTATAGATCTCAAACATGATGATGTTATAACGAGACAGCTCTGCTGTACATCTGGATTCTTAATATAATGAGAATAGGTTATCTGGCAAATGAAAATGCACATAATAAATTGACTCATCCTCCATGTTACCAGTTGGTTCCTGGAAAGTTGCTGAGGTATAAAAGATAACTGTTACAGTGGCCCTCACCTGCACAGGCAGGCCATAATAGTTAGAAATGTACAAAACGTAACCATACATAAAAAACAACCAGGAATTCTGTGAAGCCAAGGACTCAATTTATAAAGGAATGTTCCTCTAAAGCATCCGTTTTCAAACTTTTTCAAGCTGCCCATGCCCCCCCACCCAACCCTTCAGACGTCAATGTTCCACGCACACCACCATCCTTCTAAATTCCAGTATAAAACCTGCTCTAAATTATGTGATTGAAAGAAATGCCCCCCAAATTAAAATGTTAAGAAATGTCAAAACAAACATTTTGTGAATGATTTCCTAAGCAACATACTGTAGTTGACAAATGCAATAGAAACAATCATCAGTTAACATGCAAACTTGATTTCCAAACAGTTACTCTGCAACAAAACCTGTGTTTTTTCTTTTCTTCCCTGTGTATCTGGAGCCTCCAAATGGCATTCTGTATTAAATGAAAAGCTTGAACATGAGTGTAGTTAAATGGGTTCAGGCAGGCCATTTATAGCTAGAAGCAAAAGAATTAGGGTTACAAAATAAAGTACTTACAACAACTTGTGCACTGCTGCTCAGTCCCGTCCCATAGTTGTCTGTTGCAATAACTTCAAATTTAAAGTAGGATCGTCTCATGTTTCTGAATGTAATTGCTGACTTGATGAGGCCAGTGTACGCCTCTATCACAAAACCATCCTTACCATCCTTCGAGGGTGGTATGATTAGTCGGTACTGAACAGCACTATAGTTTCCAGTGTCCTGATCTTCGATCTGACAATATAAAAAAAAAATTCCTTAGGCTAGTCTCATACAATATTCATAAAACACTACACACCTACCAAAAAGGTCATTTGGTTTAATTACTTTGTTTTGTTTTGACAGTGAAGACAGTTACAATAACAAAATTAGGACAACATTTTCTATTGGCCGTAACCAGAGATCATGTACAGCAGTAATGGTAAATAGCAATACCGTAATCCATCGTATTTTTTTCTTCTGAAGGCACTGATTGTGGGTGGGTTTGGTTCCATGCATATTGGGATCACACTGTGCCACATTCAAATGCAAGGATCAGTATAATTGTTCCTGTGAGTGGCAGTACACAGCCAATCCCTGGAACGTTAATACTGATCCTTGCACTAGATATATAATACCTGTAATACTGAAAAGTTTCAAAGTACTGCACGTGTGATTGCTGTTGAATGGAAGAAAACATGCCAGCCATTTTGCACACGGCAAAGTCCCACAAACAGTTATTAAGTAAATAATGAAGTGATTTGTGCAGAGGACATTGGGGAAACTCATTTCGAAAAGTGTCACAGAATCCTTAACATCCACCTAATCTGAAGGACAGCATTGTAAAATGCAATACATCCCCAATACTGCACTGAAGTGTCAGTTTGGACTAGAAACTCAAATCCAAATGACAGACTTCAATCCATAACCTTCTGACACAGATGTGAGAGTGCTGAGCTAGAAGTCAACATCTGGAAACTTCAAAGCTTCAAAGAACTGCTCAAAATCAGAAAGATACTGAACTACATTGACATTGGGAATTAATATCCATGTCATCATGACTTCAAACTCCCAGCAGTAGAATGATAATGTGGAGCTGGAAGCCTAATTTAATTCCTTCTGCTTGTTGCAATGGCCAGAGGCTGTAAAATAACTAAATCCTGATGTACCAGTTCTGCGGTTGCGTAACTAAATGCATGCCTTCCACCAAAACAGTCCCTTGAAAGTTATTGGGTGCACATCAAAGTGTTCCTAGAACCACCTCTTCAGGGCAGTCTCAAAAAAAGATCTCTTTGCATTTCACTCCCCAATGACACTATTCAGCCCAGATTGATACTGCATTTTTCACAAGTGAATACTGCAGTACAAAAACAGCTTAGGGCATCACTAAATTAGTGGTTTTAGAAGCTGAAACAATCCTGTTAAACTATGCTCCAGCTTCTATTTATTCAAAGAAAGCAAAATTAATGTTCTGTTCATCAGTGTTTGTAATCGCTCCTTGAAATTTGAGAAATTGCTTCCTTTAGTCCATACATAGCCTTTATTTTCTCTCGCTTGAAAAACAAATTAGGGGGCAATCACAAAAATCCATGTTTAATGAGTTTCCAGAGTGAAAATGGTGCAGTGAAAATTTCAATATTATTGCTACAAACCATAAGGCAACAAAAATAGCAAATGCGATGCTGCATTATCTGTTGTTAAACAACTTAATTTAGAAGAAATTGCTTCAATGGTGTAAATGGTGTTGTTTCACTCTCTCAATAACAACTGCATTTAAGAAGTTACCTTTTTTTTTGAGTGCAGAAATATAGGTTCCGGCTAAATTCAGCCAGAAGAGGGAGGCTCTGTACCACAGTCTGATCTGTGCAAATGTTGCTGCCAGTTTTTGCTACCGATTATATCTATATTCGAAAGAAGTGTATGTGTTGGTTATCTTGCTACTTGTCTGTAATGACCATTCACCTTCATGGAAACGAGAACTAAAGTGGTGCCATTGCCAACAGCAGTTTAAAAAAAAATCTTACTTTGTAATCAAAGATTTAATTTCAAAATAAATTTTTAATTATTAGGTTAAGTCTACATGGTCAAGATAAATTTAAGACATTCAATTGTGAAGAAAGAATAAATGAACTAATTTTCCTTAATGGATTTGCTAAACTGATATTTGTTCTTAATCGGTTCTTAAGTAAAAAATAATTTTATAAATTAAGGGCACATATTTGTACTTTGGACTTTTAATTAGGCAAAAGCATGGTTCAGCTTCTTTATACGGGTGTGTTTCAGTAATTTTACATTTGATTACTTTTGCTGCAATTGGTATTTATTGCTTGCTCAATACTCCTATTGTTCCGATCATAATTTCCAATTATTTATGCATCTAACAATAATAATCCTTGCATTTGATATAACACCTTTTATGTCGGGAGGACATCTCAAAGCACTTCATGGGAATTACTGAAAGTGTAATAATGGTAAATGGTGTATTTGTAGGCATCTCCTGTAATAGATAATAACAGTAGATGCATCTAATGTAAGTAATCAAATCCCATCATTGAGATATCATTATTGCACAATTATTTTACAAGGTTCGATCCCCAAAAAGGCAAATATAACTATTTTGTGCATTCAAATATTTTAAAGCATGTTGATGTCCTAATGGCTATGTGTGATAAAACCAATTGCAGTATTTTTATTAGTTAATAACTTACTTCTCTTTAAGGTAAGCTACATTCAATTTTCAAAAAGCCTAGTTTTTTATAAGAATGTATCAAACATAATGCAGCCATAATTCATCATTTGATCTAAAAGGATTATCAGTACATAATAGTACATACATAGTTCTCAAAATCTTTTCAAAGTGCTGTTGCACAGTTAGCGTTGCAGAAGGTTGAAACTGAACTGATATTGCAACAACAATTTTACATTTATGTAGTGTCTTTCATGTTGGGAAGATGTCTCGAAGCACTTCACAGAATTGCCTTGAAGCTCAAGCTGGGGTATTGAGTGTTTGCATGTGTTTGTTGAAAAGGCCACGTTAATATATCAGAAAAAACAACTGATAGCCTTAAATTTCTTCACAGCTACTACATTCATATACAAAATTCCTTTGAACTCCTTTGAAAGGGAAGACGATAATTGCTGTTTATTTTCCCCCACAATCCTGTAAAAAGTGGGAGGCGAACATAATTTAGAGAAACAGCCTGAGATGTAATAAACTCAGTTCATGCTTCTGAACAATTTACCTATAATTTTATTGTTTCTGAATGAATTTCAATCAACTCTCTTATTTGATTAGTGTTTGAAGCTTGCAGCCAAATCAACATCCTCCTCTGAGAACCAAGTATTTTTCTGATCCTTTCACTCAGAAAAGAAAACATAACCAGGTCAAGAGGATCAAATAGGCCCAGGGAAAAGCTGACAAATGACAATCAGCTCCTAGTTTATCTGCAGCAATATAAGAATTGTATTCATATGCTAAAAAAGGTTGGATAGATATTACTGTATAGGAGATGGCCATTTGACCATAGGTGGGTTCCAAAATGTGATATTCGCAAACTAGATTCAAGTCATTAATTGCTAACTAGACTTTCTGGGAAGGGATAGGAGGGAATGGAACATGCATCAAATCAATTGTGAAATGCTGTTTTAATGCATCACATTGTCTTGCATTAATCTTTGGTCACAGATGGATCTTTGTGCCTGAATATCAATCCGCTATGAATCATCCAAATACAAGGTCTCATGTTCCTTCACTTTGATGAAATACAAGTCAAAGTATAATTTTTGAGAAATAAACAATTTGACCATATCATGTGTTACTGAACTTAAATGAGCCCTAACCATATAAGTGTAATTTGCCTTTTTACAGCCAATTTACTGGCACTAAAAAGCCAGCATAAATTCAGGCAATGAGGGTCCATATTGTGAAAGTTCATTGTGTGCTGCAACATCCTGCAGTCTGATCACGCTGAACAAAGACAGAAGCTAAGGTAGGAAATCATCCTGTGTGGACCACCTAGTAACATTTCCTGCAATAGGAAATAATAATTGGTGCCCTGCAGCAAACAAAAAAAGGCAGAAGCAATGAATCACAATATTATATTTAAAAACGTTTTCCTTGAAGAATTTATTAAGAGGTTTATTAAGATAAACACATTATTGGGAAAAAGTTTCACATGGGTCTAATTTTATTTGATTCAGGTACCATTCCAGAACATCCAGAATTTGGCAAATTGTTGAATTCAGCTTTAACTTAAAAGAACTGACAGAAAACCAACTTCACAATTGAGGCTTTATTAGAGTAAATTTGGACCCAGGTGAAATTTCAACCATTTATACATTTTTATAAAGTGAAAAAATAACTAAAGCAGGTCCTGGCAATACTATTGTGCATATCCAAAAACAAAGTAAAACTTGAAAAAGAACTAATGCAGTCAAAACCTTAATGGGAATGTACTGAAAGTCAATCACAGAGTGAAGCTGCACATCAGACCAAATGGAATAGTAAGTTATCTTCTCAACTTCAGATTCCTGAGGTACATCAGTCAAGGATGATGATATCAAGTGTTCAATAATAGATATATTGATGACTCAAACAGTCTGATTGCAATACTTTCAGTCCCCAGATCACTCATTGTCCTGCTGCCTTTTGAGTCATGAGGTGGATGAATTGAAGGCTGTACACCTGAGTAGCATCAATGATATGGACCTTTTTTGCTGCTTGCTTTCTGGTTACCCTTCTGAGTGGTACACTTGTGGAGAATCCTGTGCTGGATGTGTTATTCTCTGTATTTGGTTTGGTCCCTGCTCTACTCCTCAGCTCTTGGCTTGTCAGGACTTTGACACCTCTCACCCAGAATTATCTGAGCTAATTTCCTCCTGCGTACAACCTGAACAGTTCTTCATCTAAATCTCTCGGGTTTGTTTTCGTGAGCTTGGCTCCATCCTTAGCTGATTTCCTCGTATCTTTTGCAAGCCTTGTTCAGTCATATCACATATTTAAGGCCATTAAAATTCTCTATCACATTCCAATTTTCAAAAGGGTAGTTTATTTTATATTTCAGCAAAGACATCACAGCTTCCAGATGATTTGGGAAATTCTATTTCTTCTCTTCTGATATGTGAAATCTCTCCTCAAAAATTGCAATTTTTGATGATTTTGGTTCGCACATAATTTTGGATGATTTATTGTCGGTTGAATGACGTCACTGATGCATTTCTTGTTATTAACTTAAAAAATATACAGAGTTTGCATCAAATTTGCTGCTGGATAACTTATCAAATTGCATCAAATTTGCTGCTGAAATAACTTAATTTATGATCTGCAGTAAACTACCACACGGAAAGGCAAAAAACAACAATAAAAATAAAAGCAGTTTAGTATACATGGGATAATTTCCTCACATTATTAGAAATTATAGCGCTTCAATTTATTTCAATGTTAAGGGCAGAAGAGTTTTTTTTAGAAAAGCAGCAAGTAGTGACATGTAAGAGATGGATCATGATTTACACTGGCCAGAATTAATTAAGCCACCTTATCTCACAGAGCCAAACAACCTTCCTCTGATTTTATTGTACACAAAGTGACCTAATCTAGTTTATGAAAAGACAGATGCTTGACAAATACTAGTTAAATTAAGTGGGTTAAAATCATATTACTTTTGTTTGACAACAAAAATAGACCTGCTTAAAAATGTTTGCATTCACCACAATGTATATCAATGCTGGATAATGGAAGACATTTCCACTTTTGACACCTATGTTAATAACAAAATTTAGTCTTGGATTTTCTTGCATCAACATGCTTTTATTCTGTACTTTGATCAACAGGTACATTGTCCAGAAAATTATTTAATCCAAATATATATTAAATGATTGCACATATATACAAAGACAAACACATCAGCACTCTGACTCACTATTAAATTATTTTCCTACAAAATATACACACACTACAAAGCGCTTTGAAACATTCTCCCAATGTGAAATGTGCTTTATCAGTGGCAAGAATTCGTATTATTATGTATTACATAGCAGCTTACTAGAATACACTTATAATTAGAATTCTGTTGAGGGACACGGACTACGTGCGTGGTGCAAGTGTTAAACTGTATCTCTCTGTTTAGTTATAATATCTGAAAATAATTTGGTATAAATTCCAGAAGGTAATTATTTATTTGGTTGATGTAGCCACTGAAGCAATGTATCGAGCTGGAGATTCACATCAAATCAGTCAGGATTCGAAGTTTTCAATTGCTCAGCACAAATATTTAGACAGTATTTTCCATTTAAATAATGAAATCTAAAGGTAATTCATCATTCCCACTCACCTCAACCTGCAGCACAGAGGTGAATGTCTTGGCATCTTCAGCCACTCCACCCAGGTATAGAGGTCTGGTGAAAACAGGGGCATGGTCATTTTCATCTTGTACCTCAATGAAAACCTTTGCAGTGTTTGCTGGAACAAAAATAGCAGGATTACTAATGGATAGGTGATACTTACTCACAGTAATGCTCTGAGTTATAGTTTAAGGAGATTGCTTGGACTTCCTATCAACTTGCAGGAACTACATTCTGGAAGCAGATTCCAACGTCTTGGTCTAATTCCATTTCCACGATTTAAATTGCTTATTAAGGAATTTCATTGAGAAATACTGAAAAATAAATCCTACTAGTTGGAAAAGCCAAGTATTAAAATTATATTTTAAAAAATTCCTGCCAGTGATAGGGTTCCCATAGATTTGTTATGTTGAAATTTAACTTTTCATTTTGTGAGAATATTTGATTTCTTCAATCTTGCCTTAATTGTATAAATGTAAAACCATTTTAGCAAACATATTATGCACAGTTACACTGGGAATACGTTTGCTTCAACACTGTGTTCTGTGGTATCTATATTATACGTATGTATCTCAGCATGACAGTTCATATATATTTCAGTATGATTGAAAATACAATCCTATTTGAAAGCAGGCTCGCACATGATGTGGTATGGAGCCCTACCTAACAGGAATGTTCCAGTCTCAATACTGCTTGCGACAAATTGGCTTGCCTCTGTGAAGAAGTCAGTGGGACGCTACAATTTATTTCTGGGTGAGCATTCTGGGCGAGGAAGGGAAAAATAAGCTAAGGCTTTCATTGCTGATTGTTACCAGTGATTTCTGCTGCAAAATTTCCGTGTGAATACCAAATAAACATTGGGCTCAGTTGTGGCATCTTCACAGTTGAACAGCTAACTGACATTCCATGATAAAGGCTTGGCTACTTGTGTGAGGAGCTGGATGGATGCCAGCCAGCAACTGTGTAACCATACTAAAGCATGAGTCACCAACATGGAGAAGAAAATTGGAAAGAAAAAGATTACCACTAAACTCAAGGCAACATCCATCATCAATAGCAGATGAGAACATTTTATTTTCAATATAAGTCTATTTTACCACTAGAAGTACAAAAGGAAAACATGGTAAAATCAATTTAAAATCTTATCAATCAGTCAATCAGGGTGGCCTTTGTTTGGTTACCAGTTTTGGTGCTTTAAAGAGTGTGCTATAATGCTAAATGGTCTTCCAGAAATCGATATTTGCTGAAAGAGATTAACGCAAATTGATCACAAATGTGCAATGTGAGAGAAAATGTCCCCCTACCCCAATCAGTAAGGATCTAGGAATACTGAGATTCATATATCCATCAGCTCTATTGATTTTACCCCTTCTGTGCCTGACACACGCATTTGAAACACTTTAAATCATCACAGAATGCTCTTCATGCATAAGATACAATTTACCCAAGGAGCAAAATAATGTGGAAACAAGGAGACGATGCTAATAACAGCTCAATATCAACATTTCCGCAGTATATAAATATCCTAACATTTGTGACCACCTGGTGTGACTGACAGGACTAATAACTGAAAATTTGCCCAATTCTAAACACGATTACATCACAAGAGTAGCCTAACAGGTTAGTTACTCATCATGAATTAGAACTTCATTTGTCGTTGTACTTGTGTCTCCTAGACACTGCATTAGATTTCACAGGCAGTTAATTAAGTAGACATTGTACCTTAGGGCAATGTTTATAGTCTGAACCAACTCATGCCACGGACAAAAAGATAACCTTGGCTTTGATTGCACTTGAAAATTAAAGGTGAGGCAATATTTTATTTCTCTATAAGTCCGGTACAAATCATATGCTACTTGTGTTGTATGTGAAAATGGAACAGTACTGCTACATTTAGGAGTTTCTATGTTTTATGATTTGTTACCTATTCATTTAGAAATTGCAGAGCTATGTATAAAACTTAAATTTCAAGTGCTCATTAAATCATGTTTCCTAGATTTTGTGGCCTATTTTATGCATTCATTTTTTAAATATTCATGAATGTTTGATTCTGTATTAATCAGACTAATTTCTAAATGGCAACCCTTTCAAATGTTGGTACTTATATTCTGTAAGGGATACATCACATGCACTAATTTGCATCCACAATGCTAGTATTCACAATGGGATGATTCACTAGAAAATAATTTAACCCTGTCTTCAAGTCACTTTAAATTGTCAATCATATTTAAATTACACCTTACACAGTATGAGTTGGTAAGAATATATGTTCCAAATTATCATCATGGGACAACCAGCAATCAGAAAATATCCTGATCATAGAAACAAAGAAAATGTTTTGTTTTGAGGTATCTTCAGCCTTTAATGAGGTTGGCTATTTGCTTTGCTCAGCGTTGTCATCAAAAACTTTAAAACAACAACCAAAGGATGATTTTCTTCATGTAAGTACTTTATTGATGACATGTTCTGACTGAAAGACTTAGGCATTCAACTTTATTTTCTTTATAGGCTGCAGCTGGAGTTTAGAGGCTAAAATATGAATGTGACTTGTTCTCAACAATCCAATTCTTTCTAGATTAGTTCAACCAAGAGACCAATAATTTCACTCATCCTTGAAGTATTACTGAAGGCAAAGCTCTTTACAGACAATTCACTCTAGGAATATGTTCCTGCATTTGAAAGAAGTAAACTTACAAGTTTTTTTTGTGACTAAATAAATTAATTAAAAAAAGATAAAAAATCTATTGTGTTTTTTGAATTCTGGAATCTACAAAATTAACCGAAAGAGCTCCCAATTATGTAATCTCAGGAGTCAATCATACTCACCCCGTAAAGGCAAAATTGCATGAAAAGAAGCACCCTGCTGTGGTAACAATAGTGTTGACAACAGAAGCATACGTTATACAAGGAGTTAATTGAGGCTATGAACGTTTAACAAATTTATAATTTGCTAATGTGTTAAAACTAATATTATGGGTCTTCACATCCAGGTCTGTTATCGAGGCATAGGTTTCCAATGTTACATATGCATTGTTTTCTGCCTTAACTTCCAATACTCCAACTTAGTAATGGCCAATGACAGCTCATGTTTGACAGCAGATAGTTTTCATATTGATTAAACAGCAATATTATGGATAAAAGCTTCCTCCCCCCACCCCCAATGCCTAAAGATTTGATTCATACTTTTGTTATTTATAAGATCACAAAAACACAAGATTAGTTCGGATGAAGAAGGCCCTTCAGCACATCTGAGCTCATTATTCATGAATTATTAATTGTTTTTAAAGTCAATGGCTGTCTTTCTTCTAAGACCTTCTAAGCGGAGCACAGCAAACAGTCCAGATTGATACATTTGGCACAATGTAAGGTTACTTTTTCCAGTATTAACTGTTCTCCTTTCATTCCCACAGGAACATAATTTTGCCTTTTGAAGTGTGGGAGAACTGTGCCATGTTATGAAATTTCAGAAACCCAAAGGGTTATCACTGTACAGCCGAGACAAATAAAAGGAGTATAAAAAGTATAGATTTAACTGTGACAGAAAGCCAGTAACACAAATGTGGGCTGCAGTGTAATTGTTTTACTCTCACCGTTGGCAAGCTGTACATTAAATCGTATTTCTCTCAGTTCTCTTACAAAACCATATTTAGAAAACCTACCGACAGCTAGATGACCAATATTAAATCTAGTCAACTGAACCTATAAATTACATTCAACTAGAAACTGGTGAAACCCAGATAGTATCCCTTTGGTCCATCAAGATCAAATATTAAAGAATTATGATTCACGTTACCTTTCAATAAAATGCCTGAGTTTCTTGATAGATAATATTTATTGGTGCATGTAGCATCGCTTTTACAAATATAATATCTTTCAAAGCTCCTGAACAAATTTAGAGCTGGATTGATTTTTAAAATTGAGAAAGTCTACTCTGTGGACTAAGTCATATTGTACAATTTGAAGTTATAAGATTACATTTAATTTTCAAGGCATGATTTAAATGTGTCCTTAGGGGTTCAGCTGTATCTACAACAAAATATTTTTTAATTTACATTAAATATTTACACATGAATTGTTATTGCTTAAAACACTAATCTTATCAGTGAAATTCCTTACTGCAAGAATAACCTCAATCTGTAATGTGGAGACAAATGATGTATCTGTTGAGAAAACTTAAAATGCAGCTTTAACATGGATTTTTTACATTAATGTTAATATAAAACCACATAAATCTTCCCTTAATAGCTCTTCCCACTAAAGGTAAGTCAGATATCCCTCCCAATGATTTTGTGGATAAATGTATGGCAACATGGATGTATGCACAAGGCATACAAATGAGGAAGAATCCCAGTTCACCTCTATTACTGAGTGATCTGATCACAGCTGGTGGCAGTAGAGTTGTTTTGATATCACTTGGCCAAATCAGAAAAACATTGTCCAAAGTACCGGCCGCCTCCATTAACAGTGTTCACTGCTAGAAATGCATGTGTGTGATCAACAGGTGATAACAAAGATGGGCTCAGGTGTGCTGACTTTCATGGTTGAATAGCCCCGGTAAGCAGTGTCCAGCTGACTGATGAAGAAATGACAGCAGTATTTGAGTGAGGGCTCAGAAGATCATTGCCACACATGGAGTTGAATGTCAGCCTAAGTTACCACATTGACAAGAGGACTAGAAACACAGCAACTTGGAGCAGATCTAAGCAGGTAAATATAAATGAGATGCCATATAGTTGTAAGTTTGAACATGTGGAGTACTGTAGCTCAGTGGTTAGAGCACTTGCCCTGCAAGCGAGAGACCTGGGATCTATTCCTAGCAGGACGAAATGTTGGGCAAGTTTCCTTACTCCACACTCCTCTGTTTACCTAGCAAAATGTAGGAACCCGGTTGTTAGTCGATTGGCAGATCACTTTTCCGGGAATAATAATCCCTCAAAAAACCCCAATAATAATTTGGTCAGTAAATCCATGACTGTTTGTGGGACACTGCTGTGCGTAATTGGCTGCCGGTTTTGCCCACAAATATACAGTCAATTCACTTTACAGTATTTCCTGTGAAGCGCTTTGAGATGTCTGGAAGACGTGATAAGGCGCTATATCAAATGCAAGGATTATTATTACTATTGTGTGGATTTCAGTAACACAAAAAGTGGAACGTTCTACTCCACATGTAGCTCCTCTATATATTATCCTCACTGAATTAACGCGGAAACCCAGGAAAGCACGACACTATTGATATCCATCTGGCCTGTCCCAATGTAAATATTAATAATCTAGCACTCTATGCCCTCTCAATCATTTTATTTGCCAAATGGTTAGCTAATTCTCTTTGAATTAGTTGTTTATTCTGAGCTGGAATCTGTATCCTCTTTTCTGGATTATTTGACTATGTTGAACATAAAGGGATCAAATTTGTAAGATTTGTCTAAGGAGTGGAAAACGTCATTGCATATTCCTTTTAATTGCTATTCGCAATTTCCAAAAGACAGCAAAGTGCCAAAAAGAAGGCTAGCGTCCAAAATGCTGTCAACCACCTCTTTTGCAAATACTGCAAATTAATTTGGCCTCAATTACTAGGATTCAGTCTATCTCTCTCCTTTAAGGTCCTGAATATTTTAATAAGGTCTCCGTATAGCCTTTTTTCTTCAATAGGAACACTCTCAATCTCCTTAGCGTAACCATAGTCCTGGAAAGTAAATAATTCTAAAGGTGCAAACTCAATTTATGCCATCCTGCTCAGGAGACTGTAGTATCTACACTTACGGTATATATTACTTTCCAGCTGCACTTGGATGGCAAATTATTATTTTCGTTATTCTCTGAAAAATTGAAATCGCAATAATTTTAAACAGCATGTTCATTTTCTTCCTGTTTCTTTGCAAATATGTAAAACCTGAGAATTTTTCCCCCGTCAGACAGATGTCTGCCACATGCGGAAACCATTGCCGTCTTTAAGATTATCCAAACCAGACAGAGGTCCACATATGTATGCCACCTACTTATGAAAATGTTCAGGTCTAGAATGGAATGCATACTCTCGCTCCCAGAGGAACGCATGCTGCTTACCTAATTACTGAAAATTCAGCGCAGGTTGACTTAAGTGTGAGGATCCCAGATTGTGCATTTGGGGTACTGCTGGAGTTTAACCAGCTAAAACCACACAATGTGCCATTAAGAGCACAATCTGGCTAGCTTCCCCCTGTGTGTCCAGCTCGGACCACTCTGCCTGTTACGGTTTAGGTTTGCAAGGTTAACAGGAGCAACAATCGCTGCTCCCAGTCACCAGTCTTCCCCTCTGCTCTGAATGTTCTGTAAAGCCTGCAAAAATTGCTGGATATAAAAAATTAAAATAGAATTTAAACAGATTTTTAAATCCAATAATGTTACATACACATTTATGAATGAAAGAGAATTTTAAGTTATACAGTGATAGAAATGACTAAAATAGAAAATTGATATCTTATATAAATTTCATAACGAATTTTTAAAAAATATATTGCTTTTTAAATCAGGTTTCAACTGCAGAACATCACGCTGAAAAGAATGAAGTATGAGATCAATCTGAAAATTCTGCAGTAGAAAAATATCCCCTTTGCTCTAGCTTGCTGGTCGATAGCAAACCACAAATGACCCTTTTCCTTCAATTTATACCATAACTTTTCATCCAACACTGACATAACTACAGTAACCTCCCAGGAATCACCAACCAGTCACCCACGTCACCATTACCGTCACTCCTCTCTCATGTACATTCATTCTCCTTTGACTCCAGGTTTAGCTTAATTTCTATGATTCCTACAACACTGCAATTAGCAATTGCTGCCAATTCCAACATTTTATTTTGAAAGTTTCCGTCAGTTATAGGTAAACTGAAATCAGAAGGTAGCATTCTGTAATGTTATTAAAAGTTCTATTGTTTAATAACATTAAAAATGAAAGGATTATTATTTTTACAAAATTGAGTGATTGAATGTTTTTTCTGGCAGTTTAATGGTCTGCCTGAGAATTCTCAGCAAACCACAACACCAAACGTAAGTTGATTCAAACCCCCACTTTTAAATTGCTGTCGAATGAATCAAACTGCTTGTGGAATCACCATCTCCAAGTGGCATCAGGTTCAAGGCTTCAATGCAATTTGCAATGACTTTATTTGATTTACTTTGTAGATTTGGCATTGCATTCATTAAAGAGAATATACATGCAGCACCAGATTACTGACCATTACATATCCCTACACAGATAATTGCCTCAGGCAGATTGTCTATCAATCTTCTCAAAAGTAAAAATAATATATGCTACATCGTTTCATGGACCAGAACTGCAAGGGTCGGAATGACAAATTCAAACTTTTGTGAGGTTTCAGTCTTAGCTGTTCTGAACTTGTATTTTTAATAAGCTCCAAATCTGACCATTGATAACTTTGATAGTTTGAATTCCATGTAGGTCTTGAGGTAGGACACTTTGAATCCCATTCAATAAGAGCTGAAAGATTTTACCAACACTAGAGAGTTGGACATTAATATTTAACTACTTGTTAAGATGAAATGACTTCCATGACAGTATTTAGCCTTCAGCAACATCCAAAATCAAATATATAACATTTCACAGTGACTCTCATACAGAAGCTTTGGGATGTTTGCTGTTCCACTGACTTTAACTTCTCAAATACAAGTGCACAACTGAATACACGTTGGACAACAGGACAATGCCGATCTGAGCTGCTGATATCTATTTCATGTTAACAATTTCAGATGTCTGCATACAGACTCTCACGTATCTTTCCACAGCCTTAACACAAGCACTGCTGGGATATCTGAAGTGCAGAATAAATGAAAGATTTGCACAAGACTGCCCTCAAAATTAGAGCAGTAAGCAGGGGATTTTATGAAAAAGTTTTGGACCAAACTCTATTAACACAGGGAGTTCCAGGAATATAGTAAAATATCATATGTAAATCTCTGCGTTATAAAAAGGAGAATGTTGGATTAAGAAATAGAAAACTTGACCAAACATATGAACGAGTATTAATTTTTTTGCTAAAAATTATTTTACATAGTAATGTATTTACTAAATACATTAGTATTTACAGGCATAAAATGATGTGATGTAAAAGTGGAGACTTACTTCTTGATGGAACTCTGAGATTTGATCGCACCAGCTGCAATGGATCTGCCTGGATTCTAATTTCAAAGCTTTTTGTTGTCTCATAGTCCAGTGTGTTATTTGTAGTGATGACTCCTGTGCGTTCGTCAATCTTAAATTTTCCTGATTATTCACACAAAGAGCACAATAACAGCTCACACAAATGAATATTTATGGTCACAAAGTAATAACATCAGGCAGGAGCAGACCATTGGTCCATTAAGTCTACCTTCCCTAAAGATTCTTTTCACATGTCTATCTCATCACCCAATAACCTCAAACCTTTTAACTTCTAGGAATTTACCTGCTTCCTTTCAGATTTCCTTTTGAATTCTGCCACCTGTGCTTGTAGTCTGTTCCATATGCCTTTCTATTTACTGCACTACTTAGTTGCATTTTTAACCCGTCGACGCATTCTCTACTGCGTACACACTTACCGGCTGCAATGAAGCACACATGCGCACTGTAGATTATTGGTTAAATCAGATTTTATATGACTTATACAGTTTGTCTGCAACTCGAACTTTGCTAAGTCATTCTAAATGTTATGGTCCCGAATTATACGACTTATTTTTAAGCTATGACCTCCTTGTGGTTGAAATCTTTTGAAATATTACAGATAAAAATACCTGCAGAAATTGTCTGCAAAAAGTTCCAGCCTTCCTTAGTAAAGTGACCTTCCCTTCCTTCACTTTATAAATATATATTTTACTCCAAGACTGTCGGAGCATCACAATTGCCTTATGATTGTAAATTGAGGTAAAAACATGTTAATTAACTTGTTCAGGTCAATTTTTGTACTATATGTAAATTCTCAAACAGCAATTAAATATTCTTTGGTCAAATTTGAGCAGGTGGGAATATTGGCCAAGTAACCATTAGAAGCTCATGCTATTCTTTTAAATAGTCCCAATGGATCTTTAGCATCCACTTGAACGGCAAAAAGATGGGACCTGTATTTATTAACAACACCAGTAAGGTCAAACTCTCTCAGTACTGCAACTGGAATATCAACAAAGTCACATTTTGAGCTCACGTCCTACATGCTCTGACTCAGAGTAGAGACTGCTATAAACTGAGTCAAAATGACATTGAGTAATGCACAAATAGAATGAATAATATCTTACTCCTGTCAGTCAAAAAGGATACAACTCAGGAAGCCATTCTCCTCCATCCAATTTTCTTTTTTCTTTTTAAAAAGTGATTGAAATGATTGCATATTCGTGTACCCAGAGTGACCTTTCAGGAATAAGCTGACATGCCATGTCCGACTGATTCTCGAAAATGCATCAGTTGAAAACTAATCGCTAGAAGGTGAAAAATATTGGAGTCTGTGCAACCTTGAGGCTTGGACCACTAGTCAAATGAATTCTACTCTTCAAGGTATTTTTTCTTAGGTGGCACCTCACAGAGAGCAAAGGGACAACATGAATAACAACGGAAAGATTTTTATTTTACACAAAGTGATAGAAACAGCGAGAAAATGACCCCGTATTGTGCCTTGTGGGAAGACAATGCTGACATCCCAGCTAGAAAAAAAAGGGTGGCTAAATTTTTGCCACAGAAGGGAAAATAAACAGCAGGAATGCACTGCATGAAATACAGAAACAAACTAAAAACACTTTAAAATCAGTAAACATCAATTCAAGGAATTGGAATATTCCAGAAAAACTGGATAAAATATTCAAAACCGAATACGTTCTTGCCAAGAGGAGCAGAGGGAAATAGAACTAGCAGAAGAAAAGGCAATCCAATAAAGTAGTCAAAAGTCACCTAACTTCTAAAAGGAGAAACTTCTTAAAGAAAATTAATCTCCCCTAGTGGATAGTGGCCAATATTCTACTAATGTGAGTCTGAATACATGAAAAAGAATTAGATGTTTGAAAATAATTACAGAAAATCTAAAATTCAAATTATTTTGAACCACAACTCTTTTAAACTTAAGATAATTATTTATTCAAAAATATGAATTTTCATTTCTATGCATTCCCTTGGAAAAAAACATTTTTACATTGCAGTCAGAAATTATGTACATGTTAATTTCAATTAAAAAGTTTCCATGAAATTATTTTAGGACATGACCCTTGAAACCACTTCCCTCTCAAAATAAATTCAAGATTTTTTTGGAATTCACTTACTGAATGCAACATTAGCAAAATAAATTATTTTATTTTACTATATGAGAACATCCAATTTATTCTAAGGCTGCTATTGATATCTGGCAGAAACATATATCATCAAGTGGCAGCAAAGATACCGAAAGTGCATTGGATACTTTATCAGCACTGACAGATATATTATTGCTTTGGTACAAAAGAACATGGAAAAGTGTTGGGCCAAATTTCATAGAGTCGTGAAGATCTGGGGTTAACATTTCCTCGTTCTGCCTCAAAATTAAACAACCATCACAGCAATTTATATATGTTATTTAACCACAGAAAGATATTTTATCCATAGTCACAAGAGCATTAAAGTGTGGAATACCTGATATGAAACAGGTTTGATACCAGAAAGAAGCAAGCATAATTTGGTCGTCTAAAGATCAAGTGAGTTATGGGCCTGCCAGAAGTGATGATTTAGTCTCAAAATCACTGTTCCTGAGTCTTGTGTGCTACTTACTCAACACATGTATTCTTAAAGTTGTTTCATTTTTTATAAAGTCTCTTGTTGTTTCTAAAAGCATGGCACAACGCCAATACACAATGGATTAAGCATTATTATATAAATTAGAACTAAACTTTCTTTCGAACAGCGGCACCAGCCCCTTTCAATTTAATACAAATTAAGTTTCTTCTCTAAATGATACTTTCTGAATGGCAATTATAAAGCATCTCCGAGTACATATGTTCAGACGACTATGGGCTTAAAGAAAAACATTTTTATATTGTACTCTGCTTACTCACTCTTAGGCACTATTTGTTGAGTCAGAATTGGTGACTGTGAACCAAATTTGGAACAAGTAAGAGTTGCAGACTTTACTCTGTATACAGTACTGGTATTCCTTACTATCCTCATGTTCTTATTATGGGATGCCCGTGTATGCCCGTGTATATATGTGGAGTCCTGTAGCTCAGTGATTAGAGCACTCGCTTTGCAAGTGAGAGACCTGAGTTCAATTCCAGGCAGGGCGAAATCTTGGGCAAGTTTTCTTACGCCACACGCCTAATAATAATCCCTCCAAAACCAAAAATAAATTGGTCATTTTCAATCTACGACTGTTTGTGGGACATTGCTGTGCGCAATTGGCTGCCACGTTCGCCCACGAATATCCAGTCAATTCACTTTACAGTGTGTTCTGTGAAGCGCTTTGGGATGTCCTCCCAACGTGAAAAGCGCTATATCAAATGCAAGGATTATTATTATTATTATATGTCTGCGGGGGGGAGAGAGAGTTTGGAATGGACCCAGGTCACAATTGTGCTGAAAAAAATAAGTGAGGATGAAAATCCGACAACAGGGAACGCATCACCACAAATCTAGTCACATACATTCTACAATTAATTATGTTGAAAACAATAAATGAAATATTTTTAAAATTGATTTACCAAGTAGCAAGTGATAATGGTTTCTAGCCATGTTGTTCAATTTGTGGTTTGTAAACTTTTGCATAAGATTGAATCATATCATTACTTGGCAAGATTGAAAAATTTAAGATTGCATAATCAATGTGCCCTACCAAATTATTCATCTGAAAAATGTTCTTACCGCCATCATTGCCGGCTATAATTGAATACACTATGGTTTGATTGATAGCAGCTGCAGTTACAGTGACAACTGTGGTTCCTATTCGTGCACCTTCACTTACAGGTGGAGGTCTGAAAGACAAAAAAAATCTAATTCAAATGCTGTAACCAAAACTAATCATTTTCAAAACCAGTCAAGCAAAACAATCATTTTCACCTGAAGCCTGTAACTTTTGTTTGGAACTGTTGTAAATGTTCAGGAACAGATAAACCCTTTCTTTCAGTTTGCTTCTCTCTTAATCCTGATACACAAGTACTGGTTGTCGAAACAGCGCCTAAGACTACCAGTTTATAAATGAACAACAACAAAATTACATGTGTAAAGCACCTTTCACGTCAGGGGGACGTCACACCCAGCGCTTTGGAACTTCCTCCCGATGTGAAAGGCGCTTTACAAATGTAATTTGTTGTTGTTGGTGTTGTTCATCTATAAACCGGTAGTCTTTCATTCCAACTAGGTTTCTAAAGAACTTTAACAAAATTTCACACAAAAAGACTTGTTTCCAAATGATGTTATATATTACTGGGTATCAGGGATTAGCCACAAATGCAGATTTTAATTGGCTGAAGGAAAGGAAGCAGAGAATAGTTATAAGAACTAGATCTTGGATCTCTCCTGTTCATGGTACAGTAAATATCAATGATCTTTATTAACAGACCCAGTGCAAGGTAGTTCAGTTTGTAGATGACAGCATGTTATTATCGTGTTTTGCCACAAAAATATACAGTCAATTCACTTTACAGTGTATTCTGTGAAGCGCTTGGATAAGGTACGATATCAAATGCAAGGATTATTATTATTAGTAGTAGAGACCTGAAATCTCTCATAGTTTTAGGCTTAAATTTTCAGACAGTATAAACCCAGATTTTTGCTAAATTCTAAAATTCATTTTAATTTGGAAGCCAGTTTTCCACACTTTGTAAAGGTGGAGCTAAACAGTTTCCAAATAAATACGGAATTCAAGAATTTTGGAAAAGTCTGCAGGATCTTATACTTTTAAGACCATGAAGAATTTCAAGCCTCAGGGAGCCAGCTAAGAACTCAACATGATAGCTCAACAGGGTATGGATCTTGGCTAAACACTGAGGGAAAAAAAAGTCAATAAGGCTCTGCATGTAGGAAATGTAAACAGAGACTCATGCACTCCATGGATGGGATAGAACTCACCAAGGGAGAAGCTGAAAGAGACCTTGTTGTGGTTAGTTTAGCCCATTGCTGATGTTGATTCATTCAATGCACCAAGTCAGTTTTCATCAATTGATGCCAAACACAGCATTTGCAAAATGCTGACGAGTGGATTAAGGTGTGACCCCTACAGGAAATGTGACCTACCATTCCTCAACAATTATAAATAAACAATAATAATAATAATCCTTGCATTTGATATAGCGCCTTATTACGTCTTTGAGACAACTCAAAGCGCCTCACAGAATATACTGTAAAGTGTAGTGACGATGTGTTTTGTGGGCGAAACACATCCACTATTATAGCTATTGTTGGACAAAGTTTAGAAACAGACTTTTCCAGGATTTGTCCAAGATATTCAACATTCAGATGTTTTTTCCTTTTGCTTATCACTTTCATTACATCTTTCATTTAAATCTATTCTATTGCTAATGCATGGTATTTGTACGAATATCTATGTCAAGATTCTCATTTTGATTATGAACATTTGAAACCATCCGAAGGTTGGAAAGTTAAAACATTAATATTCTCTAATGGGATTTAAGGTTAAGGAACCATGTGAGGTTTGAATTTTCATCCAGTTGTTAACTTTCTCGTGGATTCTATATACCTGCTGAGCCATTCAGGCTAACTATATTGTATGACTTATATGACCCAAAGACTCTCAAAATACAACTATTTGGTTTCCAATTTCTAGAAGTTTCTGGACCAAAGAATGGATAAGGAAATCTGTAGAATACTGTGTAACTGGTTTCCAGATAAATAAATGTGCTCTACATAGGAAACTAGATTTACATGTCATGATATATCAAGGACTTGTGGTAAAAGGTCTGTGGTTACACTTCCAATTAAATATAGAATTAAATATGAAGGAATGGGTCAAATTGCATGTAAGAATATTTAAATATGCAGCGTTCCACCACTCACTTGCACAATTAAGGAAATGCTCTGGATAGTTTTAAGTACTGGAGTGCTGTGATCTACACACCAACTTTGAACTTTTCATTTTCACATGTATAGAACAAGACCAAATGCAAGTATCTACAGATGCACACCACCAACTTTGGCTGCATATCCCATTTGGAAATTTATTTTCAATTTAAATATAAAACATCATACACAGCTGTATTTAACTCAACACATGTGAAGTCAATCTCACATTGAGCCATTGAAAATGCCCCAAAATTGGTGATGACTTTCGACTTGCATTTCCTTAGCTCTGGAGAATGAATTGTAACATGTGCTTTACAGAACAAAACATCTGTGACCTACTGTATGCAAGGTGACATGGTTAACTGAATGCACAATCTTTGGATGTGCTTGAATGAAGCCCATAATGCAGAAACTAATAGCTGCTATGACCTTCACAACTATAGGTAACACAGGGAAAAATCACAGATTGAGAATGTAACTCACTTTGCAATCCTGACATAGTCAATCAGAAGGAATCTGCTCAGCATAAATCTCCCAAGGCACTGTCTTTCAGTAAAAGCCACATAATCAGTTCTTAGTTAATACATTCTGTTGGGAAATATTGTCTCCATCTGAGTTCCTGATGTTCTTCAGAGCTGCCGTATCTAAATAGGATAGATGTTCCCCTAGGACTTTCTTTTCCAAAGTAAAGGCTATGAATCTGAATACTTTAATCGTGCACTGATAGCAATAAACTAAACTTCAACTTATGACTTAAATGTGCGAGTATTTGATACTATTCTGCCCCAAATATGACTTCAATTGGGTCTTAATAATCTTGGTAAAGAGTATCATTATCAGCCATTCGTACCAAATGGATCATTTATATCAACAGTAAATGTAATGAAATCCAATTTATTATACCACTTTCATTTAAATCTATTTGAAAGCTAATACATGGTGTTTGTACAAATATCTATGTCAAGATTATTTTTCCTTCTGTTTTTCTTACAGAAACACAACTGACACATACGCTTTTATTTGCTTTGTTCATTTCTGGTCTGCAAAGTGTCAGGAGACATTTTAGTATTGAAAACTAATCATGAGTCATTTTTATTACCATCAAGGTTTCTACAAAAATCCACTAATCAGACAATTTTAACTGCAGATCACAAAATCATGAGAGGTTTGGAAGAAGGGCCTTCTTCCCATTTGATCTCAGCCTAGAGTACCCACCCTATTGACTTCGCATTACAGCATCAAACTGTTTCTTAAATAAATCCAGTGTCAAGACCTTAAATAACCGTCTAGGTAGCCCGTTCCAGTCATTAATTACTTTCTTTGTAAAAAAAAGAATACTTGCTGGTGTCTGCCCTGAAATAGCCTTTTACAATCCTGAATGTGCACCCTCTTGTTCTGTAGCCATGAAAGTATTGATGTGCTTACTATATATCAGCTTGATGTTCCATAAATATTTATGTTGGCTAGGGTAATTGAAAAAACACAATTGATTTTTTGAATTTTACCAATCAAATAATAAGTAATTCTAAATCAATTAAAGGCTGTACAAGTGACAACATAATTAAATGCTACATTTGTAGATCTTGGGGTTCAATACTAATAAATAACGAGAAGGGGGTTTCTTGTGGTGTCCTGGTCAACAAATAAAATTGGTCACTCACTTCATGTCCACTTGTGGGACATTGCTACCTGCCAATTGACTATCACTATATTTCACAGTAAAATCCTCTGAAGAACTTTAAGATGATGTGATCAGGTATGATATTAAATGCAAGGATTATTATAATGATTTTAGCACATCTCACTAATGGAGAGCTGAATCGCAATATAAACCTAAACGATATAAACTGCAACTGTAGGCAACTATTAATAAATCAGATATCTCAAAAATAACCATCCAAGCAGTTTTGGGGAGTACAGAAAGGCTTCAAGACATTTTCTGGGACACTGAAGAGGCAGGAGATAGCTTAATACATCCTTCACTAACCCTGGTTCAGCAAGTAGCACTGCATTTAAAATTCTGCATAGAAGAAACAGGTGATGATACTGTCTGTCAAAGGATATAACAGACAGGGGAAATAGCTTGTAACACTGCACAGACATAATGGTGTGCCTTAAGCCCTTGTAAATCTTGTGATGCCTGCTCAAGACTTATAGAGGGCTGACAGACATACATTACATTATAAGAAGTCACATATTTTCCAAAGCTGGAAAGGTGGATTATGACAACAAATAGGCTATTCACATTGAATGCACTGACTACACAAGGCAAGGTTGTTTTTTCTTTGTAAATATCCAGGCAGGTGCTACCTATAAATAGGGTTACCATTTTGTCATGAATTAAGTCATTGCAAACATGTCAAAAGTCAGATATATCTTGGTAAAAGTCAGCAAAGTCCTATGCTTGTGGTAACCAAATGACCTTTAATTTGTATATTTTACACATTTTGCACTCATAGAATCATAGAATCGTACAGCACAAAAAGAGGCCATTCGGCCCATCGGGTCTGTGCCGGGTCTTTGAAAAGAGCAATGTAACATCAATCCCACTCCCCAGCCCTTTCCCCATAACCCTGCAGACCCATCCTCCTCAAATACCCATCCACCGCATTTTTAAAAGTTGTTATCGAATCGACCTCCACCACCCCTTCAGGCAATGCGTTCCAGATTTGAACAACTCGCTGCGTGAAAACATTTCTTCTCACCTCCGCTCCCCTTCTGGCACACCCACCAGTGGAAACAGTTTTTCCCTTTCCAACTTATCAAATCCCCTCATGATTTTGAAGACCTCTATTAGGTCTCCTCATAACCTTCTCTGCTCCAATGAGAATAATCCTAGCCTCTCTAGCCTTTCCTCATAATCAAGGTCCCTCATTCCTGGTACCATCCTTGTAAATCCCCTCTGCACCCTTTCTGATGCCTTAACATCCTTCCTACAGTGTGGTGCCCAGAACTATGAGCTGAGTGGGAAGTATTTCCTATGCAAGAATGATTTTTTGCATTTCTTTTACCTCAACACCAGAGTTAGGGATCTGTCTTCCTAAATTAGGGATTAAATAAGAACAAAGTTAGGGATTAAATAAGATCGCTGAGCTAGAGTCAAAACGATCAATAGGTGCTGATTCAATATTGCCCCCTCGAGGGCTGATATCTAATGTCCCCCCTCCCCTCACTCTCTGGGTTCATCTGCAGAATCCACCTCATGTCTGTCTGCAGTGCCTACCCCCTCGCTCCTTTCAGAGCCTACTTGCAGAATCTCCTCCCCTCCTTGAGGATTCCACAACTCAGATTGTCACTGTGTGGTGGAACCTACTGTAGGGAATGCAGAAATATCTGCACACACACAAATGACTTTGGGATTGAAGAGAAAAAAGCAACTGGGATGTATCTGGGGTTTTGATCACTGATGTATGAGAAGTAGCTCAGGCAGTTCAAATGTCTCATTAGAAAGAAAAATGCGGAGTGGGTAGGTACATGATTCAAATGTTTAACAGTATGAAGGTGAGTGGCAAATTATAAATTATTGATGTGGAACCAACAAAGAACTAGTTACTGTTGTTATCACTCCAGGAAACCAAAGTAACGATTCACAGGTAAGATGTGATCTTTCATATTTAAAGATGCAAACAAATAAATATATAAATATTCTATAATCATTGTGCGGTAAAGGGGGGCTGTAACGGGTCATTCAAGAAGTAAAGAAACAAAGCATTGATTAAAGAAGGAGTAAAAGGATATAGATTTGGCACTGTCAGATAAGAAAAAGAACAGTCAACCTGCAACATCGATCTAGGATATAGAGTTTCAATTATAATGAGCTGAAAGGAGTCCCATATCTAATATGTTATGAATTATGAACAGCTATGATGTTAACTACTGCAGACACAGGTTACTTCTAAAATCATTAAAACAGAACCAAAGTAATTCAGATTTTGACAGTTTTGTTGAAACAAGTCACCTTCGTGACCTTTGTATTTTTTTAAACTAAATCTTCCTCTCATAACTCACTGCATTTTATTTTCGTCATTAAATGTTAGACTCTTGGCAGTATCACTTCCAGCTATAAGACTATTCAGAGTGGCAAAGTCTGACTTAAATTTACAGCTTTCTGGGGGCTGAAAAACTGCCAACTAAGCACATGCAGAGATAAGATAACAAATGTTAGTTTTTGTTTAAAAAATGATGCAACACAAAAAAAAACTCTCTAGAGGTACATGGGCTATCCACCGCACTTCACATAGAGATTCACATCAAAGAACAAAGTATAAATTAGAAATATATATATATATATATATAAAACACTTTCAGGCAACAGTGGACCAATGGTCCAGCAAATCCACTATCCATCTTCCCAAAAGGTTACTTTGCCACATTAGATTTAAATCTAGTAACACAGACTTGTTTATATTTCCAGAAAGCTGTTTAGTTCTTTGTGAAACCCTTTTCGCTTTGTGGCTTTTTGTGGATCACTGGTGTGTGCAAACTGGTGCCACGTTCCCTAAAAAACAGATACAGACACTTCACTTTACAGTATATCCTGTGAAGTGCTTTGGGAGGTCCTCTCGAAATGAAAGGTGCTGTAAGGTTACCAAATATAAGGTTTTATTATTTTTCCTTTTCAAAATTAATAAAAGGAGCATTCGAGATTCAAATTCTAATTTTCCCTCATTTTAGTTATGTTCTTTGATCTACTGAATTGTGCTCTAAAAAAGAAAGTTTGCCTAAAGCCTTCACCTTATAAAAAATTGATTTCAAAGATAAATTACTTATAAGTTCTTCATATTTAATGCATGCGGTGAATGTGCATCATTGTGAATGTCATCATTAAAAATACTGTAGTATCGCATGTTTCATACTTTTTGGGTTAGTTAGTAACTTATATATATACCACCGTTGTGTATTTTAATCATATTTAAAAGATGTTCTTTTTTATTATTCGGTCAGGACACTTGTTCTATATAGTCTTAGGAAGACAGATTCATGAACCTTTAATGTCCTTAGAGCATAGATGGACAAAGTTATATTGCTCTGAGTGTAGACCAAGAATCTGTTATGAACCCAATTTAAATTGACACTAGAAGAAGACTTTGCTTGAAAAGGATGAAGTCATTTCACATACATGATATGAATATTTATTCAGTTATCTTGCTGATCTGTTAACCTGTTAATTAGCACTTTTCTGTTTTTTTATATAGAAAGCAGCTAGCATCACACACCAGCCAAAGTGAGATCCAATTTGACCAAACAGTTTCGAAAATTAAATGAGCAACTCAGCAACCTTAGTCCAAGTGAATTATTAATAATGTTAAGTAATTGTGAAGTGTATAATGCAATGAGAATATGCAAATGCTGTAACTCATCTGCAGTATATGAACTGTATAAGATTTGCTTCTACTGTAAAAGGCAAACATGATACTGCTACTTCAGCTGACAACCATGTTCTTTCGTTAGTTTTCATTCAAATTGTGCCTTTTTTTTACTATATTTAACTTTGTGGTACTATATTTCTGGCTGTTCGGATCATGGAGAAACTCAGGAATAGCAGTGGTTGAAATGAGAGGAGGAGAAACTGTTGCTAAGGGTCAGAACGGAAAGTAAGCTTGGCATAGATGTAACAGGAAAAGGTGGTTCCTTACACTGAGGAGAAAGTTGAAGAGTCCAAGGAAACTGAACCCTCTCTACTTCCTCCAGCCATTACCCAAGTTGTCCTGGAAAATATCAAGTGTGTGGACGGATTTTACAATAGGGAATAATCCAAATATTTTGTTAAGAGAATTTTGATCTCTGAACGGGCGTGAATCAGGCATATCCTTCTGCTAGGGATCTGACTCAAACTTGTATTATACAAGATTTATTCTTTCCTGGATCAAACACAAATTGAAAACCCTGCCAATATTGCCGACAGATAATTCAAGTGCAAACCTACTACTAGATCAAGAGGATATTGATCACAGCCCATTGCTAAACTACCAGAAAACATGAATGCAAACCCAACATGAATGCACAAGAGAATACAGACAAAAAGCAACTAATAGGCAGGTAGGAAATACAAATATCGTCAGAGAAAACGCTGTCAGGTTTTGCTTGGTAGCACAATAAACAGGAACAGCAAGAAAATGAACTGGTGCATGACACTATGCATTGCAGCTTTGTAGATATTACTTCAGTTCACTCATGTTGTGGCCAGTTAACTTCAGCACAGCAACACCCTAACCTCAATTAAAATAACAATTAGAAATAACAGAAACAAGAACAAGGAACATCAAAGTTAAAGATAATTATATTAAAAAAAGGCTATGCTTTAACTGAATATACAGTGACTTCTGCAGGATTGAAGGCATTCTTAAAATCAAGTAAATTCATATAAATATTGTGTAATGGGTTTCTACACGGCAATTTAAACACACCCAAAAATGTATTACATTATTTTCACTTTTTGCAAAGTTCTATTGGGAGAAAGATAATCGCCTACTCAGAAATACCAATACAACACATTTAGAAATTAAATTAGAAATTGATGTGTCTTTGACTGACTCAATAATTGTAAAAGCTGTGCCTTTATGCATATTTTGTGTGAAGCATTCAACATCTTACAATAAGGACAGTAAAATATCTGAAAAGACTCCCCAGATTCAAATATTTGGCTGAACTGACATCCTAAACATCTGGCTAATGTATAAAGCACCACAGGCAATAATAGCTAGTTGAATACAGTAGTGTTCTTTGTAGGCCTCATTATTGCTGCCATGTGAGGCACAATCAGCAATGACCTTCCAATCACATTGAGAATGTGGCATAAACGCAAACTGTCCCTTGTGCAACCACATATGTATTACAGCTTATTCAGGAGCACAATAGGCAAGAGAACTCTTGAACATAGCAATAGGAAGTGGAGCAAAAGCGTCACTGGATGTAAAAACAAACTACATCTAAAAATTAACCCTCTAAACTGTAATATAAAATTATACAGTAGTCCATAAATTATACCTTTAAATAGATTTTTAATCTATAATCCTATGGGCATGACTTGCACATCAGTATCAATGATCTTTTACCAGCGAGCTGGTTGGCATTAAAAAATACATATGTAACTATTACACTGGTGTGATCTGAAGAGGAATTCCAGGATGTCACTGAGGTCAGGTAAAACTGAACAGCATTAAAAAAAACATGTGAGGCAGTAAATGTACTCTACATAATACCTGTACTCTTCTTGTGTAAAACGTGGAATTACTGATGGCTGCAGGACAGTGATGACTACTGTGGTAGAATTAAACTTCACAGGTTCTCCATCATCAAATGCAATAACAACTAGCTATATGAAAAAAAATCAAAGAAATAAAATCAGAAACATATTTATTCCATTAAGCTAATATTACTAGAAAAAAATAATAACCCAGTAAAGTTACAAATAAAAATATTAATTTGTTTTAGCTTTTCTTACTTCAAAAATCGAACTAGGTTCTTCATTGAGATTGACCCGGGTCAACACTCGTCCTGTGTCCTCTTCCACATCAAAGATGCTTGCACTGTATTGAGTGTGGGCCATATCAACTTTATACCTGATTCTGCTTGCTGGACCTCCCTGTGTAGAAAATTAATGTAGATAAATGCATCGGGTAAGGTCATCAGCAAAAGGTGGATATAAACATAGAATAATCATATTTCAAAAACATAATGTTATTTTTGTTATTCATGTTTAAAAACCTCTACAGAAAAGCAAATCATTTGATTCAGGCAGTCTCCCGAAGCCATAAAATAATGTTCTATCTTTAGGCACTCCAGAGCCTGCAAGACCCATGCAACTTTTCTTGCTTTCTCTGTCATGTACAAATAGGTCAGAAGCAACATAGGCAATATGCTTCCATGTCTTTGACACCAGCTGCTGGGTTTTGAATGAAGAGGGCCCTTATATTAGATAGTATGCGAAAAAGCCATTTTCTTCAAACCAATTCAAGTAACTGGAAGAAATGAGGAAATAATCCTGAACTATTAAATGCACAGTTTATGAAACATTGCTTGATATAACCTGAAAATGGTAGAAAATAAAGACAAAATGCATGAACGAGATGATTGTCAGAAATTTGAAACTCAGTCACATATGGTCGGTGGCCAGTCAATCAAAAGAATAAACAGATAAATATCACCAATACTGGTGGTTTTCACTCCAGTTTATTGAGCAATCACTGACAGCTAGAAATTTAGTTTGATTACATCGTGTTACAAACATTTAACAGATTACTTTGCAGGTGTCAAAAATACTTCATTTGTTTTTTTAAGAAAATCTATCAATATCTTGCATCAAACCTTTTCATTTCATTCTATAGAAATGCAGAACATTAGATTTGTAATACACATCAAGTTATAGTTCTGAGAAAAGGCTCAATGAAAGTTGATTACTTTTTTTACCCATAATCATTATAAACCTAATTCCTGCCAACAGACCAATCAGACCAACCAACCAAAGATGTACAAGTCATCACAACAGGCTTCCTTCTATGGCTTTGCACCGTGTCAATAAAACAGAAGGTACCTTAGATAACGAAAGAATATTATGTGCATCTCAGAAGATTAAAAAATTGAGATGTACTAGATTACTTTTATTTGAATATAGAATCCCATACAGTTCAGAATTTGTTTAACTGAGAATATCTTCCGTATGACTTTAATCTTTACCGAGGCATAGACGACTTCAGACCTAACTTCCAATGTTTTTAAACATCTCTTTTGGACAAACTTACTACAAAATCTCATTTTGTTGAGAAAAATTTCCCTTGAAGGATCTGGAAGTGAGTGTACAGTTCAAAGCAATGGTGAGGGGCAGGGAGGAGTAAGATGATCATCAGAAGTGACAATTAGAGGAATGGCGACTGAAGTAGCAGACTGACAAGTGAAGTAAGTGACACTGAGGCGGGGTGGAAATAAATGAGGGGTGACAAGTCCTTTGTATTTGTTTGACTTAATTGACTGACAACTTCAGGCAGTTGACACCACTAAATATTGAGAGCAGAAATGAAGCACTGTTAGGTAATCTATAATGCTCAGAAATGCTGAATTTAGACAGATTAATTGTAAATGATTATAGTTTCAAAAAAGAGGGCAAATGGAACTGGTGTAAACGTATAATATCTTTAGAGAGGACCAAGTGTTTGTGAAATAAATGTGTAATAGTGGATTCAGTGGGAAGATGGGTGTAAGCGGAGTCCTTTAGCTCAATGGTTGGAGCACTTGCCTCGCCAGCGAGAGATTTGGTTTGATTTCCGACAGGGTGAAACCTTGGGCAAGTTTCCTTACTCCACACGCCTGATAATAAACCCTCAAGAAAAAAACAACAATAAATTGGCCACTTCAATCCACGACTGCACTTTGGGACGTCCTCCCGACGTGAAAGGTTCTATAACTGTAATTTTATTGTGGGACACTGCTGTGCGCAATTGGCTGCCGCGCTTTGTCCACAAATTTACAGTCAATTCACTTTACAGTATATTCTGTGAAGCGCTTTGAGACGTCAAGAAGATGTGAAAAGCGTTATATCAAACGCAAGGAATATTATTATTATAAAGTGAATTAGGAATGTGCTAGCGATGCATCAACACGATTACATTTGTATAGCGCCTTTCACGTAGGGAGGACATCCGAAGGCGCTGGACAGTGTACAGCATTTCAGACCCGAGCTGGGGTCAGGGGGGAGAAGGGAGGGGAAGGGAAGGGGGGTGACCAGATGAAAAGATATGCCAAAGATCGAGATACAGTGAAAAGCTTTAAGAAAGCTAGGAAATATGGAGGCCACAAAAACAGTTAAAAATAGGTTTCAGCTTTTGGCACAGAGCACTGAGGGAGCTCCTCAGGATAAGGAAGGGGAGGGTCACACCAATTATTTACAGCTGGTAGCAATAAAGGTGACCACAGTGTTCACCTTTCATGCCATAGCATCTTTCCGACTGCGTGTGCAGCAACAGTCAACCCACAATTTTCAAAGCCAACTCTCAAGTCATACTGCTTTCTCAAGAGGTCAGCAACTTATCACCGTGGCAACAGAGAACCAGAGGGGTATTTTTTGTGACCGTTGACCTGCTCAGTGACTGTACTCAAAGGGGAACGCACAATGCATGAGAAACAATGGAGCAACCATCATTTGTGAAAAGTTAGACATTTTTATTGCACGATTAAAATGGTAAAAAAAAAGTAGGGATTTGTAGAAGAAGAAATCCTGTATATGTAATTGTGGTAATAGCAAACCATAGTTACAACTGTCACTTAAAGAATACCTAATGCAAAAGGGAAGGTTAAAACACGATTGCTGAAATTAACCTTTCGCTCCAAGCAATGGATTTCCTCACTGAGCCATACAATCAAAGGAGGAGCATACTAAGATAGGGAACATGATAAAACAAGCATTAATCAAATTAGACCACATATTTTAAATAATAATTAATATGCTGAAAATGAATGCAAAATATTAAATTTAATTCCAAAAGGCATTTCTATCCCAAAGTACTCAGGGGTTGGTAAAGGTAGACAATTCAATTTACAAATACAGTAAAAATGGTTGGAAAAAACATCTGTGCATAAATACAATTAACGGGTTATGTTACAAGGCTATATGCCCTGAGAAACACCTGCAATTTACAAGCAGTGAGGTAATTCACCTGTATTTATAAGACTTTCAGATCAGTTTTGGCAGTTGAATACCATTGACAAAGATGAAAAACAACAACATAAATTACATTTGTATAGCGCCCTTCATATCAAGAGGATGTCTAAAGGCTCTGGGTTTAGGTTTGATTATTGAAAAGTGTTTGGGTTTGATTGTTGACCCATTCACTGAAACATATTCAGTTAATGTGAAGCTATTATCAACCAAGCTTAAAGCAGATATCGAATGTACCATGAGGACATTTCAGCATCAGAGTTGCAATCCTCCATAAATCAAATGTTGCCAATTATCTAAAGGTTCAAAACTGAGATCAGGCATCAATATTGTGAGCTATAGTCATACTCTAGTTCCAGTTAAAATCTAAGGTCTATTGTGCGTTAGCTTGAGCTTGTGAAGCTAACATTATCTTTAATATTATTATTATAATATAATACTTATTACTAAATAATAAGAGCAACATTTACTCATGTGTAGAAAGTGTTTCTGAATATCATGTCTTAAGATATACCCAGGAAAGATATCTGATACAACAGACCCAGCAGTCTGTTAAAAGGCAGCAACATGATTTAAGGATTCATATGTCATCAAATAAATGATTGGCATTAATCTTAAGATACTTATACAGATCATCTGAACCTTTGCATCAAGTTGCTACCTCTGTAATTTATTCAGGGAGGCATCTTATTCAATATGTAGTTGCAGCCTTTTGAGGTGAGTATTTAAAATTCAGATTGAATTTTGTTCCATGGCTATATTGCGGAAAATCAATTTCAGCCCTTCTTTAGTGACTTTAGGATAATTTTAATCAGATTTTTGTACATTCAACATATATAGAAGACAAAATGTAGATGCACTTTTTTTATTGATTTATCATTTGGTGTATCTTTTGGAGGCTGAATCGTGCCTTTAGTGTGAGATTGTTTTTTTGAATAATCAAGTTTCAGTGATTCTGCTTTAATTCTTTAGCCCCTCACATCAATATTCTATTGTGAAATGCATATTAAAAGAGCGTTCTGATTAACCTTCAACACAAGTTCACTCTTTGATAAGACTTTGCATTCAGCATTGCACAATAAAAGAAAACTAAGCTTCTTGACAATACCTAATATTAAAATAATTCCTTAATTATGCATCTTGTAATTAAAAATAGTATTTGAAGCAAAAAAAATAACACCGTACATTAGACGCTTAGAAATTGTTGAATGTTAAGATTGACATCTGGCAAAGTGTATGGCCTCAATATTAATTTTAAACATGTGTAGATAGAGCAATGTAAGAGTTCCTAGAAGCATCACCAGTCAGATCTAGTATACATATCAACTTGAAAATGCTTTCCATGACTGAAACTAGAAAACAAAGCTATCTATTGTAAACTATTTACTAGCAACATAAGCACAACTTACAGGAGGGTCTTTATCCTCAGCCGATACGGTAGCGATAAGGGTACCCTTCAAAGCATCTGGTGCCACCATCCCTTTATAGATAGGTTTGCTAAACTCTGGAGTGTGGTCATTCATATCCTGGAAAAGAGCATGTTAACCTGCATTTTGAATAATTGTTACAATTACAGGAGAGAAAAGAGATTCTTTATATATTTAATACACATCAATAGAATTTAAACATTGCAACAATTCCTCTATTTAGCAAAGCAAAGTTCATCATCGCAATCTGTGAATTGCTAAGTTTTGGATCCAAAGATTTATTTTTGCCAATGACCAGAAATGTTGAATCTGATGACAGGTGAAATTTCTGGCCCAATTGGGAAGCATGAAGTAACAACAATAAAATTTATTGGTGGAGCTAAAAAAAAATGGTACACCTGGATGTATCACCAATTCAATGGCAATCCAAGAGTTATTTTTTAAAAACAAATTCCACAAGAAACCACTTCTCATTAACATAATACACTATTTTATTGTAATGTACTTAACCGGTAAAGATGAACTTGCTTTCCCTCAAAGACCTTAAATTATTAGAACAACCTTATTACAAGACGAAGTAACCGTACAACAAAACTGAACAGTTTAATGGATAGGCTAATAACTATTTAATAAAAAAAACAGTATTGAGGCCTTGACACGTGTTGGTTGAGAATGTATATTGTGATCTCCCTAAAGTAAACTGATCTTTTTGATAGATGTCTGAGTGTTCAAAAGCAAAAATGTGCAAAGTATGCTTTATTAGGAAAAAAGATTTTTAATTGTGTATACAAGGAATGCTTGATGTTTAATATGATCTATAAATCAACATAGGCATGAATTTGTATCAAAACTTTGACTCATCAGATTGTCCGATCCTTTTTCATGGAGTAATTTAGGTAACCACTTTGTTCCTTCAATGATAAATAGTAAGCAAAATCTCTAAGCGGAGAAGACCTTGATACAAGATAAATCTACCTCTGTTGAACATCAGTCAGTCAGCTGGTACTCTGATGGGAGTGTTGTAATTAATTATTAGGAGAAATAGACCAGCATAATTATAAATTAAGGAATAATGTATGTACAAGCATACTGTACAGAGGAACTGAGAACATATTCGGCTAGTGAAGGACAAGACGATCAGATTAAATATTAAAAATAAGCATCCTTTCCAGAATCCCAGAATAATTGCACCAGAAGTGAAATCTTGTCTGATAGGTGACCCTTCTTTCACATCTGGCATCCAAAATGTCTCTCTATTACATCCCTTTGTTGTATTTTGATATTTAATTGATAAGATATGGTATTAGTCCCCTGAATAATCAATCCTTTCTGTTTCTCCAAAAACACTCATTTTCCCCTCCTAGCTTTGAACTCAGGACTCAGTGAAATATCTTCTACACCAATACATTTTTTGTCAGGACTTCAAACGTCCTTTAATCTATCCTTTGTCCTAGAATCTACAGACTTTTAAAGCCAGCACTTGGCATCATTTAACCAATAATTACATTTATCTGCCCTGCACTCAGGATTCCAATGTTCACCTAATTTTCTTGCTAATAAAAAGGATTATTTAGAATACATTAGAATATACAGCACAGAAACAGGCCATTCGGCCCGATTAGTCCATGCCAGTATTTATACTCCACATGAGCCTCTTCCTGCCCTTCCTCAACTAAGCCTTCAACCATAATCTTCTGTTCCTTTCTCCCTCATGTACCTACCTAGCCTTCCCTTGAATACATCTATGCTATTTGCCTCAAATACTCCTTGTGGTAGCATGTTCCACCTTCCCACTACTCTCTGTATGAAATTTCTTCTAACTTCCCTATTTGATCTATTTGTGACTATTTTATATTGATGGTCCCTGGTTTTGGTATCCCCCACAAGTGGAAACATCTTCCCTATGTCTACCCTATCAAAACCTTTCATCATTTTAAAGATCTCCATCAGGTCACCTCTTATCCTCCTCTTTTCAATGTTCAGCCTTTTCTGATAGATAAAACCTCTCAGTTCTGGGATCATCCTTGTGAATCTCCTTTGTACCCTCTCCAATGCCTCAACATCCCTTCTGTAATATGGGGACAAGAACTGCACACAGTATTCTAAGTGTGGTCTAACCAAGGTTCCATAGAAGTTTACCATAACTTCCCAGCTTTTCATTTCTATCCCTCTAGAAATGAACCCCAATGCCTGGTTTGGTTTTTTTTATGGCCCTATTAACCTGTGTTGCTGCTTTAGTGAATTGTGTATGTGTACCCCTAGGTCCCTTTGCTCTCTACCCCATTTAGGTTTTTATTTTTCAGGATGTATGTGATTTCCTTATTCCTTTTACCAAAATGTACCACTTTACACTTTTCTACATTGAAATGCATTTGCCATTTAAATGCCCACTCAGCAAGTTTATTAATGTCTTGCTATAATTTGTTGCAGTCCTTCTCTGTATTAACTACACCCCCCAATTTGGTGTCATCTATAAATTTTGAAATTTGATCTAACATGCAAATGTTATAGATTTATTTTTGTTTTTGAGAACTGTTACAGTGGACACAGTCCAACAGTCCACAGTCCAAGTATGTAAGTACGCAATGTCAAGAGTTTCAGTTCTTTTCAAACAAGAATAAAGTAATGTTCAATCAAGGTACTACTCTGAGGTGTGATCACATTTGTTTTAGAAATGGTTCTTGGTTTTCACCAGAACATTTCTATTACACTTTTACACATACTTCAGGGTACCTTTGAAAGTTCACAGATTAACCAAAATCTACATACAGTATCTGATATTCCAAAGAAGATAGCTGAAAAATCCTACAAAGGCAAACAGTTCCTTTAAATCAGAAGATAAATATTTAGCAAGGATTAAATGAATATGATTGAAATTTGAGAATTAACATCTCCTACCTTTGCCATCAGATTTAATCTTTGACCTTTAATCTAATGCGCTTTAAAATCTTTAGACAAGAAACCCTTTTCAGACAGTCTCCATGGCTTCCAACCAATTGCGTATTCCATCTCATCAGTCGTAATAAAAAAAAACAGACTTTTAATTAAATACCTTAAGATGTCCTCTCTATAGAGAGGTGAGGTCAGGCAGACAATCCTCTGCATGTGATCAGAATTTGTTCCTTTATTTGCAATGTATCTCTCAATTATATATACATTGCAAATTGAGGAGGCCTCCTCAATCTTCACATCAAATGCCAAGTGCGAGGAGGTCATGGAGTTCTTTTCAACTAAAATAAATAATATCCGCCAGGCAGCCTCATCCTCCTGCCTCTTGTCACCCACCATCACCCCCTCTCCGTCCCCCTTACCCTCCCTATCATCAGCTCCTACCACGACCCCCATCCTACATTGTTGTTAATACTTAAGAGAAAAGTGTCCACCTCATGCTGGTTGTACACAATTGCAATTAATTTCTCTTCAGGTTCATGTACATGTTAATTTGAATTGTCACTTTTGCTTGCTGTCCCCTTCTCCCCTTTCCCACCTCCCACACATACACAGGACAATAACACTCATACGATGGCACTCTCTGTTTCATATACTCCTTTGAGAAACAAGCTTTGGTATAAACGTTGGGGGATGCCAAATTTACCCCTATTAACACATCCGACAAGTAGAAAAATACCAGAAACTCACTAAACAAATTCCTCAACTTGACTCGTAAGGCTGGGGAAAATGTCACTGATATTTATAAACCAATTTCCATAAAAATAAACCGTTATTGGAAAGAGCTACTCTAGTTGCTTTCTGATTAGTTGTAAATTAATTGTAGTTAGAATTACAGTGTAAGCCTAATAGACTTATTATCAGATAACTGCCTCACTCACTTGAGATGAACAGCAAACCCCCCACAAATTCGACCGTGCCTTTGGTCTCCCTCCCACCTCTCTGCCTTCCCTCACCCCTACACCACCCCTCCCCCATGCTCAGGCCCCGACACCTGACTGTTCAGCGCTTTGGGACGTCTTCCCAACGTGAAGGTGCTCTAGAAATGTAATTTTGTTGTTGTGTTGCTGTTGTTTGTTGTTGTTGTTAAGTTTAAAACAAATTTAGCAGATTGATCAAGTTATTTAAACTTTCATTTAAATTGAAAAGCTTTGCATCAAGGCTACAGTTACAATTAGGCAAGATGAATTCCAGGATTATTTTTCTGAGAGCATTTTAGTTTGTAACAAAGTGGGTCTTTTTAAAAAGCAAATGCACTTTACCATTGTCATTGTTAACAAAGTTGTAAGATAGACCCAATCTTGTTCTCTTCCTAATCATTAAAGGCCTTCAAATGCAATCAGAGAATGTTCCAGTGTTAACTAGATTTGGAAAGAAACATCGATAAAATGGAAAATGAATGACAGGAAAATTCTATTTGAAAAATTCCAATGAACGATATTTCACTAAACAGAAATATGACTAGAATGAAAACAGTTCAATTGGGAGTCAAATTAATTTGTTCTTGGCACACGGTGCCACAGGAAAGCAAGCAGAGTGCATTTAAAGAATTACTTAAGTTGGTATCAATCTATCTCAATTCAACTATACAACAGGAAAATAACAAAGATAATCATTATGGAATTAACCAGTCATGTGTTATGCAGCTAAGTATAAAGGAAGCTCACTCCTGAAATGTCTCATTACACAGTAATTCTAAATTTGTTCCACCTGAGATAGCTCTAAAACAAAACTCAGATTCTACTCCACTGGCATTTAAAACACAATACATTCTTAATACAATTCAATTCACTCTTTGGTACTATAATTCAACCAGATCATTTGGTCTTTCTACACATTCCATAGGTTTTAAAGATCAATTACATGCAAGTCGGCACTTGATAATGCAAATAGCCTTTTCAATTTGATTGAGATTACTCAATTGTTCAATATAATTGTAATAGAATAAACACACAGCAGAATTACTACTAAATAGTTCTATTTAGAAAAGATGCCTGATTGTTAAAAAAAACTGTCAGAGAAAACAGTCCATTGAGCTGAAGCTGGTTAAAGTATTAACAAAATACTAACAAAATATTATATTAAAGGTATTTTTGTACAAATTATACTTGGTAGGATAGCAGGTGAGAGCAGTCTTTCACACTGGGTCCTGGATTTAAATCTAGTCCAAACTGGTAAAATGAAAATCTCTTCTGTCTATGAAGCTTTTATATGAAATGAATTTCCACAGTTTCAATTTATGTCTAGCAGATATGTTCCCACAGCTCAAACTTCACAGGAATTGATACATATTGCATCTCAGTCAGAGGTAACAGTAGCTGACATGAGTGCAACAGGGGGCATCCTTCTGAAGTTTGAATCAAGACATGGTGCCCTGCAGTTCATCTGCGTCTATTATTGCTGACCCAATGGTGTTTGATGGTGGCAGAAGGGGAAAGCGTGGAGTGAAAAATACACATCACATCATCAGAACGTTGCTGATAAATGATTAGGGCCAGAGCCATTTACGGCAGTCAATGATCTGGCCACCATGGCCATTTCAGCGCCAGTTCATGGAACACTCTACTCCAACCTCTTTTCAACCGTCAGCCAATTCAATTAGAAGCATGTATCATGTTTCTAGCTCCTAATCGCTTTACTGCTGGAAGTGATATTGCTTCAATTCCAGCAATATGAATTGGGCATAAGTCATCACTGGTATTATAGCACTTGTGTATGAATCACCTGACAAACATGAATTTACTGCTCATTTTCTTACTCAGTGCTCCCTCCGTTCACATCCACATTTGTTTCTCATACAAAATAATCTGTATGGTTTATTTAACATTTATGTATTTTAAAGCATAACTGATTCATAAGGATTTGTTTCAAGGTTAAATATTAAAAAGTTAAAGATCTGACAGCAGTCAATAGTGCTGCTATGTATTTACAATCCTGTTCTTCAAAAATAGATCATTCAATTGTGTCACATCCCAGCTTTGTTCCTGAGTTGAAACAAAAACCATGGTAACAATCTTTGATGGATGACTGTTACTGCAAATTCACAATGACCTACGTGTAAACTTTTAATTCTGTCAGCTAATCATGGTGACATTTTGCAAAAATTGTAACCTGCCATAGGTGTGTGACAATCTACTGATCTGCCTCGTTTAGATTCATATTTCGAATCGAATCATCACAAAATAAAACTGTCTGATTTGATCGGTTCAGTGTAAAAGCAAGGCTCCTCACTACCACATTAATCCATTACAGCATTAATACAAGGTGCCATTTCAGTTTGTTTCCACTCAATTAACTTTTATTCCAGTCTTAGATTTGCAAGTCTGCCAGGTTCTAATTTCATAACTGTGAGTCATTCCAATTGTTGCAAATGTACTGCACAACAGGAGTACTGCATTCTTACAGTCCTGCATTTATGTTGCAAAATACCTTCTCAGTAACATGGAGAAACCCTAATGTGAGTTTTCAAAGCCTTATGCTACAATGCTGAGTTTGAAGCCAGGATATTCTGCATACTCAGCAAATGTGTTCAATCGGTTGAGAGTGACATTGCAGATCAAAAAAATTCTAAACTGAACTAAGTCATCAAAGTGATTAAGAAAAACTATTCGCATCAGAATTTTAACTATTCATTTTGAAAAGGATCGATAAGGGGGAGGGTGGGGGGGGTGGGGGGGTGGAACATAGGAGGATTGAACATTGTGGTCACACTGACAGAGGTTATTATACTGTAGTGAACTCTGATCTGAGAATGAAACCAACTAAGAGAGTATACAATACACTTTGCTGAAAACTGTTAAGATAACAAAACAATTCTCAGTATGGCTGAGACTCTTAGGGACCAGCAGAAAACAAAGAGGTATGCAAAAAGTATCTGTAGTTTAATTTTGCTGCTGCATTTTAAGTGTTTTATTGTGTTCTATAATATAACCCAAGTGATTCATAGAGAGTTTGAACATATGTCTTCACAGTAAGCAAGATGATTGGATAGATTACCAAAGCATTTATGTACACATACGCAGTTGTTTAGCTTTTTTTCAACAAATTAAATCACAAAACCACACAATTAAAAAAAATCTGCTATGGGCATAAGACTGAAATGTAAAATAATTATCGATTCCCAAGGTATTGATACTCAAGTTCCTAGAAATCAAAAACCTTTTTAGTGCCTGCAACAATGTGGCCATTTATTCTAACCTCTTGTATTACTTCTGACAAGTTTGAGAAGATCTGAAAAATTGAGCCACAGAAGAGCGTTGGGAGGAAATACCCAGTATTCACCCAGTATGTAAGTATTCACCTTTAGGAAAGAAATTTTATATAAAATTGTAAGCCATTTAGATGTACAACATGATGGAGAAATGCCACTCGTAGTTTTATATTTATGTACTTTCCTAGCATTTCAGAAGCATGTTTATAAATTTAAAGCTGGTTTTCTGAAAGACCTTATAGAAAATAAGGCTTCAAAACTGAGGTTGTATTTAAGAATATGCCAAATTCTGGAAATCTGAAATGCTAAGAAAATCGAGACCCAGACAAAATCTCCGCCACCCCATATGTTAAAAAGGGGGGGGGGTTGTAAGCTATTTGGTTGTTTCTGATCATAAAACTTCCAAATGTCCTCAATGTTGACAACTCAGATCTGTTAATGAACATTTTTACATTCACTGAATTTAAGAGAATGTTACTTTTAGTTTCATTGAATAAATATGTTCAACTGTGACAAGCTCTGAAAATAAAATCATTCACTTTGTGCAGCTGGTAATCACCATCCTCTATGCATGCAGGTCACTGAAGGTCATGTTTTGTCACATGTAAGGATGAAACATGGCTTTCTAAGTAACATGATAAGTCTGCGGTTTGATAAATCCGGATTAATTTAACATTAGATCCGTCAATCAGGAGGCAATGTGACATTGATTGGTGAACACATGGTCACATTTTATAAATGATTTACACTCAATATTACCAGCAATTATATGAATATTACGTAACAAAACTTAAGTCAGAATTATTAAGTTCAAAACTATGCTGAGGCAATTATGTTGGTAAGGTAAATTCAGTTGGCTACAACACAGAAATCAATTACAATAATGCACGCTATCAAAGTTGATAAGTACTGTATATTAAAAAATAGTAATGAGTTTTCTTAAATAAATACTAGGTATGTTTTTTTTCTTGTTGGCAGAAGCCATGTTACTACCAGCAGCTATAATGTAATCTCCCATTTGCCAGAAGACTGCAAATTCACTTCCCACTGTGAGACATCCAATTCTCTGTCATTTCAACTCTAGGGGGAAGGAAATTGAGCCTGGGATTCATCAGAACACAAGGTATTTCGTGTTCAAATTTTATCCTGCGGGTTTTGGCAACTCCAGTTGTGATCAAGTGCAGGTTTTAATGGTTTTGTAAACAAAGTTTTGGAGGTAATACTTTTTAAAATGGTAAGAAATGTAAAAATAATTATTCTTAACCTGAAATGAGGCGTTATATCAGAGAATAAGGTGTCAAATACAGGAAATATATTTTAGACAATGGCGGAGTCGGTGGTGATGGGCAATCTAACACCAAGTTCTCTGTTGGAACTCAAACTGGATTTTTTAACATATATATTCTTCCACAACACACTAAAAAAAACACAGAATGTCTGCTTGATCACACTGCCCACTAAATAGTGTTGGCAGGCTTCAAAAACAACTGCCGCAACATATAAAGTGCCTTTGGTTAGAAGTCATGTTTTTAAATGAGCTTTTTAAAGGCAAGAAGAATAAATTATGCAATTGGACAGTAACAGATTTTTTGCTAACCCACTACCACCCACCAAGGAAAACATTAATGGTCCATATGCTCAAAATTACCTATACATGAAAGATGTTATCATGACTGCTGGGTATCATAAAAACTTAACGACCAATACAAGTGCAAAGATTGCTGCAGAGGTCAATACCTTCAAAAACATATTAAATAACTTATGATTTCTGCAGATACGAGTTAAAAAGTGTTTATTAAGATGCTTGCATTGAAGAAGTAATCCATAGGATACTCCCACAGTTAAGGAAATGATTCAGATCTATAAAAAATAAGCTGTGTTTATCTACAACAACTGTTTTCAAGGAGGAAAAGGTTTGCCATAAACCACTTCAAGATACATTTCCATTATAATGTGCTCAGGCATGGTAAATTCAGATTGATTTATCAAACCCCTGTAAACTGTCTGCTGATACAGGACTTTTCAGCCTATTTACTTCTACAAGCTGCACAGACTTTGATAATTACTTCATCCCCTTTTTTTAAACTGGATGATGCTTTACTTTTATTACCAGTATTTTTTCCACACAACTGATTTTTATTTACATGCAAATTAACAAAATGTCAGCATTGACGTTTAACTTGACATTTTGGATTGCTATGTTTTAATAACAGGAAATAATCCCTTTGCTTTCCCTGCCTTGACTTCCTTCCCATTTGATAGCCCAATATCTCAAATCAAAACTGATTTTTTTTTGGTGTTTCAAAATAGCCAACCTTACAATTCTGTCAGAGCATAAAAGTAGTATCCAAAGTAGAATTTCAATTTATTAGTTTCAAAATTTTGAATTTTGAAATTAACAAGGCAGTAAAATATGAAAACTACTTAGATTCAGGTACTATTAGCTGATAATAAATCTTATTGTAGAAACTTCAAAGAACTGATCTATGACTGAGTTATATGAATGTGTTTGACTTACCTTGATTTGGACAGTCACAGTAGCTAAACCTGGAGGCATACTCCCTCCACTGTCCAGTGCCTCCACTACAAATGTGTAGCTTGCATCTGTAGCAGATAGAGTTTCATAATCCACAGACTGTAAAATTGATAATTCTCCTGTCCAGCGATTTACAGAAAATAGCTCCATGGATTCCTGATTTCTTATACGATACGTCACATTGGAACCAAGATCAACATCTGTTGCCTAAAGCAAAACAAAACTATGAAAATCAGTCAGGTTTATCAGTCAGTACAGCATTCTTATCAACAGAGCCTTTGCAGAAGAAAACTATTCTCATATTGCTTTACATTTCTTTGTGAAAGGCCGTTGTCATATCAGTTGTCAAAATATGTCGCACAATTTAATACTGAAGTACTGGGTACTGAACATTAAGAGAAATGTGCTCCAGAGATCAAAAGGCAAGTGGTTAAACAAATCACCTTGTTATTTTGCTTGTATGTTAACCGGTTAAAGATGTTTTTAAAAGATAGATAGTTTAGGATTGTGGACATATGCCTGCAAGAAACCAATCAAACCCATTGTTCGACCCTCAACTGTCTCTTGTTTCCCACATCCATATGATGACCCGCTCTGCCTTCCCTCACCTCCATAACATCGCCCAACTCCGCCACTACCTCACCCCTCAGACCGCTGAAACTCTTGTTCATGCCTTCATCACCTCCAGGCTCGACTATGCAAACGCCCTGCTTGTCGGCCTTCCCAACTCCTCCCTCCACAGGCTGCAGATAATCCTGAACTCTGCAGCCCGTGTCCTCTCCCGCACCAAACTCTGTGACCCCATTTCCCCCATTCTCGCCCGACTCTATTGGCTCCCTATGCTTCAGAGGATCCAGTTCAAAATCCTGGTCGTCACCTGCAAAGCCCTCAATGGTCTCGCCCCAACCTATCGCTGTGACCTCCTAACCCCCTACCAACCCGCCCGCTCCCTCCGCTCAGCCGGCTCCGGCCTGCTCCATGTGCCCTGACCCACCCGCCCCACCATTGGCGGGAGAGCCTTCAGCCGCTTTGCCCCCAACCTCTGGAACTCCATCCCCCAATCACTCCGCCTCGCCCCCTCCTTAGCCTCCTTCAAGTCCCACCTCAAAACCCTCCTCTTCGACCAGCCATTGGTCACCCCCCTTCCCCTCCCCTCCTTTCTCCCCCCCTGACCCCAGCTCGGGTCTGAAATGCTGTACATTGTACAGCGCCTTGGGACGTCCTCCCGACATGAAAGGCGCTGTACAAATGTAATCTTTTTGTTGCTGTTGTTTGAGACGTCTCAAAGTGCTTCACAGAATATACTGTAAAGTGAATTGACTAGATATTTTGTGGGCGAAAAGCGTCAGCCAATTGAACATAGCAGTATCCCACTAATAGTCATGGATTGAGTGACCAATTTTTTTTAAAAAAAGGGCTTATTACCTCCAGTAAAGCAATCCACCAATGAACTAACACCCAGGATCCTACTTGCTGCTAGGTAAATAGAGGTGTGTGGAGTAAGGAAACTTGCCTAACGTTTTGCCCTGCCTGGAAATCAAATCCAGGACTTCTCGCTTGCGAAGCGAGTGCTCTAACCAATACGCTACAATTAGTTGTAGTGAGATCCAACAAAAGCATCTCATTTTAATAATCCTCAATAGATAACATGATTCAATACTCAGCACGCATGAGTCTGTTCATTTCATTGTTCCATCAGTCACAATCTCATGCTGTAATTGCCCAATAACCACAGAGCAACATTTTTTAATCCCATTGGTTTGAAAGGACAAAAATCAAGACTGTGCTTTAAGTCGAGCTTTTATTAAATGAAATAAATTGTAAATTTGAAAATAACATCTGATCTACTGACAATATTACCCCTAGAGCAAAATGGCATATTTTTATTGCTGTAAAAGTACAGGCAGGTGTAGATTTGCAAGCATTTGCTGTGCCTCTCAATACCTACCCAGTTTTTACAGTAAAATATTTATTTTTTAACAAATCATAAAATGATTCTATCCAAGTGGAAATAATAGAGAATGGAAATGCTGTTAACCCAATCATAATGGGAACCAGTTCACAGCAAAGTAATCCTAAAATGTCAGTTTAAATATGTATTCCACCTCACAATAGTGCTATCAGGGAGGCACTAAACATTGTACTGTTAAAAATTGTTACAATTCCATCTTGCAGTGTCTGGAGCTAAGGGGCTCCTAAATGTGCTTTAATATCAATTTATCCCCATATGTAACACATGGAAGGCAGTATAGAGATGGTAGTATATGTGGTGCATTTTATTCAAACTTTATATTATTTTTATAAATTATTCACGATAATTTTATTTTCACATGGCCAAACAGATTATGCTCTTATGTCAAGTAGAGTAAGAGTCATAACAGCAAACTTATAGTATCTGGCTGTCGACCAGAAGCTGTTATGGAAATTAAGTCACGGCACTATGTCTAAGCTGGAACCCGTCCAGAATGACTCGAATGACTGAAATTTGTCATTCTGAAAGTGCTCCTTCACTTTTCTTGTGAATGTTTTTAAATTTCTATTTTTTCATTTCGTTCACAAGTTAAACTTCTATTGGTTCTTTGCGGTTTTCCAGCCCTACTTGTGGTCAGGCTTCAGCCTGGCTTCGTTAGCAGTACTTTCACCACTGAGTCAGAAAATTGTGGATTTAAGCCCCACATTAGGATTTTGAGTTCATAGCCTAGGTTGACACTCCAACCCAATGCTGGGGTGCGCTACATTGTCAGAATTGCCTTCCTTCTGATGAGACGTCAAATGAAGGTTCAGATGGGTGTTAAAAGACCTCACAACCTTGTTCGCCTATATACAAAAAAATACAATCATTGCACTCGACAGTAAATGTTGTAAAGCTCTTTGGAGAGAGTTTTGACCATGTGATCAAGTCACTATATCAAATGCAAGGTAGGATTATTATTTCCAAGAATGGCTTTCACAATACTCTCTAAATAATCTGCTAGAAGTCAAACATGAAAATACGAAAGAAGTTCATGGACTGTTCCCTACTACCCCAGATAATCCCACATTGAGAGATGAAGAAAAGACATATTTCAGTCTCATTTTTAATTATAACTTCTGAATTTAGTTCTGCAACTTTTCAATTATTAAATCATAACTTTTCATTTACGATTATTAAATGTAGAAAGTTATTAAATATATCAAAAGTATAAAGATTTCTAATTTTGCAATACCTTTCTATCTCTGTGCATTTTTGCCACGATATTAGTGCTTAAAATTCAATATTGCAGAAGGATTAAAGTGGTTATTTGTGATCATCAGATTGTGAGAGTCATAAAACGGTGTGAAGGATTTGGCCTTTTTCTTACCATCCTTTTCTCCCCAAACTTTGCCAACTGAGGATTCATTCACAATTCACTGCTTTGCAAATTGCCAAACAAATCTTGCAATGTGATATAGACAAATCAGAAGGCATAATTAGCAACTCTATCTAGATGGCAAATATTGCATTTTAGGCCCTAATATACCAATTTGGCCAAACATGGTTTGATTATTCTGTTGTACCACTCTGTCTTATGAGATTCTTTGTATACAGGATAGCTTCCACCATTAACTACTCCTTTCACCACTCATGTTTGAGAATCCTGTTGCCACAGGCTTTCCATTCAGACAAACCACTTCTATGACTGGGAAGTTTTAATGAGAGCCAGGGCTGGGATTTCACCTTATGTCCGCTGTATCTGAGATCTACTCACAACTATGATCATCTGTGTGTTTTTAGATGTCCCAGTGACTGAATTATTAATTACTTGCTCAAAGCAGAATCATTCCTAATTAAGAATACTGAAGAATACAAATGCCTGAAGATAAAGATATGGAAATTTGGCCAAATAATGGATGGATACATGAAGCATGAGAATGTAGCCCCTTGTTCAAACTATGTAGTGCAGCTTAATATTAAGCAGAAAGAAAGAGGAAAAGCACAAACCATTGACACCTTAGTCAAAGAGCAAGTGCATCAATGGGTGGTGAAGGAAAGGTGGAAGATCAGATCTTCACAAACAGGAAGTTGAAATACATAATAATAATAATCCTTGCATTTGATACAGCGCTTTTCACGTCGGGAGGTCATCCCAAAGTGCTTCACAGAACACACTGTAAAGTGAATTGACTGTACATTTGTGGGCGAACGCGGCAGCCAATTGCACACATCAATGTCCCACAAACAGTCATAGATTGAAAATGACCAATTTATTATTGTTTTTGGTTTTGGAGGGATTATTATTAGGCGTGTGGAGTAAGGAAACTTGCCCAAGGTTTCGCCCTGCCTGGAATTGAACTCAGGTCTCTCGCTTGCAAAACGAGTGCTCTCACCACTGAGCTACAGGACTCCACAATGATACACTCACATACACAGAAGCAAAATTAAAGTTTTAAAGGAGACTGGCATTCCTGGTCTGAAGAGAGAACAAATGAGACGTGTGGTGCATACATACACACATACCCTTGAATCACAGTTGGATATATTGTATTTTTGTTTTATAGATGCAACAAGACAGAATGAATATACCGTGGCTAGAGCAGGCTAAAGCTTAACCTGAAGGATTAAACTACAGTTATGCAGCAAAAAGAAATACATTTTTAAAGCACTATTTGCAATCACAGGCAAAAATAAGGGCACCTTCAGCTAACTTGAGATAATTTATATCGAGTTTAATGTATGAAAAAATAGAAGGCCAAGAACAGAAGAGAAGAGCAGGTGGTGTTTTAGTGCAAAGAACAAGCCTGTGGACAAGTGAGAGCGAGAGAGATACAATCTAACCTGATGACAGACTCATATGGAGTGCTTGAAGCAATTAAAATAAGAGACATAGAATTGTCCATGAAGAGACTTTATAGAGCAACAAAGATGAGTGCACTGTACAATTTGACTTCAGACATGAGAAAGAAAACCTTCAGATGAGACAAAGAAGACAAACAACTGGAACCTGTGGGATGAAATAAGGTTGTGTGCATACTTTTTAAGATGACATGAGGTTCACACAACAGCAGCAGCAAATATACAGGAGGGCTACTGATCGGGAAGCAATGAGATGATGAAATAATTTGAAATAAGACAAACAATGAGGGGAAGAGTTTAACCAGGTTACGATTGGGGAAATGGAGCAAAATCCCCAAAATTGAATTCCAAACAGATAAGATTATAGCTTTATTGAAGATATAATGTAATAAAATTGCGCGAGACACAATATTTTCCACTAACAGACTTGGGCTGATCTGATTATTGTCAGGGAAACAATAAAGTTCTTTCTAACTAACCAAGCGAGCCTTAATCCTGAACATTATAATAATCTGTGCATTTAATATAGCACTTATAACATCAAATTATATCAAAGTGTTTCACAAGTGCTGTCAGGTGTAGTGACTGTGTAATTGTAAGCGAATGTGGCACACAACAAGGCCCCACAAAGGTTCATGAACTGAATGGCGATATCTGGAAGCTTGTTGACTGGGAGAAACTCTTCTCTTTTCCAATAGGATCTTACACTTCCATCTGAACAGTCACATGGGAAATTAGGATAGTAAATAATAATAATCTTTTAATTTGATATTGTGCCTTATCACGTCTTCGAGATGTTTCAAAGCGCTTCACAGAATATACTGTAAAGTGAATTATCTGTAAATTTTGTAAGATACGATTTCATCCGAATGATAATATCTTTGGCACTGCAGCAGTCAGCCAAAACTACACTGGAGAGCAAGTCTAAACCTTTAGCTTAATTCCCATTGTGGGGCTTGAACCAACAACCTCCTAAACCAGATGCAGGAGTGCTACCATTGAAGCCAAGACTGACACCAACGAAAAACACTTCCCACTGAGCTTTAAACATCAAATTCCCAGAATCAAAAATATAATGTCATACAGATTAGCAGATGGTTAGATGTAAATTACAGAGACAAATATATATATTCCTCAGTTACACTTGGGCCACTCTTGCACATGCAAACCAAAAACCAACAAGGGACCCATATATGCTTGTAATTCATTCCTAACCATCTGTTACTTTGCAGAGCTTCTACAAAATTGTTTTTCTCTCTCCTTTCTTTCATCAAATAAATCTGGCCAATGTTTTGTCAACCAAAGTTAACCACATAGGTAAGGAGATCAGTAATAAAGCAAATGGTCAGGTGACAGCTGAAGATGGAGGAGCAGAATTCTTAGAAATAATCTTCATATGCCATGGCAAGCAGCAAAGTTAAATACTCCATGAGTGAGTTGCAGTGGATAACTTGTAAGCAAGAAAGAATCACTAGAACAAGCAGTAGAACAAGAAGACATAGATTTAGAGTTACAATTTCAGGGCTGATACCAGGAATATTTGCTTTTACCCAGACTGGAAAAAGGATGGTTGAGGCCAAGAAGCTGGATTCATTTAAAAAAAAACAGCTTGATGCTGTGATAGGTGGACATTAGGGGTGGGTATTTTGAAACAATGAGATCAAATGGGCTGAAGGATCTTCTTCATCTAAATATATCACAAGATCACAAGATATCTCATTCAGGCGATTGGATAAAATATTACACCATCAATCCTGGTTAGAAGAATTATTTTTACATGTTATTAGAACATGGAATGCTTTGCCATAAGCACCAATTTAGGTTAATGCATAAAAACTTGAAAAAGGAACAACAAAAAAGTAAGAAAAAGAACAGGAAATTGGGAGTATCAATGCACGGTTTAGCACAAGCATGAACTTCATGGATCAAATAATCTCATTCCTGTGCTGTAATCTCTAAGAGATCAGATCTTCACATAAAACTCACAAAAACCGCAGGTACCAGACAGACAAATAACTAATACAAAGGTGCTTTGTAAAAAAAAAATCCTTTGGAAACTTCCGAACAAAATAAAACACCGGGAAACCTCTGCTGTGAAACAATACACATGCTCTGTTTTGAATGGGTATATGAATTGGCCAAGGTAGAGATATCAACAAATATACAGGAATCCAATCAAATCCTTTTTTGGATGAATCTCAATAAGCTTTCTCTGTTTATAGCAGCAGAAGTATTTAATTAATGTAAATTTGAAAAATGACTGTGAGCAACTGGCAAACTGAGATATAAACTGGGAATTAATTTGGGAGCAGAGAAAAAACTATTTTCTGGCTGTAGGAATATAACCATTATAAGCTAACATAAAACATTAGAAAATGTAGCTTTGGTACAAATGGGGAAAGGCTAATACCCAGTTAAAACAGAGGCATAATTAAAATAAAAATGAATCATTGCAACACAAATTTTAATGTCTACCTTTGGAGATGGCATAATAATAATGAGAAGAATCACTAGAACAAGTAGTAGAACAAGAGGACATAGATTTAAAGTTACAATTTCAGGGCAGATACCAGGAATATTTGTTTTTACCCATACTTGAAAAAGGAAGGTTGAGGCCAAGAAGCTGGATTCATTTAAAAAAAACAGCTTGATGCTGTGATAGGAGCACATTAGGGGTGGGTATTTTGAAACGATGAGATAAAAAAAACTCCTATCACAGCATCAAGCTGCTTTTTTAACAACAGCTTTGATCAGGGTATTGGCCATCAGAAAGGAAACATTTTGCTTTTGAATTTATTGTGGAAAAAGTATTTGAAAAGATGCCATTGCATGGCCTCATTGTAGCATATTTCTTTTCAATAACATGATGAGTCCTGAGTCAAAGAAATTAGAGCATATGAGGGCTAGAGAAACAAACTATTCTTGAGAAAATGTATACTCTGCATCCAGTAGAGAAAGTCCAATTCAGTTTATTCTGTCCCCTTTCATTTACCACATATGCCGGTGCTATAAGCTCGTGTAAACCATGAGATCGATAAATGGACAGAAATAAGCAATGGTGATGGGGTAAAAACACTTGTAGATATTGACAAGCATCAAAAATGCATGCAAACAGCCAACTAATTGAGGTCAACAAACATTTTCTCCGTTTAAACCTTAATTAATTGAATTGCCCACATAATTTAATGAATTGTATAAGTTCAAACAATACTTCAGTAGCTGAAGCACAAAGTCAATATTTTGTTACAAACCAGAGCTGAAACATAAATATGACTGTTTTCTTATCCAATGTCATATTTCCAAATGGCTTTTTATTGACCAAAGGAATTGTCTTGTAGGTACAAAGAGCATATTTAAGTTTAAAAGCTCAACGTAATAAAATGTAATGAATTAATTTGTGATATTAATGAAAATTATTGATCAGGAAAAGCAATTAATGATGCACTGTAGTTGGCAAAAAATAATAAAGGATGAATATAGTACCTGCAATAGAGGGCTCCGGCCTCATCTATGATAATGTACGTTCAAATCTTCAAATTGCATGCCACTTACAGTGAGTTTGCTTTTGTTGTTTATGCAACTGGAAGCGAAGCTTTGAGATGTTTCAATGTCAAAGATACTAAATCGCGTGCAACAAGTTTTCATTATTTTTCAAGTAATTATTAATGGATGCTTTTGGAACCAATGGAAATAAAGACAGTGATTTCCTTAGCACAAAATTTAATGATGCAAATTGCATAGAAAATTAGGTAAACTTTTTGACTCAATTTTATATCTGCTTTAAATTACTATTTTTTCAATCAATAATTAGTATTATGAGTTTTAAAACTTTACAACGCAGGAACATTCACAACTCATAACTTAAGTATATTGATAGTGAACATTGGCCTTATGTGGCTTACCTTTAATTGCAGAATAACAATTCCAGGTGAATTATTTTCTGGCAGAGTAACCGTGTAGCTGGATTGCGAAAATATAGGACTGTTGTCATCAATGTCTAGGACTCTGACTGGTACAGTGAGGGTTGAACGACGAGGGTCCACTGCTCCATCTGAAGCTTCTACAATCAGGTCATATGCATCTTGGGTTTCTCGGTCTAATGGCGTTGTTGTATAAATGCTGCCATTTGATGTTATTCTGAAAATGCCATTATAATTTCCCAAGCTGTAGCGAATTTGTCCATTCATACCAGCATCTGCATCTGCAGCCTTCAAGAAATCACAAGTATTTTAACATGGCATGCAATTTGTACAGCACAATTTCCCTATCCACATAATGTAACACATTCATATTTAAAGCATCATGTTTATCACTGTAAACCTGAGTTCAAGAGGATTTTTTTTGGTACAAATTGAATCCAGACAGTTGCACAAATATAATTGAAATTAAATGCAGAGAGATTCAAAACAAATTAATCACCCTAAGCTTACTTATAATGCAGTCCTGATCTTTTCTCTCAGCTACAACACTTGCATTTCAGAAAGCTATCATCCTTAACATTTATCCAGCAAAGCTGCACTCCTGCAATACTACATCGCAGTGTCACACTAGATTAACAGTTCAAGTGTTGATTTTCAATAACCTCAATATAGTTACCTCTACAGCCCTGCATTTTATTTCAAACATTAAGCTCTGAATTATTTTTTTCCCCCCAATATCACCTGGAGAGGGCTCAAGACAAACTTGATTAACTAATATTAGTAGAGGGTCAACTCTTCCATTTTGGCTCAAGGCCCCGTGGTCCACTAAGTATTCCAAGAGCTTTTTGGTGTTTGTTTGCTAATGGAATCAAATCTTCAATAACAAGTAAAAATGAACACGTGATTTTGGTGTTGGAAATCAAGTGTTCATGTGTTTTTTTTAACAGTCCAGTGCGAGGTGAGGATTTTGTCTTTGATTGGAAGGTAATGCAGAATTGTGGAAAAATTCTTACATTTAGTTTTAATTCAGAAAATGATTCTTGTTGAGAACTGCAGACAACTGTTTTTAAAATTAAGGCTGAAATTTAGATCTTCCACAATTCTAGGTAATCTTACATTTTAAAACAAAATGAGTTGAAAGAATGAGATTGGTGGAATTTTGGGCTCCTACGTTTGGTTTACCTCTTCAAAAGATTTCTCCTGGGAGTCCTGTTGCTTCTCTCCCAGCAATAAAAACACAACATGATGATCAGAGAAGCTACAAGAAGTGATCAATGGAGAAGCAGAAGCAATAATTGTTGCCTCACAAATTTACTGGAATTATTTGAGGCAGGGCAGCAACTAAGATGATGAAACAGATTCAACAAAAGCTGTTCATAAGGTGTCAACGAATTTCTTCAAAATGATGGGATTACTAGCTACTTAGGGACAGTATTTGAGATAATGGAACAAGTGAAAACTGATGTAGGATGCTTCCCTAGGTGGCTCTGGTGTTATGTGAAGGTAGAAAACATGAATGCTGTAAAACAGAACCCCAAAGAAAAGTTTTTCTGGATGGATATGCCATTGCCATTCTTCATTTTGTTTTCTTCTTAAGGATAGAGGCCTATGATTTTGGCATATTTGAAGTGCACATTACGGTTTTGTTAAGGTTACCCAAGGGAGGCAAAGAGAGAGTAATGCTAGCGATTAATCATGGTGATTCAGTCTGAACTGACAGGCACTGATTGTAAAGTGATGTCTGGGTAGACCATGTCATCTATAATTTTCTTAGTCTTTCTGTTCAATTTTCAAGGGAGAAGATAAGGGCTTGAGAACCAACCGCAGCAATATTTCTCCCCTCGTATGTGTTTGTATTTTGGTTACAGTACTTCGTTGCTGTATTAGCTGAATTTGTGCTGCCCTATACTGGAAAATAGCTGTGAGATATCAAAATGTAATGTATTTTGTGCACCTCTAGTATTCTTTATCCCTACTTGGACCAAAGCTGTAAGGCAGCCCTTATTGAATACTTGGCCTCAGATAAAGAGTGTTATTTACCTACCGACCACTTGGAGGAGATGGAAATGTATGGACCTGTGACAGTTTAATAATCCCATGCAGAAACTGAAGTCAAACTGAAAGCATTTTCCAAAGAAATTTTCCAAAGCTATTTTATCTGCTTCTGAACATTAAAATGACTAATACATCTAATTATCTTCTATTATCAAGAAAGATTGGTTATTATCTGATATTTGTAAGTCATTTATGCAGTTCACTTTATGTACTACATAAAAGAATTGGATGTATTTTTTGGAAGAGCTAGCACAAGCATAGGTGGGCTGAGTGGATTTTTCTATGCTGTAAATTCTGATTATAGGTTGATGAATGTTTTGGTGGGAGAGGAAAGAGTTCCATTTCCTCCCCATATGCTTGAATGTCTCAAGCAGGCAATTCTCTGTTTTAGGCATGTTCCTGCAACAATTTTTATCCCAGGGTTTATGTTTTTTATCATCAAAACACAGCGTTGAAGCACTAGAAAATCATTCTGGACCTAAAGAGAAGTTCATCCCTTCACCATCTACTTTGGTGGGCTGGAAATCCGGAATAAAAAGACGCTCATACTCAGAGTGTTATCGTCAACAACCACTGAGGTAGTTTTAACACCATACTTGCCTTGCCTTATATTCAGAGGCTGGACTAAGTTGTATATAATGAGTCTGACATCATTAGTGTCCCAAAGACTGGAACTGCAACCTTCAGAACTCATCTACATGATCAGCAAATTTTTAGGCATAATTTTTACCTTGAGTGAAAACATTAGCTTTCAAGTCAGGAATATGTAAAAACCAGATATGCTGCTTAATGCAGTTCTGCTGTGGGACTTCATTCAGAGAGTTCAGAACCCACAACCTTCTGACTCATAGGTGCGAGTGCTCCCAAATTAAGCCATCCTGAAAATCCTTATTTCCAATGTCATCACCTCATGTTCCCAATTGCTCTGCTCACCATAATTTCTTGGTCTGCTTTGTGCAACAAATCCAGAACTCTGCAGTCTGATCTGTCTCTCTCTCTCAAAGAAACATTGTTATATGCATTACCACTGCCACCCACATCGTTCCAAAATCAATACTTCAGAGGATCAAGTTTAAGATACTTATTCCAATGTCTTTTTTTCACTCAACTTGTTCTCTTGTCCAATCATTGCCCTTGGTCTCAGTTCTGATGAAGGGTCTTGCACAAAATTTTAGTTTAAAATTTTATTCTAAAATGTTCTACTTTCAGACAGAAATTCACCTGCTGTGAATTTTCGGCTTTTGTTTTGATTTCAGATGTGTAGCTTTTTCAAATTTCTTTTCTTTTTTTTTAAAATTCAATCCATCTTAATTCAATTACATGTATTTTTGACTTAGTCTCTTTGTTCTGATATCCAGCTGCTTAGACAATTTTCAGCATTGACCTACGTGCTGTTCATAACGATACAGATTAATCACAAATACAACCCATTTAATCTCTCATTTATTTCTCATCATCCCACTTTTGTTGCCTTTTCATTTTGTGATCCTTTGATTTTTTCAGCCTTGAAGCTACATACACAAAATACAGTCACACCATTTTACAATGGTGATGCGCTTTGAGACATCTTAAAGACATGATAAAGCGCTATATCCAAATGCAAGGATCATGGGAGGGAGGGAGAGGGTATCAGTGGTGTTTAATAAGGAATTTTAAAGTACATCATGGGAACTCCACTCTGACACAATCGTCTTTCAGACTGGAGTTTGCATAAATCAATGTGACTTGGGTGATGAACTTCAGGTTAACCAGAACAAGGCCTTACTTGGATTCCTTGAATGAGACATCATTAAAAAAAATCTTGTTTAGTAAACACCAACTGTATTTATTTTAATAACCTCCAAAGGGTTAAAACGCAGTGGATTCACCAGGATTCAAACTCAGAACCAAGATAAGTGCCCAATCTATGAACAACCCAGAATGTCACCCACTGTACTGTAATATACAGAAGGGAGGAAATAATACCCTGAAGGACAGTTGATGATGAGATTGAAATGGTCAAGAAAATTATTGCTCTGGTCACGGTGAAGAGCAGTGACAGAAGCTTTCGAAGGTTAATGAATTTATCATATTCTGCGCAGCATTTTTTGTAACATGAAAAAACCTCCTTGTAATTCTGGTCACAGAGATAGTTCATGAATATTACTTAACATTCCCAGAGAGAACAGATAAGTAGAAGAACTTATTCATTTTTCTCAAATTGCTTTAATTTGAAATATCATCGTTGTGATATTGTCAGGTATTGGAAATTAAAATGTCGCTTGAAATCATCTTACCCTAACTTGACCAACAAGGGCATTTGCCTCTTCTTCCAGTACAGTAAAGTTCCTGAGGAAGATGGGGTCAAAGATCGGATCATTGTCATTCACATCAGTGACTACTATGTTGACTGTAGCAGTGGACGTCTGAGGAAAGAAAAACATTTAATATTGCTCTCTATTGACCACCCATCTGAAGACATGTAGTGAAAACTATTTACGCACCCTGCAACAATTTAAAAAAGGAAGTAGATTAAGAATTGCTATTAATTCTGAATAAAATATGTATGCATTATTTTCTTACAACCATTATAACAAACCTATTATCAGTATTAAAGTGACGTGCCAAAGCTATTTATAATGTCCCTTTGGAAGCATTCAAACATTTACCAGGATAATCACGGGCAGAGAAATTGTAGATGCAATTAATCAAGATTCCTAATGAATTATGTCAAGGTCAGGTTACTTAGTAGCTACTTGAGATAACATATTAATCATGTTACATTCTATTTGTTATAAATATCTACATATATCATTTTACTACAAATTTGTTAATGGATTTCTTGTACTGGTTTAACAACTATCTAATATGATTCTCAAAGTAGTAATATATTACACATTTGAAAAGCTTATTGTAATATTTACTTAAATAATCAGTCATTTAAAGCATGTGAAAGATTCTAGAATTTCTTTTGAAATTATCTACTCCTTTGTAGACTTGCATCTGCAAAAATACAGACGTCTCCAGAAGAAGTTGCATTGTGTATAGCTTCATTACCTTTTCATATCCATTCGTAAAAACGTTTATGAAAATTAAATGTTTAAAATATATTGTTTCAGAATCTTTTTTTCAAAAGTAACAGTACAAACGCAATTCAGTTTACAATCTATATACATAGGTTTTGTTTTCCCCTCAGTTTTAGATAACTTATTCTCTTTAGGTCTTCTCATTACCATTTGGTGGCTAAGAAGGTGGATAGCAAACCGATTCTCAAGTGTTTGCCAACGCTTCTCTTGAGACCATTTTTAGGAAGCAACTTGCACAAGTTTTTTTTCTTCTGACTAGAAAGTGGTTGGCATCAGTTGGGAACTCCTTTTGACAGATTATTCACCAGTCACCCTGTGTAATGGGGAAACTCAGTTCATTTAAGACTAAATAAATCCATCTCATGCTGGACAATATATAGAATGGCACTTAACACAGACAAAAAGATACTGTGATCTAATCTGTGGTGATTTCTAATGGCCAATTAATTAAGGAAATCAGAAGGACTTTATTCCAGTTTGTGGGAACTCTGCTCTGACACACAATCTGTTTTGGAGCAGAGTCCTGAGAACCAATTTGACATGCTTGAGACACCTGCAAGCGTGACAAGTTGAAGAAATAAGATTGGTTATGAGGTATGCCAGTGTCACTATTCAATACGTTTCCTCTTTCCCTCTCTCACTCACTCTCCTAACTTCATAGTTTAACATGGGTAATCACTATGGAGTCCGGTAGCTTAGTGGTTAGAGCACTCGCCTCGCAAGCGAGAGGAACTGGGTTTGATTCCCGGGCAGGGTGAAATGTTAGGCAAGTTTACTTAGTAGTAAGTAGTAGCCCGGTTGTTAGTTGATCGGCGGATCGCTTTGCCGGGGATAATAATCCCTTCAATAAAAAAAACTAATTTGGTCACTCAATCAACAACTATTTGTGGGACACTGTTGTGTGCAATTGGCTGCCGCATTTCGCCCACACAATATACAGTCAATTCACTTTAGAGTATATTCTGTGAAGCGCTTTGAGACATCCCAAAAACATGATAAGGCGCTATATCAAATGCAAGTATTATTACTGAACCTGTAATATGAATGGTGGATAGTCCAACTTCTAGATTGAAATATTTTATTTCATCTCACTGGAAACTGAGAAAAAGATAAAAGTATCTTCCTCTTGGACCTGAAAATGACCATCAGGCAATCTTAGCAAGAATTTCTTGAAGGGGAAATTCCCAGCACTTTGGATCTAGGTCAACCTAATCTTACGGTGTGTGGAGGATGTGAGAATGAAACACAATTGCCAATGCAGACAGTCTAAGCAGGATTAATATTTTATTAACACTTAAACTGAGTTCCAGATAATCCAGATCACTTTAAACACATCTTGGTTTGGTTGCATAAATCCAAATCAAATTGTGCTTTTATGGCAATATAAGGAATCTACTTCCAGGAATATGACTTGAATTACCTTTCAGTTTTGATTCAATTTTTTGTTTGGAGGAAATCTACATAATTCTGGAATTTAGTGATACCATCCTCAAATTAATCTCCAAATCATTATCATCTTCGTGTTCATTAAATAGTATTGGGTAACCATATTTACAGAGCGGCACAGTTGCAAATCAAAGTGAGATATGGAGGAGATGGGGTTGTAGAGAGCAGGGAAAAATGGCTAAAAGTTCCCCCATCGATACTGAGACAGATTGAGCAGTGGACATTAAGCTGTATGCTGAGTGGAGAGAGCAGGTGAATCAGTAGACTCAGAGGTAGGGTGGGGCAAGGCCAAGGAGGAATTTCAATGTGAGAATGATGATCGGATCTTGAATTTGATCTGGTGGGTGATGGGATGCCAGTGAAGGCAAGTGAGGATGTGGGTGATGAGCTTGCAAAGGCCGGGGTGGAAGAGGACAAGGACTATAGAGTTCTGAGTTCTGCAAGGTCTGCAGTTTGTGAAGGAAAGAGCTGGGGAGTCCAGCAAGCAGTTGGAATAATTCAACCTTCAGCAGCCTGGGGTAGAGGTACTGATGGAAATGGAGAGAGACCTGACAGGAAATAGGATTTGAAAGACAGGGGCAGAGGTTTAAGCAGATAAGAGCTCAATTTTATACCCAAGGAAGTCCATCACCTCTTCCTATTTGGAGAAAAGAAGGATCATGGGCAGTTGGGTGGAGACAGTGGGTTGTGTCTGTTCAAATAGAAAGACTGATACAATTATGATCCTGCCCAGGAAGTATAACCAGCAGTCTTCATAGACTCCCGACAAAGATGCAGGGCAGACACTGAATCGAGTTTGAGAAGGCAATGGAGTTCAATCTAAACAGCTGGTGAGGAGGTCAGAGCGAGAATCTGGCCACTGTAAACAGCTAATTTTATCTAGTCCGTCTGCTGGAACGTTTCTGATGCATGAACCCACCTCCTGACACCCAGACGCTTTTTCACTGCACAAGTCTATGGGCCGATGCACATGCAAAGTGTGAGTTTGGCCCAAAGCACTGCTTCCTACTCTTTGTGCAGTTGACTGGCTAGCTGGTGAGTGACAGGAAGATTACTTTGGAGACGGCCAGCAGAAAACAAAGCGGAGAAGCACTCACCTAAAGGATGAGGATACAATCCTAATTAAACAGCTCTTGACAAACTATTTTTGTTTATTCTATTGCAGTATGTATTAGTCATCAATAAAAAGGACGATAGCAAAAACAATCCTGAGTTTGACACAAGTCTATTAGTAATTGCTGAGCGAATAAATACCTGAATGACTGATTCAATCTATCTGCAATCTTACATTTTTTTAAAAAAACTGAATTACTCTTGCATTAATGAGCTGCTTTAGTTATTCTATCTTCACAGACTGACTCATTTTAAACAGCAACTATCAACGATGGGCTCTTCTGTTTCAGGGAGCATTAAGGAGGATAAGAGGATTCTTGCTGCAGTCTTTTCTACCATTAAACTGCAGAGTCTGGTACAATGGCACTTATAGCATTTTTATTTCTCTCTTTGTTAGATAGACTCATGAGCTTTCCTTCATTGCATCAAACTCTATTCTGGCCTTCATTTGTTTTCTGAGTTATCTGTTTCAGAGAAACAAACTGAATCAGGCAAACAATAAAATCCTTCAGCTGTGATTTTCTCCCAGGCAGATTGTACCCTAAGGACAACACATTAAAGAAATGACAATTTTCATATACAGCACAGAACTTTTGCTAATGTGAGCCAATGGGTTTTTGAAAAATATTTATACTGTTGGCAAATAACCTTGCTTTTTTTTAAAATCCTACAGGGAAAATTGTTTCAGTTGAGTATGTGTCAGATACATTTTTTGAAATTGATTCAATGTTATTTGAATGCCTTTCAAGAATCACATTTGAGCCTTTTAAAGACAGCTACAGATCATGGAATGAATGATAAATTAGCCAGTTGGATTGAAAACTGTCAGCAATTGAAAGCAGTAGACGTTGGTTTAATTGAAAAAAAATTCTTTCATTGGGGCAGTGACAAGGAGGGCTCGAATACTCCATTCATGATAGTTGCTAAATTATATGAAGCCATGTCAGGTGAATATAAGAAGTAAGAATAGTGTCCAGCAAGATCTAGACTAAATTGACAGATAGCCAAAGAAGGGGCAGGTGGATATTGCAGACACATACAAGAGCACACTTCGGCACAATAATCAGTAAGTATGTGTAAAATGAAGAGTTGTTCATTAGCTTATGGAGAATTAAAAGGGAATATGCACTACTATTAATCATACACTGAAGGTTTCCAGTCAACATGAACATTCGTACATATTAGGTTACATCTTAAAGTCATTCTTGATCATCGTAAAAACGTAAAGAAAATTAATAAATCAATAAATTTGTAAAAGTAAATATAAAATAAATCAATTATTTAGGCTTGCATAACTAATTGGTGAGTGCAAAGTGGCTCACAATTTCTTGAAAAATACATTGTAGCAATGGAAAGAGTTCAAAGACAAACAGCAGGATGGTTCAAAGTCCCAAGATAGTGGTTGAACCCACAATCATCTGACTCAAAGAAAGAATACTACCAACAGAACCAGGCTGACATCTCTGCATTAAAATTATTATCTCTGTATTATAAAGTCAGCTAGTGGAACTCAGGTCAGGATCTCGCCAGAAATGATCCCTTAAAAGTCCTCAGGTGGACCAACAAATGGCCAAAAAACTATCAAAGAACAATATCTTTAATGCTTTGAAGGGTCAATTGCCTGGTGACTCCTTCATAATATTGAAAAACTAACAGCGATTATTGCATGCGTAAGTCCAGACTTCTCCTGGTCAATTCAATGTATAAATTAGGTTTCTCGCTTCTAATTGCTTCACTGCTGGAAGCAATATTGCTTCACTTCTAGGAGTATAATCAGGGCATAAAGCAAAGCAATAATATGCATAGATATTGAACCTAAAATCCATAATACAAAAAGGAGCTGCTAAAGCAAAGCATGTTGAGTAATTGCAAAGAGCAACCAATGTGAATAAATCTGTAATAGCATAGATCTTAATGTGGAAACATCCCAAAGAACCACTATAATCCCTCCATTAAAGAATCTGATCCACTTATGACTTCAATAAATGGGCACCAGAGGGCCATTATATTTCAACTTTGATCTTCCATATGGCATATGATCTTTTCATAGGAAGTTATTGGTTTCTTTTAATCCAACAAGAGCCCCAAAATAGCGCATCATTGATCGTTGCAGCGACACAGAATTACTTTCTGAGCTATAAGATGACCCAGTATGATCAAGTAAACCTTGAGCACTGGGAGTTTCCAAGACACACATTGAGCAGAATGCCATGTGCATTTGTAAAATTCTCTATATAACTAAATACTTTTTGCTAGAATTCATTTACTCGAGGAGAACATTCCAACAAAAGGTTCAAGTCAGTACCTACAAGTAACCAGTCTCACTGTAGCAAGAGCATAGATGCTTGCCTAAGCCATATTAGAATAATTAAGTTCCATACCCTATTTTTAAGACTAATACTATTTATAATGCTAGAAATTATTGGAAATTATGTTGGTATTTTGCCAATATGATCACAAGACCAATCTGAGGTACTTTTTACAAGATAAAGTCACTACCCCAAAGAGTGAACACGGGTTTGTTCAACAGTATCAAACACCTACTTATAGAAGCTAATGGATCATGAGAAGCAATACAAAACAACTTTCAATCTTAAGAGTGTAATTAGCTTACCGAATCAGGCCTGCCATCAGAAGCTGTTACAATAAGTATGTATCGATCCGTACTTTCCTTGTCCAAAGGTTTTCCTAAGACAAGTAGCCCACCGCTGGATGGGAAAAAAGCAAGTGCAGGAAAAGAATAAAATGAACATTTATGACCCAGTAAACAGACTGCAGAATATTTTCATAAAACAGTTTTATTAAGAAATGAAAACAAATGACTTCATACAGTCAAAATGAGCCTCTTTTATGCATATCTGCAATTCTAAGCAATTTTCTTGCACATTCAATTGCATAATGCACTCAGGTAATTTCTGCACAGAATATATAAAAAGCAATATGTCAGTGGTCTCCATTAGTCTTCATGACAGACATGCACCTAAACTGTATTTCCAAATATAGGTTGACTCGATCTCTATTGCTAGATTTGCACATAATGTGCCAATATTTGTTTTTGTTAATATCTAATTCCCATTACAAAGATATGCACAAATATCAGGTGTAATTGGTTCCAATGTGCTTCTCTGAGAAAGCTGGAAACTGTCCTTCTGGGAATTAGCAAAAAAAAGATTGCATGAACATTTGTTCGGTAGGCATTTCTTCACCTATGTGGGATGAATTCAAGTATCCAATTTCTCTTTAAACTCTTTCTGTGACGTTTTGGTTCATTCAATTATCTTAAAGAAAAGGCACTTTTGCTAAGCTGCAGTTGGGAAAACACTCTGGGACGCTACCCCATGTTAAGGGCGCTCTATAAATCCAAGATATTGATGTTGAATCTGTTGCCTTTTTTCCCCTTGCATTTACTAAAGAAGACACTGCAATGAGTCTTATGTGGATAACTAATCCAGAAGTCAGTTTGCACTTCAAAAAGTGCTTTGAGCAGTTTTAAGGCAAACACCTATTTAATAATCGCAATCATGTATTACCCATAAACGTAATATGTTTCGGGAATTCTTCACATCACAAAATGCAAAGAGATTACAATGTGCGCTAATACTTGCCATCGCCTTTAGCAGCGCAACCAAATTTTCATCATAATGGATTTTGGGGACCCTTTTCTAAACAAAAACATGCAATAAAACTATCTGCATACTTTGTATATTTATATCAATATGTCTATATGTCTATACTTTTGCTCTCAAGTACAGGGAATCAATGATCCATGAACCCTGCTGATTTTGCCAGCGTCAATTAAGGAGAACTTAACTATTACAGATTATTCAGTTACTGCAATCGCACGGTTATAGCATATTGTGCAGTTAACATGAAAGTACAGAATTGGTTATTAAAAAAAAATCATTCTAAACATGAAAATGAATCAATTGATGTTGATTATCGGAAGTCAGTCACATGTGTAATATTTTAAAAGTTCCTTACTTTTGAGTGATGTTAAAGACTTGATGTGGATCTCCATTCTGAATGCGATAGGTGATTGGATCTCCCTCACGATCGGTGGCCTAAGAATAAATAGGACATGAAGCTACATTACATTATAATACCACACAAATGTGGTCAAAGAAACTGATTTATAACTGGGGCTCCTGTGGAAGATCCACAAAAAATACACCATAGGAGTAGGCCATTCAGCCCACTATTGCTGATGATAGTTCCTCTGTTGGAGCTATGTATCTGAATCTTAATACTCTGCTTTTTTCCATACTCTTTCTTTATTGCCCTCCTTCAAATCTCCCTTAAATGTATATTTTCAACCTGGTCAGAAAGGGTTTTAAAAATTCTAAGGAAGGGAATCAGTTCGGGGAATGTGTGAAGCAGCAAACTCTTAAGAGTGGAAGCAGACTGGTTGAACTGTGACAACTCACACTGGTGCATTGCATATTGACATGGCCATTTGATACAGATGAATACTGACTTCAGCATTCTAAATGTGCACAGCAGCAACAGATTTCTGTAGGGCATTTCTGTTTCCACGTCAATTTTCACCATTCTCCCCCAAAGAAGTTTGATTAATTTTTCCTTCTGCTGGGGTACAGCTTCTCCAATGCCTTTGATACCTCACCCAAGAGGCTATTTTTTATGTGTACACCTCGATAGTAGGTCTGTGGTAGTGAGTTTGAGAGCATTTTATCCGACCCGAATCCTTTTCTTATCCAACGGCCATCCACTTATATCTTCCAGCAAGTAGAAGATGGGGGGGAAAGTTGCTGTGGAAGTTTAACTGAAATCCATGTTAAATCCAAGATGTAAGATGTAGTGTGTTGAGGGTGCATTTTTGCAGTTAAGGAAATGTGCCAATTATAAATTCTTGACAAAGGCCATGATTGTCACAATATATTTTTCTCACTGATGCATTGAAAAGTAAAATATATGTCACAGTCTTACAAATGGATTAAATGGCTGGAGGAGAGAATGTTGATTTTATTATATTAATTTCCATGACAGTGGCAAACAGAGAACTAAAGTAGTCATCTTCTGTGTGAAATGTTAAATCCAAACAGTTGAATCGCTTGGTTAATAAAAGGTAATAAAGTAATAACATGCATTTTATAACACATTATTGAATCAAAAAATCTTGAAAGGTAATTACTATGGTGGATTGTGTTGGCCAGAGTACCAATATGTAGTTTGAACTTGCAGGAAAGTGTGCGCTGCTAACTGAGAGCTAAAGTTACATAATCCTTAGTTTTCATTAGCAGAGCAGTTCTGAAGGTATACAATGCAGAAAAAAACATAAAAGAGAAATCCACTTTGGATGAAACATCCTTTTCACAGAGTTTAAATAATTCAGTGAGCAATGCAGCACTGTCCCTGAATCACCTTGCTTTGTAGTTCTCATTCGCCAATAAATATTTGAAACTAACAGTGTCACCAGCGTCAATAAAAGGCTTTGCTGTTTAATACAATGTTGCTATCTCTTCACAGTTGTATTATGATTTCATTCTGCAGAAACATTATACAATATTTACTAGTTCACTATTGATGCCCATTTTCTTTTGCAAAAAAATCATAACTTTTAACATTTTATGTACTTGTGACTTTTGATTCTTGTAGGATATTTGTCTTTAAACAGTGAATAATGATAACGCAGATACAGATCTTGCCTGGAGGAGTTGGTGAACTTGAAAGGTGAACTAATTGAATTGACATGCACAGCTGAATCGGAAGCAACACAAATTAATGACTGGAACATCACTTGTATAGTGACTCATGTCATAATCCAGGCTCAGCATTCAAATCCGCTTGGGTTGATTTAGTGGAGTTTGCCCATTTATACTAACTGGCAAGTATACTAAATACATCTATTAACTTGTTCCAAAAAGTATCTGACGATTTCAGCTATAACACATTTTATTAAAGAAAATACTGAAGGGGGAGTCTTATGGAAGTGATAACTGGAGAGTAGAAGAACAAGGAGCAGGAATGCACCACTAACTCAGGCCCAAGCACCAATGTGGCGGGAAGGGAATAATTTCTCATTTTATCAATTAAACATAATATTGGGAACTTCAAGAGTCCAGTAGCTCAGTGGTTAGAGCACTCGCCTCACAAGAGAGAGACCTGGGTTTTATTCCTGCTAGGGCGAAATGTTGGGCAAGTTTCCTTACTCCATATACTTCTGTTTACCTAGCAGTAAGTAGGAACCCTGTTGTTTGTCGATTGGGGGATCGCTTCTCTGGGGATAGTAATCCATCAAAAAATAACAAAAAACAATAATAATTTGGTCACTCAATCCAAGACTGTTTGTGGGACACTGCTGTGTGCAATTAGCTGCCACGTTTCGCCACAGACGTACAGTCAATTCACTTTATAGTATGTTCTGTGAAGTGCTTTGAGACTCCAGAAGACATGAAAAGCACTATATCAAATACAAGGATTATTATTATTAGTTATAAGTGAGATCTTAACTTTGCATAGCTGAAAGCTAAACTGTTGACACTGTTAAATGTAAAATATATCCTTCCATGCTTGTATGGTAATCTAACAAAATGTATGTCAGCTTGTTTTAGTTCTATAGCTTGCAAATATTTTCCAAAGATGATCAACCTAATGCACACTTTATGATCTGTGCTTGCCTCATTCATTCAGACATTTCCATTTACTTATCACAAGCATTTTATACGGTGACTGCTTCAATTCAGTGCAAAAGTGCTAATTAAAATTATTGCCTTGACTTTCTGACCAACTTTATGCTTCATTTCTGCTGTCAACAGTGATTTCTGAGATTATAAAAATAGATGAGCCCATAGATTGAATATTTTGACAGTTCATAAGAGTCATGGGGCAGGATCAAGAAAATGTTACAGCTGGGTACAAACCATTAAATAAAGTTGTCCAAATTAGCTTATCTACTGTAATCTAAGCAATTTTAATGAATAAGATTTTATTTCTAAAAAATCTGGGATATTGGAACATTAAAATTACTGCTCTCCTATTAGCCACAATCTATACTGAGAATACATTGAGGAATACAAAGGTGCAAAGTCAGGCTTGGTGCAATTACTGATCTTCACAGTGTAGAGGCAGCTAAATTATTCAAAAGATAGTTATTAAGTCAGCAAGTTCAATTTCAACTGTGCATATTAGTCTTTCACATTGCAGCAGCCAGTAATTTCTGCAATCTAGTACCATTAAGGAGACCATCTGAAAACAAAACTATTATAAGAAAAAAATTATGGAAACAAAAATGTTATAAAAACAGCTCTTAGCAACTTTTTTAAAACAACATTACATTGTATCAAACTGTGGATTTTTCCAGTAATTCTGCTAACCGGGAAATCTACTATTGAGTTGCATTAGCCTTAAGTGTTATAACTGTGGGGCTTTTATTGATTTATATTTTATAGCAGGTTTAATTATATGTTTTAAGTGTGCTTTAATACTCTCAATTTAAGATTAATGTAAAATTAAGATTAAATTCTTTCAAGATGGGTTTCGGTTAGGAAATTAGAAGCGAGTAAAATCCCCGAATTGTACATTCCATTGCAAATTGTTAAGGAGGTCCAATTTTCATGACTGGCCACTGTATAAAAATGGAATATGAAAATGTCAATACTGTGGTCTTAAGTGCACAATTAAAATGTGATGTGTATGAATAATGCTTCAAAATGCACTTAAGTTTGGACAAAAAATTGAAGGTAATTACTGTCAAGTACAATCACTGTATTTGTAGAAATACAGCAGCAATTTGCGCCAACAAGATTCCACAAATAGTCATGATGTGAATGACCAAATAATCTGGAGCACTGCTGGCCAGACAACATTCTTCTTTTGAACAGTGTCTTTAAAATCCACCTTTACAGGCACACAAGACCTCGATCCCACTGGAGTCTCAGCCGAGATTAGGCGCTCAAATTCCTAATTGGGCTTCAATCCACAATCGTCTGGCCCAGCGGTCAGAATGCTTTGAACATCTCATCTGATATAAAGAGCAAAGTGAACAATTTGACCATGTATATTTACCTGCAAACTCAGCAAAGTTGCCCCTATTCTCATAGCTTCACTCACTTCAAGGTTATATAGCATCTGTGGATACCTTGGTGGACTCTGGTTGTTTGGAGGAAGGACTTCAATATAAACAGTGGTGATAGAGTTTCTGCAAGAAATAGTGTGTGATCAAGCATCAAATGCTTCAAGCAAATTTTCAATAATTCTACAGAATGTCACAACACATTCAAAGCAAAAGAAAGGGGTTTTATTTGTTAATATGCTTTTGTACAACAAAATAAAATGTTCTTGTAAGATTACAGAACAATTTCAGCTTGGGAACAATCATTTTGTTTGAGGAAGGAACAGAAAATTTCCAAAGTATAAAAATTATTATTAATATTCAAGGCTGCTCTCTCCGGAATAAAGAATAGAATCACATCAAAGAACGTGTTTAGCAATCCTTCGAAGAGCATTATTGCTGTGGGCGGTGTTTTAAGATGAAGACGCAGCAATTATGTTTTATCAAAGGTTAAAAATTGTGGTATATTTGAGTAGACATCATCATATAAAAGGCCCTACATGCTATATGTAGATGCCCGACAAATCCTTTGATTTTTTACTATTTTTGTTTCATCTTCTGGGAATTTCATATTATTCTGTTTTATCCATTTAACATGTTTTATTTATTTTTATTACTTTTATATGAACAAAATACCTCAAATATCCATATAAATACCCATCTTCAATTTAAAAAAAATCATACACAGGATGACTAAAAAGGCATGATACCATTACAATTGTCTAATAAGTCTTAAAGGAACGATATATATACATTTAAAGATAATAGGGTAGTTATCACAACTCTTTGGTCACCCTGGATATATCTCTTGCTTCTATTTTACTTACTTCAGCATCCTCCTCCTTGAGCAAGTCTTCAAGGAGACCTTGGCTCGAGTGTAAACCTTTGAGGACCACAACCAGTCCTTCGAGCAGTTCCAACCCACAAACTACCCTCTTACCCTCATCCCAACTTTTCAATAACACCCACCTACTTACAGTCCCGACGCCTGCTTGCCAACAAGTCACCAAGAATCCTTGCCTCTGATTAGCTGACGGACCCTTACATTACACCTGTTTTGCTGTGTTTGTTTTATAATGTTTTTTTCTCATTTTTTTGCCATTGGATACATTTTATTGTACATTTGATTTTGCACAGATGCACTACAGTGATGTAAGGTTCCATCATATTTTGATGCTTTGAAAATCAATCAGAATAAGGATAATGATTGTTTTGTATTATTTTGTATTTGTGAAAAATAAGCGGTTGTACATATGAGGACCTAGGTTGTTCATGAAATGCTTACCTTCTTTGAGCAGGCATGGCATTGTCTATTGCTTTGACAGTTAGAGCATAGGATCGCCCAATTGTTAAAGCAACTCCAGGCGCCATAGTGATAAGTCCAGTGTTGTTATCTATTACAAAGTCACCATGACCTCCAGCCAGAATTTCATAGGTGATCTTTCCATTTTGGCCTTCGTCAGCATCAGATGCAATGAGCTAAAGTAAACAGACATAATGATGGTCAGTGAAGACATTGATCAAAATAATACTGATGCAAACAGAATTTTCAGCACACAGCCAAGAACTATAACGAATCAAAGGTCTCGTCAGCAGCTGTAAAGATTGAAAATAATCATTGTCCATATTGTGATGGATTTTCAAAGATCTAAAATATGGTAGAACTTTACATCACTATAGTACTTTTCTACAAAAACAAATAATAACAATAATAATATAATATGTACACAAATGTACACAACTGAGAAGGGCAACCCCAGGCGCCTGTTCTCCACCACTAACCGGCTCCTCCGCTGTCCCCGACACGCCTCGCAGATACTTTCCTCTAACTCTCACTGTGAGAAAATGCTGGACTTCCTCGAGTCCAAAATTGAGGGAATCCCCTCAGCTGCCACTGCCCCCCCAACTTCCAAACCCTCCCTACCCCCACCCCACACAATTACCCATCCGACAATTACCCATCCCTCCTTCCACACCTTTGAACCTGTCATTCCCTCCTTTGTCTTCAACACGGTAACTTACATGAAGCCCACCACCTGCTCCCTCGACCCCATCCCCACCTCTCTCCTTAAATCCCAGCACCACCTCCTTGCCCCACTACTCGCCGACATCATTAACCTCTCCCTGTCATCTGGCACTGTTCCTTCCCCCCTTAAAACAGCCACTATCACCCTCACCTTGAAGAAAGCTTCCCTTGACCTATCAGAGCTATCTAGCTACCAGCCCATCTCAAATCTCCCTTTCCTATCTAAGGTTCATGAGAGAGCCGTTGCCTCCCAGCTTCACTCTTTCCTCTCACTCCCTCCATGAACTGCCCCAATTGGGTTTCTGTGCTGCCCATAGCACGGAAACTGCTCTGGTCAAGGTCACAAATGACATCCTGATCGTGTGTGACCAGGGCTCCCTCTGCCTCCTCATCCTCCTCGACCTCTCCGCCCCCTTTGACACAGTGGACCACTCAATCCTCCTCCACCGCCTCTCCTCCCACCTTAACCTTCAAGGTTCTGTCCTTGACTGGTTCAGGTCCTACCTTTCACACCGCCTCCACTTTGTCGTGGCAAACGGCTTCTCCTCCAGCCCCCGCACTGTCTCGTGCAGTGTTCCTCAGGGCTCTGTCCTCGGTGCCCTTCTCTTCACCCTCTACATGCTCCCCCTTGGTGACATCATCTGCAGACATGGGGTAAATTTCCACATGTATGCGGATGACACCCAACTCTACCCCTCTGCCTCCACCCTGAACTGCAGGACTACTGGCATCCTGACCGACTGCCTGTCTGACATCAAGTCCTGGATGAGGGCCAACCTTCTCCAACTCAACGGCAGCAAGACCGAGGCCCCCCTGATTGGCTCGCGCCAGCACCTCCGCACCTCAGGCGCTGGCAGCATCAGCCTCACTAAGCCAGTCAGGAACTGGGTATCTTGTTTGACCCTGAACTATCCTTTCTCCCCCACATCCATGCCATGACTGGCACTGCCTACCACCACGTCCGCAATACTGCCAGACTCCGCCACTGCCTCACTCCTCAGGCTGCCGAAACCCTCACCCACGCATTCATCACATCAAGGCTCGATTACGGGAACTCACTCCTCATCGGCCTTCCCAACTCTTCCCTTCACAAGCTGCAGATCATCCAAAACTCTGCAGCTCGTGTATTCTCACGTATCAGGCTCCATGACCCCAACACTCCCACCCTCGCCCGACTCCACTGGCTCCCCATCCCCCAGAGGATCGAGTTCAAGATCCTCGTCCTCACCTTTAAGGCCATCTATGGCCTTGCCCCCTCATACCTCTCTGACCTGCTGACTCCCTACCAACCTGTCCGCTCCCTCCGTTCATCGGGCTCCGGGCTGCTCCATGACTCCCGCCCAATCTGCCCTACCATCGGTGGCCGGGCTTTCAGCCTCTCTGCCCCCACAGTCTGGAACTCCATTCCATGGTCCCTTCACCTCGCTTCCTCCCTTGCCTCCTTCAAGGCCGGTCTTCTCTTCGACCGTGCCTTTGGTCTCCCTCTCACTTCTCTGCCTTCCCTCACCCCTACACCACTCCTCCCCCATTCTCAGGCCCTGACACCTGACTGTTCAGCGCTTTGGGACGTCCAAATGTCTCCCGATGTGAAAGGCGCTCTATAAATGTAATTTTGTTGTTGCTGTTGAATCGGAACTTTTTTTTTGGTACTGATCAACAAAGAAAACAGTGCTTTTTAAACTGCAACTGTCTTAAATCAATTTACATCAAACATTAAAAATACAAAGAACAAAGCTCATATGTTCAACTGCGTATTTTTTTTTAAAAAAGGAAAAACTATATTCATACAAAGTACATGTGCCGCTAAGTGATCTAGAAATGGATCATTTCAGGTTTAATATGAATAATTCAGTCCCTGAATCAACATGGTCTCAGCACTACTGCTCTAAGTGGCTCATACTGTATTTGCTAAGACTAAGCTCTGATTATGATGTACGTAACAATTGCAAAGAAGCATCAGTAATAAATGGTGTAAAGTTCTAAAGAAAGTAGAACAATAAATAGCACAGATTTGTTCTGTGGATCAATTGCTCCAAACAGTTCCATCCACTTGCTCAACTGATAAAATCAAATTTTCATCAATTTCACAAGATTTAATCACACACACTCTGTGAAAAATGTTAGAAAAATCAACCAACATTCAAATTTATATCTCAAATTTACAATCAGAAGAAGATGAGGTTCTAAATATAGAAAAGAGCAGACAATCTCTGTGTGCTGATTATAAATCTAAAGCAAAGCAGTTGGATTTACGGTAACTATTGAAAATGTACTTACCACAAATTACATTTCAATTATTATTACAGAGGGAAAAAGCAGGAAAAAATGAGGATTCTGGAGCTCCCAGACTCTATTAATAGAACTGCTGTGACACAAATTGGGACCAAGATGATAATCACAGAGTTACTGTAGGGATGGCTGTGTGGCTGGACAGGGAAATGGAACAAAAGATCACAATAGTACAGGGTGCTTTCTGAGGTTGGAGTAAAAGCAAATGGGTGAGATAAAATAAAGAAATGCTTCACTTTTCATTTTGCCATTTTATAACTGACCTGAGAGTGAGTGCCTGATACCTGCACTGGGTGGCAAAATGAGGAAAGTGTTTTATTTTTAAGCACTAAAATTCCTAAATTTAAATGAGGTCAAAGTCACCAATGAAGATAGGACAGTCATATTAGAGGGGAAGTCACCCCAAAACACATGCTGTAGTTAAGAGGCTTGTAAAACGTTTTGTGCAAACAGGTTGAAGCAAATGCATGTTACTCCATCTTGAAGACCTTCTGACATGTAATATACTACCCTTAATAAAATATTGTAAGATTATAATAAGGTTTCTCAATTTCCTACATTGGTGAAGTTACTTCATTCGCGAAGACTGACCTATAAGCCTTTGCTATGATAATACCAGCATATGTTATCATTAAATATGGTTCCAGATACATTCTGCAAAAATCAATCAACGAAGTAAGTCATAAAAAGTCTACTTCACTATTCAATTGCATGAATAACTCAAACTGAATTCAGGTCGACATGATGTTAATATCCAGACACTGTTGACACTATCGACCTGCTTTCCAGTTCATTTCCTTGATTAAGACATGCAGATTTATGATACTTGGCCGTTTCATCAATTGTTTACGCATCCATACATCTTAAAATGCTATCTTGTTGAATTGGTTCTCCAGGTATCAAACACTAGAGCAAAGTGCAGCCACTTGGTTTTAATTCAGGTCAACATGACAAATAACAAGCAGACGTGTGGGGAAATGATGAGAGGGGAAGCATTTTGGCATCTGCAGGTGGAAGATTAAATAAAAATTATTAATTCAGAAATTATTTTACTCAACAGTTTGAGCTGATGCAATATGAAACCTGGAAACATCAGTTAGTGCAATAATAATTCTAATAATAATTATTGCATTTGACATAGCAAAGGTATCACAGAATTTCCTATAATGTGTAGTGACTGAGTATTTTGTAGGTGAATGCATCATCCGAGTTTGCACACAGCAATGTCCCACAAACAGCCAATGACCAATTTTCTTTGGGAGTTTGTTGGCCAACATACTAGGAGAAACTCCCTTCTCTTTTCAAATAGTGCCTAGGGATCTTTAACATCCACCCAAACAGACAAAGTGGGTCCTTGGTTTAATATCTCATTTGAAAGATGACACCTCCAGCAATGCTCCCCCCAGCACAGTACCGGGGTTCCAGCCTGGACTTGTGAGTTCTAAGTGACAATATGAGCTTGAATCCGCAACCTTCTGATTCAGAGGCAAGAGTGCCTCAAACTGGGCCGAGCTGGCACCTAAACGTTGTGATAATAAACAATGAAGCTCTATTATATTGGTAAGGCCACTCGCAAATTCTAACAAATCTACCATACTAAAAAAAAGTGTAGTCTTATTGCTCCTTCTAATCACCAAATTCAACATATTAGCATTTCCTGGGTTAAATAGTACACTGGAGGCTATTATTCTCGCTACAAAATTCTCTTTAATTACATTTAGGTCCATAGTGACTTTCATCTTTTGTTAGCAGATGCAAAAAGTGCTTGCTGAATAATTAGTATGATTAATGCGGTACAAGATTAATATGCCTTTGGTTATATATATGTGCTTGCATATGAATCATTCAAGAAATAACATAACACCAAGTATTATTTGACAAAGCCTCCGAGGTTTGACATAAAGTACAATGAGTTCATCTTTATTCCTGATAGACATATTCCTGTACATCTATATCAGGGATGTATATAACATGTTTAAAAACTCAATTGTTTAGTTCTGCCATATTTTTAGTTATTAGATTGCATATTGTATCTGTGTTTGAGACTCGGTATATCTTTCCAACATGTGGTACTCATTGCTTGGGTTCACGAACAGCAATTCCAGCTGGTAAAGTGTTTTATATCAACCAATATGAATTTTGCTACAATGTGACCAGTCGCACATTGTGAAGTTCTCGATTTGCGACTCCCAATTGCTATTTGTGATTCTAAGTAGCATTTTCAACCTGAGTGAAAGCATTTTTTCGGAACTAAGTCTCGAAAAACAATTGATGGTTAGAGATTGATGTATGGATTTGGGCTCTACAGAGCCTAGATTACATAACCAACCTAGGTTTCATCTTAGAAAACAAGGCTAATAGGAAACAAGGTGCCAATTTGCTGTGTAAGTCAGACCATTTACAGATGTGACTTATTCTTACTCAGTAACCGGCCAGCTGATTCACAGAGGACACAGTCTGACTGTAGCCCTGAATACTTCATTGTCAGTAGAGAAAGGAGAACCTTGAAAATGTGAAAATTGTTCACTACAACATTTTACTTACCATTAAGGATATAACAGAAATAACCAGAAGAGCTTTTTTTTTCAAAAAACAAAATTACATTGGCTTCGTTATTATGCACGTAGACAATATGACATTTTGCCTTTCTAATATCCTGAAGAACGGTAAAAAGAATACACAACAGCTATGATGTTAAAAATGATCTCTAAATTGATTTGAACAATGGTTGTATTCATACAAAATGTAAATCTCTTTATGATTCTGCAGTTTTAGATGGCTTACCTGTATGACAGTTTCTCCAGGCCTCATGTCATTATAGATATCCACACTGTAGGAGATGTTCTGAAAAGTTGGTGTGTTGTCATTTGCATCGATCACAAAGACATGGACAATAACAGAAGTACTCTCTTGAACGCCATCAGAGGCAGTCATCTTGCAGAAACAAATAATGAAATCCATTAGCTGAGCATTTTAACAGCTTGCGACAAAAATACACTAAATGTGATTTTGTGCAAATAACTACCACTTCTACAATATAAATGCAGTAGAACTGCAGTAAGGTAACAGTAAATATTTTCAACATCAAAATCAATTCAGATTTCAAAGTAAGTACAGTAAAAACATCGATACAAGATGTGTAGAAACTGTCTGGTTCAATGTTATAGACTATGATTATTTTTGGTCAATACATGACAGTAATAACATTTTTGTCCTGCAAAAAAGCAATACAATATCTCTTACTGTAAAAGTATAATTCTGCTGGCGCTCCCTGTCAACAGGCTTGAGCAACGTCAGGTAACGAGTTATTCCAGTGGGAGTTACACCAAATACTGTGCTGAAATCATTCACTGAAATTCGCAGATGTGGATCTTTTGTCTTTAGAGACAAAAAAGGGATAAGAATAGTGAAACTGAACATGCATCACAATGTTAATTATTGCTGGAATACCTTATTCGTAGTACTGGCAATCTGATGAAAAACCTTACAGATACATTTCTGGCAATTCTACTTCACAATGTTAGAAAGATCCAGGTGTACAAGTAATTCAGCAATGTACTAGAGTCCTAGATATCAAGGAATTTCAAATCACACATCAATTTTCCCTCAAAATATTTTTTATCTGGTTTTCTTTTATCTGTCTGATTTGGATACTCTTATGCATGGTTATGGGTTTCTGCCAGTGTCAGACACCCAGCTGACCACAAAAATGTCAAATCACTTAATGTTCTTTCTATTTACAACAAAAAAGCTTTTTTGTGGAGTCCTGTAGCTCAGTGGATAGAGCACTCGCTTTGCAAGCGAGAGACCTGAGTTCAATTCCAGGCAGGTCAGGGCGAAACCTTGGGCAAGTTTCCTTACTCCACACTCCTAATAATAATCCCTCCAAAAAACAAAAATAAATTGGTCATTTTCAATCCATGACTGTTTGTGGGACATTGCTGTGCGCAATTGGCTGCCACGTTCGCCCATAAATATACAGTCAATTCACTTTACAGTGTGTTCTGTGAAGCGCTTTGGGATGTCCTCCCGACGTGAAAAGCGCTATATCAAATGCAAGGATTATTATTATTATTTATAATGCAAGCACCATTGTTGTAAGGAACCACCATTAATAAGGATGTTATTGGTGCCAAATGGGAAATTAGGTAAACTTTAAATGATTTTGATTTCAATAGCCCAGCATTTAGTATCAGACCAGCATTTGACTTTTGTCTTGTGAATTGAGGCTTTCAGGAGCCACAACATTTAACATTTATATCCATTTATATTTATATATTTGCATTGATTTAAACAACACATTACAAAAATTATAAGATCACCATTTCCTTAAAATCAGCATAAGTGAAGGAATTTTAAAACACATGCGTTCATCTTAAATTATTTTTAAGAGTCCTGATTCATGTTAATAGGATAAATAAAACCAGGAAAAATATCAATCAAATGCACAAAATCTATCTGTTCATAAAAGTGTTTAGCGAATGTGGTAAAAACTAACATGGTTCTGTGCATTTATGACCATTATCCCTTTTATTGAGCTCCATCAAAACACTATTAAGACTTGGTCTTTAATTTCATAGATTACTGACGGAGATCAAGTCATTTGATTTTACTACCTAACAATTATACCACCCGTCATTTACTCCCTACAAATAGTTAACTTTGCAACATTTAAACTGCGCATTTAAAAAGGATTTTCAATAAAATAAAAGCTCTTTATTTTGAGAAAGGATGACTGTAGCCAAAAGATTTTTCCCCATTATGAAGGTAAAGAGTATTCTTGTATAAAGCACCTACATAAGAGATTTTAAACTTGATATATGGTCAATTTCATCAATAAGAATAAAAGAGAACAATACTGGAGTAAGTGTTTAATGACATGCTGAAGTGGGTACAGAAATTGGTTGCCAGTCTATCATGCGTTGTTAGTATTCAACAGGGGTATCTTATCTGCACTTGGGCCCGATGATCAATTTTATTAATAATAATAATTCTTGTATTTGACATAGCCCTTTTTACATCAGAATGACTTCTCAAAGTGCTTTACAACGTAGCATTTAACCCATTGGAAAGCTGGATTTTGCAAAATGTGTCTGAATTTTTTTGGGGTAACCCATCCCCGTGCTTAAGAGTATCCAAACCAAATTGAGATGTCTATGCATCCCACCTATATTTGAAAATGCTATCCATTGACATAAGGTTGGATGTGCTGTCACCAACAGTCCCTGGAATACTGTGGACCCACCTGGATCAGGACCTGGACTATTGAGACCACCAAGCATTCCCATTGCTTATCTAGCGAGTACTAACCTGCCCGTTAGGACATACTATGAAATTGGTTTGCAGGGTTGAATGGGAAGAATCCCTGCCCCCATTGACTAGTCTGCCCTTCCAAGTTCTGCCAATGAGCCAAACTGACTGTGCTGTCATCAACAGTACCCTGGAGTACTGTGGACCTGCCTGGATCTGGAACTGGACTATCAAGACCACCACAGAGGAGTGGAACGATTCTGACATTCCTTTGTCAAACATATCACCTTGGAGCCAGTTCAGCTCCAATGAGACTCCACTTTCCTCCTGGCCCCCCAACCCCCGCACCCCCTGTAGTCTCAAATTTGTAATTAATCTGCTTGTCCTCATTTTTCTGCTGCAGGGGAGCTGGATGTCCATTATTCCTTATTTTAATAAAAGGAGTTTTATAACATCAATGACTCACTCCCCAGAGGTAGATATTACTATATGCTGTATTAATAAAAATATATAATTATAAGATTAAAACAAAACTACAGATAAACACAATTATTTAGTTTGAAAGCAAAGATAACATATTCCATTTGATGACAAAAAACATGCTGCACATAAAACAAAACCACTTCACCATGCACACAGATGAAACACCCCAAATACCTACAGGAGTAGCACCTGATGCAACCTACAAATGAACAGATAAAAGAAAATTCATACAAAAAGAAAAAGTTAAACAACTGAAATCATATCAAATGTGCACTACAATAAAGAAACATAGCAATGAAAGTTTTATAGATGAAAAACATTCCACATTTTTTATAAAACAAAAAAATGTACCAATTCAGGTGTGACTAAAAGGGTTTAAGTAAACTCAAGTAAACATTATGGCCACATTGCATTTGTAAATAATGTACACAACAAGTTGCATTTATATCGCCCCTTTCATGTCAGGAGGATATCCCAAGGTGCTGGACAATTGAGGTTTGCATAACTATATTTTGCTAACTATATATGTGTATATATATATATTCAAAACCAGGAACAGCAGGTCTTACCTCTTCCACATCATTATCCAGGGCTACAATTTTTAATGCCATTGTCAGATTTTTACTGTCTGAAAGGGATGTTCCTACTGGAGCAGACTCAACAATAAATCCCTGATAGGTGGTTCTTGCAAAATATGGGCCTTGATTGTTTTCATCCAGGACCTCTATGTGAAGATTGGCAAAAACTGGCAGTGGATGCCTGTTGTCTTGTTCTGCCTATGTGAAAGACAAGAGGATCACAATCTATCATTCACGTTTAAAGAACTAGCTGACAGTAAATCAGAGATAGGAGACTACATATACCCGAAGTGCCTGAGCTTTGAGTAAGATATTCGTACAACAACAACAACTCGGATTTATATAGCGCCCTCCATGCCGGACGGCGTCTCAGAGCGCTTCACAGTAACGGATCCCGGGGCTGAGCCGGGGTGGGGGGAAGGTGACCAAAGGCGCAGTCGAAAAGAAAGGTCTTCAGCCGAGACCTGAAAATAGGAAGAGAGGGGGCGAGGCGAAGGGAGTGAGGAAGGAAGTTCCAGAGCCTCGGGGCGTAGTGGCTGAAGGCACGGCCGCTGATGGTGGAGCGGAGGATTCAGAGGACAAAGAGGAGGCCAGACTGGTGGAGCAAAGGCAACGGGCAATGTTGTGAGGAGAGAGGTCAGAGAGGTAGGGGGGTGCAGAGGAGTGGAGGGATTTGAAGACAAGGGTGTGGATCCTATAGTACTTAACAGGCAGGGTTGTAATAAGAATTGCTATTTCATTTTTATAATACCTATATTAAAGTATGATGATAATAATAGTTTCATATAATACCAATAATATAATAGTGAAGTATGAAAATATATGCATTTGATGTTCAAATTTAAAAATTATGAAGATGATAAATATTAATGAAAAGAAATCCTGGAGCTTATTCTGCAATATTTAATTGATGCCAATAAGCAAATCAATTAGACTGAAGCACTTTAGGTTTCTTAAAGAAAATCAAAGCACCAGAGCTGTCCATTGTCATCAGAGACCACAACAGATGTCAGATCATGTTTCTGAAACCTATTTTAAAAAGTGTTAATATGGCTTTTAACAAATTATGTGAATGATATCCTGTTTCTTCTTGTGCCACATTTTAGCAACTATTCACTTGTGGAAAGATCATACTTTACAATAGCATAAGGTAAAATTCATTGTGGAGTATCTGCCCCGATCTCGACTGAGAGTTTTAAAAAGTAAAATTTACCATAATCGGATCACTACTTGCATAAACCACAATTCCTAAATATAATGAAAAAAGCTGGATAGCTGGAATATTCGAAAGAAAGCAATCATGTTTGTAACAATATGTCCTTGGTAATGGTTCCTATTTTTTAACATTTGCATTCACCTCACACCAAGCATTACAATTCCTATTTCCATGCTTGCTCCACAGAGGATTTCTCTGTTGGAGATGTGCTATGGAGCTTTGACATGCAAGCATTCACCAATATTCACTTAGACTGATATAGTTCTGTGTGTCAAATGTCCCAACAGCTTCAACACGAGAGCCCTCTACTCCTGGGGAGAAATTTCACTTGGATTTAGACTTGCGCTGACAGATTCTTAAATTCAGATTCAATTTTGAAACAAGTTCTTTTAGGACCTACAGTAATTCAAATTCAAAATAAAGGGACAACAAGAACAATCTTGTGGTACGGAAACAAGATATTTGTTATCTGTGAAGAAGCTCACAGCACAGACTGCTATGCTTTCCTTTGCAGCACGGATGGTGGTCGAAATGTAATAGAGAGATATAATATAATATCTCCAAAGTAATTTTCTAAAATTGAGAATGTCACGAAAATCAAAGAAATATGAAAGCATGCAGAACTACATAAGCGGGTAGAAATACATTAACCAAAGAGAACACAGAATATTGACCAAAGTGACGAATACAATTTTTCTTTAGACAGCAGATGCTTAACAATTGAGACTATGCTTAGATCTAAGATTATGTATTTTATCACTTTTATTTCATGTTCAACTTCTTTTGTCCAATTAGTGTGTCAAGATAAAATGAGATTTCAACTAATATGTTAATGAATGAATTCAAAGCAAACACCAAATGCACTGTGCTCAGGACTGAACCTCTATTGATCACAGAAGGCACGCCTTAGGGGCAGAATGCACATATCCATAGCATTTATTCAATACAACTGTCACCTCTATCTTTTACATAGAATTACACATACTTCGGATTGCATGTGTGGAGTGAAACAAACACTAGTTACAGAAATCACTCATAATAGATCTAAGAATATAATTTAATGCAAAACCATGTGGCAAATTATTCATCTTGTATCATAGCGATAACTGAATGATTAAAAAAAATTCATCCTGGTAAAATTAACCAAAGTCCATGAATAAAGACAAATTTAAAGGACTACATTAGATAGAGATGATTGAAGAGGAAATGAGCAAAAGATTATTGATTAGTCAGAAGAGCTAACAGACCTGACCACAAGCTGAAAAAAAATGACTGATGAGGTGGACAGTGAAACTTGCATTTGTTGTTTAGTCTTGCATTAAAACAGCAGCTGGCTAAAAGTTAATTGAATACATTGCTTCTGATTGCTGCAACATTAGCTAAGTAATAGCTCCATGTATAGTTTTCACTAAAATGAATGCTCAGCTTTTCTATCTATATTTTCATCTTAGCTGCTGTGCAACAACTATGTTGGGCACATGGAATACCAAACAGTGTTGTTTCAAATGATAAGAGAAAAAATCTAAAACACTTTAGACTTCGCAATGTCCTGTATGTTTGTGTGACAGCATGAATTCAAGGAATACTGGTGATGATCACAGTATAAAATGATTGAATTAACTAATGTGTAATGCATTCAATGCATTTACAAAGAATTTGCAGAATGTCGATTTGCATTTTTATAGGCATTTTATTCATCACTGAGTTAGGTGCATGTTCAAAGAAAACTACAACAACAACTTAGATTTATATACTGCCTTTCACATAAAACAATGCTTAAAATGCTTGATGGCTATAGTGGAAGATCCTGAGCAGAAACATAAGAGATTTAAAACATGTTGATCAAACGCATGATTCAACAGGCAATGAGGCAAAGTGATTTTGGAAGAGAATTCCAGAAGACATGGATATAGTGAAGTAAAGATAATCTGCTAAAATGATTTGTTTGTTTTGTTAGAAATATATTGCAAAAGCTTATAGAACTTGGCTCTGTATACAGTCAATTTTGAATAATTTCGAGAAATTAACATATGCTTGACAGTTAAGTCACAACTTAAGCTCGTGAAAACATTTAGCATTTGATATATTCAGTCAGTCTTTTACATTTCTATGTCTAAATATTAATACTACTAATGTACCATTGTTAACAATGTACCATTGGGTGTAATGTTGCAAAGCTGCATGCCATATATTGTCATGGTTTCTTTATCAGCACCAATTTTTGAAAAGATACGCACAGTAAAATGTTTAAAACTTAATTTATTATTTCTACTTTCAGCAAATGTTTCCTTCAGGCATTATTTTAATGTTCAGTCATGTCTTCATCGGCATTCCATGCACCGTTGGTTCCTTGCCCATATCACTGTGCCTCCATTCTTCAAAGGAGGATAATAGCTTTGTAAGTGTTCCCACTGTGGGGATGCTGTGATGCTGATCTCCAGCAGACAATGGTTATTTTGAAATAAAACTGATGGCCAATTCTCAAATAAGAGGCTTCCAAAGTTTTGCTCCAAGTACCAAGACTACCAAAGACCCAAGAAGATTGGTTCGACTCAGTGAATATTTGTAGTTAGCTCCTGTGTGAAACTCTCTCCTAAGATACGCACATTAATGTCCATGTAAACATTCTTTACTCCATGCCTCAGTATAACACTACTGACAAGGATATGGCAAATTTGCTTCTAGCTTTAAACTCCCTCAGTGTCTTTGTCTTCTTATAGTCTTGACAACTGCTCCTTGAGCTTTCAAAGTTCAAGAAACAGCTTTGCCTCTTAAAAAAAAGATTTACACCTTTTTAAGCTCAGTATGACAAAGAGAGACAATGGGGGGACTAAAAAAATAAGGATTCCATTGAAAAAATTGCTTTACTAAATTTTTTTTCACATTCCAACAAAAAGAGAAGAGCAAATATATCAATTTAACATGGTTAACCCTCAATATTATGGTGCAACCGCTTTCTATAGAACAGACAATTCATTTTCCTTGAGCTTTCAATCTTTACATGCCATGTAATCGACAAATGTGTAGCACATTATTACAGTTCCCTTTCTTGGATATAATTGTAATAAATAGCAAACATCCCCGCCACCACAAAAAATGTTCATGTGGACTTACCTTAATAACTAAATCAAATTTCTGATGCAAATCCCTGTTTATTGGCTGAAGGAGATGTAGTTCTGCTGTGGTATTATTCAGAAAGAAGTAGTTGGCATAATCCTCAGGATTCCCTGTAACAAAATGACATGGTTTGGAACGACTATTTCTTTTTCAAAATGATTGGTATAGCATTCCCTACCATCAGCAAAGGGAAGTCATTTAGTTAGGTAGCTTTACTTAGGTTCAGTCTGCCTGGTCTGTGCTGAATTAGTTGATCTCAGCTATGGCAGCAATAGGAGTGGGACACTAGGTTCAGTGTGCCGGAGCTCGAGAGGAAAAGATGACCAGCATAATTAATTCACTACTTAAAACTTATGGTCCAGTGTGTCCTTACATATAAATTCTAGTCCAATTGGCTAAATACAAACTGGAGAGTATTTAGCAGTTACCAACCAATGAGAATGGAGAACAGAATCCCTGGTCGATCATCCGCTGGCTGAATGTTTCTATCCTGGTCCACAGCTAAAATTGGAGGAGTCACATTCACTGGATTTATCCTCGCCTGTAAAAACAGAGAAGTAAATTCATCTCAAATGTTCGTAGAACAAAACAAGCAGTGCAATTTGCAACCGTGTGCAGTGAAACAAATTCTGCTGAATGTTACTTCCGAAAATGTTTTTTTTTGTTTTCGTGTGTAGAATATATGAGAAACAGGATATGATTTTTGTGTCACTTTGGATGCGTATTGGGATTCTTTGCAGAATATACAGTTGACATTTGTATTGATAAGTATACAAAAAGAGGAGTTAATTTGAAGCTATAGATTAAAGCTCCTGGAGATCAATTACATTTCTGCTAGCATTTTTTCTTCTGGCAAAGCAGGTTCACTAATCTTATGTTTGCTCTTTTTATAGTTTAAGGATTTTGTAATAGATTTGAACATGCTCAAAGTTATTTTTCGCTCGTATCAATAGCTTGTGGGTGTTTGCTAACCGACTGGATCTTAGCTTTGGAAAGGTTTTTGCAATAGATTAATTAGGTTTTGATTTCCAAAGAGGATCCTGTGAAACATATCAATTAGGCCAAACATGTGTCTTTTGGGATAGTTTGGTCTGAAATTACATTGGTAGTGCCAGTTAGCTAAACTTAGTTAACTTACAATGTATAGCTACTGATGTATAAGCAAAGTTCATATCAAAGTTCAAAGCTCATACTCTTTCCTTCCAACAGAACATTAGAATTCGCATATTCTCTCTAATTTAATTAATCAACTGAAAGAGGTGAATAACTAGCAGTGATATTGCCAAGGGGATAAAACTTTATGAAATATCTATGTAAGCCCCAGAGGTAATCAAACTCTATGATATTGATCTGTATTTTTCAACCTTGACCAACTGCATCCCACAGATGACATTTCGATAGTGCCAGCAAAATGAAAATTGGTGTGTTCAATATAGTATTTAATCATTTCCGTCTGTTCTTATCCTTATCCCCATCTATCTTAACGTATTTAAGATTTGGAAAATATTAAAATAGGGTCAATCCTGTTTACATTCAATATTTTGTTAATAAAGATGCTACATGCTGGACATGAAACATTGTACAGATTGAACCATATCAAAGGTAGGGGTTCTTAAAAAAAAACATGGAATATGTAGCAGCAGGATACGTTGAAGAAATTCCAAAATTTTGTTCAGAAAACTCTAATTGAAAACTCACAGTTCCTACATAAAATATCATGGCCAAGATCATTGTATTCCATTAAAGAAGAATGTAATTTAAAAAAATCTCAATAGCACTGTTCACAAAGGCAATTCCCAGTGTGGAATTGAGCTCACCAGACCAGAACATCCCAGTTCAATCCCAGTTCAATTAGTTGATCTCAGCTGTGGCAGCAATAAGAATAATACAATTCAGATCGTGTGGTGTCTCGGCTTGGGAGAAAAATAGTAATCAGCAGTCCCTTGATCTTGGTCTCATATGACGCTGTGAAATTAATTTGCAATGAACTGATGACTGTTATTCTGTGCAAACAAAAATGGTCTTTTATTGATCTTGTCCAGTATGGCACTTAATGTGGGCTGAGAACGGGGTCATTGGTTCTAAATGTAATATGTGATGGAACCGTTCTCTAAATCTTTAATCTTTTGATACAACTTTCAGATAAACTGGAAACTATACCATTGGAAAGTTTAGGTTGCTTGAAAAACTTTTACAAATACGAAGAGAGATTACATTCAATATTCTTACGAAGCAGTGTGTGTTTACAAACCCATGCCCTAGTTTGTCAAAACATAGGTTAACATAGGTAGATACATTCCAGATTAAAACAACAAATTCTTTAGTTTTGAAACTCACACCTGTTCATGCATAAACCTCATGATCAACAATATTTTAATAAAAAGATTTGCAAGATAATGTATTCAACTGTTGCATGTTCAGGTTTTCTCCACCTTAACTGTAAATGTTCCATTGTTATCGGAAACTAGCCACATTCACGGTGAACAATATATTTTCTTCCAAAAAATACATGGCATTCCTGAACAATTTAGGTTGCAATTGCAGAAAACAAGTAAGTCAGTATGTGAATGTATATGAGATAAGGATGCAAAACTGAATAACAAAAAGCAGGGGTGGAATAATTGAGTGGATATCATCAAAACCACAAGAAATGCAAACAAAATCTGGGAATTTTGCACATCTTTATTAAAAAGGCTTGAATGACTGCTTTTTTTATTGCAAAACTGTGCTACAGCATTATAATTGTTATTAGGAGAAAGTAATATAAAATACAATGTTAACATTTTAAGAAAGAAATTAAAATACTTCTGTTACTGATAAGTGATAGCGATGTCTTCTTCACTTTCATCAGAGAAGCAGCAATTATTTATTTTTAATTCCAGCAATGTGAACAAATAACTTATTTATTTCTCACATTAAACTTTTAATTAATGTTTGACTGTTCTCAACACGGACTGCAAGGATAAATATTTGAAAACAAATACAAAATCAGATTGTTCTGACAGGTTTCTAGATCTTTTAATTGCATTTCTACACCTTTCCTTTACAACCCTGAATACTGCAATTTTCTGCCACCCTCTTCATAATTAGTATTGCCCCCCAGCTTTGTGTCATCTGCAAACTTAGAAATACTCCCTTCTATTCCTATATTCAGGTTATTTATATATTGGGTGAAAAACTAGCATTGCTTCTTGGGAGACATCACTTCACTGCCTGCCAATAAAAGAACTTTCTTTTTATCCCAACTCTCTGCCTCTTACCTTCCAATCAATTTCTTGTCCGTGTCACAATATAGCCTTCAATTTCACAGACTTTAATTGTAGTTTGTAATCTCTCATGTGGCACCTTCTAGCTCCATATTGCATTGGGGCCAAAATAAATAAAGCTCTTTAAACCACACGAATAAAACGTATTTATATTTTGCGCTCAAAATTTGTACTTCCTTGGGCAGAGGAGATTGCTGAACATGTACAACCAAGTACATTTGCAGAGCTCTTCAAGCTCCTCATATGTTTTTGAGCAATTCATTAGAAGCTCCAAGAGCAGTTAAAGGACCATTTTCTGAAGGGGAGTGAAGCGATTTGCACCATTTACATTACACTGTAACAGTGTGAATTGATTTCTCAGCAAGGCCACCTGCTCTAGGTGATCTCTGAAGAAATTGCTGTACCTAAAATCTAGTTTGTACTGTATTTTGTGAGTTATTTGGTATGGAAAGCACAGTGTAAACAAAGCAGAAGAAAACAAACTGTGACAGAATGTAGCTGTGGACACCAAATTAAATGATAGCCCTGAACTGAAGCAGTCAAAATGTTGTTGTTAAATCAGTTCTTGCTATTCAATGGTTTCTCTTGTTTTGTTCAATGTGCAACCTTTAAAATGCAAACCTAAGTGAATTCAAAATAGCAAGTTTACAACTAGGACTAGTAGTATCTACTGGTTTGATTTTATCAATGATTAATTTCAAGCTACTCTTAACTGCTCATCATGTTTGTTGTACATCTTTCTAAACTGACGTATTTCCATTTTCAATGGTCAAAGTTCCCATTAATCAAAGTCAGTACTTGCACCACCACATTTGCTGTTGTGGAACTAATAACCTATAAAGTCAAGCCTACATGATTTTCATATTTCCGTGCTTGGAATATATACACTATGATGCAATTTGCATTTACTTTTTTCACAGGTAGCAGACAATTGCACGTCAGGGGCAGTGCCTTCATCTAATGAAACAATTATCCAAACGGACAAATATAAAAGACACCTTTTATTGATTCAGAATGGCAGGCTCACTTATACTTGGAGTATATATTGGATGTTTAAGCTACCTGGGAACAACTGATATAACTGTGCAGCTAATTATTCCTCCAGGTTTTTAACATCCCAACTGTGATCAACTCTAAAAAGCTTGTCACATAGAGGGGTAAATTACATAACTAAATGTTCACACTATCATTCATTTAGTTAAAATTATATGTTAACAATCGAATAAGTGGAATAAGTGTTTCTGCACCCACATCCTGTCAGCAAGAGGAAATCTTCACCATGTAAGGCAAGACTGTGGAAAGTTGTGATGTTTCTTAACAGTTTTGATGTATTAATCAAAAACATCAGAACTGCTAACCATCACAGAGCTCACCCCATATTCATAAGTTAATGTTCCACTAAGTGCATTTAAATTGCTTTAGCTGTAATACCGATGACAGATCCAAACACAAATTACAAGACAGAAAGGGGGCAGTGAAGGATACAAGTATAAATAGCAAAACTCGACTCTTGTGTAAGATAAAAAAAACTAATTTAAATCTCAAAGCAGAAGCTTGCAAATCATAAATGGACACCACAGTGGCAGGACACTGTTAGGTTGAAACACAATTGCTTGATTCAGATGACTTATAAATCACTCCAACATTGCTTTCAGGGCTTGTGACATCATTGGCAGCTCCTGATTGTGTTTCAGCCTTGTAAATTGTCATTTGAAAATATCCTTGTAATACCCTTCTACCTTATAGATCATGGTATAATCCTCCAGTGTTTAATGTTGCTATATCACTTTCTCCATTCCCTTAGCGTGATGCCTGAACTAAACCAATGAATCACACAATAGTTTTTTTTTTTAAATCCATGCCTGCTAGCCACAGCAATTTAATATATGCTCCATTTTAATTTTAAAGTAGAAAGTTGCAGTTTTGATGAGAAGCTGAGTGGACTGGGGTTATATTCCTTAAAGCAGATAACAGTAAGGGGAGATTGAGGTATTCCAAATAATGAAAGGAATTGATAAGTTAGGTAGTGGATAGATAGAGATGGATTCCATAGAACAAAGTGTCATCTCTCAGGAGGCAAATAAAACCCACCTGTCATCTGATATAGATCTCCTCACCATTACGTTACAGCTTTCCTACAAATCGCCAATTTTAGTATTAAAATTATTGACATTTGTGTACAACATTTCTAGATATTCCTTATTTCTGAACCTTATCCTGACCGGTTCCTTTGATACCATCATTTTAGAAGATATAATAGAATAGGAGGGAGTAAGGAGTGATTGGAGACTCATGTGGAGTACAAACACGTGCATGGAATAGTTGGACCTGAATGGCCTGTTGGGAGTGTTGTTCAGTCTATGTAAATCTATGTAAATTTATCACAATATTATTGAGGGAATACCAAGTTGGGGCTAATGGAGGGTGCAGCAGGGAAACCAGCGAAGATTGTATTAAAAAAGTTTACACAATCATCCTTGTTATTAAACGACTTACTGGATCACAAGTCTCCTGTGGAAGCACGATGCACAAAACATGTTAAGAATAATTGCAACACATTGAATATTAATTTTATTAGCACCAGAAGCGCAAAGCAAAGCTGTTCTAAACCTAATGATTCTGGCAGTAATCACACACATAATAGCAGATTATAGCAGACAGCATAAAGAACTGTAGATAATTATACATTATTCATGCAAAGCCAAAAAGAAAATCAGTGGCATAAGGAGAGAGTAATCAATAATAATTTAATCTCATTTGCATTCCTGCCTTGAAGTTGTGCAGTATAACTACTTTCCACGACAGACATACTGATGCAACGAGTACAAAGGTAGAAAATAGGGTTACATCTTTAAAGTAAAATTATGGTATCAAAAGAATAGGTCAGGATAAGGTTCGAGAAAGGAATATCAAAACATATTGTACACAAATGTCAAGAATTTAATATTAAAATTGGCAATTTGTGGAAAGTTATAACATAATGGTGAGAAGATCTACATCAGACACCAAAGGGTGAATCATGGAGTCCTGTAGCTCAGTGGTTAGAGCACTCGCCTCACAAGCAAGAGACCCGGGTTCGATTCCTGGCAGGGTGAAACCTTGGGCAAGTTTCCTTACTCCATACGCCTGATAATAATCCCTCAAGNAAAAAATCAATAATAAATTGGTCACTTCAATCCACGACTTTTTGTGGGAGACTGCTGTGCGCAATTGGCTGCTGCGTTTCGCCCACAAATATTCAGTCAATTCACTTTACAGTATACTCTGTGAAGCGCTTTGAGACATCTAGAAGACGTGAAAAGCGCTATATCAAATGCAAGGATTATTATTATTACAAAAAATACACAGACATCAAAGGATGATGAAAATAAAGTAGAAAAAGTGTCAGGTGGAACTTCCACCTTTACCACGATGCACCATTCAATGCGTGGCAAACTGAATTCCAGGTATAATGAAGTTATGGAAGTGTTTGCTTTCTGGGGTGTTAATGGGATAGTTCAAAATATTGTGTCTGTTCTTTAAGAGTATTTGAACTAATGGCTGGAAAGTGAGAACTGGCAAAAGAGCAGCCCACAAAGTACATTACTTATTTCTTGTGAGCTCTTCTAAATATTCACCTACAAAATACACAGTCATTACACTTTGCAGTAACTCCCATGAAAGACTTTGAGATGTCCTCCCAAAGTGGCTATGTTATGTGCAAGGATGTAAAACTATCTTAATTTTTGGAATTCTATTGAAGTAAAAAAAACTTCTATGAAATCGAACAATGCTCCGTCCTTTCTGCTCATTTGTCTTTCCAGAAGAGAAACAGAGATTTTTAATCACAAGATCAAACCAGCGGTTATGCTGTTATCTCTGCTGTCGGGTCACACAAACAGAGATAAGTATCCAAAAGCAACCAGAGATCCACATTTGTGATAACTGGCGTCACAGAGACTTCGCTGAACAATCATACAGCATATGCGGGGATACATTTACAGGGATATAGAAAGCTCCACAGGTATGGAAAGGATAAAATAAAAGGGCTGACTTTTTTATGTGAAGGAAGACATAATAATACAGGAAGTAGGCAATCGACTACCCAGGGAGGCAATTCAGGTAGATTTTATCAGCAAATCTGAAAGGAAACTGGATAGCTATTTGGCAAAGCAATTTGGCAAAGCAAAAGCCCTTCGTGATCTTGCTCCCCCTACCTCTACGACCTCCTAACCCCCTACCATCCTGCTTGCTCGCTCCGCTCAGCGTGCTCCAGCCTGCATCACGTCCCCCGTCTCGCTCGCCCCACTATTGGCATTCTATCATTCTGCCCCCACCCTCTGGAACTCCATCCCGCAGTCCCTCCTCCTCGTCCCCTCCCTTGCCTCCTTCATGACCCATCTCAAGACTCTCCTCTTTGACCGTGCTTTCAATCTCCCTGCTTCACCCCCACTCCCTCGCCCTCCACCCTCCCCGACCCCAACCCCCAGCTCAGTCCAAAACTCTGTCTGTCCAGCGCCTTGGGACGTCCTCCCGACATGAAAGACGCTCAACAAATGTAATTCTGTTGTTGTTGATTGAGAAGGATGCAAAAAAAAAAGCATATAATTCTTTTTTCCTTTACTTTGGTACAAACCTCTTTTTTGACACCAAAATATTTTCAGTTTCACATATCTCAAATGCCCAACATTGATTCTGGTGAAGATTTTCTTTTAAGAAATTGAACTCATAATATAACATGGACTGTGAATTTTTTAAAGCACATCAGCAGAGGGCATTTTGTTGGGCGTATTTAATCATTTCACCCTTGTGTATCATGGGGAGTATTTCACTCTTTAACACATTGTGATTTGGTGTGAAATTATTTCAAACCTCTGGAACCAAACTGTGCAGAACAAGAGAACAGTGAAGCAATCATACAGCAATATATTAATTGTCTGAGGACATTTGAACTCTGAATATTGTGACTACATAGGATTCCAGGCAGAGGTAAGAAATTTATGCTCAAAACTAATTCAATTGTCTTTTTAATAATACCAAATCAACTAGTAATCTGGTGGAAAATTATCAAATTCTGCCCAGGAAACAAACAGAATTAGTAGCAGATGGCAAGCTGTAGACAATAGGCATTTTTCGCTTGATACATACATCTGACTAAAGGTCTTCACAGATACTTGCTTCCAAATCTTCCCTAAGCAACAATGCTAACCCACATGTAATGTTCAGAACAACAGTAGCATCACCTGTGCCATTGTCTTATAGAAAATCATCCAAGCTTTAGATCTGAGTTCACCCACAACTCCACAGCAGACCAGATGCTGAAATATTGTCCTTTGAGAAACTCTGCAGTATTCAAGTCTTCTAACAACATGGCCTTCTGCTTACTTTGGGATTTGCACACGGTTACTTAAACATTTTCTTAGAGATAAAACATACATAAATTGTGGAATTTTTTTAACAAAATGAAATCTTAAAATTAGCTTAAAATTTATAGTATGAGGATAGGAAATGGCTCAGATGTAATAGAAATGATTAATTAAAGTAATGTTAGGCAACCAAGCAGAACCACAGCAATTCATCAATCTTAACATTCTTAAACCAGTTTGCTAGGATGTAATACAATGCTCTCATGCAGCAAACAATAATTCTACATACCTAAGTGATGCAAGCAGATACGATGCACGCTTACCGGATCAGTGAGCTCAGGCACGCTGGCCTTGTATGTGAGGGGACGGCAATCCCGAGTATTATTGACCAATTTACACGGAAGGAACATTGGGCCAAGGTCGTCTCCATCGAGTACATCGACTGTCAAGGTGGTTGTGCTGGTTCGTCTATCATTTGGATTTGGAGCTCGGTCCTGTGAACAATGCAAAAACTCTGATTCCCCCAAACCCTCTCCACATTAAATATTTTGCTTCGTAATTATTTAAAAAAGCTGCCGTACATATTGTAACAAAGGTCCTTACACAACTTTAATGCTGTGGTTTTGGTCTGAAGCCAACCACAGGTGCCATTGGAGTTACTGGCCTGTTTACGAGTGCTGTTTTGCAGGATATTGGCATTAACACTTATATGTCTGCATCAAACCAGCATTCAAATGCATTGTTCAACAATATTAACAATAGTGAGAAGATAATGATCACATGAAGGGATTTATAGATGAGGTTGGGTGGCGGTGAGGATGTGGCCACAGAGTTTGGGAATTATTATGGACGGTGGAGCTCGGGATTTCATTGAGCAGTGCATTTGAATCATCACGTGAAAATCTTGAAAAGTACATACTTAACATAAATATACTAATTTAGCAATGTGCACATCATTCTAAAAACAAAATCATTAACTAATATTTACAATGAAATGACTTGAGGTTTTATCAACTATAGACTTTGGACTCAATTTTCACCAGTCACATTTTTTGCAACTAAACTAGAAAATCAGAAATATCTTGGTTGGATTGACACAAAAATTGTGTTAAGAATGTTATACTTGAAATTTACAAAACGTGAAAAGTAAATAAATAAACTAAATATCACAGTGCAATTACTTCCATCCAAATGTGTCAACTACAGTGCTTTCAGGAAACCCACATCAACTTTGCTTCTGGAATTATACTTACCAATGTGTGTGTATTCTTGTAACAGAAAGTGCATTGTTTTGTAAGAGGAGACAACTATCAACACATAGCAATTACATGTCAAAGCATGTATATTTAAAAGCTGGTAGTGCTAGCAGTACTTTCAGCTAATAATTTGATGGCAGTTATTGACAACATCAACTAAGCTAAGCAAGAAGATTAGGGAGCATTTTTGAATGTCTTCTCCGATCAAATGTCTGCATTCAATGGACAGCACATAATTACTAAAGTGCACTGAAATATGGAAAATCCTAGAAATAAATGGCTTACATTGGCTTGAACAAGGACGTAATAACGTGTCTTTTCTTCATAATTTAGCCTCTCTCTTAAAATCACAGCTCCTGATAATGTGAGTGGGATGTCAAATGTCTTACTAGATTCCTATGAACACAAAGAATTCAGATTAAGTTTCAATTTTGCTTCCGGTTACATTTTATAACAACAACTTGCACTTATGTTGCGCCTTCACAAAGGGTAGGGTCTCAGATCGCTAAATTATAATAATACATTTAGTTCAAAACTTCACAGCTAGAAATGTCGCAAAATATCTTTTCAGTATTCCATTATGTTAAGCAATTCAAAGTAATTCTCTTTATTACTAGCACTTTATTACTGAATTAATTGACTGCAAAGAGTTCTACAAATGCCATAGGTACAGAATCCCTATTGTTCGATACTTAACAATACTTGACCCGAGACTTCACTGTAGAAAAAAAATTACATTTCTCACATTTAACAAATCACTTATTTAGAAATACAGATTATTGTTTAAAGCAGCTATGTTGTGGTAGAATAAATATCTTTTTTGTTATTCTAATTTTAAAAATGGATGATTGATCACAGTATAAAAGCACAACTAATTTGGACACAAAATTATTGTTTTCAGACAAGGCTGTAATTTAAAATAAATTGGGTATGAAAACATATTCTTTGACTTCAGATAAGGGATACATCATGGCACTGTGTAACCATCTTGCGCTGATGCTCATTCAGATGAACAAAATACTGAAAAATGTATTTGTATAAAATATCAGCAGCCAGATTATAATTCTGTGCAATGCTTTCTGTCAGCCATTTCCTTTCCTGGAGTTATATTTGAATCTTTCTTTTCAATTTACCCACTGATATCTGTGTAAATTAAAGTATTCATATCAAAACAATATCCGGCAAGTTTCTTCAGAGGTGATCATAAAATTATGTATACAAATTTCCAGTTAAACTGTATATTTTAGCTCAGTGGCAAGACTAGATTATTACCAGCCCACAATCCTGCCATTTGGTATATTCCATTACTGACACTAACCAACTGATTTAAATGTCCAACTGAATACCTAGAAGTGTTCTGGCAATCAAGATTCCATACAGGTTCCTTTGCACTATTATAACATATGCTCCACTTGATGCTTAAAGTCGCTTAAAGATATTTAAAATCACTTAATTCTGTCCACTGTTGAATTATCAATAGGGAAAATATAGTTAGGAAATACTTACTGGATCATCTGGATTCTGTCGAATAACATATTCTATCTGTCTGTTAGGGCCATCGTCTATGTCAATTGCTCCATTATTTCTAGAGAAGCCAGTGAAAATGGTTGTGCCAATTGGTGTCAACTGTAAAAAAAATAGAAGCAAAACCAAAAACATATTAGTATCTGTTAATGTGGAATATCAATCCTTATTACCAACAGACATTGATAATAGTTGTAGAATACTAGTATACCTTATATAGAATTATTCAGTCTGAGAGTGTCACAAAAATAATCGAGAGGAAATTAACTGCAAAGGTGAACATTAAATACTTAACTCCAAGATCTGCTGCTACCTTTAATGTAATCTGGCAATGTGTAGAAACTGATTTCTTACTTTTCCCTCATGTTTAGTTCACTATTTTCTCGATTTCATTTGCTGCTGGTAGTGTCATGACATCAGTCCTACTTTGTGCATCATATGATCAACCCAGAAGTGGATTAGGCATTCACTTCAATAGCAAAAGCAAGAAAATACAATAGGTTCTCTACCTGACAATGGAAGACTTGAAGAAAGTTAAAAGCCAAAGGTTTCATTTGGTGCACTGCTACAAAAATAGTTAGTTTGTTGGAAGAATGCTCCAGGCATGGAATTTATCTTAGTCATTCCATTGCCACTTCAGCATAATTTCTCCAAGTCTTCACATTCTCCCAGCAAGAACCCAAATTAATGTTATGAGATAGCACTCCTTGTTGCAATTGTTTCTGGTTGCATCCCTTTACATCAAATTTATACCAGTTATTTTTTTAAATAAAGCTATTTGCCCCACATCAAATGGATTATGACCACTTACCCGTCACCCACTGGAACAGCACATTGATGTGCCTATGGTCTATCTTACAATGTTCCATTGTGGTGTATTGCATCTATGCAGATATGGTCTAGTTAACCGTAGAATGTGGTTGTGACTGTCTCGTGTTCCGCACTTCAAATTTAAAAAGTTACTTGATTTAAAAAAAAGTAATCATGTCCCCATGAGGAATTCAATCAAACGTTTTACTAAAATTTATTTTCTTTACAGTGTCATTGGTCTTTACAAAAAAATCTAAACAAAGGCCATTACTGTGTCCTCTATTGCCATACTGTCTCCAATAAATTTCAACCTGAAAAGCAAAAGCATTGCCTCTGTGATGTATCCAAATTAAAACATGAAACTAGCACCGTGCTTGAATTATAACTTCCAAATGAAAATGTGCAGGTCACTGACAAAGTGGAAACAGCTTTAAACTGCATTATATGAAACATGAAAATATTGTATATGTAGTACTAATGCCCAGGAAAAAACCCCAAAGTGAAGGTTGCACAGAAAATATCTAAAACCTTGAATCCTAACTCTAGAATCTTTTTAAAATTCACTTGAGCCAGCAAAAATGACCTTGGTTTAAAATCTCATTGAAAGGGTGACACCACTGATAATGCAATTCTCTGGCAGCTTTAGATATGAGTTTAACCCATGGCAAGGTTTTGAACCTACAGCCCTCTCACCCAGAGGTAAAACGAACACTTTAAACTGAACCTAACTGACAACCACATTTGGTTGCGCTCTCGTAAAGAAATACCTTTGGACACTTTTTATTGCCAATAGCAAAATATCTGGTGACTTGGACCAATCATTCTGACCCCCAAGGAGACAACGGAAAAATAAGGTTGGCAATGAGGAGCTAGGGTGAATCATATCACGTGGGAAGTACAATTGTCTGAAAGGGACCCCATCCCTTTGATTGTCCTACTTAAAAACAATTCCTTGCTATATGAGGAATAAGCAAGCACCTTAAATTTACCTATATTTCATGTTACCTAAAATTTAGACCTCTTTGCCGAGATGACCTTGAGGAGCTGGTTGCAACAACAAACTGACTACAGCATAAATGCAGAGAGCGGAAATTGATTCAGTTTATGCTTAGGAATTACCCCTCTAAGTTTCGGGGTGATCCGTTGGACTGCTCAAGAACTTTTTGAGAACTCTCTTGAGGCGTTATTAAAGAGCCAGATAATGACAAGAAAACTAGCAGTGCTATAAATAACGTGTGTCACTGAGTAGCACACAGGGTCCCTGGTAGGAGTGATAAATATAAATCTGCTCCAAAAATAATCTCTTATCATTTCCAATCATATAAACCTACCATATGCAGTAAAATGCAACTTTTAAGAATTTTCGTGCAAGTCTCAAATTGAGAGAAAAATAAAACTTTTTGTCAATAAAACGCAATAGCTGAACAAATGCAGGAGCTGGGCGTCTTTTTTACAGTGTAGATAATATGCCATCAAAACATTTCCTTTTAACAGTCGAATTTTCTGGAAGCTTTAAAAAAAAGCTGCAACATGCAAAAGTTCAGCATGAAGTTAACACTAGACTAAGCTTGACTAAACAGAGTTTGGAGCAGAATGGAGAATTTACCTCTGAGTGTTGGTTATCTCCTTTAGACTGAATAAATTGGGGACTTGGGTCCAGTGTTGTGGAAAGCTTTGGCTCCTACTCCTTAACTATTGTTGCATTTAATCTGTGTTTTGTTAATGAGCTTTTAAAAACCTACCACGGATCTTCACTGCATGACTGGCTGAATGTAACATTTGGGATCAGCCTCTGAGATAAGATAAAGGCACTACACTACTTATTTACTGATAAGCCAGGCACATATTTCATTTTGTGGTACTACTGGGATGTAACTTGGTGACATGTTACATTAGCTAGAATATACTATTAGCTGCATCTCCATACTTACAGATGATACCCAAGGCTCCTTAAATAGATTGTATAGATCTTCTCATGAAATGCTATCATCCTTGCATTTGATATAGAGCCTTATCATGCCTTTGAGATGTCTCAAAGCGCTTCAAAGACTATATTGTAAAGTGAATGGACTGAATAATTTGTGGGCGAAACCCCGTAGCCAATTGGGCACAGCAGTGTCCCACAAACAGTCATGGATTGAGCTACCAAATTCTTTTTTAACGGATTATTCAAAATGCTACACCTTCTAGGGAGTAAAATAAGCCTGACAGCTAAATTTCATATTCAATCTCGACTTTGTCCTGGGTTCACTAATCCCAGATAAAATGCCAGCAAAGGCCTCAGTGTTCAGACATGGGAAGGGGGAAATAGTTGGGGTTCCATGTACCTGTGTCTTTAGCTGGAAGGGTGTAAGTTACATGTATAGAGACATTTTTAGATATAATATGAAACAATATACATATATAGTATTTATATTTATACGTATGTATGTCTATAAATATACAGAGAGAGAGAGAGAGAATGTAAACAAATGGCAAAATGCTGCACCTACTGGAAATCTGGTATAAACACAGAAGTCACTGGGAATATGCAGCAGGTCAGGCAGCATCCATGGAGAGAGGAAAATTAGTTAATGTTTCAGGTCTATGACTTTTCAAAAGACCTGAGGAATGTTGGAAGGGAGCAGATTATAAGGAATTGGAACAGAGATTGTTCAATGTATCCTACAAACAGGTAGACATAGCTAGGGGCCATGCGGGTTCCCATAGGAACCCTTATAATCTGCTCCCTTCCAACATCCCCCAGTTTTGACGAAAGGTCGTAGACGTGAAACGTTAACTAATTTTCCACTCTCCATGGATGCTGCCTGACCTGCTACGTGTTCCCAGCGACTTCTGTGTTTATTTATATATATATACACACACACGTGTGTATATATATATATATATATATTATATATAGAACGTGCCTGTTAAGGTCCAATATCTCACAAGTCATATTATAAAGAAATATGAAAGAACGGTCGACTTTTGAGTTGTCCTGTTGCCGTTGATGCCACTTCCTGTGCATTGCGTGCATGCACAATATGCCCAGGATGTGCTCCTGACGTTGCCTCCTGTGTGCGGTGTATGTGCACTATTTGCAGGAAGTGTTGCTGCTGAAAGTGAGATAGAATCCCATTTTCTTGGGAGGCCTACTGTTTCTTGATCTCCATCTCTCCGAGTCTCCCAAACCTTCTCTCTCTTTCTCTATCTCTGTTGCATATCTACACTGTAAAAAAGACACCCAGGATAGCTAATTGAAACAGAGTGGGGGAGAATTATCCTCCTATGATGATCAGCACTGGTTCCTAAGGGTTGGTGCAATGTATTTTCAAATTCTTTATTAAGGAATCCAGGTATAAATTGCCACACATTAGATATCAGGCAGTCATTAAATATCTCTCATTCTACAGTGCAATGTTTAGACTGCAATTTGAGTCGATGTAACATGAATATCATGCTGAATCTGTGTGAAAACAGCATAAATCACACACAATTCCAAAGCAATTTGTAATTGAGACCAACTGCTAAAAACACCTTAAGGAAATAATTCCATTGGGTGATCAAAAGCTACAATATTAAAGGATCATTTCTAGTGTTACTAAAGAGCTTCTTGTGTGACTGGTTCTTTAATGACATTACAAATTAACTGGCATTCAGCAAAACTCCATGCCTTTGGAAAACTCACCTCAGCCCCAGCAAGCGCAAGTTAAGAGCAAGAAATCTAAATGCAGTTTCCCGCTCCAAGGAATTTTACTGCTGGAAGCAATTTCAAATAATATTCATAAATGGGGCTTTATCTAAATCTATCTAAGATAAAATTATAGGGGTCCATACAAATATGGACAGTTGCACCTTACTAAAACAACTTTTAATATAATACAAATTTATGGCTCCTTACTAATAATAGGCAATATATACTGCATAAAGCACTTTTAATGAAGAGATCATTTAATTGACTTTCAAAGCCGACAGAGGGCAGAAACTAGGTTTTAAAAAAACGAAATTGATAGAATTGAAATGAAACGCAACTCAAAAGAAATACAATGGTTAAAGGAAATGGGAAAAATAGTGGGGATATTTTTTTTTAAAAAGGGCAAGAGAAAAAAATGAATAAATTCATCAATGTTTCTATGTTCTGCTCTAGACCGTTATTCCCCATGGGAATAACGGTGCATGTTTCCTATTGATTGTAACATATTATCTCTGATAGCATTTCAGCATTTACCATGATCACAGAGGCTCGGTCACACCTAAGTAAGATTAAACATGAATCTAATTGAACAGCAGCAGTTGACTGAAATGTTAATTCAAATATGTATCATGAGCAGCTCATTTGAATAAACTAGAACATTATTGTCCTTTTCTTGTTGACGAATGTGTTGCTACCAAAGCCAAATTTAAAGGTCACCGGGAAGAATTCCTGCCTCTGATGAGTTTAGTGTATTTCAGTATTCCCAGTTCAGGAAGCGAAAAATGGGCCAGAATTCCTACTCTTGAATGCAGTGACATAATAATAATTTGTGCACTTGATATAGTGCTTTTCACATCTTCTAGACGTCTCAAAGCGCTTCACAGAATATACTGCAAAATTATTTGACTGTATATTTGTGGGCAAAACGTGAACAGCAGTATCCCACAAACAGTCGTGGATTGAGCGACCAAATTATTATTGCTTTCTTTTGAGGGATTATTATCTCCAGAAAAGCGATCCGCCAATCGACTAACAACTGGGTTACTACTTACTGTTAGGTAAACAGAGGCGTGTGGAGTAAGGAAATTTGCCCAACATTTCGCCCTGTCATGAACTGAACCCAAGTCTCTCACTTATGAGGCAAGTTCTCTAACCACTGAGCTAAGGACATCTGCTGGAAAGTGCACGCTTTAGATGTTTGAACACAATATAATTAGACTTAAGTGTGATGGTATCATAGTTGAATAGTCAGCCAGCAGCTGCTATTGCCCAGCATGAGGAAATGTCTCCACGAGAAGAGGAAAGAAAATGTGTGTNGGGGGAATAATTTGCTATCCAATAACTATGAGATTATTAGGAATAGAAAAGGTGGCCCACTGCAACGTCAGAGATATTGTTTTTCAGATGATATGTCCCATCTTGACTGCTCAGATGGATGTTAAAGATCCCATGGTATTATTTGAAAAGAGAAGGGAGTTTTTCCTGGTGTCCTGTCTAAAATTGGCCATTCAGTCTACAGCAGTTTATGGGGCATTGCGCAAATTTAATGTCGCTTTCACCTATTCAGTCACTGCACATTGTAAAGAAACATTTGTAAATGCTTTGAGACATTTGACATAGGCACTATATTAAATTCAGATTATTTTAATTCTGAAGTGACTCAGTTAATAACTTAAAGAAATTTAGCAATTTTGATTACACTACATGTACATGTATGAAAGGTACTCAAGCAATGGGTTTTTAGTCATAACATACATATTAATAGTTATGCAATCGTTATGCATTATGAATATAATACAGTGGTCTTTTAAAGTCTTTGATGTTGGCTCTTCTTATCAATGTGAAGCAAAATTCACTAAGCATAGGACTGCTCACCCTCTAATAGAGAAAGTGAGCTGGGTTGTGAGACAAGTTTTACCTTTCTGATGTGTTGAATCTGTAAGCATCATAGATCGCTAAGTACATCATAACAGATTTATGAGGACAATATTACAAAGAAAAAGTAATATAACACAGACGCTAAAGTATTTTCACACATCTTAAGCAGCGATGTACTCTGGTGTTCTGGATGATAGAAAATCTAAATCCAAGCAATAAACTGATAGAAGAACTTCATATTGTTTCTAACTATAAGTAGACAAATACAGACCTGTTTATTTTTCAAGGACCTAACACAAAGGAGCGGAGACATTATTTTCTAATAGAGTTCACACTACACCATCACAGAGCATGTCTTATGATATCTGTACTAATGTGCTTCCTTTCTCTTTCCAAATCAATCAGATGTGCTTCAAATACACTGTTTGTGATTAGAGGGACCAGTCTCAAATGAGTTGGATGTAACCAGGACTAGGGAGTTCTGTAGCTCAGTGGTTAGAGCACTAGCCTTGCGAGCGAGAGACCTGGGTTCGATTCCCAGCAGGGTGAAACCTTGGGCAACTTTCCTTACTCTACATGCCTAATAATAATACCTCAAGAAAAAAAAGCAATACCGATTTAGTCACTCAATCCATGACTGTTTGTGGGTCACTGCTGTGCGCAATTGGCTGCCGCGTTTCATCCACAAATATAGTCAATTCACTTTACAGTATATTCTGTGAAGTGCTTTGAGGCGTCCAGAAGCTATATCAAATTCAAGGATTATTATTATTATTTGTATAAAACCTTTCAATTATTTCCAAAGAAACAGTATTTATATTCTGCTAAACATCTTTTCTGAGAAAGGCAAGCTACAGTATGAATCATCTCAGAATCTACTGTATATATATCATTCCTTCACATCTTTCCTGCTTTCTTTTTATCTATTGAATTTAATTCACAGAAGTTGGTTTGTCCTTTTTTGGTCATTTGGGATTTGGGTACGGAAACCCACACCATGCTTAAGAGTATCAAACCAATTTAGGAACTTGCCCACAGCTACTTTTATCTTTGTGATTGCATTATGAAAGTTGCCTCAGGTTCTAAGTTATAAAAGTTGATACAGGTCTCAAAGTATATCTAACACATTCATTGGCTAACACACAATCCACTCAATTATTAATCTCAAACAAGTCACTGTTGGCAAAACCTAGTCAGAAACTAGGTTAGAAGCAGAAATAGCAAAAACTGTCGAATTTGGAGAATAGTGTTAGAATATACACTTTTTGTACACTGCTAGAACATAACAGATGTTGTGAATGGGTTAACGTTTAAGTTAAGTGTGGGGGACAATTGGACTGACAGTCATGGGATAGGACTCATCTGGTTTTCTCTGTTTTTGAAAGAATAACGGACAGGGGCAGGGGGTCACCTCTTATCAGTAAATGACAACAAGCCCACAAGAGTCCAAGGTACCGGTCGACACAGGATCTCGACTGAGCAATAAGTCACTAGATTCTGACAGAGCCTGCCAACCAACAGAAGGCAACCCTCAAGAATAGCAATTAATGAGCAAGTTGCTTAAACTAGAGGACCTTGGTACCATCCCGGGATACTGATAAGGAATAACCAGTCACTTAAAAGGAATGTACTAATGATCCCACACCACAAAATAATGAGCACCAGATACAATCCTAAACTGATCAATCCTCTATCTTAGACAATTAGATCAGATAACAGGGGTCTTAAGGACAATGTGTATGTGTGCTGAGGCACGTACACCCCATGAGGTGTTCACGTGAACCCAGCATGATTTCGACTAGGTGACCTAATGTCCGCACCATGATTGGATGAACATGAAGAGTTCTGTTAACTTTGTGTACGGTGCTGTCCCGGGTCGTGGAGACAAGGATAAGAGAGATGGAGCCGTCCCGGGTCGCGGAGACAAGGATAAGAGAGATGGAGCCATCTCGGGTCGTAGAGACAAGGGTACGGGAGATGGAAGACTGAGAGCTAGAAACACTAAGACTGAGGATATCAGATGGAAGATTGAAAGCTGTAAACAAGAAGACTGAAAGCATGAAGAATCAAGCTTGTGTGCTGTAAAGACACAGTGTTGAACTCTTGAACTCGAGATATCTATAGTGGTGTTATTCTGTTATAAGATCTGTTGATTGTACCGGCCTTTGGTCTGACCCATCGGGATATTGGGGAATAACAAACAAATAATAATAAAACAGTCTGATATCTGGTTAGAGGAATTAGCGTTATTTCCTTATGGATTTGGCTGATTTTATTTTCTAACAATAGCACATCATTTTTTCAAGCACAACATCTAAGCAGCACAACACAACATCTACACCTATCCTGTAGTAGGCAGCTACACTAAGGTTATGCTATTCTTTGTTTGTAGATGAAGTATTAAACTGTAGTATTAGAAGAGTAAACATTTAATATTAAATGTTAAAAAAAAATTAAGAAAAAGTTTGATATAAAATGAAGACTTGAATAAAATCGGTGAGGTTTCTGTTTTCCAGTGTTTTCACTGTTGAAAATACTAAAGCAACACCATCAGTGAGTGACAAGTGTTTGCAACAGCTGGTGCTCATATTTTCAACAAGATCTTGTGATAACATAGTATCACATTGCACCACATTACCAAGATAAAGTAAATCCTTCAAACCAGTAAGACCCAGCATAGGCGAAGTTAGAATCAGAGATGATACAGACAATTGCCAGTGCATTGAAATGGAGATGAACTAGAACTTTACCTGGATTGTATACTACAAGCTATTCATCAAAATTATCAGATAATGTTTAAGATTCAATTCTCCCTCCATCCCTTAGCTGTACACTAAGATGAGATTTATCCAGAGTTTAGGAAGCTGCCTTTGTTCAGATAAGTAAATAATGATTATATGTTAACTCCAATGTTGTATGCTTTCAATCAACATATATACAATCATACAATATATACCAATAGCACATAATAGTGTTATTTGTTTCCCCAATGTAATACAGTATAAGTGCCTAATTAAATACAATTGTAACTAATTTGTCCGAGTGTGCAATGATACTATTTTATGTAAAACATCAGTGATGTCATCTCACTCTGATTCAACAAACCGAAGGCACTGTTCTTATCAACAGGTATAGTTAATAATTGGGGAAAGGTGATCTGTATCCTTCAGTGTGCTTAATCTGTGTGACTAATTAAACTTCCTTGATTCACTAAACAATCCCTCCAGAGCATTAAATTCTAGCAATTTAATAAGAAAATTCATGGAATAATGTCATCATACACATACCTAATTTTTGTGAAATCCTAAAGAGCCCTCTTACACTTTCAAATGGCAAACTGTTATAAAAGCTACTTTTCAATGCTATGCCGACATCTAAACTTTCAACACATTGTAGGTTACATTATTTGAGGTTTAGATTCATTGTAGAGAACATTACTTATTTTTATATGACTAGTTAGTTATTCTCTAACTATACTAAACACTATGAGATGCTCCCTTGTGTGAAGGACACCATTTAAATGCAAGTTGTTGTATATGTGGTGAATTAGTAATCCTACATGGAAAGCCATATGGGATTTCTACCCCTTTAAAGTGTTTTCATTGTTTGCATTTAATATTTCTCCCATGTTTAATGTACTACCACAATTAAATACACTGGTCAATTTAGTCACGTAGGTACCACAACATAAGAGAAAATCCAGATTACGTACAACATAGTTAGCAACAGATTCACCAACAGATTTATTGAACAATCAAATTACAAGATTAAACTGTATTTGAAGCATATGGTATTTTAAAGCATATTTAGACAACCTATTCAGAAAAATCCAACATAGAGCATGGTCTAAGGAGCTGGTGGGTGGAAAGATCGAGTGAGGGAGGCTAATTATATTGAACGAGGATCATCATACCTGAAGGGGAGTAATCTGCATTTCACTTCAGATTGAACGAAGAAAATTATGCAGAACAAATTTCTTGAACAATATGGAATTCAGCCACTAACGTAAACAGAAATTTAGACTGAGGTTTTGACACTGACTTACTCTCATATCAAATAAGGCAGCAATCTTTAGAGCTTGCAGCATGCAGCTCATTGATCCTGCAAGCTGTACTAAAGCCAAAGGCAATTTTCCTCTCAAAAACTTGATTTTATATGAAGCATTAGATTTGGAAAGAGCATCTACCCGGTGATGGGAAACCAGATTTAGTTTGCAAACTGGAGCTCAGAATCTTTAAGAAAGCCAAGTTTTATAAACCTTTTTCACTAATCTAAGTATGAAGATGTGTTCCCCAGATAAACCCCATTTTAATCTGGAATAAATGAGTAGGTATAGCTACTTCTTGCATTCTAATGTTGGACTAATATCCCTGTCCCTTTGATAATAAACAGACTTACACGTACGGAAAACGTCACCCTGCACAAATATCAACATTTACTATAAAGCCACCTTTCCAAATCATCAACCATGTATTCTAGTGACGATGACTGATCGTGAGCAGATGGGACCACTATCTGGATCAGGAACAATAGTTACAAGTTTTTAAAATAACAATAATACTTGCATTTGATATAGTGCCTTATCACGTCTTTGAGATGTCTCAAAGCGCTTCACGGAATATACTGTAAAGTGAATTGACAGTATATTTGTCTATAAATCTATTTATAGCTAGATACCATTTGTCAGATTACTACTTAGCTAAATTGAGTAGATATATCTCAGCATGCCCACAACGTACAATTGTTTTATAATAATGTCTAACAGTATGGTAGCCAGGCATAGTGGCAGCATTCTTGCCTCTGAGTCAGAAGGTTGTGGGTTCAAGCCCCACTTCGGGACTTGGAATCACATAGTCTAAGTTGACACCCCAACAATGCAGTGCATTACTGGAGTTCAACTTAGACTATGTGATGTATTGTCAGAAGTGCCATCCTTCGGATGAGACGTTAAACCAAAGTCCCACTGGCCAGTTCAGGTGGATGTAAAAGAATCCCTGGTGCTATTCAAAAAGAGAAGGGATTTTCTCCCAATGTCCTGGCCAACAATCCCCCAAATAAAATTGGTCACTCACTCTATGGCTGTTTCTGGGGCAGTACTATCATATTTCATCCATAACATACATAGTGAATCCACTTTACGGTATATCCTATGAAGAGGTTTGAGATGTCTCAATAATATAAGGAGCTATATCATATGCAAGGATTATTATTATTATGACAGTTCCTTTACTGGATTTAAATTATTCTAAACTACCGCTTTCTTGAATTGTTTGGATGGATGGATGCCTTGGCTCTGTATAATTTTCTCTGTTTCTAGTATTTCACCACTCTTCTGAAGATCAAGATAAAGTTGCAGAGGTACCAGCAGCCATCTACATATTTCCCACAGACTGGCGATATATGTTCATTTTTAATTTCTTTACAAGGTTGTGAAAAACATCCGATTTCCAGACGTAGCAATCCAATAATAGATTGAAAAAGAGTTTTTATTCTCGGTGGTCAGATGAAGCATATTCATTTCCCATTAATCTTCATCCAGTTCCTTGACAATCTTGTGGTGGGTCAATAGTCATATTCCTTACTGGTATTACAATGGCCAAGTATATCTATATTCCACAATGAGCCACAAAATCTCACACAATACTTTTCATGTTTTGCGATTGATCAAAATTAATCAGAGAGGAATGTGCTCCAAGAACTAAACCGGAATGCAGAATATATACACTTTATCTAAATCAATATGGCATGGATCAGATTGTTGATTGCATTGTGATGTAAAAATTAAAGTAGTTAACGTATGAACACATATTACATGTGCACTACAGACAAAACCAAGTATCTTCTATTCCATTTACAATGAAGGAAAATAACAGGTAGATGTTTCCAAACCCTATTAATGCATTGTGATATTACTTGTTTTTCTCCTGAAACTTTGGTCTCATGGCAGCTTCTACTACAAGTACACCTTCTGCTCTATGGTACATCGGCCAAAAAAAACATTTTTCATTTGCTAGCCTGGACACTGAGTAGCTGTAAACAATGTAACTACGAGATCCATCAAAGATGAGTCTGCTTCTTGCTTCTTCCATGAAAACCCAGACTTTCTAGCACATCTCTGAATATAAATTGAAAGCAGGAACTCTGTCTGGTATTTCCCTAACCAAGGTATTGAAGCTAAATTGTGAAACTAAGACAGATCATTGGAGACCAAGCTTTTAATTTTCCTAGTCTTTCTGGGTTAATAACACATTCTGAGGCATCATTATGTACTGATATATTACAATGGCTGGGAAATACTACGCTTGAAGAGGAATTGTTTTTGTGTTCTCCATTCTGAATTCTATATATAATAAAAAAATTCTTTGATTTTCATATAGCGCTTTTCACGTCTTTGAGACATCTCAAAGCGCTTCACAGAATGTACTGTAAAGTGAATTGACTGTATATTTGTGTGCAAAACACGGCAGCCAATTGTGCACAGCAGTATCCCACAAACAGTTGTGGATTGAAGTGACCAATTTTATTATTGTTTTTCTTTCTTGAGGGATTATTATCAATAAGGAAACTTGCTCAATGTTTGCCCTGCAAGGAATCAAACCCAGGTCTCTCGCTTGCAAGGCGAGTGCTATAATGACTGAGCTACAGGACTCCACAATATATCCAGTTTATCCTGTTTTGTAAGATATTAATTCAAGCTTAATGGATTCCAGAGGGACATTCTGTAGGAGACTGATTGGCATCACTCTACCAAAATTATCTTCTTTCTAATAATAAATGTTCTCATGAAATCACAGTAAGATCAATATCAATACTGTGATTGGCAAGCCCTGAATTGGAGTCTTAAAGAGTGTGGTCTACAGGGTTGTTTTTATCTCCTTACGACGCAGTTTAAAACTGCAGAGAGATCATCAATTTAAATGATCAAACGTAATAATCTGCATAAAATTGGAAAGGATATTAAAAACGAGGGGAGGCTGCAATTTAGTTGAAGGATGCCTTTCCAAATCATTGGAAACTAAATTATTAAACTATACAAGATGAATGATATATATACATATATTTAAAATGAACAGTTATTTTAAGGAAAAAAAATCAGCAGGGAAAGAATTTTAATATCATGAGGCCGGATAATTTGCTCTGAGTTCATAGAACTCATATCCAACTCAACGTCAGTAAGACCGAGGCCCTGCTGATTGGCTCGCGCCAGCGCCTCCGCACCTTGGGCACTGGCTGCATCAGCCTCCATGGCTGCACACTCACCTCACTACGCCAGTCAGGAACCTGGGTGTCTTGTTTGACCCTGAACTGTCCTTTCTCCCCCACATCCGCGCCATGACTGGCACTGCCTACCGCCCCCTCGCTACATTGTCAGACTCCATCACTCCCTCATCTTCGTCTCACTTCCTCCCTTGCCTCCTTCAAGGCCGGTCTCGAGACCCTCTTAGTTGCCCTCCCACCTCTCTGCCTTCCCTCACCCCTACCTCACCCCTCCTGACCCCTGACTGTCCAGCGTCTTGGGACGTCCTCACGATGTGAAAGGCGCTCTCTAAATGTAATTTTGTTGTTGTTGTTGATTTGAACGTATGGTATTTTTTTCTTCAAATTAATCACATGCAAAGAATTTCTAAAAGTATACCAATTCTATCCATTAGCTTCTGACTGTCTGTGCAAATCTTAAGATGTATAATTTAAGAACATAAGAACATAAGAATTAGGAGCAGGCGTAGGCCATTCGGCCCTTCGTGCCTGCTCCGCCATTCAATAAGATCATGGCTGATCTTCTGATTATCTGCCCTATCCCCATATCCCCTAATACCTCTATTTTTCAAGAATCTATCAGTCTCAGCCTTGAAAATGTTCAAGGACTGAGCATCTACAGCCTTCTGGGGTAGTGAATTCCATAAGTTCACTACCCTCTGAGTGAAGAAATGTTTCCTCAACTCTGTTCTAAGAGGCTGACCCTTAATTTTAAGACTGTGACCCCTGGTTATGAATTCTCCTACCAGGGGAAACAGTCCTTCTGTGTCTACTTTATCCAGCCCTTTAAGAATCTTACAAGTTTCAATAAGATCCCCCCTAATTCTTCTGTACCCTAGAGAATATAGCCCTAGTTTATTCAGCCTATCCTCATAGGTCAGTCCCCTCATCCCAGGAACTAACTGAGTGAATCTACGCTGCACCCCCTTTAGGGCAAGTATGTCCTTTTTTAAATAAGGAGACCAAAACTGCACACAATACTCTAGGTGTGGTCTCACCAAAGCCCTATACAGTTGCAGCAAGACTTCCCTACTCTTATATTCTAAACCTTTCGAAATGAACTCTAACATGCCGTTCGCCTTCTTAGTTGCTTGCTGCAAAGATGAACAACATTGCCCAAAGGTGAACAACATTCCCACACTTTCCACACCTGCAAACTAACTTTTTGGGACTGGTGTATAAGGACACCCAAATCTCTTTGAATACTAACACTATCTAACTTCTCCCCTTCCAGAAAATAATCTGTTCTTTTATTCTTGCTACCTAGGTGAATAATTTCACACTTGCTAGCATTGAATTCCATCTGCCACCTACTTGCCCACTCCCCGAGCCTATCTATATCTTGTTGCAATCTTTTTGCATCATCCTGAGATCTCACTCTGCTACCTAGTTTAGTATCATCCGCGAATTTAGACACATTACATTCAATGTCCTCGTCCAGATCATTGATGTAAATGGTAAATAGCTGAGGCCCAAGCACTGATCCTTGTGGCACTCCACTAGTTACATCCTGCCAATTCGAGAATGATCCGTTTATCACTACTCTTTGCTTTCTACCCGATAGCCACTCTTCTATCCATGTTAATATTTTCCCATTAATCCCGTGGGCCTTGATCTTGAGTAACAGCCTTTTGTGTGGCACCTTGTCAAATGCCTTCCTAAAATCCAAATATACCACATCTACTGGTTCCCCCTTATCCAACCTGCTGGATACATCCTCAAAAAATTCTAAAAGGTTAGTCAAGCATGACTTCCCTTTTGTAAAGCCATGTTGACTCTGCCTAATCTTTTTATGGTCTTCCAGGTATCCCATAACTATGTCTTTTATTAAGGACTCAAGAATTTTCCCTACAACTGACGTCAAACTAACTGGTCTATAGTTTTCCCTATTTTTTCTCCCACCCTTCTTAAATAGTGGAGATACGTTTGCAATCTTCCAATCAATGGGAACTTTTCCAGTACCCACAGACTTTTGGAAGATTATAGACATGCCATCCACTATCTCAGTAGCCACCTCCTTTAAAACTCTCGGATGCAGGCCATCCGGTCCAGGGGATTTATCGGTTTTAAGATTCGACAATTCATCTCTTTACTAATGTTAATCTCCCTAAGTTGCTCGCTAACATTGTCTTCTTGGTCCTCTATTTTTGGTATGTTACTGCCTGACAGGCCACAATTTGCCCAGATTTCACCAGTTTCTTTTACTTTTCAACTGTGAACGGTCTGAGAGGAAGCAGATCAACCAACTGCTGGCAGAGAAATTAGTTGGCTCAAACAGTGGTATTTAATTTCATGCTTTAATTATTATTTTAGGGGAAGTCACATGAGTGAAGACAAAAAATCATTTAAAGGGGAAAGTATCCCTATGTGATTTCCAAACTTAACAATGAATGACACTTAAATAGGAAATGAATAACTTAAATAATTAACATTTGCATCGCTTATTAGGTGCCCAACACAATTGAATTGAATCATTTGCAAATTTAAACTTGCCAAACCACTGAAGCAAACTCAACATACTGAATATTTGTATCCTAAACATATAATACTAATCCTTGGATTTGATATAGCGCCTTATCACATCTTCAAGACATCTCAAAGCACCTCACAGAATATACTGTAAAGTGAAATGACTGTATATTTTGTGGGCACAGCATTAGTTTACACCAGTGGCAGCATAACTTTGCCTCATGAGATAGTTTGCTTCAAACATCAACATTATATTAAATAAAAACAGAAGTCGCTGGGTACACGCAGCAGGCAGCATTATAGTAACACTATACCAGTTATGACAGAATCAGAATATTTTGCAAAATACAGAAGCATTTGTGATATTTCAAGGATTTCAATTACAATATTGTCATTGGTTTCAACAACAAGATTACATTTGTATAGCGAATTTCACGTCGAAAGGACGTCCCAAGGCCTGGACAATGTACCGCATTTCAGACCCGAGCTGGGGTCAGGGGGGAGAAAGGAGGGGAGGGGAAGGGGGGTGACCGATGGCATGGTCGAAGAGGAGGATCTTGAGGCGGGACTTGAAGGAGGCTAAGGAGGGGGCGAGGCGGAGTGATTGGGGAATGCAATTCCAGAGGTTGGGGGCAGAGTGGCTGAAGGCTCTCCCGCCAATGATGGGGCGGGTGGGTCGGGGGACATGGAGCAGGCCTGAGCCGGCTGAGTGGAGGGAGCGGCGGGTTGCCAGGGGGTTAGGAGGTCGCAGAGGTAGAATGGGGTGAGACCATGGAGGGCTTTGTATGTGAGGACCAGGATCTTGAACTGGATCCTCCGAAGGATAGGGAGCCAATGGAGTTGGGTGAGAATAGGGGAGATGGGGTCTCGGAGTTTGGTGCGGGAGAGGACACGGGCTGCAGAGTTCTGGATTATCTGCAGCCTGTGGAGGGGAGGAGTTGGGAAGGCCGACAAGCAGGATGTTTGCATAGTCGAGCCTGGAGGTGATGAAGGTATGAACAAGAGTTTAGGCGGCCTGAGGGGTGAAGTAGTGGTGGAGTTGGGCAAATTTACGGAGGTGAGGGAAGGCAGAGCAGACCATGGCTTGGATGTGGGGAAGAAAAGACAGTTGAGGGTCAAACAAGACACCTAGGTTCCTGACTGGCTTGGTGAATTGTTGTCCAACAGGCAATCTGCCAGGACAGCAGTGGTCCTGGAGTTGAGTGTGGAGGCAGAAAGATAGAGTTGGGTGTCATCTGCTTACATATGGAAGTTGACCCCATGTCTGCGGATGATGTCACCAAGGGGATAGATTTTAGATATTAAGGAGGAGAGGACCAAAGACAGAGCCCTGGGGGATGCCAGATGTGACAGTGAGGGGCCTGGAGGAGAAACCGTTAGAGGCAAAAAGTGGAAACGGTGAGAGAGATAGGAATTGAACCAGGCAAGGGCAGGTCCGCGAAGATTAAGTAAAGAGCAGAGGAAGTGTATGAGGATGGAGTGGTCGACAGTGCCAAAGAGGCAGAGAGGTTGAGGATGACAAGGAGGCAGAGGGAGCCCTGATCACAAATGTTCAGAATGTCATTACTGACTTTGACCAGGGCTGTTTCCATGCTATGGGCAGCACGGAAGTTGGATTGGAGGAGTTCATAGAGGGAATGGCGACAAAGAAAGGAGTGGAGCTGGGACCTTGGAGAGGATTGGGAGGTTAGAGATGGAGCAGTAGCTGGACAGATGTGTAGTTCCAGACGTGCAACACAGAATATTTTTTCACAAGCTGCTTCATTAATCAGAAATACCCAGTGAGCCACTTTAGCAAATGGTGCAGGATGCATAGTAAACAACCTAATCGTTGTGCAGTGAGGTACTCAAACCTCCACAAATACAGGGAAACGTGGAAATGTATAATTTATAAACCACTGAAAAATTACTAAAGTATTTCACTGAGCACACCAACCTCATTTATTGCCACATAGTATTGTGGATGTTGAAACTGTGGAGAGTTATCATTTCGGTCTCTGACTATAATTCGTATTTCATGGTTGATGATGCTTCCGACTTGCAGATTAGTGCATTGCAGCTGTACCACAATGGACTGGATATTTGATGGAGGCTGTTGACAATGAAACAAAAAGAGAGACTTTAACTGAAAATATTTTGGATTCTTTCCTGTGAAACAAGTCTCATTAAAAAAAGACGGTAAGAATCTTTTAATCATCAAAAAGAAATATGCAAAATAAGTAAGCAGTTCTGAAGATTAAAGACAACTTATTCCTATCACCTTAATGAAAAATATGGCTATTTTGACCCAATATGATCTAGATTAAACTTTAGTATAATTTTGTCTAAACTTCAAATCTTTGATTGTCCTCTATTTACATTCATTATGAGAAATTCAACACCTAAGAGAAAACCAAGAGTAAATCAATAAAAAAATTTCAAAAGGGAATAAGATAGGTACTTGAAAAGGAAACATTTGCAGGGATATGGGGAAAGAGCGGGGGAATGGGATTGATTTGGATAACTCTTTTCAAAGAGCTGGCAAAGACATGATAGGCCAAATGGCCACCTTCTGTGCTGTATAATTCTATGATATGGAGTCCTGTAGCTCAGTGGTTGAGCACTCGCCTTGCAAGCGAGACGCCTGGGTTCAATTCCAGGCAGGGTAAAACCTTGGGCAAGTTTCCTTACTCCACACGCCTAATAATAATCTCTCCAAAACAAAACAATAATAAATTGGTAATTTTTAATCCCCGACTGTTTGTGGTACACTGCTGTGCGCAATTGGCTGCCGCGTTTCGCCCACAAATATACGGTCCATTCACTTTACAGCATATTCTGTGAAGCGCTTTGAGACGTCTAGAAGACGTGAAAAGCGCTATATCAAATGCAAGGATTATTATTATCATTCTATGATTGTTGTCAATTGTTTACTACTTCTTTCAATTTCAGAGCCATGGTTAATTTTTACATTTAACGCTGATGCTTTCCTGCCAGTTAATTTCGACGAGGGAAACAAAGCTGAAGCTAGTGGGGATATGGATTGAGTCTCTAGGAAATGTCATGCTTCATTCAGCAAGGCTTCAAAATGTCAAAGCTGTGTTTCAGCCTTAATTGTGCATACAATAATGGAAGGTTAGTGATTTTTTGACACCTGCAGTGTAGGGTCAGAGATTTAGAATTACAACCGAAAAACCAATATGTCTTTTTTTTTAAAAAATAGCCCTGCATCAGTTTTTATTTTGAAACATTGTTACCAATTTCCTTTTGGCAAAATTGCTATCTGAAGGTACTTTACTGTGAATAATAATATTCCTTGCATTTGATACAGTGCCATATCATGTCATTGAGACTTCTCAAAGCGCTTCATAGAATGGATTGTAAAGTGGGTTGACTGTGTATTTTGTGTGTCTAAATGAAATATTGTGTGAAGTTTTGGGTACCCTATCTTTAAACGTCATTTGGATTGGGCATAGGAAACAATAACAAGAGTAATTCAAAATTTTAGAGCTCTAGGTTATAGGGAGAAACATGTTGAGCTGAACTTGCTTTTATTATTTCAAAGCATATTGAGGGAGAGACATTCCTCAGATCTTTAACAGGATGCCAGCCACATATACATGACTTAAGACCATGAGAACAAAACTGTAAAGCAAAGGTTTAAAATTAAAAAGTCAAAATGACCAGCGATTCCTCCACAGATTATAAAAGAATACATTAATTTTGTGTGGAGGCACTCTGAGTATATTTTTATGGTCAGCTGGGTATCTGACACATATCTGACACTCATCACCATGTTTAAGAGTATTCAAATGAGACAGAGTTCCATGAGCCCCACCTAGAAATGGAAATCTCTGTGGGTGGCAATGCAAGGAATTTATAGAAGATAATGTGAAAATGTTATAAAAATTTGTGACATTTTAATATTGAAACATTTGAAACTGTAAATATAACTTACATCTCTGTCCAGAACACGGCCTGTGCTGTTCAAATACAGCCTTTGATTGACAGCATCCAGAATCACCCAGAAGTCATGGTTATCTCGCAACAATAAGGCGATGGTAGGACTTGGGCCACCTGCTGTCCCCTTAATCTGCATATTGTCCACCAAAAGTGTTCCTGTTTACAGCAATGAAAACCATTAGGAAAATAAAATAAATTGAAGCCGAGTTAATACAATACGATAATCTTTGCGTTTGAAATAGCATCTTATCACATTGTTGAGACGTCTCAAGGATCTTCACAGGATAATACTGTAAAGTAATGTGGCTGTGTGTATTTTGTGTGTGAACATGGCAGCCAAATTGCACACAATGTCCCACAAACACAGTAATATGTTATTACTTTTCAAAAGAAAACAAGATATTTAAGTAATCACATTTTAGTGATCTCTTCCATCCATGCATTTCACATTTAATGCTGATTTTGTTCCTCCACATTCAGTTGCAGTGAATATTATTCACCAATGCGGGAATATTTGTTTGTTTGTACATGTGCACCTGTGTGTAATTTGCTTCAAGATTCTGATATTTTTAAGTGAAGTTAGTCTTTCTCTGTTTGAAAAGATTAGATTCCAACTAACACTTCTACAGGTCATTGTATTGAGGCTAACACAGCTTTGCACATTATCAATATGCCAGATCCCAGGTTATTCCTTCTTACCCTCAGGCACTAATTCGGTTAGCTCCAGGACACAAGATAAAACCTGATTTAAATTTAACCACTGAAAACCTTCAACACACATTTTGCACCTTGAATATTATATTTACAGTTCCATATATATTGCATCATTATATACAAGCTTCATTTGAAATGTATTGCAATGATAACATGAGTAAAATAGGTATTAAAAATAAAATTAATGTGGTAATTGAAATGTAATCCAACCCAGATTGATGGGATTGAAATCCTTCTCTCTTGTGGGTGTAAAATGAGGCAGGAATTGATTCAAACTAATTCCCCAACCTAAACAAGTTCCCAGAGCAAAACTGCCTAAAATTGAAAGTCTTACTGAGATAATCAATTGTTAAAATGCAACAAACAACCATGAAGTGAATTGTATCTGGCAGACTCTTGGCCAGGAAACTAGAAGAAACTCCCTTATCTTTTTGAATAGTACCATGGGAACTTTAATGTCCAATTGAACAGAAGACACGTGTTAAATAAGTACCCCCCACACCCCTCTCCAAAAAAGTTAGCAACAGTCTTACCAAATGATGTTTTTTTAAAACACGTGGAAACTTGCACCATCTCACATATACAGTATGTGCTTCATTTACATTGAACTACAAAAACATATACAGCACTTGCCCAGACCAAATGGATCAATACGATAAACCAATAAAGGATGAGATATATTAATTCAAATCTTTTTCTAAATATTCTATTGCTTGGATGTAATCATGCGATCCTGCTAACCTTCCCATTATTTTCATGTCATGAAAATCAATTAGTTTAAACATTACAACTCTCGTTTTCTATCTCNTTTTTATTGTTACTCTTGCTTTGTTTAATTAATACTGTAACATGTTATCACCTTATTGATATTTCTACATATTTTCTGCCTGCTCATGATTCCTCCTCTTATATCATTTGTCCCTATTCTAACAGCCTTCCAATTTTTTCTTAACTTGATTTTTTTTTACTTCCTTCTCCCTATCTGCCTTTTTTACCATGAATTAACTCTACTCCTGTTCTGACTATGTCAACCTTATTGTCAGCACTTACTTTTTTAATATTTGTATCTACAGTAGTAACTTGGGCATAGACAAAATAATTATTACACCCAATAGATGTGTATATAAATATATATATTGTGACTTATTTTTTGTTAAGACTGGTCTTCAAGAAAAAAATGCTGAGTTAACAGAAATTGAATGTCTTGAGTTCATATCCTGTCTGTGCTGAATTAGCAGATCTCAGCCATGGTAATAGTGAGGACATTGCAATTGACCTTAAATGGTTTAGTGAAAAATCAAGGTTCTCACTCTTAATCTCCATCCAGGGTCCTCTGAAGAATCATCAATTGAAAAGAAGTGAACTTATGTCTGATTTATTTATAAGAACATGTTTAGATGTCAGAGTTTTCAGATTGGCCTGTAAATTTCACTGAGCTGCACTCTAAAGAAAAATGCATAAACACAATATTAAACTCATGCCAAAGTTGACATGAAACATACAATGAGTTTTTGGACAATTAACATACAGTCTTGGTTTTTGCACTGTAAAATATTACTCTGTATATTCTTAGTGCTTTTCAGATCAGCTATATGTATAATTAATTTACAATGACAACCACCACTGAACCACTATGCAAAGGCAATCATTGAGTTTGTAAATCATCATAATTATTGACCTATTTCCTAACTTCTCACTTTTGCAATGTTAGTAGAGCAAAAGCAAGTAAATCCTCCTATTGTCATTCTGTTAAACCTCCAGTCCTCTCTCTTATGGTTATGTCCTGCTCTTCATTGGGCAGGAATCCAACTGCACGCTAGAACAGTATTTTATGTCATCCTTTCTATTGGGAATGGCTGGCAAACCTGGACTAAACAAACAGGCAGAACACCATCAAGTAGACATCACATATTGTAACTGCTTGCTGTTGCTAGAAGATAAAAATTGTGTGAGAATACACACCTATGCTGTGGAATACCAATCTCTGCTGTGTTATCTTCCCAGAGCAAAACTTGGGCTGATACATTTAACTTAGCAGTTAATTGCATTATACTCAACAGCTTTCAATGATTATTGAATCATTGAAAAGTGTTGAGTATAATGCAATTAAACCTACATTTGCTTTATTGGCATGAAGAAAATCAGCTATTACAATTGACAGAAGATTGACCTCTTGATCGGGTCTGATTAAGTGTTTTGCTTTGACGGTTAAGATTTAACAGCAACATCTTCAGCTCGTTTCGGACCAAAAACAGGCATCGTTAGATTTTTCCTACATTTAATTGCCTGGATCAGTTGTCGTGCTGCTTGGCTTGGCTATCTGAATACTTGGCATTCAGATAGAGTCTGCTGCTAATTGCTTCTCAACTTTCAGTTGTACAATTGTGCATTAAAGTTGTCCACAGTAGGTGATAAATAGACCATTGATGCAGGTGCAGTGATCCAATACAAACCACAACCAGATTACATTTGTATAGCGCCTTTCACGTCGGGAGGATGTCCCAAGGCGCTGGACACTGCACAGCATTTCAGACCCAAGCTGGGGTCAGGGGGAGAAGGAATGGGAGGGGAAGGGGGGTGGCCGATGGTATGGTTGAAGAGGAGGGTCTTGAGATAGGGACTTGAAGGAGGCTAAGGAGGGGGCGAAGCAGAGTGATTGGGGATGGAATTCCAGAGATTGAGGGCAGAGTGGCTGAAGGCTCTCCCGCCAATGGTGGGGCGGGTGGGTCAGGGGACGTGGAGCAGGCCAGAGCCAGCTGTGCGGAGGGAACGGGCAGGTTGGTAGGGGGTTAGGAGGTCGCAGAGGTATGGTGGGGCGAGGCCATGGAGGACTTTGAAGGAGAGGATCAGGATCTTGAACGGGATCCTCTGAAGGACAGGGAGCCAATGGAGTCAGGCGAGAATGGGGGAGATGGGGTCATGGAGTTTGGTGCGCGAGAGGACACGGGCTGCAGAGTTCTGGATTATCTGCAGCCTGTGGAGGAGGAGTTGGGAAGGCTGACAAGCAGGGTGTTTGCAACAGTCAAGCCTGGAGGTGATGAAGGTATGAACAAGGAGGTAGTGGAGGAGTCGGACAAATGTTACGGAGGTGAGGGAAGGCAGAGGGGTTCATGGCTTAGATGTGGGGAAGAAAAGACAGTTGAGGGTCGAACAAGACACCTAGGTTCCTGACTGACTTAGTGAATTGAAGTGTGCAGCCATGGAGGTTGATGCTGCCAGAGCCTGAGATGCAGAGGCTCTGGCCCTAGCCAATCAGGAGGGCCTCAGTCTTATTCACATTTAACTGTAAGAAATTTGCCCTCATCCAGGACTTGATGTCTGACAGGCAGTCTGTCAGGACAGCAGTGGTCCTGGAGTTGAGTGTGGAGGCAGAAAGATAGAGTTGGGTGTCATCCACTTACATGTGGAAGTTGACCCCATGTCTGCAGATGATGTCACCAAGGGGAAAGATTTTAGATATTAAAGAGGAGAGGGCCAAGGACAGAGCCCTGGGGGATGCCAGATGTGACAGTGAGGGGCCTGGAGGAGAAACCGTTAGAGGCAAAAAGTGGAAACGGTGAGAGAGATAGGAATTGAACCAGGCAAGGGCAGGTCCGCGAAGATTAAGTAAAGAGGAGAGACAGTGTATGAGGATGGAGTGGTCGACAGTGTCGAAGGCAGCAGAGAGGTCGAAGAGGACAAGGAGGCAGAGGGAGCCCTGATCACAGATGTTCAGAATGTCATTAGTGACTTTGACCAGGGCTGTTTCCGTGCTATGGGCAGCACGGAAGCCGGATTGGAGGGGTTCGAAGAGAGAATGGCGAGAAAGAAAGGAGCGGAGCTGGGACTCGACGACTCATTCCAGGTCCTTGGCGAGGAATGGGAGGTTAGAGATGGGGCGGTAGATGGAGAGGAGGGATGGATCCGGGGAAGGTTTTTTCAAGATTTGGGAGATGACGGCTGTTTTTAGTCGGGTGGGAACTGAACTGGTGGACAAGGAGATGATGATGACGTCGGACAGGAGAGGGGCCAGAAGGCGGAGCTGGGAGATGAGGAGAGAGGTGGGGATGGGATCGAGGGAGAAGGTGGTGAGTTTGAGTTTGCGAAAATTGTGGTGAAGGAGGGAGAGATAGGGTCAAAGGAGTATAGGGGGAGATGGGTGAGGGGTGGGTCATGAGGGAGAGCTGATGTGGGGGTGGCTGTGGACGGGGCAGAGGTGGCTGAACATGTCCCCTCGATTTTGGATTCAAGGAAATCCAACATCTCTTCACAGTTGGAGTTTGAGGAGAGGTTGGGCAAGGCATGGGAAGGTGGACAGAGGAGACGTTTTGTGGTGGAAAAGAGAAGCCTGGGGTTGTCCTTTGCCTCCAAGATAAGAGGCAAGAGCCCAACGATAGGTCTTGGTATGGTTAAGCCATATCTGCCGATGGACAATAACAAATTGGTCACTTCAATCCACGACTGTTTGTGGGACACTGCTGTGTGCAATTGGCTGCCAAGTTTCGCCCACAAGTATACAGTCAATTCACTTTACAGTCTATTCTGTGAAGTGCTTTGAGACATCTAGAAGATGTGAAAAGCGCTATATCAAATGCAAGGATTATTAATATTATATTTTGGTGGTGAGTGAAGGATAAAACAGTGTATTTATCCAACCAGTGCTTGATGCTGATACTCGGTGGCAAAAGCACTCAATTTTTCAATACTAGTAACTTTCATATTAATCAGCACAACAATGGTTTACTATATATAATATATAGAGCAAAACATTATTTCAATAGCAATGGGAAACTATTGTACAATTTCCTGATCTTACACCTGTTTCATTGTGAGGGGAGACATTATTTCCAGCCTTCAGATTGTTGATCTTCATGAGGTGCTATTAAAGCTTTGTTCCTCAGTTGGAGTAGTTGTTTTGAGTGTATTATATTCTATTGGTCACTTTATATTGGCAGCATCCTACCATTCAGCAGCTGGATGTAGTCATTGATCGAGTGGTAATAAGTTCTCATTTCCTCCCATCTTCACAACAGTTTGTCAAGATCTTTAAATGTTATCATTTGTTGTGTAACCTCAGATCAATCTATGGGTATTTGTATGTGAATACTTGTTGCAGATTTGTGCACAATACTAACAGCAACAGATGGCAACTTAGATGGCATCTTTCACATCAAAGAATGTGTTAATTGCGTAAAGAGTGATTAGCACACAAAAGAACAATTGATCAAATACCCTTTTTCCATATAAACTGTAAAATTATACATTACTCAGGCTATTATAATAAATGTCCACTATAAATGCTACAGTAGACCAATATTCCTTGTAATGTGTACAACAGCTTATCGAATATAAAAGCATTACCATCAATTTAAAATGTTAAACTATGTATTTACTAAAGTCACTAATATTTAAGTATATTGCTAAATCACTTTTCAGATGGTTTTCAAATAGCCATTTTAGTAAGTTCATCAGAGTAGGTCATTTCTCATATAAACATGAGGGTTTTGCCTTGGAATAGGGGAGAACAGCCTTCAAGATGTGAAAAAAGTCTAACTGGGAAATCACGTTTTATATACTGCCAAAATATAATGGAATTTAATGGACAGCATAATCAATATTGAGCAAATAAAATCTCAACGATCATTTCATCTAACGTTCCCCTTATCTATAATCTGATGCTCACTTGCCAATCATTTGCATTTATGAACCTTAATCAAGAATAGGCACTGGATTCAGCATCAAACTTTAAATGTAGTAATCTGGTCTGTAATAATAAGCTACACCTGCCATATATGGCTATATAAGTTTGTTTTGATGTGTAATACGAAAGTAGCAATGTTCAACACAGAAATTTAAAAAATCATTAATTGATCAGCAGGACGGTTAATGAGACTGAAAATTTGATTTTCTTCCGGATTCAGACAATTCACACATTTGTGAAGCTAAATCTCCACAATTTTTAGACTAGAAACCACAGAAGCATTTGCTTTCCTTCACTGTGCAGCTTGGAATACAAATACATTCTCCCTTACACTCAGCTGTGATCCAAATCCTGCCCCCAGACCTTTATTATGGTTCCAGGCAGAGAATAAACACTGAATATTTTCATATCAAGCAATTGGGTACTAAACCTAGTGATACCTTCACTACTTTTACAGTATGAGCACAAATAAAAACAAATTATCCTAACCCAGCATCCATCAGTTAACAAACATTAATATATGAATAATTCATAGTAATACAGTGTACGGTAATGAAACAATCCAGTCCAGATGGCATAGACTAACTAGTGTTTACAACAAGGAAAGAATGAATGGTTCATGTATGTTTGAACCGTAAGATTTTTATTACCATTCAAAAGGCGGATTATATTTAGGTATGTTACTTTCTAAATAAGTTGTAATCAGCCTCATAAGTAAAAACGGGGAATATTCGCTAATATTTAATGTTTCATTTTCAATATAAAAATAATTTTTAAACCTTTGAGCATTTTTTAAGCTGCCAAATGGTATTTTTGTTTTTCTATTGCAACTTCGAATAGAAGGAAAGTTTATGATTAATTGCTAACTATTTTCTTTCTCAAGTATATTCATATGCTTCATATCTCTCAAGCACTGTTGGTCAATTTAGGGCTCTGAAACAAAAGATCTATGATTCATTTATGTAGCTCATTCCAGCTACTCATCTCAGCTCTGAAGTAACTCAAATCTCAAGTGTAGTGTCTGTATTTATTACTCCATTTACACTGCTAGAAACGCTTTGAAAAAATTGCTCCTACAGTAAAACCATTCAGAGCAGGAAATAACATTGATACTTTCACTCAACTCATCTGGTTGTGCATTTTTTGTATCAAATCAACATAAAAAGCTCCTTATAAACAGGTCATTAGAAGTAACAGCAAATATTATTTCATTATAATTTTAAGGCGAAAGGAAAACCTGAGAAAAATAAATTCTGCCTAGTTTCAGGAAAGAACTGGTTTGCTTTCCATAGTTGAAAAAACATTTAGTTCTGGTCAACAATCCCCTTACTACAAATGGTTGTTCACTTCATAGCCGTTTATGAGAAATTGCTGGGGGCTGCCAGATATACAGTCACTACACTTTACACTATATCCTATGAAATCTTTGAGACGTTCTCTTGCCTTGAAAAGCGCAGTACCAAATGCAAAGTTTATTATAAGAATTATAGATTTATCCCCATCCAGTGATACCATAAGATAAATTGAACATACTATTCTCCCACTGTACAGTGGGACTTAGAGATTCGGGACTTCAAATAAGATTTCACAGCTACAAAGTGCTTCTGTTCAATGAAGTATTTCAAGCTATATTTTTTTTCAAACTTAGATCCATAGCACTCTCGACTCTGAGTCAGAAGGTTTGGGTTCAAGACCCACGCCAGGATTTTGAGCTCAGAGTTTAATTTGACACTCAAAGCTGTTGTCTTTCAGATGAGATTATACTATTTCAAAAAGAGAAGTGAGTTCCGTCCAGTGTCCTGGCCAACAATCCCCAGGGTACAAATTGGTCATTCATTGGTTTATGAGACATTGCTGTGTGCAAATTGGCTGCCATTTTGCCTACAAATAGAGTCACTACACTTTGCAGTAAAATCCTGTGAAGCACTTCGAGATGTTTCGATGATGTGATAAAGGTACTACATCAAATGAAGGATTATTACTTTTATCCAGATGGATCATGATGATCTTTTGTAGCCCTACACATTCCTACATTCTGCCACAAATTGGTAACAGCATTCGACAGTCAAACTCCTACTGGTCCTCCTCCTTCAAAAGCACATTTAATCCCACTACCAAAAGAACATAATAGCGAGAGTGCTGTGGTTTTAAATTGCTGAGTTCCACAGGTTAGGCGTGGCCACGGTTCAATTCCCTGTCTCTGGTAAATGGACTGTAGGTACAGGCAGTAAAGCTAGTCTTAGACTGGGGGGATGGAGAGGGCAAGATAAAGCAGCTGAGATTCTTACTACTGATCCCCATTTAGCTCCTTAATGATCAATGGATAAAATATACATGTACATACAATAATAATCATTCTTACATTTGATATTTCTCATTGCGAGGACATCGTAAAGCATTTCACAGGATTTATAGTAAAGTGGAGTCACTGTGTATATTGTGTACATCTGCTATATGTAGCTGTCAGATAAAGTCAGGATCAGACTCAGCTGTCCCAGAACTAAAAAGCTTACCAACAGATACTGATAGGGGCTGTAAATGAAGAATGGTCGGATACTCTAAGAGCTGTCAGCATCTATGGAGATGTCAACTACCTTCATTGAAGGAGAATAGATGGAACAATTGGAGGATGGGAACAATACTAACAATCAATTAATTGCTGAGAAAAACAAACTTCTGATGAATATAAAAATTCTATCTAATAATAATAATCCTTGCATTTGATATAGCGCCTTATCATGTCTTCGAGACGTCTCAAAGTGTTTCGCAGAATATACTGTAAAGTGAACTGACTGTATTTTGTGGTCAAAATCTGTAAGTACATTTTGTCACAGGACTGTAACATGATCTATAGTTTAAACAATGAGGCATAATTAAATGTGACAAATATTATAATGATTAATGATTTGATCAACAATGAAGCATTAATTTATATCATTGCTGCATACTTGGTGGTTTAAGGTCCACAGAGCGTGGAGAATGCAGCAGATCCAAGCAATTAATCTCATTTTTTAAAAAAATGACCAATTAGTGAATTCTTAATAAGTAACAAATATAATCACTCTCAATAACTTCTGCTGTGAGATGCAATCAACTTCTGTGCTCATTAATATTTATTCTTTTAATAGCAGCAATCCATTTTCCTCTCTCTCTGTGGGACCTTCAGAAAGTTTTAAATGAAGAACCTCCCAGACATTCTGGTTCATTTGAGCAACTGCTGCACTCAATACAATACTTCATCACAGTAAAATACTTGACATTGAGTCACTGCATGAATAAAATTATTCATATCACTTAAAAACTAATTGTGTGTTATTCAATTGATTGACTTCCTTCACAAATTTCTTGCTTTTTCACTTTTCCTAGCTTTTTCTGCCTAACTTAATTTTATTTTCTAACTTACACACTGACGTTCTAACACATGCCAGCCTCCCCACAAATACAGTCACTACACTTGATAGCAATCACCTGTGAAGTCCTTTGTGATTTTTTTAATATCATAGGCACCATATCAAATGCAAGAATTCGTCTTCTCAAATTCATAGTAACTGTTTACAAGCTCCCAAGATTTGTTTGGTATAAAAAGGTCTTTTGCCCCATCTGATCTCCACTCTCCAGAACATCCACCCCACCATAGCCCCATCGCTGCATCAAGCCGCTTTTTAAATGAGTCCAGTGTCTTGGGTCTTTCCTGATGACCTTTCCAGTAATTGATTAACTTCTGTGTAAAGAAAAAAATCTTAGTATCTGTCCTGAAATTGCCATTTTAGGACTCTAAACCAATGTCCTCTTGTCATGATGCATCCTAAAGTGTTGATCTGGGTTTAATTTTTCAAACCATTTCAAGATTAATTTCAGTTATCAGGTCACGTGCATTACTTAACAAGCTCTCCTTGATGCATAGGTGGGTAATCTCAGCTTGGTTTGGATACTGTTAAGCATGGTGATAGGTTTCCGCATGTGTCAGACACTCGGCTGACCAAAGAAAGCCTTCTCTGAATCCAAAGTTACTTACAGCTATTAACTGTGTATAACTTGTTTCTCCCTGCTATTGGAACTGCCTTTCATGGAGCAGCAATAAGTTAAAAAGATGACAAATGGCTTAAAAAGTATAATTATAGAAGTACCCTCCTGAAAGTTTGTGAAACAAGTTCAGAATTGAGTCTGCATGCTTTAAAAAGAGTTGCCTTGTTGCAATACAATATTATATTGCTATGACTTGCATTAGTATTACTCTATTGTATTTCTATGTGTTACTATGATTCAACTATTTTGCATACGGGATACTAGGCTTTATAAGTAGGGGCATAGAATACAAAATTCAAGAAGTTATGATGAACCTTTATAAAATACTGTTTAGGCCTCAGCTAGAGACTGTGTTCAGTTCTGGGCACCACACTTTAGGAAGGATGTCAAGGCATTGGAGAGGATGCAAAAGAGATTTACCAGGATGGTACCAGGAATGAGGGACTTCAGTTGTCAGGAAAGGCTAAAGAAGCTAGGATTATTCTCCTTGGAGGTTAAGAGGAGACTTAATAGAAGATTTCAAAATTATGAAGGGATTCGGTAGGGTGAACAAGGAGAAACTATTTCCACTGGCGGGTGAGCCAGTAAATCGAGGACACCGATTTAAAATAGTTGTTAAAAGAAACGGAGGAGAGGTGAAGAGAATTTTTTTCACACGATGAGTTGTTCAGATCTGGAATGCATTGCCTGAAAGGGTGGTAGAAGCCGATTCAATAACAACTTTTAAGAAAGAAGTAGGTAATTATTTGGGGAGGACAAGTTTGCAGGGCTATGGGGAGAGAGCGGGTGAGTGGGATTGATTTGGTTAGCTCTTTTCAAAGAGCCGACACAGACATGATGGACCAAATGTCCTCCTTCTGTGCTCTATGATTCTATGAACTGTTCTCTTTAAAATTCAGAATACAAAACCAGAAATAACCGATAGACTCCCACACTCATTCAGCCTCAACTTTTGAGGATTTTATAACATCAAATAGGAAAGCACCCTGCACACCTAAGTTGACATCTTAAGACAGGGCTTTTCAATACAAATCTGAGATGCTAGTGGTGTCACACATTTGTTTGAAGTGTAATGTTCCATTTGATCACCTGAGGAAAGCTTCTTGTGACAAGTGCATTCAAACAGTTATACACAAGAGAACACTAGATTTCATGCAAGAAATGTACATCGAATGATAAAGTGACAAGTCGCTGGACAGCTCAAAAGTCATGTTCTATTCCATCAAAATGAAGGAAAGAGGTAACTGAAATTATTTCCTGCATCCAATATTTCTTCTCATTAAACAGACCACCCAAAACTACTTGAAAGTCAATCCCAATTGCACTGGTATGACTCAAGCGCATATCCTATTTAGTAGGTCTATCTACCATAAATAGCAAGTTATCAAACTGAGGAATCTATTGTGGCATTTGATAGGGTTCTGATGGCTGAAAATTATACTCACTTGACTTATTCTAAAAGAGTAAGTGAAATAAATGTCTCTGTAACTTTAAATTGCATCAGATGATAAAGTGATCTTAACCAAGAAGTTTAAAATGTAATAAAATTGCTGTTTACTATTATTTATCCTGAAACCAATTTGTTCACACTTCAGTTGTTATTCTCGCTTTTGCACACCTTAAACATACATTCACTTATGAAGCTATGTGGTAATTAAGTATTGCTCTGAGATTAGTTCAAGCAGTTATGAAAAATCCACAAATTGAATTTGAGGGTCATGAGTTAGAATGCCATAATTTGATCCTCCAAGGGAGGATCAAATATCTGGTATCTATAAGCAGATTTTTCCTTTAGAGATGCTGCAATTTAAGCCTGAAGCCAGACTTTGCCCATTATAGGGAGACAGGAGTCCAACAGCAGAGGGAAACTTGCTATTTCCCTATAAAATAATAAAACTAAAGATCGTTAATCTTGCCTGAATGGAAGAAAATCGCTTACATTCTTCCAAGATTCATACAAGAAGGCTATTGTATCTATTCAAAACCTTTGCTCTTTCCTTGAACCATTTAGTACAGCAAAAATATTATTTTTCGTTATGAATCCTAAATATTGTATCATTACAGAATAGAGAGAATTGTGTTGCATTTACTGACAGAATAGGAGAAGGTCGCTGCACTTTAAGGTGTGTGTATTGAGAAAAAAAAGCTAACGGAATTTATTGCCTTCATCTTGTTCCAACGAAGAAGATAAACTCCTATCTATATTCTAGGAATTATTTTATATATTTGAAAAAATAATTTTCACAGATAGAAGGGAGACAAAATGTCAATCTCAGTAAGCATCAAAGTGACTATAATTGAAGGTTTTATCACTTCTACAAGAAATCTTTTCTCCAATGTGTAACATTGGATTTATCTTTTGGATCCCTGAACAATCTTGTTGAAGGGCTCAATGCAGTAACACACTCGGCTGCTATTAGGAATTTCCTGACTGCAGATACCTAAAACCATCCACATTTTAATACTAAAGTTTTAAAGAGTATTGTTTACTGTGCACACAAGTGACATTGTGTTCATGTCTGCACTCCTGCTGAAAGGAACATGCTGGTGTGATTTTTGTCATGTTGATATCAAAGCAAATGAGGGGTCATTATTGGGGAAAACAGGATGTGCTGTTTTTATGAGAATCATTTTCATCAGCACTGTTAATGGTAAAGAGAAAAGAAACAACACTGCTAGGAACCATAGTTATAACATAGTCACAAGTAAAGACTTGATGGGCCGAATGGCCCTAAATTTCTATGATTCTATCTTGTCACTGCTCACCTAGAAACTGCTAATTATACTTTACAGCATGTTATTACACAAAAGCTTGCTCCTTTGAGACATTTGTCCTGAGTATTCCGTTCTCTAGAGAATCTGGAATCCATTAATTTCTAAGAGGAAAACCCATCATATCTTCACAAAAAGTTTTGGGGTAAATCTAATTTTGTTAAAGCAAGGCAAGGATTAGTGTCTGACAATGTGCTATTTTGGTCAAGTTTACACCATGAGTAAGTTATTTAATGATGTTAAAATGTCATAATCCTTGCATTTGATATAGGGCCTTGTTGATGTCAATGCATCTCATGTGCGTAAATATGTGGGTTGGCCAAATGCTTTTTTTGAAAAAAGTGTTATTGAAGTGCAACACACTCTTCAGAGGTCAAATTCCAACAGCTCTAGAACCAGAATTCATAACTGCAACAAAAATGGCCACAATTTCAAAAAGAATTCAACCCTCCCAAGGTTATGTGCATTTGTTCTTCAAATTAATTATTTAGAAAAATATTCTCTTGGAGATGTATTAAACACTCAGACGAGAAGGACATCAAGAGTTATCTCTAGCTAGGATAGAATAAGATTGGCAAACCGTTTGTAAATCATATATTTACATTATTTCACATACACTGTAAAGTGCAGTGACTGTGTTTTGTGGACAAAAAGCAAATAGGAGAACCAAAAATTATAATGCCGAAACATTGTAATACCTGTTGAAATCTGGAGATCCCCAAAGGGAATAGAGCTCTGGGAAAATAGAAGTGTGCATGACAGAAAAAGAGCACTACAATTCATCCCTCCGACTAATTCCATTTTCTAACACCATTTCTTCTTACCTCACGTAGCCCACATCCCCTTTGCCATCAAAATACATCCAATTCCCTCTTGAAATTGCCCACATTATCCTCTTTCAGTGCTTCACTGGACAAATTGTTCCAAACATGTTGTCTGCGTAAAGTAGTTGAATCCAAACCATCTTTTTGAAGACTTCTTTTAGAAATTAGGCTGTTTTAGATTTAGACTAGATTTTAAAGTTGCATTCGACTATTAGGGAGAGTGCTGCAATCTGTCTTAAACACATTTATGTTAAGATGAAAGTCAAGTTTCTAAATTGAGTTGTGAAAGGCGCTATATCAAATGTTTCTCACAAATAAATTTGAAATGATAGGATTCACTTCACAGATTTGATTCAGTTATCCTTACATTCATCCTTAAAATTTCTGAATTCTTGACTACTTTCATGCAACACTCATTTGTAAAACATTTTTCAAAGATGCTAATTTTCTTCCCAAAATGTGCTTGTGCATTTAACTATGCAGGGCTTTAATACAATAGGGGACTTAGGCGAGAAGAACAGCCTAATTTCTAAAAGATTTGTTGTGAAATAATTATCTCTATCACAAAGTTATCAATTTAAACGATTTCAGGAACAAAGTAATTAGACTTCAATACCCACCAAGGAGATTTCCAACATAAGAACAAAACACTCTGAAGAAATATGATTACTGGCTTTCAACCACATGGTGGCTTTAACCACCAGCCACACTCCTAATTGTGGTCATAAAGGTCAAGTTAGTTTTGAAACAAGAAAAGTGTTATAAATAGGATACGTTATGCTGGGCAGTCATCACATCATCACACCGAAAGCTAACATAGATTAAATCTTGCCATTGTATTTTCCGCTCTGCCTAATCACACTCTTCCACCCAGGTATTTCTGCACACATTGCCCGTACATGACTATTTTGCCACTGGCAGCCCTTTCATTGCCTTCCAAAGTTCTGCCTGTTGCAATTATATTACACCTTTCTGTTACACCCATGGCCCATCTCTCATTTTTCAGTTCAGTTTTGGTCACTGAGTTCTCCCAGTTGATAATACACATCTCTTTACACAGCGCATTCAAACTACATCCAGCTACTGGTTCTGTACTTTTAACAGAAGCATCAATTGGTTGCTAGTTTTCTACATTCCCATCAAGTTGCATAATGTCAATGTGACTGCCACATGTTAAACCTTTATGGCTGTGTGAAACAAGGCATTTTATTTCTATACAACATATATATGAAAATATGTCTATATTTCACAGGCAGCTCTGCAGCACTTTAGATATTCCACAAATCACATTTTAAACTAAACAAATAAGAAACAGCAACCTTGCTTTTGAACTAACTGACCCAAGAGGCATAGAATCCCTTTACAGTTAAATATTTAGTTTCAAAATATGTCAGCTGGGATGCAATAAGTTCAAAGCACGCCACACTAACTTGATGTTGAGACATTATATGATTGTCCACAGAGAAGCATACATTTATCAAAGTATACAACACTAGTCCAGAAACTGCACACTTTTCCTGAACCAATAAATATAATTAGTTTTACCAAGACAGCAACAAAATTTCAAAATATATTCCAATTTCTTATTCAATACGCTACTGAATAACCACTGGGCTGAAATAATACTATTTTATCATTTTCTATTGAGAGTATTAGCACTGACCGGTTGTAACTGTCAAATTACAATCTACATTTGGTTCAATGTCGAAGGTCAACATTTTATTCAACTTTGGAAATATAGTACAAGAACTCAGTATACGATATACAGTTTAGCACAGTATAAAATATGGTTTAAGATCTCTTAACTTGTTAAAGCACCATTATAACATCTAGGACAAAATCATCTATGAGGATGCAAGAGCCAACAGAATAGGTAGGCATACATCCTGCTAATATTTCATCCAATTTTCAATTGTTCCTCTGGATATTCTTCTTCTTTCCCTACACCCATTTTAATCTCAGCCCACTTCCATATTTTCCTTTCAATTGCCTTTACCAATCTCCAAGTGCCTATTTCAGTCCCTTCTACTCCCTACCAGCAACCATTCACATCTAGTCTGATGAGGACTAACAGTCAATGTCCCTTTTGCACACTTTCACATCTGGTAGAATGCCAAACCAAATCTTTAGCTGGTTCATTTTCCCAGTCACTATTTTACAGCTGTCAAATTTGGTGAAGTGAATGTAGCCAGGAGCAGTGGTCAAGACAGAACCCCTATTAGTATTCAAGAAGGAACTAGACAAATAACTAAAAATGAATTATTTGATTGAAGTGGGAAAAGACAAGTAAATGGGACTGAATGAATTGATCTTTCAAAGAGCCTGCACAGATATAATGGTCCAAAAGCCTTTTAACTGTGCTGTAAATTTCTATGGTGCTAAAAAATAAAGTTTGCATGCATTTGTTGTTTGTATTACCTAATAATGTCTCACAGTGTTTTATAAAAGTAATTAATCTCTAGTGCAATACAGATTATGGATGCTTCTGGTGACAGAATTCACAGAATGAATGTCTGAAACTAATAAGGTTTCAAAAAAATCAGATTTCTCTGTCGGGAGTAATGGATCAGAAAAGGTATATATACAAAAAATATTGCTCAGCCAAATAGAAAGCATTCAAATAAAAAAGTACAGTATTAATAGAGATATAAGAATGCTAGTATATTTTCATTTCAAAGCTAAGGCACTAAAGGCACGAGAAAATAAAAATAAAATTGGATTGAAATTGTACAAAATGAGGAACGACATGCCATTATATAATATTAGCTACACCCTGTTGGTGTTAAATCATTTCTGACAGTTTCTTAAAATTATTAAAGAGATCCAAGATCTGTGACATATCAACACTCCTTTCCTAGATTTGCATTATTTCCCAGCACATTCAAATTGGTTGATAAATATTTCTCAGTGCACTGCAAGAATTGGTATTAAGCCAAATTAGATTAGTCTCATTTTTTTCCTAATTGCATTCAGTGTACAAATTTTATAGGATTGGTTTAGATGGAAGTATTCTGGTGGATGTGGTTGTTTAGAAATTATCAATGTGTACTGTGAATTTCCAAAAACAGTCACAAATATTTTCGGATTCCTGTCCAATCAAATTTGATGTTAAATTATGAAGAATGAATTTTAAATCGCTTTTCAGTTTCTCTCTAATGCATAATGTGGGTGGAAGTTGCAATACCTCTTCTTTTTGATAAGCAGCAACAGATCGGTCATAGATTATGTCGAAGTTAGAGACCATTTATGGTGAAGTACAACACGGGGGACAATTTCAGCAAACTGTAGCCTCTTTGGACCAATTAGCAGCAAACAAGGATATATCCTGAGTTTCCCTTGGGGGCATCAGGTTCTATGTCCTGCAAAATGTTTGTTTCCTGTGATTAAAATTCATGACTAAATCCCCATAATAATGACAGGTATCTATTACCTACAAGTGACAAAAAGTATTTGGTTAACTTGAACATTGGTAAAATATCCCAAAATATATATTCTAGTGATGTAGAGCTATCAATTAAATTTATCCACATTTTGGATGGAAGCCTTAGTAGAATTCCATAGGGTAAACCAAGCATAATCCCCAAGCTAGCAATGACACAAAACTAGGAGGAAGTGTCAACACAGAGGGTGCCATTAAAAAATGCAGCGAGACATAGATAGGTTAGGTGATTGGGCAGGTAGATGGCAGATGAAGTATAATGTAGGGAAATGCGAAGTTATCCACCTAGGTAGCAAATACAGTAAAGCGGGTTATTTTTTAGAAGGGGAGAGATTGGAATGTGTTAGCGTCCAGAGGGACTTGGGGGTCCTTGTACACCAATCACAGAAAGTTAGTCTGCAGGTGCAGCAAGTAATTAGGAAGGCGAACGGTATGTCAGCATTCATTATGAAAGGATTAGAGTATAAGAGTAGGGAAGTCTTTCTGCAACTGTATAGGGCCCTGGTGAGACCACACCTGGAATACTGTGCGCAGTTTTGGTCTCCTTATTTAAGGAAGGATGTAGTGCCAGGGATGAAGGGGATGAGTTACGAGGATAGGCTGACCAATTTGGGCCTATATTCTCTAGAATATAGAAGAATTAGAGGGGATCTTATAGAAACCTATAAGATCATCAAAGGGCATGATAGAGTAGATAGTGGGAGATTGTTTCCCCTGGTTGGAGAAACTAAAACCAGGGGTCACAACCTTAAAATCAGAGGCCAGCCCTTTCGCACTGAGTTGAGGAAGAACTTCTTCACTCATAAAGTGGTGAATGTATGGAACTTTCTACCCCAAAGGGCTGTTGATGCTCAGTTGTTGAACATATTCAAGACTGAGATAGATAGATTTCTTATTGCAAAAAGGATTAAGGGATATGGGGATAAGGCAGGGTTAGGTTATTAGCTGGAGTTAGATTAGAAGATCAGCCATGATTGAATGGCAGGGTAGGCTCGAAGGGCCGAATGGCCTACTCCTGCTCCTACATGTTATGTTGTGTTATGTTGCTGCTGAAACATAATAATTAATAAACAGAAGTGTGTGGAACACATTTTTATTTTCTGTGCTTCAATAGTATCAAAATAGGGGAATGTGTCATTTATTCAACTAGTAGCCTAGTCAAAAGGTCACAGATGTGAATAATACATTGGCCTCCTGAAAGATCCATTACAATGCATTTGCTGGATCACTGAGTGCAGCCAGAGGTTTGGGTGGCTACCTTAAGTATAGGGACTTGCATGTGGCAGGGAAGAAATCAGTCACTGCCAAAGATTGTTTGAAATATGTCAGGTAGTAGAGTTATTGTTGCCGTCTCTGAAGTGAGATTTGGTCCGCTAGGAATTTTTTTAAAAAAAGATTAAGTGGCAGAGCAAACCCACTGTGACAAGGGCAGGTGCTTACAAATCCATCCGTGGTGGATGTTGGAGTATACAAAGACAGAAAAAGGTGATGTTGGGGATACAGTTAGGCAAGTTATGGATTTCACATAGTATAATCCTTCTTTCAGTGGTGCAGGTCCCACTGCTGAATCACTGAATCACGAGCTGCTATTTTTCTCAATCAATTTTTAATAATGTTGAAAGGCACTGCTCTCTATGTCAGAAAAATATTTCAGTGCAATGTGCAATGTTTAAGTTAGCTTAATCGTTTTCTTCCATGACAATAGAATATTATGATTATCAACACTTTCAGCAATGATATTCCAGTCAGTCAGTCAGTCAGTCATCAAACAACAATTCCCGAAACAAGTCTTTTCAGTCCTCACTAAAATACATGTAGTTGTATTAGCTCTGAAGAGCAAGAACCTTGTACTTTGTTTTCATGAAAACCTAGTTTAACACTTGTCAAGTCAAAATGTAATTCAGTTTATAAATGGGATATCCTACAATACTCCTAAAGCAAATTTAATGAGCATTTCAAGAAACCAGAGAATTCATTACTCAGATGTCTAGAGTACCATGACCAGCGTTCGAGGTATATTACATGTTCGAGCGCAACGTTATCAGCAGATAACATAGCTGATCCTATCAAAAACAACTGAAAAACATTAATTCTACTTTAGAACATTCACTGCTAATGATCTGACTAGAATTGCTAGATTTCACTTAAATTTTAACATCAGTTTAACAGGAAAGTGATCGCTGACTTGTGGTTTACTGGCCCAGTAATATTATAGGTGCCAATGTCAGGCTAGTTACTGCAATAGAAAACTGAAGGCCAGTAGGCATTGAGTTATAGAGTAACTCACAAAAGAAGTTCAGATGAACAAAGGGCTTCAATCCACTTGATTACCAACTTCTCATATACTTGTTGTTAATCACAAGTGCCAACATCTGAAATGGTCTAAAGCATTTAATGTTACCAAAATACCAACCAGCTCTTCACTAATATTACAAAAAATGCAAAAGGCAGCCCAGGGCTGCATACAAGCATCCCGAGAATCAAGGACGTGCTTGAGGCAAATTTACACTGCTTATTTTAACCAGAAGCATTCCTGTAAATCAACAGTGCAGTAAACTGTAGATCTTACATTAACTTGTTGCAATTCATAGTAGAACTGGTCTGCAGATTCAGTGTCACTACTGAGTATTTTCAAAATAAGGACGTTCTCTGAATTCTGATATCACAAAGCTCATTATTTAGCATTAGTTCTAAATGGAAGACTTTTGTTTATTATTGGTTCAATAACTCATTCTACTTTTGTAACTGCTTCAAGTTTTATAGTTATTTTTCTTGGAAAATTCTAGTTGGTTCAGTGGGGTTTATGCGTTAACATTCAAGTCCCTCTCAGTTAGGTAGAGGGGTGAAGCAATTGCTTAAGGTCCAATGAAGGTTCATCTGCACATGCTCAACCCTTATACATTCAAACTCTGATCTGCATCAAAGTTCCAAATTTTGGACCCAAATTCTACAAATGCTTAGTGCTGATAAACAGTACCTTCAGAAAAAAGATATGTAGTCTGCAAAGCCTAATATACATAAATTAAATGAGTGACTTATTGTGAAGATTAACACAAAGCCTGACAAAAAAAGAAACAAGTAGTAATAGGCTTATTAGGCTAGTCATGCATAGGTTTTAATTTGCTATTGCTACAACTTTGTAGAAGATTTTGCAGGCAAATATTCTCTTGTTATCTATACAAATTAATTAGGTTACAGTGTGAATCAAGGGCATTGTATAATTACAAATCCTCAACTGATTAATACAAAAATGAAAATTAACTGCTATATTTAACAAAAATTCAAAGCAATCTAATTTCTGTAGATTTAATTTCTTAATGTGTATCTTGCCTTATCTAATCGGATATGTAGTTTGCGCAAATTCTCCTATGTTTTTGTCTGAACTATCATCTTCATATTTGCTTAAACAGTAACATTTCATATTGGCGTGACCATGAATAAATTGCATATTAAACGAGTAAGTAGAAATTTTTGTACTAGATAATAAGCTGAAGTGAATAAGAGTAGCACATAGACATAATATGCATTTTTAGAGAACTATGATGATCAATGGAAGGAACAAATACTCTGTGTATCAGTATAAGTTGTAGGATGGTGAAAGGAATTTAGCTAATGTGACATTTAAAAGGCCAGAAGATAAAGGACTGCACAACCCCAAATTTATCTCTTCATCCAGTTGTAAATCTGGAATTGAATAACATTTATGAAGAAGAATGCCTTGTTAGTGTCTAAATTGTCATTATTTTACCTATCTCCTGTTTAATATGAAAGATAAAGATAAGCTACATTTTTGATTTATTACACTGTCTAGTAAGGTAATTATGAAAGGAAAATTAAAAGACCTTTGAACTAACAAGATCAGTTCAACATGAAACATATTAAGTATAAACCACTAATTCATCCTACATTAAACAATTTGAAACAAGCCACAATTCCAAAGGAACACAAGTACTCAGAATGACTGGATGTCAACTCACAAAAAAACATTATTTCAATGTATATCAGTCTCCAATAATTTTTAATCAACAATTTATAACAATATTTTTGTGCTTCAATGTATGAAACAAGTTGCAACAAGTACATGATTTCTATATCTTTAAAAAAACACACTTACCATTTCTACTTTCTTCATCAATTGCCACTATTGTTGCTGGAGGACCTGATCTGGCCAGTTTGCAATCTGTCAGTTACAAAACAAAACAGGTGTTACGCACTGTAAGACAATCATGTAGACATGCCTTAACATCTAATCACTCGTACGCACCATTTTTAAGGGGACTATAACAAGCTTTTGTATTAAACATTTAATCTGAATGCTAACATTTAAGAATAAAGGATTAGAAAACAATAGATAAAAGGTACAGTATAAATGTACCAATATTCTGTAATGGAATAATCTTTCATTAGAACTTGTGTATGCATCCTTATAGTTGTGTGCCATCACAAACGCTTAAACAATGTTAAAGGCCGCCCTGAATGTAAAGTGCTAGGTTAGCTGAGCAAGAAAATAAAATAACTAAAAAGATGATAAGCTGGTATAACTTCACAATCTTACCCTCAAACTGCCAGTCTGGAGTCACAGTTCAATGTCAAAGAGAGGCAGCACAGTCAGTGATGAAAGAAAAGAAAGCATGACAGATTGTTTTTTCAATCACTAAATAGAAAGTTAGATTTCAAAATGTAGGTAAGAGGAATTGAGCAGTACAATAAAGGACAAAGTTCAAAAAAGAGAATTAATATGGTCTTATCAATTTTTAATACTGTGCTACAATTATTTGAATAGACATTTCAGGTAAGTTACATTACCCATCTAAAAAGTACAGACAATGGAAGTTATGCATGTAATGTCTTTAAAGTCGGAGTATTGCTCCTACCTTTTTTTTCTGTTAGCTACAGATTCCTTCAGTCAAAACGTTTACATTTTGATTATACATAATGTTAAATGTTGAGCTCATGTTGCTTTGAATTGCCAGCAATTTGACAGTGAAAACAAAAACGGATGAACAAGAAAGGATCAAGAAAGTAAAAAATTCTGCATGAAATGGAAGAAAATGGTTTACAACACATTGCAAATTAATATCTGGGAAATACGTTTATTTGATTTAATCTCCTAAACCAGTTATCAAACAATGTACAGCATCATGATTAAGATCATTGAGTGTTGTGGATTTTTGTGTTTGAATAGCGACTCTGTTCAGTAGTTTTCAACAAGCTTCGCTTTCAGCTCAGCAATTTAAATGTCATGAAAGATGAATCTCTTTTCTTTTAGCAGTTTGGTCACCAGGCATCAAGTTTCAAGATCAAGCCAAGTATCCTGAACATAATTCAAGTCTAAGCCAAATCCTAACCCTGCTGATTACCATCAAAATGGTTGAACTGATAACTGGGTAGCATCATGGCCCGGTCCATGTTTGTAGACTGAGCAAGCTTGTGAAGGAAATATCACGCTTCAGCTCCAGATGCAGCTGCAGCTCCATCTGATAACAGTTAGGGATCAGGTTGAATGAAAACTATTTTAGAGTCTGGATCAGCGCCCAGTGTTCTGACTGAAGGACACTGTCCCTGCAGAAGAGGCATCCTCCACCAATGGAAACACTTTCCATTCAATGCAATATGCTTCCAAAACATCCAAAGACAGCAAAGACACAAGTCGATAAGAAATGGAGAGGCATCCAAAATGACATGCACAGGAATGTGTAAAGGTTAGCAAGTAGCTTCATGAAGAGATAGGTCAAAGTAATGTAAATATTCTTCTTATAGCCCATTGAAATTTAATACCCAAATCTTACAAGCCTGTTAACTGATTAGTTGTACAGGAAAATTGTACAGTATATTACATGATTTTTTTCACAATCTGAAGGAAATCTAGTCCTACATTGAATTTCTGGGTTTGTTTATCTTCCAAACTTACATAATAATCTACTTTATTGAACGTATTTTTTGTCAATAAATGCAGTGTATGTGGTACATACAGGCTAATCAATGTCAGACATTGAATACATTGCTTGGGATTAAGGCAGTTGGAAATCCTCGAACCAGACATACTACTGACAAGCTTCATATTAAAATATAATCAATATGCCCTAGATTTGCAGATTATGTTTTAATTACTCAATGACCTGCAATCTAGTAAGAAGCTTTGCATGGTAAAGCAACACCATTTCTCATTACATTTTCGCGTACATTTGGTCCCAAACAGATGCAATGAAGAATTCCCTGATCACAAGGAGTACCCAGGCTGTTTCCAAGCAGCAGTACTAAACCGAAAAACAGAGATATGAGAATTTTGTTTTGCTTTCGGTCAGGCATGTATCTGAGACAGGCAGAAATGTCTCACCACGCTTAAGATTCTCCAAGCCAAACTACTGAAAGTTCCAAATATGTATGTTTCTCTTTCTTTCATGTTCGGTGTGCACTCTGTCTAGTATGCCAGCGCCTTGGGACATCCTCCCGATGTGAAAGGTGCTATACAAATGTAATTTTGTTGTGGTTGTTGATGTTTGGAGAGTTCTAAGAACTGCAATTGGATTTACAAATAATTTTACTTGCTTTACAACATTCTGCACTGTAGAATAATTCAATATGAAGTATCTGCTATACAATACCTTTTTTAAAACATGACATTCATCAGGAAACCACAAGAGACAAACTATTGCCATCAGTGTGCATAAATAACTATTGTTTCTTTAATTTATGTGCAGAACTTGGAAAACATTCGGACATATAAAATTGCAGAAGTGGTTATTTTACTGAGGTGACATTTTGTTCAATTGTAACTGAATTGATAATTTTTTTTCAACAGTCATGAAAAATATAATGTTCTTACTTATTTAATTATTGCTAACAAGCACCATCATTTTAATTCAGCTCAATTCTATTCTCCAAATGAATTTCTGGAAGGATTCTAATAGTATTTTGTGTTGCTTACATTTAGGAAACATATGGAGGATACAGTAGATTACTGCCTGTCCTGTGCAACCCAAGTCGAAATCCAGTCCAGATTGCTGGGATGAACATTTCTTCTCTCAGCAATAAGGAGGAGTTAGGCAAATTCTAAACCAGCATTATCCTAGTAAGCCCAGTTAACTCAGTACAGACCTGGGAACTTCCTGGTCCGTATGGCTCCATTTCATACAGTGATTATCATGGGCAATTAGGCATGTCTTGAAATATTTTTCATTGATAAAAAAAGATATTCTTGCACCCAGCCAGCAAAGATTCAATGCAAAGTACCTCGCGCCACACAGAAATGCAATGAATAGATCAAAAAAAATCACTGAATGTTAAGTTAATTGTTATTTTTCATCTGGTCATGCTTGAGGTGACATTAGAATTTAAACAGGTTACAAACAGGAACTGAAGAATACATTCCTAAAGAAATGAAAGGTCTCATTGTCCGTTTTCAAAAAATATTTATTTCTTTATTTATTGGCATATTCTTTGTTAAAAATGTGCAAGAATCAATAAAAAGTTTTAGTCTTTTCTTTTGGTCTGTTATTCATTAGTCAACTACATGTCATTGAAATTATATCCTTATTCCCTGGTGTTAGTCATCTGCTGTTATGGAATTCTAGCATAACATGGCAACAAAATATAACCCTTTGTGTCACTTTAATCTGAAAGGGACAGCCGAGGTCACTTGATAAAGAACAATGCACAGCATCCAATTTTTCCCTCTTTCAGGAAATAGTTTCTATCTGGTGCGTAAAATTAATTTCTAAAACAAGAAACCAATTAAGATAATCAATATTTTTTATATACATTTATTGAAGCACAATGCACTATCAACTATGGTTAGAGTGCTGCATCCAAACTGTAGCTGTCCCATTACATTAATTATATCTCAGACATGGAGATATTGCAGTGAAGATTCATTGAGATAATACCAGGAAGGTGTAGTCCTAATTATATTGTTGACGATGATAACAGAGGCTGAACTTTTTAAGCAATTCTACTCATTTTTCCAATCTTCACCAACTGTTTGCCCTGTCATTGACTAGATGTGATTACCAATCAAAAAGCTACATAATTTTCACTAGAGAATGTGCAGCCCTTTTCAGAAGTGTGAGCAACTTCATGCTCCATCTTGCTCAACAGCATTGTTGACTTGAATAACTCAGTGCTGAAAGTAATACCATTTGTTTGGTCACCATCGGTTTCTGTCCAAATCTGCCTACACTAATCTAGTCACCAGTTGTCTTTATTGATGGAGATGGTGACATATCTATTCTGTAGAGACAAAATAAGCCACCGCACTTTGATTACATTCATTGGAATACGTTCTTCATCAATGTCTTTCTTCTCCTTGTGTCCATTTTGTTTTGCTGACTCAGTCTCCCTTTTTCACTCCTCTCTAACTCACTGTACCCACTTTTTTTGCTTGATGCTTTTGTGCACTGAAACAGTACAATAGAATATGACTGGAGTCAACAAGCTCAAATATCTAACAAAACTAATCATAGTAGCTGTTGTAAGCACATAAAAAGATAGATATACTGGACTGGAGTTCCTGCAAGCATTAGATTTCACAAAGTTCAGCAAATGGTTATGGTTAGCTCCACATTTAAATGTCTACACTTGCGGAATAGAATTCCAGACAGCAACACTCTCTGGGAAAGAGCTGCACAAAAAAGTGTATATGAAACTCAGTCACTATTTTGTGGAGCCTTTTTGGATAAACATTTTACCTGGGTTACAAAGGGCAAAAGTGTGCCAGCATGAAAAAAGTGTTGCAAACGCAAGCAGTCGTCAACATTTCCATGAATCATTCGAGCACACAGAGAGACAATTGCTGGTTTGTTCTAGCATTATTGTTGGAAATGATCCAACATAATGGAGAACCTGACAAGATGCAAAAATAAAGCTAATTGTTTCTGAAGCTGAGTCTTGCCAAGGAGGTTCTCGACAAAGAAATGCTTAAAGTTGAAGAGTGCACCAAAACCATCAGTGTTAAGTTCAGTTAAATTAAGTTCAAATAATAATAATAATAATAATAATCCTTGCATTTGATATAGCGCTTTTCACGTCGGGAGGACGTCCCAAAGCGCTTCACAGAATAGACTGTAAAGTGAATTGACTGTATATTTGTGGGCGAACGCGGCAGCCAATTGCGCACAGCAATGTCCCACAAACAGTCGTAGATTGAAAATGACCAATTTATTATTGTTTTTGTTTTGGAGGGATTATTATTAGGCGTGTGGAGTAAGGAAACTTGCCCAAGGTTTCGCCCTCTGCCTGGAATTGAACTCAGGTCTCTCACTTGCAAAGCGAGTGCTCTAACCACTGAGCTACAGGACTCCACAATGAAGGTAAAAGGAGGAATCAAAGGTAAAGTGTTGTTTTGTTTTGCGTGTGGATTATGCAACACATACAATACCACAGTTATGTTCACCTGAATGGTCTCTTTCCCTTCTGTAATTTCTAGGATGCCTGAAATTATTGTGTATATTGAAGTTTGTTTGAACACTCTTTTCAAAGTAGAAATATTCTAAATCTACATACGATAGACTAATTAGAATGTACATTGCCTCCAGCTGCATTGGAATCAGGCCACAAGGGAATCTGCCACTGAACTCATCTTTTACACCTATTTCCTCACCTAATTAATTTTTAAAATATCCAGTATACATTACGAAATAACCTGCGGGATATGATTTATATCTAACTTGCAATGGAGGTCAAAACTTAACTCAAACCTTTTATCAGATGAGTTCACATATGAAATATGTGGAAATATGTTTGTTCCTATTGTGCTCCTAAGACTTTCATATCTTTTGGACCACTGCAGCATTAAGTTACATCTCTTTTATGCTATCGTAAGCTTCAATTCTGCAGTGGTCCAATAGATCTGAAATAATTAGCCATAAGAATTTTTCTGTTGAAAATGCACATTTAAAGACATGGCCAAATTTTGATCCTTAAGCTTAGAATTCACTCATGAGTTTTAATGAAGCCCACATTTGTGACCTTCAACATTGTGCCACCAAGACGCCACTTTTGCATGTTTCCTTATTTTCTTTTTGATTTGCAGGGCTATTGGGTAAGAGCGGGGAAGTGGGGCTAGTTGGCTAGCTCTTTCAAAGAGGCCTCATTGTACCTCATTCTGTGCTGTAAGATTCTATGATTGTATGTATAACAAAAATAAATATTTTATACAAAGTTTTCGAAGCAGTCCAATGTGTTTTTGTCTAGTTCTTCAAAAAACTGTTTTCATTTTCTTTGACGAATTCCCTAGAGCTGTACTATTAATACAGCAGACAGAATCTTTACCAACTGAAGACTATGGACTCCTGTGCTTCATTACTTTGCAAGATAAATGACAGCAAATAACTGGTGTAGTATCCCTGAGGTAAATTTCTGCTTCATGCTGATTAACTTCCATCAACTGGTCTAATTATTTCCCTTAATTCTACAACAGCAGAATCCCATTAAGTGCAACATAATACAGCACTGCTGCTCAATGACACACTTGACTAAATGAAATAGAATAAATATAACATTAAAAGTCTGATGTGATGTCAATTTTAAAGCAATAAAAAAAGACTGCCACGGAAGTGAATGGGATGCAATTGCAAATGTAACGGATATTTTGGTTTCAGACATTACAGCAAACTACAAAGGTTCTGGTCTTTAATAAGTACATTAGTTTAGCTATGTTCTGAAACCTATCAAATCTATTGCAGCTTACACTGTAAATTCAAATCCTTTTAACCCCTAAGATAATTATCAAATTACTGCAAAGTGGCTTTATGTTTATGATTCTGCATTTACGACTGTAAATAATTTATACATTCTGTATTTGACCCATGCTGAAAATTCTCATTGACTATTATTTATGGTTGAAAACGATGACAACAACAACAACAAAATTACATTTATAGAGAGCCTTTCACGTCGGGAGGATGTCCCAAAACGCTGAACAGTCAGGTGTCAGGGCCCAAGCATGGGGGAGGGGTGGTGTAGGGGTGAGGGAAGGCAGAGAGGTGGGAGGGCAACCAAAGGCACAATCGAAGAGAAGGGTCTTGCGACCAGCCTTGAAGGAGGCAAGGGAGGAAGCGAGGCGAAGGGACTGTGGGATGGAGTTCCAGAGTGTGGAGGCAGAGCGGCTGAAAGCCTTGCATTTAATTTATAGCCTTTCAAGTTGGGAATACTTTTCAAAGCGCTTCCACAGATTTTTACTATAAAGCGTAGTGACTGTGTATTTTGGAGGAAAACGTGACAACCAATTCATGCACAGTAATGTCCCCCAAACATGTAGTGAGTGATCAATTTTATCTGAGGTATTCTTGGCTGGAACATTGGGAGAAACTGCCTTCTCTTTTCAAATAGGGATCTATAACGCCCACCTGATCAGGCAGACAGAACCTTGGTTTAATGTCTCACCTGGAGGATGGCACCTCTGACAACCAACACTCAGCCAAGACAGAACTGGAGTCTCAGTCTAGACTGTGAGATCAAAGTCCCAATGTGGGACTTCATTGCATAACCTTCAATATTGGTTAATTCAATTCTGAGAAATTGGCTACAAAACACCATTGCACTTGATGATCACTGTAAAATGCATTGGGCGTTTGACGTACTAGGCATTTTAAAAATGCTTTTTTTTTCTTTTTTTATTCACACAAGACTGAGTGCCTGCGAATATTACATTTTTATGTTTACTCTGTTGGTGACTGCTGGCAAGCTAAGTGCTGTGTAAATTTGTTTTCGTACATTATGTCAGGACCCCTACAGTTTAGAGTTTTGGATAATGCTATAAACAAATGTACAGCAAACTGTTTGCAGAGTTAGATTATAATAGAAAGTCCTGAATCATTACTGCACATAACTAATGGATTTAGTTTGCACTTTTATTGTAAATATGTTTTCAAGAGGAATTACAGAGACTGAGAAATATGTGAAGTACATACTGACAGACTTGCAAGTTAAGTTTTTCAATAGAATTTGCACTGTCTCTGTGTTATGGAGAATTCTTCTGTCAATATTACCAGTGCTAATGCTAAAGTATTGCCTATTTATGTAGTTCTCATTCCTGTGTTTTGTAACAAATCACTGCAATTTACCACAGAAAGCACAATATAAATGGGATTACCAAATGGGATCCTAAAACAAACTTGCTGAAGGTACACTGCTGGGGCCACCTGAGAAGGTAGCTTTGACAGCACATCAATTGGCACAGTTGCACTGCAGAATTCAGGCTTCAATCTGAACTGTTTCAGCCGATGATCACTCAAGTGTTTTCAAGCGACCACTTTTTTGCATATCAATGAAGAGCCAATCATATAACAAGCTGTTCAATAACATTAAAAGGCCACCATTCAATTTTGAAGCTCTGTATACATAACTTTCTTAGTCTTGGTCAGAGATAACTATAAATCAAGTGTCTTGCTCCCAAGTGTTTTACTGCTTGAAGTGATAGAATTTCACTTCCAGGACCATAAAGAGGCCATTAATTTCATGAGACACTAATGCTGGCTTTATATTGCTGGAGAAGAAGCCACTTAATTTCAAGCAGTCCAGGAGTAAGGAGCTCTTGGTGAACAAACATCCAAAAATGCAGTTTCTGGATTGCAGCATTTAGAAATTGTGCAATCAATGTCTTGATAAAATTAAAAATTGCTCCCAGCATTTATTGTCTTAAGGCTAATATAACTTCCTTCAAACCACCTTCTGCGGGTTTGTCAAGATCAGAGATCCGATATAATTTTCACTGGCGATACTTCACAATGCTTACTTGGGCCTGATTTGCCATGAAGCATGTAGGACAGAAAGAGCATGAAGTAGTACTAATTTGATCCCATTATCTCAGAAACAAAGCAAAGAAATATAACTAAATGAATTTATAATCCTTGCATTCACGTGTAATTCATAGGATATGCTGCAAAGACTATTTTTGTGGGCAAATGCAGCAGCAATTTGCACAACAATGTTCAAACTGTCAATGGAGTGAGTGACCAATCTTATGTGGGAGATTGCTGGCCAGAATACCAGGAGACAACCCCTTTTCTTTTTGAATAGTTCTGTGGGAATTTTATTATCCACCTGGACAGGCAGATGGGACCTCAGTTTATAGTCCCATACGTCCAGTAGCTCAATGGTTCGAGCATTCACCTTGCAAGCGAGAGACCCGGGATCAATTCCCAGCAGGACGAAATGTTGGGCAAGTTTCATTACTCCATAGGCTTCTGCTTACCTAGCAGTAAGTAGAAACCTGGTTGTTAGTCAATTGGTGGATCACTTTTCTGGGGATGATAATAATAATAATAATAATCCTTGCATTTGATATAGCGCTTTTCACGTCGGGAGGACGTCCCAAAGCGCTTCACAGAACACACTGTAAAGTGAATTGACTGTATATTTGTGGGCGAACGCGGCAGCCAATTGCGCACAGCAATGTCCCACAAACAGTCGTAGATTGAAAATGACCCATTTTATTATTGTTTTTGGTTTTTGGAGGGATTATTATTAGGCGTGTGGAGTAAGGAAACTTGCCCAAGGTTTCGCCCTGACCTGCCTGGAATTGAATTGAGATAATCTCTCAAAATAAAAATAATAATAATTTGGTGACTCAATCCACGACTGTTTGTTGGACAATTGTGGGCGCAATTGGCTACCGTGTTTCACCACAAATATACTGTCAATTTATTTTACGTATACTCTGTGAAGCGCTTTGAGACATCTAGAAGACATGTAAAGCGCTATATCAAATGCAAGGATTATTATTATTATAGAAAGTGGATAGGTAAAGAAGGAAAAATATAAAATTGATGTAATTGTAGAAAAGGACGTTTCAATGATCTGTACTTTAATTGGCAGACCACTGAACTTGTCTTAAGGATTGACTAGGTAAATATGAACAATGGAAGAGTTATGAAGCTTTTCTATGCTTTACTTATCGTGACTATCAAATGATGCTCTACAGGTAAAATCTACAGTAATGCAGCTATGCACACAACACAAAACTGAAAGGAAGGTTATTAACATAGAAATGTACATACCATGAGTGTCAAAGAAATCATCTAGAAAAAATTGTGCAGAGCTTAATTAGATTTTTTATGAATGGACAGAAAAAAAAACAATAAAAGCAATGCTGCATTTCAAGAGGGAAGCAGTTTGGAAAGGAAATGTAAAACAAAGGCAGAAAAGCCTAAGGTGACAAACCAGATATTTAGTTTGAACAATAGTAAAATGTTGTACTGTCTGTTATTGTTTTATGTACAAGTTATACTTGTTTCTATCCAGATTCTTGCTGCAAATTAGAATTCTACATCTTTGTTTTGACCCGTGTTGTTTTTCTAATGGTATTTATAATCCACATATAATAGGATTCTCCGCTATTCAAACAGGGAATTTCATGGGTCATCATTCTTTTTAAGAGCTGAAAGCTCACAAAATCCATAATACTCTTCTGCTCTCGGGGGTGCATAAATCATCTTATTCTGCCCTTCTGACTCAGTTATTTACAGAGATGTTAGAATCAAAAAGCAAAGGAAAATTCCAGACAAGTTTTTTAATTAATCGATGCCCAATCACTCCAAGTGAACCAGAGACAAAGGAAGGGAATTACATATATGCAGATATTGAACATTAGTCAAAGGATGTAGAAGCCCACAACAATGACCAATTTGTTGTTGCTCTTTGTTTCATTCTTCACATTCAATACAATAAGTCAAAATCACACTGAAAATAAAGATTTAAGTTAAAACTAGCATATTACTGTAAGTGGAGGACATAAATAATGCTTTTTTTTAAAGTCGACAGACATTTTGAAAAGGTGCAGAATTTGCTTCATGTAGCTCATTTACAAATCCAGTCAAAACAACAAATTGCATTTATAATAGCACCCTTCTTCACACGGGGTAGCATCTCAGAGCAACCTCATAGATTATGGCCTGTGCGATGGCCTCCATCATTAAAAGCGATCTAATAGATATTGGACTATGTGATTGTTTCTATTCTATTATGAACTTCAGAGCACTGAGGAAGAGTTACAGTTAATGTTTGGATGAAAATAGGAATCCTAGAAAATAAAAGCATTTAATGGACTTCCAACTTATCACTCTTAGTGTAAAAATGATGCTATCCTACCTTCAGGATCCTGGGCTAAACTCAATGCTGTGAAAGTAATTAATCGGATTCCAATCATCAGTAGGGTGAAGATCCATGACCAGAGGATCATCTTCTTTCAATTTTCACTTGTTCTAAATCTGAAATTAGTAGAAGACAGCACAAATTTCATTCATTAATCAAACAGAACATTGTAACATTCCATCTCAGAGAATTCTGTGAAGATTGGTTTGTTGATAGCCAACACAGCCAGTGTGTTTAGTCAATGTGGGCTAACTATAACAATATCTAATCTGTATTTTCCCAATTTTCTTGATTGTCAATTGTTACACAGTTGGTAGACCTTTATCATGTTTTGTAGATGCCACCAAATCCTACAAGGAGTTTAGTGTCCTGAAGTCACTGCCATACCACTCTTGCCACTCCCACTCCGCCCGGCCCCCGATTCCAAAATGAATTATATGCACGTACATATGAGTGATTCCTATTCCCATGTACAAAGCTTGCTACTTTTATTAACTTAGGAAGGAGTAAAAGGAGACCTGTAGCTTAGTGGTTAGAGCACTCGCCTCGTGAGCGAGAGGACCTAGGTTTGATTCCCGGGCAGGGCAAAATGATAGGCAAGTTTCCTTATTCCATACGCTTCTGTTTGCACAACAGTAAGTAGGAATCCGGTTGTTAGTCAATTGGCGGATCGCTTTTCCAGGGGTAATAATCCCTAAATAAAATGATGCTAATAATTTGGTCACTCAATCTTCAACTGTTTGTGGGACACTGCAGTGTGCAATTGGCATTTTGCCCACAAAATATACCGTCAATTCACTTTACAGTATATGCTGTGAAGTACTTTGAGAAGACGTAATAAGATGCAATGTAAAATGCTGTATCAAGGATTATAAAAGCAGCAAGTCACATGAATGCTACAACAGATACAATTAGATGTACATAATTTTTTGTGAAGCAAGCAAAAGTAGGGCAGGAGGGAGCAGTCGCACAAAGCAGCAGCCTGTTCTGGCACACTTGAACAACTGTGTTAGTCACCAAATTGTGCCTGGACAGTTTCCATGAGCACCCTCTGTGACTCTTCTTCACACGTGCGCCTATAGAGTGACAGTTGGACTATTTTACCTTGGCAGATATCACCGTTCACTCTAATCGTGTCCTCACTGGAGTGCTCCTCAACAGCTTTCTCAATGACTTGTCTCAATGGCTATCATTTATTGAGTCATGAAATGATACATCCAATTTTTACGCAGCTGCTTTATAGGGACATTATAAGATTGTTTGCAAATGGGAGTATAAACCTCAGTGCACACAACCAATTTGTGATGGTATCTTGGCTGCCAAATGGACATGCAAAAATAAATCTAAATCTTTAATGTAATCAAAATGAAAAGGAAGGGGAAAAAACACTTCAAAGTTCCATTAAGTTTGAATTAATATCTTATAAAATTGAGGATAAACTGGATATATTGTGGAGTCCTGTAGCTTAGTGGTTAGAGCACTCGCCTCGCAAGCGAGATACGTGGGTTTGATTCCCGGCATGGTGAAGCCATGGGCAAGTTTCCTTACTCCATATGCCTGATAATAATCCCTCAAGAAAAAAACACAGTAATACAATTGGACACTTCAATCCACGACTGTTTGTGGGAAACTGCTGTGCACAAATGGCTGCCGCATTTCGCCCACAAATATGCAGTCTATATATAAATATACAGAAATATATAAATATACGCACAAATATACAGCCCACAAATATACACAAATATACACTTTACAGTATATTCTGTGAAGCACTTTGAGATGTCTAAAAGATGTGAAAAGCGCTATATCAAATGCAAGGATTATTATTATTATAAAATAGTTTCATCAGCAAGCATCACGGAGAAATTTTGGCACATCCTATTCCTGACTGTTCCAAGAATTGAGTCTGCCAAATCAGATCTCCCTAGAATATGAAAATACCCCTTTATCTAAAGTCGAATAATGTGCAGGCGTTTATGCATATTAATGTTACATATTTTTTGTTGTTGGCATGCATTTTACAATTTCTCTTCCCATCAGGCTTTTTGTATTGTTGAAAAACTGCATCCTTGATCCCATAAATGTAACAGATTATTGTCACAAACACTATTCAAAATTGTGGGGGTGAAAGTCATCTGAATTAAAATTTACCTTAATTTGTTTGCATGACAGCACATCCAGAATTCGGTAAATGGTTGAATTCAGTCATAACTTTGAAGTAATGTAATTAAGAAGTTTCCAAATTCTAAAATGCTGATTAAATAGAGTAAATCTAGACACAGGTGGAAAGAAAATCTTCCCATTATTAAAAAGGGGGCAACAACGTCCACTATAGATAAGTCAAGGGGACAGTTGTTTTAGGATCACAATAAATAGTTACTGATTTATAATAATAATAATCCTTGCATTTGATATAGCGGTTTTCACATCTTCTAGACGTCTCAAAGCGCTTCACAGAATAGACTGCAAAGTGAATTTACCGTATATTTGTGGGCGAAACGCGGCAGTCAATTGCACACAGCAGTGTCCCACAAACAGTCGTGGACTGAAATGACCAATTTATTATTGTTTTTGTTTTTGGAGGGATTATTATTATTACTCCCTGCGTGTGGAGTAAGGAAACTTGCCCAAGGTTTCGCCCTGCCTGGAGTTGAACTCAGGTATCTCGCTTGCAAGGCAAGTGCTCTAACCACTGAGCTACAGGACTCCACATATATAAATCAAGGCCCATTAACTGGTCTATCTTGTTGATGGGGGAATTGAAAGCCAGAAGAAAAAAACAGTACATTTCTGGGAAATAAAACATGGTCAAGAAATCATGATTGAACAAATAATAATCCTTGCATTTAATATAGTGCCTTTTATCTAATTGCTGAGAAATCTCAAAGTGTTTCACAGAATATACTGTAAAGTGAATTGACTGTTTACTTTGTGGGCGAAACGTGGCAGCCAAAGTGGGGAAACTTTCCACATGGTAAAAACATTAAATAGGCTCAGTCAAAATGAGGCAAAACAGATACCTGAATATTTAATAGAAGTTACAACCACATAGCTATTAAAATAACAACAGTCAGCAAAGCTTCACTCTGGTTCAGCTAACTCAAAAAGAAACGCATTCAGAATTTAGTTACTCTCTCACCAATAATATCTCTGCCATGATATCTGACTGCTAGGTGCAAACTCACATACATCTACAAGCCTGCTATACCCAACAATCCAACCCCAAAGGCCAATATCATCCTTGATAGGTTTGACAACGTGTAATGGATAGTAGCTACCGTTCACTCTGGGGTTATTCTGTGTAGTGCATTCTGTCATTTGAATGAAGTAGGACCTTTTTGCTGGATGGTGAATGTGCTGTACTGCTGTACTGTAGCAATGTGTAACCACAGACTGTGGAACAGTTGATAAAAGGGAACAAATGAACTGTGGCTGCACATTCCTCTCAGTCTGCTATTTCAAATGGATTTAAACAGGCTCTGAGGTCACCTTCAGAGCGCCACTTTTGCAAAATAATAATAAAACAGTAAACCTTGCATTTGATAGAATGCTTTATCATATCATTGAAATGTCTCAAAGTGTTTCAACAACAACAACTTGCATTTATATCGTGCCCTCCACGCTGGGCGGCATCTCAGAGCTTAACAATGGTGGAGCCCGAGGCTGAGCTAGGGGGAGGGGGAAGGTCACCGTAGGCACAGTCGAACAGGAAGGTTTTCAGGCACGACCTGAAAATGGGGAAGGAGGGAGCGAGGCGAAGGGGTTGAGGGAGGGGAGTTCCAAAGTTTCGGGGCATAGTGGCTGAAGGCATGGCTGCCGATGGTGGAGCGGAGGATTCGGGGGACCTGGAGGAGGCCGGACCCAGTAGAGTGGAGGCAGCGGGTACTGCTGTGGGGAGAGAGGAGGTTAGAGAGATGGAGGTGCCAAGGAATGGAGGGATTTAAACACTCCCTGAATTTATTGCAGAGTGTTGTGACTGTGCATTTGTTGCCAATTGTGGCAGTCAATTTGTGCTTAGCAATGCCCCACAATCAGCTATGAAGTGAAGACCCATTTCTCTAGGTGATTATTGGCCAAACAAAACTCTCATAGTTTTGAATAATGCCGTGGGATCTTTAACAGCCATCTGAACAGGCAGATGGCATCTCAGTTTAATTTCTCGTGGACATAAGAAAGGAAATCAAGGACATCAAGGGTGGTATAAAGTGAGTGTGATAGAAAATAACTTTGAGGTCAAAATACTTTGAAACAGAAAAGCATAAGTAAAGTGTAAGTAGCCAATATTCAGCGAAGAAAACCATGTTATGCGATTGAGTATTAAAAAAACCTTCAGAGACCATAGACAATCAATAAGATCAGAGTCAAGTCTAACTGTAGATGTTCAGACACATACAGTAGTTCACAGAAGACATCAGTTACTAGAATAAAATAATTCTAAGTCAATAAAACAAAGGTCCTCTGCTAACCCTTTGGCCACATTATCCCAACAGGTCCTATTTATGAGTTAAAGTAATGGTTTCAGCATAGACATTTGTTATATTGTTTCCCCCTTTACCAGACTTATTCTGCATAAATCATGTGCTTTCAGATGCAAATGCATCATTCCAGAAATGATTAATGGTGTGTTGAAAAACCTTTGCTGCTAAGTTCATGCCCAAGGTTGGAGAATGTATGTTTTGTTACAATTGCTGCAATTTGCGAATGTTGCACATTTGTTAGATAAATATATATATAAAGCATTGCAAGAAGAGCCTTAGTTCCTTATTGTGACATACTCACCAAACCAGTGTCATCTGAGGCAAGACCTTTACTTGAATTTTGTTAACACAAGTAACGAGTTGCTTTGATACTGTACTGCTCCCAGCTACATTGTCCTAAGCTATTGTGCTAAGCTTTTGCAGTGGGTGGTCACACGCCTTGTGCCATCTCCAAGCCCTTTAATGGTTATTAATCATGTAATGGGAAGATTGTACGGACATACAGGAATGCTGCAGTTTCCTTTCAGCGGCCCATTGTTCACAACAGACCTGGAATTGTCACAGTTATCGGTGAAAAACGTGATCACAAGATTAGTTTGGATGAAGTATGCTCTTTGGTCCATTTGAAAATGCATTATGCTGAATTGTGCAGAAATCAAACTGACTGCTAAATAAGAGACCAACTATGGGAGGGAGGCAGCAATATTTGGATCTAGTATACCCCTCTCTCCATCCACATGCAAGGTAATGATCAATTACCCATCATCCCAATTCTGTCTCCACTATACACAGAACATGGGACGAGGCCAGGAAACAGACTAGAATATTTGAGAGATCAACAGAGCATATATAACTGCCAGGCTTGGAAGAATATATGCAGTGGGTAATAAGAACTAAAAGCACAAGAGGAAGCTGTGCTGCATGTCTCAGGTGGTTTGTGGCCCAACACCGAGGTTGAAAAAGTAGCAGTTTGCAACAGTTTACGAACAGTGACTAATAATAATAATAATAAAAATGTGCAGAAGAGGAACCTGCCAATAACAGGCAGTACATCACAACCGCTTCACCTTTTTAGTTCAGGGATAGCAGTGTAATATTACTGGTTACCAGGGAGATTTCCTACTCGTAACCGATTTGCTACTAATAAATCCTATTGCGATCAACTACTTTTCGATCCCATCATTATGTGCTTCTCAGTACTTACTCATTCATAGATTCATATAATGTTACGGCACAGAAGGAGGCCATTCGGCCCATCGAGTCTGTGCCAGCTCTTTGACAGAGCAAGTCACTTTCACTAACCCCAATCACCAGCTTTCTCCCCATAACCCTGCAAACCCGTCTTCCCCAGATACCTATCCAGTTCTCTCTTAAAAGCTGTTATCGAATTGGACTTCACTACCCTTTCAGGCAGATCATTCCAAATTCCAACAACTCGCTGAGTGAAAAAAATTCTTCTAACCTCCCCTCTGCTTCTTTTGGTAGATATCTTAAGACTGTGACCATGGGTCACAGACACACTTACCAGCGGAAACAGCTTTTCCTTATCTCGCCTGTCGAAACCTTTCATGATCTTGAAGACCTCTATCAGATTCCCGCGTAACCTTCTCTGCTCTAATGGGAAAAGTCCTAACTTCTCCAGCCTGTGCTCATAGCTAAGGTTCCCCATTCCTGGTATCATTCTCGTGAATCTCCTCTGCACCCTTTCCAGTGCCTTAATGTCCTTCCTGAAGTAAGGTGCCCAGAACTGGACACAGTACTCCAGTTGAGGCCTAACCAGTGTTTTGTATAAATTAACCATAACCTTCCTACTCTTATACTCTATGCCCCTACTAATAAAGCTCAGTACACCAAATGCCTTTTTTACTGCCTTATCTACCTGCCCCGCTACCTTTAATGATTCGTTTACTTGAACACCCAGATCTCTCTGTACATTCACCCCCCTTAAGATTGAGCTACCAAGTCTATATTGCCTCCTATCATTTTTCCTACCTAAGTGTATCACCTCACACTTACCCACATTGAAATCCATCTGCCACATGTCAGCCCATTCCACCATTCTTTGTATGTCTGCTTGCAGTTAGTTACAGTCCTCCTCACTATTTACTACCCTACCTAACTTTGTATCATCTGCAAACTTGGAAATAGTGCTCTCTATGCCCAAGTCCAGATCATTAATATATATTAGAAAGAGCAGTGGTCCCAATACTGATCCCTGGGGGACACCGCTGCACACCTCCTTCCATTTCGAGAAACACCCATTAACCACCACCCTCTGCTTTCTGTCACTCAGCCAGTTCTTAATCCAAACTGCCACTGTCCCCTTAGTACCATGGGCCTCTAATTTTTGTATTAATCTCTTATGTGGTACTGTGTCAAAAGCCTTTTTGAAATCCATGTAAATAACATCCACCGCATTTCCCTCATCATCCCTCGCAGTCACCTCTTCAAAAAATTCTATTAGATTTGTTAGGCAAGATTTGCCTTTAACAAATCCATGTTGGCTGTCTCTAATTACCTCATGTTCCTCTAAGTAGAGATTTATTCTGTCCCGGATTGTGGGTCTCCAGTAGTTTTCCTATTACCGAAGTTAGGCTGACTGGCCTGTAATTTCCGGGTTTGTCTTTCTGCCCCTTTTTGTAGAGGGGGGTAACATTAGCCACTCTCCAGTCTCTTGGCACCCCTCCTGTGTCCAATGGAGATTGAAATATAATGGCCAAAGCCTCCGCTATTTGAACCCGTATCTCCCACTGCAATCTTGGGTGAAACCCATCTGGTCCTGGTGACTTATCAATTTTGAGCCCAGTCAATCTTTTCGGAACTTCCTCTCTGTCTATAGTAATCTGATTTATTTCCTCTACCTTCTCATCCAGTACTGCGGCATTTGGGGCATCCATTTCCGTTGTGAAGACAGATGCAAAGTACTCGTTCAGTACATTAGTCATGCCCTCCAGCTCCACAACAAGATTGCCGTCATTGTCTTTGATTGGCCCCACCCTACCTTTAACTAACCTTTTTTCCTTTATGTGCTTGTGAAATATTTTAGGATTCCCCTTTATGTTACCCGCTAACCTCTTCTCATGCGATCTTTTAGCCTGTCTTATCACTCTTTTAAGATCACTCCTGCATTCTCTATAATGCGCTTTGCTATCCTCAGTATCTTGCGTCTTCCAATTGTCATAGGCTGTCATGTTGGGAGAGCTCACAGAACAACATGTTCACAATAGTCAGTGTGTGTTTTCTCATTAAAGAGTACAAATTAAAGACATTCAGCTATGTTACTGCCTTTAGGTCATGTAGTTATGATTTGCTTGTAAATCCTGTCTTGAATATTCAAATGAACAATATTTCTGAGTTAAGATGTCACTTACAATTCTAAAACTTCATGGTTTCTCTAACTAACCATTTTGAAAACCAAATTATTCTAATTGCTCATCAGAGAAAGATTAATGATATTACCCTACCCTTTTCTCTTTATTCCACAGACATGAAGCACATAATGATTATCTAACTCGCAATTAAATCTCGTCTTCATGCCTCATGATCGAACAACTTCTATCACCAAAATTATTAGCATCAATCAAGATTTTATATGTATATATATAATGAAAACACGCACCAGCAATCACATGGCTTCGTATGACTCACTTCTAAAGATGTCCCACTGAATAAGATAGACACGTTTGCATTTGAATTCACCTTTTTTTTAAAATGGTAGGCAAATTTATCTATAAATAATTTGGAAAGCCATGTGGGAGATTACTTTATTCCTCACTGGTTCTTAAAGGTTTCCTTAAGGATCAGTTTCTGTAAGGGTATAGATGTACAACAGGAATGATAAAAGGTCCTAAAGCTTTGTGCTGTAGTTATCATCCACAATAAAATCAGGGGGACAATTCAGATTTAGATAGAAAAGGTATTTCTGATAAACATGAACACATCAGAGTTGCAATTAAGTTTGAAAGCAGAAAAAAAACTGAATTATCTATGAGTTGATTTGGGTACATAAATTCTGGTTAAATATGTATTAAATGTATGTCAGTTGATTGCACTCTGAGTCACTTTGAGTTCAAACCCCAGGTTGAGACTTTGAGTTTACAGTCGAGGATGCGACTCCAATGCAGTGCTTGGAAGAGTGCTGCATTGTTGGAGGTGTCAATCGTCAGATGAGAGTCTCATCTGCAGGTCTACATGGATGTTAAAGATCCCATTGCATTATTGAAACAGTCAAGAGTTTGTCCCAGTTCCAGCCAACAAGCCAACATTTTATCTCCCAGATAAAATTGATCTTCCACTCCACAACTGTTTCTGAGGCATTGCTGTGTGTAAATTGACTGTTACATTAAACAAGGTCATCCCACTTTACAGTATACACTTTGAAGTAGTTTGAGACATCTTGATGGTGTGATAAGGTACATCAAATGCAAGAATTATTAGGATTATAAATAAAGCTACTTTGCAACAATAATTCAAATCACATTAAAAAAGGTAGTGCTCAGTTTAGCTCAACAAAACTCACTTTCATTGATTTCTGTTATTGGCTATACTACAGTTCCTGTAAACATCACCTCTCATGCAGAACATGCGCCTTTTCTCATCAGCCATGAGGTTAGTTGGCTGGGGGTGTGTATGTCTGATAATTAATCCTTTGAGCAGATGAATGCTACCAGATTGAAGATATGATTGCCTTACATCACCATCCTACTTTGTAAAGCAAAGAATAATTGCTCAGAAAGATTTGCTAAAACTAATGATATTTGTTTTTGAGATTAGATAAAATGGGTAAACAATCACCCAGCTAATACCAGATAACAGAGAACAGAAATAAAGTTCACATCTGGTATTGATGTTTCTTAAGTCTTTTTACAGATGGATGAACTATACACTGAGGTTTCCTTATTTCTACATCAACTTTGGGTATGAATTCAAGAATGCAAAGTAGATACGCTCCGTAGATTGACGAGAAAAATAATTGGTGAGTATAATTTTATATTAAAGCTTTTTTAACATAAAATATCTTGACAATTTTCTTCACTATGAATACCATACTGCAAAAATGGAAGAGAGAGATTTTCAATCAAAATTCTGCAAAGCGTCTTCAGAACTAAGGAACTGGAGTCCTGTAGCTCAGTGGTTGGAGCATTCGCCTTGCAAGCGAGACATCTGGGTTCAATTCCAGGCAGGGCGAAACCTTGGGCAAGTTTCCTTACTCCACACAGCTAATAATAATCCCTAAAACAAAACAATAATAAATTGGTTATTTTCAATCCACAACTGTTTGTGGGACAATGCTGTGCGCAATTGGCTGCCGCGTTTCGCCCACAAATATATGGTCAATTCACTTTACAGTCTATTCTGTGAAGCGCTTTGAGACGTCGAGAAGATGTAAAAAGCGCTATATCAAAAGCAAGGATTATTATTATTGTTAAAAATATTGTCGACTTTTGTATGTTTTTGATCTCAAACACTTCATTTTGATAATGGATTGTCAAATCCTCCTTAAGAAAACCAGATTATATTGAAATAATAAATGCATTACGTTGGCATGAAACCACTGTTAAATAAATTTAGATTAGAAGCATTTTAAAATATAGGGCATGCAATACTCGGATTCAGACATTGGTGTTAAACTTAGAACCTTTCATTGGTAAGGAACCTTTTCAACACCCATATTAATTAAAACATCACATTAATATTCCTTTGAAATCATGAGAACAAGTCAGTATAGTGTCTTTGCTGCTATGATTTTAACTCCTGATGATTTAGAAAAGTGCTGGTTGGGATAATTTTAAAAACCATATGAGCTATAAAATGCAAAAGATATTTTCGTAATTGCACAGACAAGAATGTTCAGCGGTAAAACCGCTAGGAACTATAATAATAATTCTTGCATTTAATATGGCACCTTATCACATCATCAAAGTCTCAAAGTGCTTCACAGAATATGATGTGTATTTGCATAGTTTGTTGGCGAAAGTAGCAGCCAATTTGCACTCAGGAATGTGCCAGAAACAGCCACGAAGTGAGTTACCGATTTTATTTATGGGATTTGTTGGCCAGGACACTGTGAGAAACTCCCTTCTCATTTCAAATAGCACCATGGAATCTTTAACGTCTACCTGAACAGGCTGTTTTCAGTTTAACTCCTAGTTTAGGATTGTCTACTTCTGTAACCAGATCACTAAGCGCTCCAGGACACCGTCCAGCATGAAGGGCACTATATAAATGCAAGTAGTAGTCAATCTTGTTTAATAGTGGTTTCATGTCAGCATAATGCATGCATTATTTCAATATAATCAGGTTTTCTAAAGGAGGATGTGACAATCCATTATCAAAGGGAAGTATTTGAGATCAAAAACATACATTTGAAAGTCGACAATTTCACAGTGATTCCTTAGCTCTGAAGAAGCTTGCCAGAATTTCAGTTGAAAATCTCTCTTTTCCATTTTTGCAGTATGGTATTCATAGAGAAGAAAATTGTGAAGGTATTTTATGTTAAAAAAGCTTTAATATAAAATTGTAGTAGTAGTATTACAGTGAGAATGTGCAGTGTAGTTCCAATCCCTGAAGGAGGACCTCAGTATTTTCCTTTAATCCAAGCTCTCTCCTACATCCCAACTAATTTCCTTTACATGCCACAAAGTAGCCTCCAATTCCATGTGGCTTAGTTTCATCTAATAATCTAACATTGAAACCTCATTAAATGCTTTCTAATTTCCATGTAAATGACATCGAAAGATCCTGCAATTTTTGTGGTTCTGTCAAAACCTCTATTATGTTAGTCAAATATGACCTAACGTTCACAGAACTATGCTGCTTTTCTGGCCAGCTCATACTTATCCAAGTGCTGAGACCCCAATTATGATTCTTGTCATTTTAACACTACAGATACTAAACCTACTGTTCTAGAGTTACTTGTTTTTCAATAATGGCATCGAAGATTCCCTCCAATCCCCTAATTCCAATCTCCATTACCTTGGGACATCCTCCTGACATGAAAGGCGCTATACAAATGTAATGTGTTGTTATTGTTGTAATTACTCCCAAATCCAGACAGCCTTTGGTAAATTATAATGCGCACATCTACATTTTCCTCCAATATGCTAGGCTGGGAGATGTATCTGGCTTCAATGGTTAATACATTAAAATTATTTTTCCATACTAATACCCGTAAGCTTCTCCCCTTCACTAACCTCTAGGCATCACTGTAGCTTCAAATTCTGTTTCTCCACAGTGAAGATTCAAGAACAATATTCAGTTAACAACTCTGCCATATCCTTATCTATTATTGCCAATTCACCTTCTTGAAGACTCAAAATTGTTTCTGATGCCTCCACAGGGAGCCACTCCAGTCAATAAAGCTTTATACTAATTCTGGACTGACAATCCTTTGAAGTGGAGTAGAGAGGGTGTGTCATTGCACGTGTATCTGTGCAAGTATGAGACAGAGTACGCTAACACAACAAAAGCAGATTAACTCTGCGTTCTCCAGCCTGGCTCTCGTGTTCTAAAAAAAGAAACAGAATCCCAAGGTCAAATTGTCGGATTAAAACATAAGAACATAAGTAATGGAAAGAGATAAAGCCACTCTGCCCATCAGGATCATTCCTGCAGATCACACACAAGTTTCCAATCCATCACTTCATTCCATTGCTTTCAATTTTAACTATAACTATAGAATTTTCACATTTTGCATAAAAAAACAGCTGACCTGAGCACATCATAAACAAACATTGGGCCTGGTACAACATTTGCTGGAGGCTTTACATAAAATATACATTTGGGAATGGATGCTTTTGTTTACATTTTTCTTATCAATATTATTATTATCCCCGGAAAAGCGATCTGCCAATCGACTAACAAACAGGTTCCTACTTACTGCTAGGTAAATAGAGGCGTGTGGAGTGAGGAAACTTGCCCAACATTTCGCCCTGCCAGGAATTAAACCCAGGTATCTGGATTGCGAGGAGAGTTCTCTAACCACTAAACCACTAATCTACAGGACTCCACAGAGTATACAGTCTACAGAGATTTCAGGTAGGCACAATAAAGTATGTCGTCCAGATTTCTAACTGACCAAAACCATATCATAGCAATGTAATCATACATATTATTCTCAGGAAACAAAACAACAGTAATACTGTCAAATAATCTACTAACTTATTCAGTGAATAACTACAGCCAAAAACTTTAAAGGCAAAGCTAAAATTTCTCCTCGACTTTCTCCCGACTCTTAAACCAGGTAATTTAATGAAACTCAAGGATATCAAACATACATTACAAACTGCATTATTCAACTCTGTCCAGCTGCATTTCACAGATGACATTTCATACTCCCAGGAGCACACAAGTTATGGCATTCCATTTAGTATTTGATGATCTCTAACATCCACTAACATTTATCAAAGTGGCTGCAATCGTAATATCTATTTTTCGTTCATATAACGATTGCACCAAGATTCCAGTCCTTGTGATCTGCAAATGACGGCCAGAGATACACTGAGCAGCACTAGTGCTGAGAGCTTGAATGTAAGCAGGATATGGGCCACTGGTAAGCCTAGACGGCATTGTGAGTACAATTGATTTACAGGTTTGCTTACCGTCTTCATGCAGTTCTTAGACAAATATTTATTTTACTTGTGGAGAGTTAATATATTCAACCTTAGCTGGTTTTGATTGAGGGCTAATTCACATACCTTTCTAAGAGTGGAGATTCCCCTTGATACTGGAATGTGTCAATTAACAGGGTTCTAGGCACATGGCATTAGGAAAGTCTAGATTACGTTTTTACTGGGTCCCGGTATTCTGGGAGGTTCTGTAACCTTGCGTTTTTATAGCATCTGAACACATTGAAACATCTCAAAGTAACTTTGAAAAGTTACATCTCAATGTGTTCAGATGCTAGAAAAACGCAAGTTCTTTCTTCTTTCCAATTTTAAGCTTTGACCCACTCTCTTCATTGAACCTCTTGCTACAATTCAGGGGAGCTGATTAACGTTATATCTATTCTGTGCTCTTCACAACAAATCACCATGAAAAGTAAGTTGTGCTCAATCCTTCTCTGCCAAGACTACCTTAAGCAAAGGATTTCGGCAACAAATCAATTCACAATCATGTGGTATTAACACAGTGGAAGCAAATCAATTTGGATTCAGTCTTGAACAACTTTCAAATGAACACAACATATGTAGAACTGGGTTTGTCTATTAGCTTCTGAGTCCTTAATGACTAATAATAATAATAATCCTTGCATTTGATATAGCGCTTTTCACATCTTCTAGACGTCTCAAAGCGCTTCACAGAATAAACTGTAAAGTGAATTAACTGTATATTTGTGGGCGAAACGCGGCAGCCAATTGCGCACAACAGTGTCCCATAAACAGTCATGGATTGAAAATTACCAATTTATTATTGCTTTTTTTGGAGGGATTATTATTAGGCGTGTGGAGTAAGGAAACTTGCCCAAAGTTTCGCCCTGCCTGGAATTGAACCCAGGTGTCTCGCTTGCAAGGCGAGTGCTCTAACCACTGAGCTACAGGACTCCACAAGACGATGAAGAGGGTGAAGTGGAAATCTGGTTTCCTGCTCCACATTGCTTTCGTGCTGGAAGTGATCTCACAATAATGTTTCATTTCCAACAGTAGAAAAAGGTCACACTAGACTAAGAATAATTTAAATAGGATACAAGAATGCAAGCTTCTGATAAGCAATGATAGTCTGCAGTGTTGAGGTGATAAAATAGAATGATTGGTGGTATTTCTTTACAAGTTGAATACTTCATGTGGATCAAAATTATTATTGTGTCGTTTATGAAAATCTAACTTTTTTAAAAAAACTTTAACTCCACTAATCTGTAGTCCTGGTTGAATGTTTCTACCTTTTTTGAAGTTTTTCCCTATCAAGGTGCGGAAGGTGATGAATGACAGTTTCTTCTTTTTAGCTCATGCACTTTGTTGCTAAAACTAATAATGCTGCTGAAATACCGGGAGCAGCTTTATGTTTGTAATATAGTGATACACATATACACCACTTTGAATACTTATGTAAACGCTAATTCTATTTGTCCAATTTTCTCTTTTTCCTTCTATCCTTCCAATTGTTTCTTTGATATATTCACATTTTTGTTTCACTTTATGTTTTTCCACCAAATCTAAACCATTACTATCAACAGGAAGCAGCAGATCTCCAACTTACCAATAATATTGCAAAAAGATTTGTTTCCAGCATCGTAACTATCATATTACTTAACTAATTCAGTCTGTATATTAATGCTTTAGGAGACCTGGTAAATATATTCATTCTCTCAATCTTCGTTTCTCAAAAAAAATCCCAAAATACGCCAGTCTCTCATCCCACGGTTTGAGAATCATCCATGTTGAAATTCTCTGTACTCTCTCCAATGCCTTAATGTGCTTTGAATGTGCAATGCTAAAAATTGGACACCGTATAATCTAAATGTGGCAATATATAGTTAAAATAACTCTGTACCTATAGCTATGTATAAGTACATTTGTTGTCTATTTGGATGTGTAATATGCCTGATACACTTGATCATATTGCACTCAACTGTATCATTGTCCATTTTCTCATTTTTAAAATCATATGAAAATGAAAGACAATAATGTGACTATTTACATAACTGCTGACAAATGGCAATATATGGTAATAGCACAGCTGAGAACATTTGCAAAATTATCATGCAATTTCACTTTAAACATACTTACAGCAGTAAACCAGAAGCAAAGTACTAGCAACTGCAGTATATGAGATGAGTTACAGACCAATATCTTTATAATCATCTTTTAAGTAATTGAAAAAGATAGCCAACTTTGTTGTGGTTAATAGCTAGTTTGTTAATGTTGACAACTAAATATGATGCTGTAAAGATCTTATTGCAGTATTAACTGAAATGAAAACAGATTTTTTCTTTGCAAAGATTTAATCTGGAGACTGCAAGGAAAACAGATATATTTGGAGAAATTGTACTGCCATGCCAGAGGGCAACCAGCATTTTCAATTCATGCCTCATTCAACTTAATTCATGCTTCAACAACCAGTTCAATAAGTGATAGTTAAAGCAGGGTTAATAGAATTGAGCCTGCATTATAAAAGGAAAAAAGTACTTGAAGGTTAAGTTTAGCTGAACTCAAGTTGTTTCCCATCTTAATTTTCAACAGAATGAACAGAAAAATGAATTACTCACCTCTAAGTGTAGGAGTAGCATTCATTTCGTGAAAATTAGACTACAAAAATTATAAAACCTGTCCTACACCGTCCTGTGGATTTGGTTATGTGATGTGACTGGGTGGAACGCTGACATGTGCCTCCTATTTGTAAGAGACCAGAGCGTTTAAAGGAACAGACATCCCTATGGATTGAAGACTTTAATGATAAATACAGATGAAGATGGTTAGATGTTGTGCTAACATGATAGTTCCTGAACTGCTGGTAGCCTGGAAATATCACGCCACAAGAAACAACTCATCGACAATGAATAATGCAGGCTGTAAGGTTAGACAGGTATTGTGGAGTTTTTTTCAACTTACCTTTGGGAGGCAGGGAGTAACTTTGCAGAACCTTTCCTTGGTAGATTAAATAAACTGTAGAGTCAATGCTAGAAAAAGTAGCATACGTTGTGTGTGAAAGGATTGCACTTGAAATGGTCCTTTTGGTGTCATGCTTCCTAAAAAAAATCTCGATTCAATTCATCCACCAATTCCATACATAGAACATTTCCTCATTTTCAACCATGTTCATATTGTATATCCATCCATACAGAAACTATTTGCATTCACATCCATACAGAATACGTGCTTCACAAAGATGGGGTCGAAAGTCCGGCAAGGGAGAAGGGGGCGTGGGGGTGGGACGTTGACCATGGGAGCAGTCAATGATGTTGGTTTTTAGATAATTTAAAGACAAATATAGAGGACTGGAGATATAGATGAGCTGGAGGGATAGAAGGAGGGAATTCTAGAGATTAGAGACATAATAACTGAAGGCTCAGCCCCTGATAACAGCTTAGAAGGGGTGTGTCACATAAAGCAGGCCTGAGACTGCCAAGAGAAGGGGAAGAGCAGAGGAGTGGGGGAGAAGTTAACAGAGATAGGAAGATGCACGTGAGTGGCGAGGACCTGGAAGTTGATCTGTTGGATGACAGGAAGTCCGACGAGAATGAGGGTGTAGAAACTGCAATAATTGGTACAGATGGGGGTATGGGCAGCAGAAATTTTGGATTAGCTGTAGTTTATGGATGGTGGAACTAAGTAGACCGGTGAGGAGCGTGTTTGAAAAGTCTGGGTGGGAAGTAACAAAGACGTGAATGACAGTTTCGGTGGGATTTTGTGTGTGATGGGGAAGAGGCAGGCAATGTTGCAGAGGTGAATTCTACATAACTACCATGCAGAATTGAAGAAATTGCAATAATCTGAGACTTTACGACTCCAATTCTGAATTCTCACTTTCTAAAAACATCTCAAAGAGGCACCTCTAAATAGTAACTCAAATGTGAGAAGTCCAAAATAAAATCCAACGTTTTCATTCCAACATTAACAATCTATTTCTTACATTTGAGGAATTCAAAATCTCTCATTGATATTAACCACAGTGTTCTCCCTTCTCAGCACACACTACAAATCATTTGGCTCTCCTTTCACACATATTTCACATCATGCTCTCAATCCTTCCAAACTCACTGCCATATATTCATTTTATATTCAAATGTAATATTCTTATATGGAATACGGATAACAGAAATGTAGGAATATTTTCAGGCAACTATTTTACAACCACTAACATTTTGAGTTTGAAAATGATCACATTACTACAAATTTCAAGGAATCTCTACAGCAAAGTTTAATAGCAAGTTTCGCCCACATAATATAAGTCAATTCACTTTACAGTATATTCTCTGAAGCACTTTGAAATGTCTCAAAGACATGATAAGGCACTATATCAAATGCAAGGATTATTATTATTATAAATATCGCTGCTTCTTGTTTCATCAATTAATAGCTGCAGCATCAACCCTATAACTGACAAAAAATAAAACAACTTGGTTATTTGCATTGTATTATTTAAGACCTGCACACAATCACAGGATAATTAAGTTAGAAATGTGGCTCTGTCAAATGGCAAGTGGAGTTGAAGTGTTTTATAGTTTGGCTGCATATGATATCACCGTTAAATAAACTAGGCATAGAAATACATTAATACAGAAATTAATTAACACTCAGTGGCATTGGCATCAATTTACAATGATCTTTTCACATGTATCAGTAAATAATGCCCTTATTACTAAAACCTCCACAAATGTGCCTTCCAGATATTCAATAATCACACAATGTGGTAACTTGAGGTTCTTATTTTGTGTCAAAGGAAAATGTCAAACTCTTCACTAAGTACCCATAAAATGTTGCTTTTATATGTTGCTTATGGGCATCATATACTAAAAAAAATCATAATTTTGCAAAATGTCTCCCTCTACTCCCAGTAATTTTAGATATAATGATATAATTTCTAAAGGATTCTTTATAACCCTCCAACAGAGCTAGTCAGGTTTTTGTATATTTTGTTCACATCGTATTCCAGTAATTATTTTCTGGAGGTTGATTTCACAAAACATGACCCACAAAGATTATTTTATTACTGACCCATAAAGTGGCCCCCAATCCCACAAGGTAACCTAAAGCCATCTCTGGATGTGTTAAACAATGCTCTGAAAGATGCTCTTTAAGCAACCACCCATTGCCTGGGTGAACAGTTTAAGATGAAGTGTTTCTATAATTTAAATAAGGTTAAATTCAATCAGTGAACAAACTAAATTAGCTTCAGAAATAAAAAAAGAACAGAGCAAAGTGGACAGAATTAGGAGAATTGTTTTAAAGAAGTTAAATGGAATTAAGCTATTTACATTCTATAATTCAAATGATACTTGGTATTTCACTTTAATAGTTTTTGGATAAATATCTGATGTTTGAAGAGTATTTTCATAAGAGTGTACTTTCAGCCACTGTGCTTGAGCTGAAATGTACTGAATTGTTTGAATCAGGGAGTCGAGTTGCTGGCAGCCAAAGTGTTACGGTGTTAACATATGCTGTGTAAAAACAGTTCAGGTAAAGTTCTAGCCTCTTCTGATACTGATGAGAAATCGATCTGCCCACTCATTCACTGCGTTGCTACAACTTAATGAATGCTGGTTAGTCTGGAGTATTATGTTGCATATTCAGAGCTGGTTAAGTCATGCAGTCAAAGTAACTTCATTTTTGCCTTCTGAAGAGCCATATTTTATCATTCTTCTCTAATCATGAAGAGGTAAATTAATGCAAACTGCATACCAAATTCAATATCCCAAAAGCCCATCTTTCTAAAAGTATCTGGTACAGAAATGAAGAAAAACCTAGTGCACAAATTAACTTCTTCTGTACAGTGTTAATTTAATAACAAGACATTTGCTCAATTACAATCAACAATTCTAGCATCATCAAATTAGCATTATTTCTGGAAATTCATTGAACGTGCCCTTTTGGTGCCTGGAAAGGATACAAGACTTGCACACTAATATTCTGCCAAAGCTCTAGGATTAAAGTGCAGTTGTCCTGGACCTTGTCAATAAGGCAGAAAAATCAATATCATGCTTTACAAATTATTTTAACAGTCAACTTGCAGAATTCTAGTATTTTTTTCCAATGACATAAACACAAGTTGAAGAACATTAACCCTATCATTTAAATGCAAGCAGTGTTGGCTACTTGTGCTTCACCATAAAATTATCCTGTGGGAATTGACAGAACCTTCAGAAATGTCAGGGAGGTACTCAGAATTATAGCAGCAAAAATAAATTAAATCATCTCAGTTTGTGCACAAAGGCCTTACAGTTTTTACATCAGAACAGAATGTTTACTTTGTTATTGAATTAACCCACATTATATCTTTCTGAATCCCTGTATTGTTTTTGACAGAATTGATCAAGGTTTCTTCTCCCTTTCAGGAGCCAAAGATATAAGAGCACAGTGTTGAGAAATAACCTTTCTAGACATCAACTTACCCTCTGGGGTATAATAGGCACCTGAAGTAGGAAGAGATTGATCCTAATGTGTGAACCAGGTTATCAAATGGTGCTGGGAGCACAGAGTGAGCGCTTGTCACTCTACTCCATACTCTTCCATATATTGCTTTAAAACGCTACACTTTATGGACGCAAAGCCTGTAATTTAAATAAATGGCTGGGAAAGAGCAAACCTGATGGGAATTTAATGTACGTACTAGTTCACTCTTACACAGATCAGCTGTTATGGGCAATAGCAAAAGAGTGATAGGTGGTGTACATCTGTAATGAAATCCAAATACTTTAGGAAATGCTACTGGGCAGAGAAGTAACTGATTTTGATAACTTATTTTGTCTGAATTTCAAAGCACTTTGCAATTTGTATTAACCAATGTTACTTTAGGTTATACAGTGTGATGATAACATATTCTATCTGAGAGGTCCAGTAATCAAACAACTGTTTAGCGACGTAGTATTTGACAATTTGACTTCACGCTGCAGGGAATAAAAGCTTACTTTCTCATGTACTTCAAGAATTGAAATGATCCAAACTGAAAGTACGAGAAATTAGCTAATTTAATTCAGCACAAAACTGAAGTGCCATTATGCATCATGGTTTTACACCCTATTATTCAATCTCTATTGTGCTGCACTATTAAATAGGTCCTGACAGCTGAGAGATTTCCCGCATTGGGAAGAGTGATCCACTTTTTGAGGGTTTTTTTAAATTGCACAATACAAGAATAGACTCTCGAGTGAGTCATAAATAACATCAAATCAATACGTACATTTCTTATTCTTAGTTTTGAGGTTCTGGGAACACAACTCACTTTTCAGACCCTGCATTTGAGTACCAGCTGTAAGATGTAATGGTGAATGGACATTTCCTCCAGCAACCTGTTTCTGGTTTCAGTCATGGTTGGTCTGGTTGCACATACTCCCTCAACCTTCCAACTACTGTATTCCCTGAATGACTACAAGTAAAACTGGGTTGTCAAATTCATTTGTAACCGGGAAGAAACACAACACACTGCAAGTCTCTTTGACCGTGCCTTCAGCTCCCCTCTCGACTCTCTTCCCCCTCCTCGCTCCCTCCCTTCCCCCCTCCTTGCTCCCTCCCTTCCCTCCCCTCACCCTGACCATTTCCCCCCTCCTCGCTCCCTCCCTTCCCTCCCCTCACCCTGACCATTTCCCCCCTGCTCGGGTCATGACCCAACTGTGCAGCGCCTTGGGACGTCCTCCTGACGTGAAAGGCGCTTTATAAATGGAATCTTGTTGTTGTTGTTATTCGCAATCTCGAAATTGGACAATGAATGTGAAACCAAAACCACCAAAATCTACGAATCCAGACAATAATCGCTGTCTTCACGCTCTGAAAAATAGTTATAGGTATGCAAGATTAGCCTGCAATTTGTGATATTGGACACATCCACAATTGCTTAACACTGACATTATTAGCCAGTTCAATTTCTATTTCTAGAACAATTATGGTACTCTGATTTCCGGCCCTTGGGATGTCCTCCCGACTTGAAAGGCGCTTTACAAATGTAATTTTGTTGTTGTTGTTTTTCATGCTTAGAAAACAAATACTTCTCAAAAGGAATAATAAAAGAAAATGATGAAAATTGTAACAAGGGCAGATTCTTCATGGATTTTAATCTAACAGTTGCTGACAGCACAAAAACATTGAAGAAGTTGGTATTTGAATGAATCATTCAGCAGTCTCTCCTTGGCTCTTGCCAACCTGCACTTCGTATTCTTTGGAATTAAGTAAACTGGGTGCATCCCTCTGGGGAAAGTTCTTATTCTATTCTAGAGATGGGAATTTTCCTGTCTAGGTGGTATGCATGGAATTTGGTCTGTGGTACTCTTAAGCATAGTGATGGGATTCCACATGGATCATTCAAATCACCAAGTTTGAAACTGAACTGAACAACTTAAAAAAAATACAGAATAAAGCCCATTATGCATGCATAATTTCTGTATAATTATTGTTCCATGTTTTATTTTAAAATATTGTATCATTTTTCTTTTTGTCTTAGTTTTGAATTTGTCCTTTTTTTGTTGCTAAAATAAGTAATCAGACTTGTATCTAAATTCAAATCAGGTACATGCGATAATTTTAGAATGAGGAACTGGTCCAGCATTAGCTAATGAAGACACTGATGAGTGTAAAGTATCTTATTTGATGGGCTGTGCCAGCAAATGTAAATATGGCTGCAGATGAATGAGGTGAACTTAAACAACAAAGACCATGGTTAAGAAACACAAGCAAGCTCAAATAACAAAGAGGACACTGAGTAGAATGATGAAAGATAGAGGAATTGGTTCCAAGAGTGGGAATGTTGCAAATCCTCTCATTCCAACTTTGCAGCTAGCAAAGTGAATAATTATGGCGGATATTTGACAATGTTCCCGGTACGTCTCAACCTTGCCAATATCTTAGATAAGGTCTTTCTCATGCTGTGGCAGCAAGATAGAACCTGTCTGTCAATTAGTGGAAACAATGTGTTCTTTTAGTGTACTGAGGAACATCTCCAAATCAATCACACTAAGGGTACTGGGACATCAGCAAAAACAGTGGAGACACTGCTTACTACTAATTTAAGTGATGATCTGTTTTTGTACATGGTTGACTGCTTGTTTTATATGAAAAATTTAGAAAAATAAATAGTAATAAAATTGTATTTCATGTACATTACATCAAAATATATTCCATATTTCACAATGATAAAAGTAAGATGATGTCTGTCAGAATCTGCTTTATTCTTGAAATCCTCCATTGACCACCAAAACCGAAATATTAGGAAGTTCATTAAAATTTACATTTTGGACCCATCAATTTACTACAGGTAATAACTAAATTTGCTTTGGAGAGGAAGGAGAAAGGGATGGGAAGCAGCCCTAATGAGGAATAAACACTCCAGACCTCAAGGGTTGATCTGTTAAAATAATAATAATAATCCTTGCATTTGATATAGAGCCTTATCAAGTTTTCAAGAGGTCTTAAAACGCTTCACAGAAAAAACTGTTAAGTAAATTGACAGTATATTTTGTGGGCAAAACACAGCAGTATTCCACAAACTATCGTGGATTGAGTGACCAAATTAGTATTTTATTATTATTATTTTTTGAAGGGATTAATACCCCCAGAAAAGCTATTCACCAATCGACTAACAACCGGGTTCCTACTTACTGCTGGTAAACAGAGGTGTGTGGAGTAAGGAAACTTGTCCAACATTTCACCCTGCCTGGAAATCGAACTCAGGCCCTCTTGCTTGCGAGGCATGTCCTATAACCACTGAGCTAAAATGCCTCCTGTGTGCAGGTTACTATAACTAGATGCCTGCAATTCTTGGTCAAATGACTGTGTTGGTTCAAATGCTGCAAGTGAGGGGAATTCCAATTCCAGATGGTGTTCTACATATTCATGTGTCACCATGCAATACCGATTTTACCAGCCATTTCAACCATATAAGTTTGAAGACTTCATTACTCATTGTTTGGAATCTTATTTATTAACAGTCTTCTGGAGCGATTGATGGATTCATTTATTTGTAATACACAAGTATTCTACAGGCACACAATGGAACCACATTTCCAATTCCACTTCATTTGGAGAATAGAATGAAGGAACTGTTACCTTGTGCTTTAATTGGAAATATCAATTTACCTTAGATTTACGGCAAAACTTTAAGACAGTCCATTCTTTGTGTCAGATCAGGTACTGATTCAACTGCCATTGTATGGATCCCTACTGTTCTGAACCTTGGAACAATGTCTTCAAGTCACAAGAACCAATGCATGAAAATTCAACATATATTAATTTATGTAAACCTAAATTCAGATCCCACAAAGGCATTACTGGGGGTCAGTCAGAGTTATACATATTTACCCTTTCATTAACCTCAAAACCAAGGCGTGCTCACTCAAGGAATCACTGAGGAAAATGTTTTACAAGATTAGAAACAATTGCAATATGCAATCCAATGGAGCTAGGCTTAGGATGCAAGTCTCTGATATTGTTCAGCAGTCCACTCACATCCAAAGCTATCAGTATTGAATTACTTCCAGTTCAAAAGCAATAATAAGTTTATCCCATTTCTTGTAAGGAATGCTTGAAATATGGGAGTGAGGATCAAGGTTCTTAGATGAACACCATTTAAATAAACCTCTTCTGCTTGGCAATGTATGCTTCACTTGTGGATGAATTACACACTGACACAATGACTTCACCAACATTGGTGGTACGCCTGGTTTCAACATTCGTTCCCTTTCAATAACCAATCAGGCTGTTTGATCTAAATGAATGATCTGCCTGACAACAGCAAAAAGTGATCTTTTTTGTGGGACATCAAGATCAGGTAGGCAAAACCTTTCATGTCAGGTGGTCTGAAAACCATCAATCACAATACCAGTAGTGCATCGCGAAAATAATTACTTTTGTGTCTTTCCCTCTGAAATTTCAGAACCACTCTTGGGATCAGGAGAATTCGAAGGTAATGTATACAGAAACGTCTGCCTCCATAAAACAAAGCATCCAGTCCCCAGATTGACATCTACTTTCGTGCATTATTCATTCTCTGCATCCTCCACACAGGACTGGTTATCCTGTAATCAATGAGATCTACGGACGGCTAACCCCAAGTGCTGGGCTACATTGAAATTGATCATCCACTAATGTGGATAAATCACTGATCAACTGTCCAAATCAGCTCATGCACTGCTCCTCCGGTTAGCTATTTTGTCAATAGTGTAACTGGGTGGTACACCAACAATAACTATCAGGACAATGTCTTCATTAAAGGTTTGAGAGCAGGTATTGCTTTGCCTGTTGACTCCGATGTGTTATTTTCTAAAGTCAGACTGACATGCACCTAAATTTGCAAGTCTTCCAGAGCCAACTGTGCTGCTTAAAGCTCACCTGTGCAAATCTGCTAGTATGATTCCTCACAGACATGTATGGTTGTCTTTCAACTGGTGGATAAAAACAAACTGAAAAGCCATTGAACTTGACCTAATGTCAGGATGGATAGACAGATTTTCTCAAATCACCAAATTACCCATTGTTTCAATACTGGTAGGCACTTCAATCGTACACCGTGTGGAGGATGCAGAGAATGAATAATGCACGTTTTCACAGAGCAGATCTATCTCTCACCAAATTTCCCACTGTTTCAATACTGGTAGGCACTTCAATACTACACTCTGTGGAGGATGCAGAGAATGAATAATGCATGTTTTCGCAGTGCAGATCTATCTCTCTATTCCCCAGTTCCAGTGCACACTTAATTTGAGTTACACCAAAATAAGGGGAACAAAATGTATACAGAAAAGTGTATTTCAGCTGACATACATGCAGTAACCACTGTGCTCTAAAATAACTCAACCTTTAGCTTATTTTAAATAGATGTATTTTATGCATAGAAAATTACACCATCACAATCTGCAACTTCCAGTAATCCACAATTATATTTTTTTTTTCTACACTGTGCACTTTACAATATTAATTGGCCTTTGCACTTCTACAGTAATTTGCAATGTGAGGTCACGTATTTTCCCAATAACCTGAAATCAAGTCCATTTAATCCATGGAAATCAATTTGTACATGTAATCAGTGATGCAAAATGGTGCTACATACTGTGACATTCACTTACTGATCATGAATGTCCCCAAAAAAACAATGCATTGGTGTGGTTGCAGGAGCAGCAAAAAAAAATACAATTCACCCAGTATGTTCTCATGAGTGAGTCACGATTACACACAAAGTGATTACATGTTTGCAGATTCCTGGAATAAGTTATCAACTGGCATTGCGTCTTGCATTAAGGAATTTCACTTCCATCACGAGAAAAATTATGGTTGTTTTTGGATGCCCCGATCTATTTGAAATGGTTACACATTTAGGAACCTACTGTGCATCTTTAATTTCGTGCTGTTGAATTGAAATCTAAAAATGGAACTCAACTGGATGCTTAACCTTGAAATTGCCATGGAGAACGAATAAGAGTAAAATAAAAGGGTGAATCAGGTGAGCTGCATAAAGGGAATAAACTGAAAAATAAATAAAAATAGTTCTTTCCAATACTTCAAAGACATGTAGGCACACATAAGCAAATCTCTGAAGGTGGCAGTACAGGTAGATAAAGCTGTTAAAAAAGCATATGGGATACTAGGTCTTATAAATAGGGGCATAGAATTCAAAAGTCAGGAGGTTATGTTGAATATTTATACAATGCTGGTTAGGCCTCAGTTAGAGTACTGTGTTCAGTTCTGAGCACCGCACTTTAGGAGAGATGTTAGGGCATTGGAGAGGGTGCAAAGGAGATTTATCAGCATGGTACCAGGAATGAAGGACCTTAGTTATGAGGAGAGGTTAGCGAAACTAGGATTATTCTCCCTAGAGCAGAGAAGATTAAGAACGGATTTAATAGAGTTTTCAAGATAATGAGACGATTCTCAAAGCGAGCACAGGCTGGGCAGCAGACAGCTGAGCAGGAACCAAGCAAACATATCAAATGAGATACGTGCTGAGTGGAACCCTGAGCAAGTCTCACTGCAGAACCAATTCTTGGAATGAGAGCATTTCTCCCCATCTATCTCAGAAACCACTGCCTACCTTCCTTCTAAGATAACTACTTACCTTGCACAGCTCACAGTCATGGACCAATGCAGAGAACATAGCTACCCAAACAACACCTTAACTGGTACCAGCATTTAAATGAACACCAGGACAAAGGCTCCATGTCAGCCCTCTTTGACTCAATATCATAATTAGTGGTATTGTACAATACAGTCAATTCACTTTACAATATATTCTATGTAGCACTTTGAGACGTCTTGAAGACGAGATAAGGCCCTATACCAGCTGCAAGGATTATTATTATTGGGCAACCATTTGCTGAGAAGAAGTACTAGCTAGTAGTTACAGAATTTTTTGGGGTGTCAGCCAGGTGTCTGACAATACACAGAAAATATATTTACAAGTTTGGACATTAATAAATTGAATGTAATATTTTATTTGTGAGGGGAAAAACACATTTTGAAGAAGAGCAGATTCACTGTGGAAAATTCAGGAGTTGTCACTTGTGGACTGCATCTTAAATAATTGGACAGGGCTGTTTTGGTGCAAGTAGGAGGCACTTGTTACAATATGTTACTTCATTTCGGCCTGCAATTATATCCATTAGAAAGTGGAAGGAAAAGAAGTGGTGACTTAAAGTTACCAAAATCTGTATGCTTTCGTAAGTCCCAGTAGAGAAATCAAGAAAGCAGTCATTGAGGAGAGTCATTACCACTCAAGAAACAGAAACTTTAGTATAACTGACAGACCTAGCACACCAAGAATATCAGCAGGGAATAGTTGTGCCAAACGTTTCATTCTTTCACCATACATACAAGGCTATAATAGATCATAAGTAAAACAAGGTTGAGCAGTCAATGTCCTGTTTCCTTTGGACACATCCATAATCTACGATTGTCCTTATATTTATGCAGCTGTCAGGAATGGAAGGAGTTCTAAAAAATTGAAAATTCATACTGGGCAGGTCTCATCACATTGCCATGATAAGAAGAGGGGAAGTCATATTGGATCTGATCAGTACTGTTCTAAGGAGTGGAAAAATCAATTTCCAACCAGCCTGAGACAAGATACTTTGGCAAGCTGTAAAACAAAGCACTGTGCCATAATCCATGCTGTTTATCACTCATCTCCAATTGCTTTTTTTTGCCATATCACACCCTTTTGGCATGTGTGCCTCTTTCTTTGTCCTATTAACCAGAATCTCATTCACACTAATAGTGTGAAAAATAACACATTCTTTAACTACTTAACCCGGTGCCTTGGGACATCCTTCTGATGTGAAAGGCGCTATATAAATGAAATGTTGTTGCTGCACTTCACTAGAACAAAGAACAGAGATAAGATGTAATTGGCTTCTTAAAAATTCCAAAAGATTTTGTGAGATTAATAGTGAATAGTTACTCTCATTATTGGTAAATCAGTAACTACGGGCACGAGCTCAGGTTCATCATTGAAAGAGGTAACAGAGAGGTTTAGAAGGTATCTTTTCATGCACAATATTAATGGAATGCCTGCCACAAATAATTTTGCCACAAGTGGCTATTGAGGTTGGGGCCACAACAATATTTTTTCAAAAATAATCCTTTCATTTGATATATTGAAAATTATGGAGTGTATGTAGGGAGACTGGAAATATATCCAATTCTATTTAACTTTGAGAAACAAAGTGGTTGTGGTTGTGGATTGTGGTTGTGGATTCAGCTCTAGCTAGAGTGAGGAGTGCCATAAGTAGGCCATATTATAAAGGTGCACTTGGTAATGAACTGGATGTGGGGGAGAAATTTAGCTCTCAGTCAACGTGGAACAGCAAGGTTGTGCAGCACCTGGTTCAACCTGAGCGAGCAGAAAGGAGGTTGATGAAATTGGAGTCAGAAGCAAGCAGGTGTCGGCCAGAACCAAACAAAGTGGCTTCTATCTTCAACATTTGAAGAAAACAATTTAAATGGGAATGGAGCAGGGAATTTGAATCGCAGTGGATAGTTTCATTGGAGGATGTTGCTATCAGCATTGACTTGCCAGGCTTGCAGGAGTGCAAGACTTGACACGCTGCATTGCAATTCTATGATTCTATTCTATGCAACTCGATCCACTCATCCTCATGAGCATAAATATTGATTAATCTTGATTAATCCTTAGACTGTCAGCAAGTCTACTAAGCTTCCTGTGTCTGTGGGCTGGCAAATTGTGTATATTTTCAGCTCGCAGATAGGGATGTTGCAAAAAAGACACCACTACTGCAGCGTAGCTATATCAAAATAATGTTACAACTGTTATAACAAAATAATGTTACTCGCTATAACTAACTAAAATATGGACAAAAAAGGCACATATTTGAAAGCCAAAAATAAAACATAAGGAGAACTCTTTTTGTTGTTGTATTTTCCTTTTTCTCACTTAACCTGTTGGGGATAAATTGACTTAAGTCTATTACTTGCCTTTTTGCTTCTTTTTTCCTGTTCCGCTTATTAATTTTCGAATGCGAGATCAAGGTATCTGCAGGAAATGTTTTTGATTAGTTTAAAAAGCAGCTTGGCAGTGGATGAATGACTTCGGAAGTCATCTCTCCCTTACCTCTCCCCCATCTAGTTTCCTCCTTCCTTGATGATCCAGCTGTGACCTAGCTGAAAGGAGCTAACATTCCTCCAGCAAGCAAAACCCATTTAATAAATGTAAATTGAAACTGGGAATCAAATGTTGGGGTCTGAGTTAAAATTCCAGTCCCATTTTTTCTAATAAATACTATTTAACTCAAAGGTGAACAAAATAATTAATTACAGGTGACCACAAGGAAATATCTTGTGTTTATCCATCTTATCTCCTAAACACTTACCAATGAAACTGTATTGTCTGCCAGAAGATATTGATTCTGCTCAACTCACTGCATTGATCTTGGCTCCAGTTATCAGTATTACTGTCACATGTCAAAAAGACCAAAACAAGACAGGGGCTTATTGATGTCTGTAATATTTAGGCTTATTTTAATTTAAAAATCACTTAATTATGTGGAAAACTTTGGCAAGAGTTTTATACTGCTTAAGTATTCAAACTAGCTGTTCCCATTACAGCCAACTCATGGTGATTTATGTGCACTCGGGCGTCGGTAAAGACCGCCCAAACTCATGTTGCAAAGGACTCTTGATGAGACCAGAGAAAAGAAACTCTTACTATTTTAATTTGGGCTCAAACCTAGATCCCAAAAGTGGGTTAACTTGTTGCATTATTCAGTTTGTAAAACAACCAGTACAACAATCCTCTTAATGAAATCAAAAAGTATTCTGTGCACATAAAAATGTAATCCAAATAAACCTTAATAATGTAATGTTAGTGAATTATACTATGAGATTCAAATGATTCATTTGGGATACCACCATAATGACATTTTGCTCGTCAGTCAGCACTATTTAAGCTATTTGTAGGTGATGATTCTACACATTTTATTTAGGCAATAAAACCAATTGCATCAATGAAAATCTGGAAACATATCCCAATGCATTGATTGCTTTTCAAATGCACGACAATAATTAATTACTATCTTTATAGTTCTAAAGTAAATAAATCAGCAATGAAGGACTAATGTAACCATCTCTCTGCTTACATCGGTCACTTCTCCGTTACAATTCAATTTTGGAACATTAAAGTCATAGCTTTATACTACAGAGATGTTAAAGCAGTACACCTATATTGCATAGAGCCATGAAGTCTGACACAACTATTATTCTTTGATTCTATTAAGGTATAGCGAGATTTTTGAAATATAAAGCAAAGAAGCAATATTGTATACACAAAATGATCACAATGATGTAGATAATATTACAACTGTTGAATAAATGTTGTGTTAATTTATTAGTACTTTGCAAAAAGAAAGATCATTTATTTTGGGAAACAATGCACCGGAACATGAAATATTGTAATATATAAAGGTCAAAATAATTCTTAATGCTCACCACTGAAAATTACAGTACACCAGTACAAACATGGTTTAGGTTCAGCTTCAACTGACACCAATTCATGGCTGAACTGACATCTTCATTGGTTGATCAGAATCATAAATATGAAAAACAATCCAATTAAGATTTAATGAATAATCTTTAAAAGAAATACTGGCATACAATATGAGAAAGGGATCCCATAGGTTCATTACCCCTCAGATGCTTTCCAAATTACTCTTCACAAAGCATCATGGTTCATTTGTTGTATTCCAAAGGCTGAACACATAACTGGTTTAATTCTCCATAATAATGTTTTCATTACTTAAAGCACAGAAAGTCATAAATTCTAATTACTGCAATTATGCAAAGTTGGCTTTCATCTATTCTTTACTGCGTACAATACAGTAGTCATCTTACAAAACTAACGTGTTTCAAGATGATCAATCTTGTTTATTCAGTAATCTAGCTGAATGTTTAGCCAGGTGTAAATCAGGATTAAATGTCACAAAATCAATTACCACAAAAGTTTGGGCTGAAATTTAGTATATAACAAAACCAACCTCTTTGACCAACCATAAAATACTTACATATACAGATGAAATAATTAAATCATTTTTTGTTAGCAGATTTGAATGGTTCAAAAGCCACAAAATGAAGTCCTGATGATTGGGATAGTTGTCTTATAAAAAGGATGGACCATCTGATCAGCAGTATAATCAGAGAATGTATTAGTTACGCTTGCATACGTTTAGAAGCAAACATACAAAATATTACCAATCCCCGATGGAAGCACTGACCCTGATTAAAGAGTGCCCATCTACAACCTTTTTGAAGCAACAGGAAAAGTATTCATTAGCTTCAACCTGGAGTGGCCGTTAAAGTGAAGCACCTCATTAAGCACATTGCTGTCCTATGTACTAGAGGAAACTCTTCAATTCAGCCATGCACAGTGAGGCATTTCCGTCACAAGATTCTGGACTAGTAAACTTCCAGATGATTAAAACAAAATGTTTACTGCAGTCAGAAAACATTTACACACTAATGACACAATGACTCTAATCAATTCCTTAGCCTTTAATTACCTTTATATAGATTGCATTAGATAGGTCAAGATCGTGCAAGGCACTCTTAGAGCTGATGACATTATTTTCATTTCCTTAGTCTCCAAGGCAACTGGTATTTACTTTGTAAAGATGGTTTAAAAAATGTAAGATCTTTTGTGAAAAGTTAATAGTTTATGCCTTCAACTCACAGAAAATAATAAAGCAATAAGACTGTTAAAATGTACTCTCTGAAGAAATTACATCAGCAATACATAGGAAAAGTAGAAATTGCACAGTCCACTTACTGTTCTTTCCAAGTAGCCACATTTCAGCACAAGTCTCAGCCAGCAATTTAAAGTCTAAACCTTAAGGTGCAGTTCTGACCTGTACATCAACAATTCCAAGAACAATTCACAGATCCTCCACATGAAAATGACAGATTAAACACACTAGAATGAACAGCTACAATGTCAAATTGCACACTGGCACTATTATTATGCAGTTGAAGTCTTGAATTACAATTATATCTTAGGTCCAGGCAATACAGGATTGTGTTTCTGAAACATGAGCACCAGAATGAGTTATTCCCCTTCCCCCCCCCCCCCCCCCTGAGTTATTTGGCTCATCTCCATAACAAACACTTGGTTAAAGCAGGTGAACAGAAGGGGATAGGTCCAGAACAATCAGTCTTACTGGTGTAGCAGGGTTTCTCTGCTGCAGACATTTGATAACAGCATAAAAGAAACTGGGTTCTGAATTACAGTCTAATAATAGAATATCATGTAAATAGCAACCTTATTCAAATTGCCTCTCTTCCTTTAAACTTCATAATCATTGTTGGATTTGGTCACAAAATATGCAATGAACCGTACTGATGTGCTGAAAGAAACACTCATTTGAAAATTGAAACCAAATGCATTTTGTTTAGTTGACAACCTGTCATCATTACACTGAACGTCTTTCTTACATTACTTCATTCCTTTTTCGGTATAACGTGAATTCTTTGCTGCTGATGAGTTTTAAACACGTTACTCAACCAGCAAGATTATCCTATTAAAAAGGAACATGTTTAATGCCGTGGTCTGCTGTTTGTACAGTATTCTCATGCTAAACAAAACAGGACTGTTGTGTATAGTATTAAATGCCCATGCTCTCAGGGAATCAGTTTCAAAGCTCCTGCTGTTATTGTTCAAATTTATTGCAGTAATGATTCAATACCATCTGAATAAAATGTCTGTACAACATATATATAATGATAAAGAACTAAAACTTCAAGGCACATACACCAATTCACAATGTATCACGAAGGAAATACCAACAAGGTCAAAAACATAAATATCAGGAAAGATTTTTGTCTGCTCATAACCTTTCATTTCAAATTTATAAATACCTTCTATGGTGTAACCTTGCAGCCATTAATGCTTGTATATTCAATACTCCTGCAACATAATATTTAAATAAGCACATTGTTGCCTGCCCAAACATCTTTGACTATTTCGAAAGTTTCAAACCAATGGAGATATATTTGTTATCAGATCTTTCTTACATCGAATTAGCAGGTTTCTCTGTATCTTAATACTTACCAGAGTAAAAATCTTGAACTTCAGCACATTCTTGCTTTGCACAAAGCTATTGCAACAGAAATAAAATTAAAATCAAGTATCTTGATATCCAGAACGCTGTGCATTGCCATGCTCTGAAAATGAGCACAAACCTCCTTATGCTAAGGATTCTTTCAGCGATCAAGAAACCAGTTAGGTTATCTTAGCATACTTTATGTTATCCTCTATCTGCAGCTCCATTTTACAATCCAGGTCTTTGCTGAAGCCATGGCAATTAGTTTTCCAGACCTCACAGCAATGCTGAAGACAGCTAAGTGGGTTTAAGCACACCCTGGCAAGCCTTTCACATAAATTAATAGCAGGTGCTGGAACTCAATGTACACTTTCTGCCCAGGAGATGACTAGGGGGTTGTCCAGTGTTCTCTTTGAATGCTTAACAGTCATTCCCACAGTTTACTTCTATCTTTTGCCCGTCAGGTCGTAATCTAGCCACCGGAATTAATTTACAATTTTAGCTGACACAAAAGCAGTAATCTCGTTAAACCTTGGATCACAAGTGGTAAAGGCAGGTAAACCTTCAGCAATACAAACATAATTACTCTGTAAGCTGTACCAGAGTGACTAAAACAAGAGTTTTCATATTTTGCTTCCTGTTTATAAGAACAGCATTAGAAGTATTTAAGAGGGAAGTAAAGATGCATTTTCTTTTAAAAGAGATTCAACATTTTATTGAAGAAAAATTAAACAATCAGGTGAGCATTCCATACAATGCTTAATAGAGACTTGCATATCAGGAGGGATTACACCAATACATTTTGATTCTAGTAGCTTTTGCATAAATGTGTGATTAACTATAGACAAACGAGGTTTGAGAGAAACTGAATATAACGGCGATTGGGGGCTACACAGCATGGATGACAAAATACCCATCTGTTCACAGCGAAGGATTAAATTAAATCCCATTGAGTCTCTGTACTGACAAAACCAAAAGTGGTAACCGCCATAATGGCAGTTATGGAGTCCTGTAGCTCAGTGGTTAGAGCACTCGCTTTGCAAGCGAGAGACCTGAGTTCAATTCCAGGCAGAGGGCGAAACCTTGGGCAAGTTTCCTTACTCCAAACGCCTAATAATAATAATCCCTCCAAAAACCAAAATCAATAATAAATTGGTCATTTTCAATCTACGACTGTTTGTGGGACATTGCTGTGCGCAATTGGCTGCCGCGTTCGCCCACAAATATACAGTCAATTCACTTTACAGTGTGTTCTGTGAAGCGCTTTGGGACGTCCTCCCGACGTGAAAAGCGCTGTATCAAATGCAAGGATTAATTAATTAACTCTATTTGTGGAGTCCTGTAGCTCAGTGGTTAGAGCACTCGCTTTGCAAACGAGAGACCTGAGTTCAGTTCCAGGCAGGGCGAAACCTTGGGCAAGTTTCCTTACTCCACACGCCTAATAATAATCCCTCCAAAAAAACGGAACAATAATAAATTGGTCATTTTCAATCCATGACTGTTTGTGGGACATTGCTGTGCGCAATTGGCTGCCGCGTTCGCCCACAAATATACAGTCAATTCACTTTACAGTGTGTTCTGTGAAGCGCTTTGGGACGTCCTCCCGACGTGAAAAGCGCTATATCAAATGCAAGGATTATTATTATTATTATTATTATTATAACAACAACATTGCACCAAAGTCAGATTTTTGCAATATTGTTGAATGGCAAGCCCAAAAAAGTGTTAGAATCATGCTGGAAATTACAATATGTATACAAACCGAGAAAACTAGCAGACTCTATTAGGTATACGAACAGGTGAAAATACAAAAAAAAAAATTCATTTTTTATTTCCCAAACCAGCATTCTCACTTTCTGAGTATGTGTTAGTATATGGGATACAACAACAACAACAAGATTACATTGATATCTGGTAACTATAGTACTTCTTTCACCAGTTGACTTTGTGAAAGCACAAACGTTAATATAAGAGAAAGTGATTTGGAAAATGATCTACAGTACCCAAACACTATCTACAAGTACACAACGAGCATCAGTAATTTGAAAATCACAGATTGGATGTACATTGTTTTTGTTTTGCAACATTGCGAGTTGTGATGGACCACTTTAACAGCATTTATTCTCTGCATTTGTCAGAGCTCTGCTAATTGCTGCATCCCCACAACCATTAGTTTGAGTGTTTGTACAAAAAGCAAACAATCAGCAGCCTCCCCCCGCTGAGCACCACTGCCTTATTTAAACTTGAGGTGGTTTCAGTACATTAATGACAACTGCTATGGCTGATTTATTTTAAATTACAATTCCTCTCCAAGTAATAATTACAGGTGAAGTGCAAAGAAAAAAAATGTGCGATCCACTGCAATTATCTGGGACAGAATGATATAAGTTACAAGATGGAAGATGAAAAAAAGAGTGATTCATCTTGTTTGATCCAGTTTGGTAGAAAAAGTTCCTGTGTTTTGTTTTTGGAAGTGGGGCTGTTTGCTTTGAAAGACAATTTATTACGAAATTGATTCTAAAACATCTACAAGACTGTATTTATGACTCCAGGTGATGTGATGCAAATTGAATTGAGCACTTCCATTGTTTGGGTCGACTTAAGTGACGACCACGACATGGCCCTGAGATGAACAAAAGTATCCACTGAAACAGCTCCAAAATAGGACACGGCTGAATGGGCAACAAAGTAGGTCTCTTAGTTTCAACAACTGGAATAGGTATTATCTTTGCAAGTACTACATTGAAACAGTATCATGAATACAGTATCATAAATCTTTTATGAGCAATTATACAGTCAATTCCCACGCAAAGAAATACAATAATAAATTACAAGTTTCTGCCAATCTGAATCAAACAAGATTAATCACTTTTATAAATTAAGTCTGTTTTTGCTCAAATAATTTGCTACTTATATGGAGGTCCACCAAACCATGTTATGCAAATGTGTTGTGAATTTGAATCTCATAACCTTACAATCTCACAAAGCTTTTAACACCATATTGGGCATTCACTTCACGGTTGTTTGTGGGACATTACTGTGTGCATATTGGGTTCTGTGTTAGTCTACCCATATACAGTCTTTACAGTAAATCCTGAGAAGCACTTTGAGATGTTTAGATGACAGCATGTTTTGGTGATAAAGCGCTATCTACATGAAATAGAAATATTGTATATATTTGTAAGAAGAAAATTCCATTTGCTACAGATCATAAGAATGTTTTATGTTCTATACCTGTATCCAAAAGATCAAAACAATTCTTCTGCTATAAACTTACTTCTGGGCAATGAAGCTACTTGTTGATTACAAAAGTCCCTCAAGTCTCCAAACCATGTCTCACTTTACAATAAAAACCAACACTGATTTACATGGCAAGAGTATCTCATTAGCAATAGGATTTGTTGTACTAATTGCCAAGTTTGCTTTGTAAAATTCACAGTGCGCAAATCTCAGATAGGCAAAGTCTGATAAAAGATTTCTAGACAAAAACTAATTCAGTTGCAAATATAGTAAATTGGATCATATGGTATGAAACATATCCTAATTAAATAGCCTGGATAAAAGGGTTCTGCATGTCCTTTTTAAAATAGATGTCCTTAAAAGAATCATTGGGGTACTGTAAACCCCAAACTTCAGGAAAATCCTGGTGAATCTTAGCAATATGCCCAATTTAGAAAATAGTCTCTCCTAAAATGAAATTTCTAAATATAAGAATGGATTGAATACTCCTTATCCTAGAAGCCTCTAGACATCATTTAATTTATTTAAATTACAGCACCCGAATCAAGCAAAAGTACTTAATATTTAAACAAGTTTATGAAAAAATCCAATACTCAAGCCGTTATGAGGGCAAGTCCCAAACTGCAGCACTAACTAATAAGTACCATCTTGTAACCAAAACACTTCAATGTAAAAACTCTATTGATGAAAAGCTTTGCAATCACAGATATGCCCATGAGTATTTCAAATGCAAGGATTATTATTATTTGACAAACAAATAGCTTTCAAATACTTCAGCCATCGAATAGTTCAGTTATGTGCTGCGGAATTGCATCATTAAAAAAGGTAGATTTACTCTCCAGACACTGAGGGTCTTAAATTGTAAACACTCATTTACTATGTTTATTTAGCAAGACGAAGAGAGGATTAATAGAATACAGGGCAACCCTGTTATAAAACCGCCTCGCCAGAACCCAAGTGTTATACCATTGGATATGTTGTGGACTCATGGTCCTTGAAAATGTGCCTCTAGGCTGGAAGTCAGAAGCAATGTCAGCAGAAACCTGCTAATCAAGAAATTGGATCAATTTTTCATGGCCCCATTGTAATCTGAAGTTTCATTTTATGTACCCTAAACACTGAGTTACAAAGGGCTTCTATACCCTGTATACCTCGATCAAATTACATACGAACGGTACACAGATTGTTAAACTTTTGTTTCGAAGCTGCCTCCATAAGAATTGCTTCGGGTCTAAAATTGCAAAATATCAATCGTGCAGATCTGCCATGTGGAAGAAGTTAACTGAAACATATTGGTTTTTTTTTAAACCATGTTTACGGGAATACATTTTGTACAGATGAGACTCAAAATTTGAAAGTGTTTTGCAATATTCTTATAGAGAAAAACCAGGTTAGGCATGATGTCAGGTGTAATCTGCTCAGCAGGACCAAGTCATTCCTATTCTTTTATCATCCTGTCATAAAGATCACTGGAAAAAGCACAGAAGCACCTTGCATAATCACCATGATGGCTGTAAAATAGAAGTATATCTCTGTCCTAACAATGTCCTGACATGGAATCCTGTGAATAATGGGTATATTAATATTTTGCCATTGTTTACAACTGATCCATTGTCCTTTAAGTATTCTTACTGGTTACCATATTGTACAATAATAATAATAATCCTTGCATTTGATATAGCGCTTTTCATGTCTTCTAGATGTCTAGGCATCTCGAAGCACTTCGCACTTGCCGTGCAAGCGAGACACCTGGGTTCAATTCCAGGCAGGGCGAAACCTTGGGCAAGTTTCCTTACTCCACACCCCTAATAATAATCCCTCAAAAAAAACAATAATAAATTGGTCATTTTTAATCCACGACTGTTTATGGGACACTGCTGTGTGCAATTGGCTGCTGCGTTTCGCGCACAAATGTACAGTCAATTCACTTTAAGGCATATTCTGTGAAGCACTTCAAGACATGAAAGACGCTATATCAAATGCAAAGAATATTATTATTTTTGTACAATATAGTAACCAGTTAAGCATACTTGAAGGACAATGGATCAGTTGTAAACAATGGCAAAATATTAATAAACCCATTATTCACAAGATTAATGCTTTTAGAATTTAATGTTACCGTGCAATATTCGTTTTGCATCACAACAACTTTCTTATTTGTTTAGGATGCTGAGTTTCAACAGTCTACAGAATTTCATTAGTTTTACATCCAGTTAAGGCTTCAAAACAATCTCATCCTTTTAGTAACAACACCTTATTCGACCTAGGGTAATCTCTCAATGAAGAGTGTCAGCCGTTCTGACACTATGCAGCATTATAAACAGATTAATTTATTTGAAAGTATTTTAAGACTCAATTGACTTTCTAATTCACCACTCCTCAAAACGTTAGTTGCTCTATTCTTCAGTGCAAATAAAATCCGGTACAGTAATAATCCTCTATTTCATGTGTTCGTTGTGCCACATTGTACAACTGAATTAATACTGCAACAATTTCAGGCAGAAGTAAACCACTGGGCTAGGATTAAATTGTACACCATCAGGCTTCTTGAACCATCAGCGTAATAAATAATACTAATCGTAATTACACCAAATGACATTTTTGCAACACAAGGACACATTTCGACATCACGTGTGTCATCCCATTGAGTGGTGATCAGAAGAGATTTACTGAGTGCCTTGTAAAAGGACAGCAATATTCTTTCAAATATATAGTTTACAGTAGCCCCATTTGCAAGAATCAATGAAGAATATAATCACAAGGTGACAACTGAAATTTCACTAAAATATCACAGAATTGTCAAGTATTCAAGTGTTAGGAGTTGTATAACTTCCCATGGTAACTTAGCAAAAATGAACAGAAGTAATTTATTTTATCTAGAATCCCAGTCCCTCATGGTGTCCTGTAGCATAATAGTTAGCACGCTCGCCTCGCAAGCAAGAGAACCCGAGTTTGATACCCTGGGGGGGCAAATCTTAGGTAAGTTTCCTTACTCCACATGCCTCTGTTTATCGAGCAGTAAGCAGGAACTCAATTGTTACTCAATTGGTGGATCGCTTTCCAGAGATAATAATCCCTCCAAAAAAATATTCACTCAACTTATTCACAACTTTGTGGGACACTGCTGTGCACAATGGGCTGCTGCAATTCATCCACAAAATACACAGTTAATCCACTTTATAATATATTCAATACATATATCAAATGTAAGGACTATTAGTCATAGCTGTAACATTTGTATCACAAAAAGTTTATGCCACTTCAGCATCGCTCTGACATTTCTGCCCGATGTTGTAATAATAAAAATAATGTTCAGTTCCCTCCTGAAAATGACGAAGACTAATCTGCCAGAAAAACAATCGTACTGGTCTGTTCTCTCCATAGATCCGTAAAATATGATCTGAGTGCAAAAAACAAGTTTTACAGCCACATGGAAAAAATACCAGGCATGATTCCATATTGGTCTTGTTTTAGAATTCAGTGTATTCAACACCAAATATGTATTTTTTTAAACTGTAAAGAGGGAAACAATATTGCCCTTTTACGTATGTACTCATTGCAGTCATTCACACTATAATTCAGAAAAAGTGAAAGAGCACCGAAAGAGAAAGCAACAGATAGATTTTTACTTGAATGATTGCAATTCCACCACAAAGAACATTAGTAATGTATCAGATTAATGCTGTGTTTATACTGCATATTTGGCAGGTAATTGTCATGATTTTGGCAGCTTTGTGATGGTAAACATAAAATATAAACAGGGTCATCTGTATAAATGCAGCATAAGAAATTGAACTCCTTTAAGGATGAGTGCTACATTTTCCGATTTGTCTTCGGAATTGCAGTCCATTAAATACCAAGTATTACTATGAAAGCAAATGATGTTACTATGCCAGGGACACTAACTTAAGAACAAGAAAACAGTTGAGTGATCTGAAATCTGAATACAATAATTTAATAATATTTAATTTACATAATAGTGAAATTTACTAGAAATGCATTGTACATTAGATATTTCTTTGTTTACTGTGTTATGGATGCAAATGTGTTGAAGGATAAATTGAATTCAAAGCAGTAAAGCATTTTAACTTTCGTCATGGCTCAGATATACAGTCATACTGGATAACATTTGTTACTACAGTATATAACTTATCTGTACTACTTTGATACTGTACATGGTCATTGGTCATGCTACTCCACGACTATGTTAAACTAATGGTCCATCAAAAGCAAGGAAGTGCAGCATTCAAGTCAGGTATTTCTTCCACTGCTTCCACGGGTCTGTACACCAAAAAAACAATTACCTTTCTCACAAATTATCACAGATAGGCTGATACATTTCCACATGAACAATAAATTTGTGATTCTTCCTCCCATTATTTAATTTGTAACCTAGTATAAGAAAGAACTTGCATTGATCACACTGAAATGTCTCAAAGCACTTTGCTATTGATTTTTGTCAAGTAACTGTTTATGTTGGCAACAACAACAACAGCAAGATTCCATTTATAGAGCGCCTTTCACGTCGGGAGGACGTCCCGACGTGAAAGGCGCTCTATAAATGGCACCACATCCACTGGCAACTACAGTAGCCAGTGGATGTGGTGAGTTTTACAAATGCATGATAAGATTTTCTAAGACATTGGGACATTACAGATTTATTTAAAGGTTTGAATGAACAAATGGAAACTGTGAGTTACAAAACCATGTTCTTTGGCTTCCTACGTAATGTTATGGTCTCAGCTGTGATCTTCATACATTATAATGACATATGCAAATCAGTGAAACCATTCGCAAATCTTATTTGTTTACTTATTACTGATGACCCTTCGCTTTTTCTCTACACTATTGAAATTCAATTATGTATGCGGGTCTTGAGTAATATTAATCGATCACATATAGTCCAATATAAGTTAAAGGACTTCAATTTATTCCCCCCTGCACATGGTGGTGAGCATCAACACAACAGGATCCAAGGAGCAGAGAATAAGATGTCAATCTACCAGGAACATTCTACAAGGCCATAACAATGTAACTACACCACAGCATCAACAACACAGGGCAGGCCGCAGATTGGGATTTCACATCACAAAGAATGTATAGATGCTGTCCCTATTAAAGCTACATTATTCTTTAGAGTTCTAGCTATAGAAAGGTCAAGAGAATCACAGATAGACACTATTTATAATTTGGTTAAAAATAGTAACAAGGTAAAATAAAATGTAATTTTATACAGGTGCAAAGTGTATGAGGAATCAAAATGATGGAATGTTAACTTTAAAGCCAGACAAATGGACTGGAATGGTCTCTTACCTTCTTGCACATTCCAACATATCTGCAATTTTAAGGGCAAGTTGTTGTAGCAAATGAGCCTAATTGGAAAACTCCCCATTAAGGCAATAATGGTGTAATCCAATATAGCTGAAAACCAATACTCTGCTGAATCCAATGATAGATGTGAGTACCAGTTTATAATTACATCACAAACCTTTGGCAATTTGAAAAGATACCAAAGAATTTTGTTTTGTTTCTATGAGGACACCTAAAATCCAAAAATCCTTGACCACAGTTGTAAATTTACATGGCTGCAACAATAATTGCTCTGTTCATATGCACTGACATAATATACATTCTTGGATAAAATAGATTTTAAAAAAATCAGTTTCCATTTGTTCATTCAAACCTTTAAATAAATCTGTAATGTCTCAGTGTCTTAGAAAATCTTATCATCCATAAACAGCTTTATGACTGCTGACTGAAACACTGCACAATAGAGCTGATAATAATAGTTATTGCATTTGATATAGTGCCTTATTACATCTTCAAGATATTTCAAAGCCCTTCACAGAATATACTGTAAGGTGAATTGACTGTATATTTTGTGAGCGAAACATGGCAATCAATTGTACACAGCAGTGTATCACAAACGGTCATGGATTGAGTGGCCAAATTATTTTTTTTAAGGGATTATTAACCCAGGAAAGTAATCCGCAAATCAACTAACAACCACGTTCCAATTTACTGCTAAGTAAACAAAGGAAACTTGCCCAATATTTTGGCCTGCTTGGGAATCAAACCCATGTCCTCACTCTTATGAGGTGAGTGCTCCAACCACTAAGCTACAGGACTCCACATCATATGTCCTCTTCCCCTTACTATTTTTGAGATAACCAAGCATCAGGATCTTAAACTAGATTCAAAAGATTCAAAAACAGTGCTGGTATCTCCAAGGGATTTGCAATGAGAGTATACATTACTTGGATTGCCTTAAACTGCACCTCAATTCCCTGCAACTCAAAGGGCTTCCATATGTTGATATAACTGGGTTAGAGCTCAGTTCTAATACATTGGCCGTTGCCAAATACCTCTTTCTCAGAACAAATGATAGCTGAAAATTACATAGTGCTTTTCACATAGGGAAGATGTCTCAAGGTGCTTCACTGAACTAGATGGGCAATGAAACTGGAGAATGGAAGCCAATTGTGCAGATGGGTAAGGCATAGCAAATTTATAAAACCTTTAACATGTTTCCAGTGTTAATGCAATAATTCAAATAACATTTGTGAATAATATCTTATGTTTTTTTAAAATGGTAATTCGGGCTAATGTTGCCAATGTTGGTGTAAAGCTGCTTTCAGAAGTTTTCAGCTGGAAAGCAAAGAATATTCATCTAAAAATGTTCTCTGAGAAACTAGTTTGTAGCAAGGAGTTCATTCTTTACAGAAATACCATATTTTAAATTATGAATAATTCTGTCTTGAAATAGAATTTCTCTACATCTAATGGTTTCTACAAATGAAAGGGAGATAGCAATTCAAATTCCACAGCAAGAAAAACATCCAGACAATCTGAGACCCAATCAATAAACAGCCCAAGAGAAGAGAAGCAGACAACTGAAGACATGAACAGTTTATTTAAAGGTACTGACTGAATTTCGAAAATAGAAACAAATCATTCAGAAAACAAGTCCTCATAGATCGCAAGAGTGATATTGTAATTCTGTTAAACATCACATCAGCGTGAAGTCCATAGTGTGAATTAAATGAAAAGATTGCTTTTGCTTTTGGGTGAAGCTATTTTGTATGCAGAGTGGCTGGGGAAATTCAAAGCATATTTAAAAGAACACACGTGGGATTCTATTTGCCCTAATCGCTTAAATTAGTATTGGAACATAGGAAAACAGAAACCAGAAAAGGCGATTCAGGTTTGAGTCTATTCCAGCAGTTCATTAGATCCAGGAGGGAATTAATTTTATTCTGAAGGTCCCTTCTTTCCTACATAACTGTGGAGTTCTATAGCTCATGGTTGGAGCACTCGCCTCACAAGCGAGAGGACCTGGGTTCAATTCTAGGCAGGGCAAAACATTGGGCAAGTTTCCTTACTCCACATGCCTCTGTTCACCTAGCAGTAATTAGGAACCTGGTTGTTAGTCGATTAGCAGATCACTTTTCAGTGGGTAATAAAGCCTTCAAAATAAAATAGGTAAATAATAATTTGGTCACTCAACCCACGACTGTTTGTGGGACACTGCTGTGTGCAATTGGCTGCTGCGTTTTGCCCTCAAAACATACAGTCAATCCACTTTACATTATATTCTGTGAAGTGCTTTGAGACGTCTCAAAGACATAATAAGGCACTATATCAAATGCAAGGATCATTATAACTCTTAATACCCCTATTACTCAAGAATTAGTCTATCCTCATTTCAATATCTCTATTGATTTTGCCTCTTCAGGGTAGAGGATTGCATAGCGTCATATCTTCATAACTCTGTGTGAAGAAATGCTTCCTGACCTCAGTTCTATCTGTCTTACTTTTGATTTTATGACTCTACCCCTTGAAACCAATCCCTGAACCAAAGGGAAAAGTCATCCTTTATCTTACGTCAATCAAATCATTCATTAACCTTCTTGCTCTAAGGAATATATTCTCAGTCTACCCAGCCTCTCATCACTAAATCCCTTCAACCCAGGTAATAATCCAGTTATATGGTAAGAGTCCCCAAGCAAACTACTGGCATTTGTTATCAAATGTTTATCAAGAAACAACAAGAATATTTACACCCCAGAGCATTCATTTCAACAGTCAAATAATAGCAAAGCTGCAAAAATAGTAGCCCAGAAGGAATTGAGATCAGCAGTGTTTCTTCCAACCAGAGATATTGGTTCTCATCAAATAAATTCTGCAAAAAGTTCTCTTTGGATCTTCCACTTATTGTCACGCACAAAATAATAACACGCTAAAAATAAGTTTTGTTCAACGGCACAAAATCATTTGGAAAAGAATGGTAAACAAAAAGCTGAAGTGTACTGTTCAAAGATCAAAAGGAACTCATTGAGGTATTATACCAATGTAGAATAGTCTGACTTGGCTCATAAATATCTTCAAAACCTTTCTATAACAAGAAACATCAACTCCGGAGTCTCAGATGTCTAGTAAAGCTTCATTACTGTCTCTCCTTCCATATAATCTGCCAGTTGGAAAAGCACTGTGTAAAAATACTTTGTGCCAAATACACTTCAATTATACAGGAGACTACAGATATACAGCACCTGCTTTTCCTCTAAAATGGCAACACCAGTTCCACAGTGCGAATGCTTATAATTAGAAGTTTCTATATTTTCCCTTTTTTGAGACAAAAAAAAATATTCGTTCAGCTCCCATGCATCTGTTTGGACAAGTCATTAGCATTTCTGAGGATACAGACAAGGCACCAAGAGGTAAGGAATCATTGTGTACAGACACCAAATAGGATGGGAGTACTGTATGCTGCAGAGCAGCAGGAAGACCAATCTGCCAACGGGGATTCTCCATATGGTCTGCCTGGATGTACCTCAAATGTTTGGAGTTCCACAACAGCAGACAAGGGATATATTAGTCACATTAACCATAGCCATATTAACCATTTTCCTAAATATGCTAGAGCTTCGTGAAGCCATGTAAGTAACAAGCCACAAACAATATACATGTCATTGTGCACATTGATGTTGCTTGCCTGCCAACATTCTGCAGTTAGTCTGGGGTCGGTAAGTATATGGCAGATGGGCTGTTTGATTGGTTCTCTCACTAATGCAAAAACATCAATCCTCTTCCTTGTTGCGTTTCACCCACAAAATACAGTCAACTCAATTTACAGTATATTCTGTGAAGTGCTTTGAGACGTCTCGAAGATGTGATAAGGCGCTATATCAAATGCTTATTATTAAAGGATTATTATTATTGTTATTGTATGCAGCATGAAGCTGTTTAATAGTTCAATGGAGACACCTGAAGACCTTTGCACAGTGTATATTAAATTGCTGCACTCTTAATTCAGGAATGTTTCTTGATTCAGGAATGTTCCATTCCTCCTTGGAATTGTGAAGTCCTTACAAAACCTTGGCAACTGAAAGATAGCTATATTTAAATGTAAATTGCTTTTCTACTGACGTTTCCCTAGGTGGCAGATAAAGACTCTTCTCATTTATTGCTTTTCCTGCTCAAAGAAGGTCTTTCAAACCCTGTTCACATCTGGATAGCAACCTTTCACAACATAGTAGCTGGTTGCGCTCTTGGATGGAACTGTGAACAACGCTCAAACATTCAGAGCTGCTTGGTGTTCTGTTTTCCAAGATGACATTGTAATATTCACAAATAGGCTATTCTACCAGATGCCAGGAAGCCGTTAACAAAACAGCTTTGCTCTCCATAGTAATGCTGCACTTTTAGCCATTTATTATGTAGTTTAAGAAAAATGTGATTCACGTTAGGTTTGCACCGCACAATTCAGTCCTCAAAATATGTTTGCAGCTCTTTTATATCAATGCAAGAAACAGAGTTGGCAAATATCCTGTCTCAGGAATACATTGTGCATTTTTTAAATTAGAAATACATAGATTGTTATTGTCACAATGGTTTTAAATTAAGGGCCGCTCTGCATGTGACAAACGATTCTATATAAATACACAACTTTATAATTTGAGAATTAATGTCTGGCTAAAATTCATTGGATTCACCCCTTCCCTATGAGGAGTTGGTCCCGTTAAACATTTGCTTCTCTGTTTAATCCTATGCAATAATAGACAAACAGACAAGTACAAACACTGAACAATAAATTGAGTCAACAATCAGAATTATCCACTTGGCAAAACAGAAGATTTACAATTATAGGGCAACAACACCATTCCCAGAGCAAATAAATCCAATCCCAGAGCAAATAACACCAAATCCTGAAGATATCTGGGTCTTTGTTTTGAATGCCTAACCCAGGTCACTGCTTCACTGAAATCTGAAATCAAAATGGATTTTTATAATCAGAGCAAAAGTCACCTTTCCATAGTAAGTTTCAACCAATCTATTCATCCTTAAAATAATTACAATATTTGATGTAGCTTCTTTCACATTGGGAGGACTTCTCAAAGTGCCTCACAAGATATACTGTAAAGTCTAGTGACTGCATATTTTGTTGGCAAATGTGCAACTAATTTGTTCACAGCGATGGGCAACAAACGGGCATGAAGTAAATGGCCAGTTTTATTTGAGGGATTGTTAACCAGATTACCAAGACAAACAGTTTTCAAGTAGTAATATGACATCTTCAGCGTCCACCTCAATAGGCAGCCAGGTCCTCAGTTTAACTTCTAATCCAAAGGATGATATATCCAACTGTGCAGCACATGCCTACACAATCTACACTGACCCTCTATATTAGAGCGTTAGTGTAGATTATAAATTCAAAGTCCCAACACATGGCTTGAACTAACAATCTGCTGACTCAGAGGCAAGAGTGCTACCAACTGAGCCAGCCTGATACACCGGAAAATGTTTGATATAATAGTGTAACAGGAAGCAATTCCTCCATGCACTGAACACTTATTTTTCCTGGTAATTCATTGAATATCTAGATATGGATACCTGACAGAACCCCTGGCCAAGGAGTTGCTTCTGTGTTCGCCTACATAATACAGTGAATACACTCTACAGTAAATCATGTGAAGCACTTCATAGAAATATAGGATCATAGGACTATGAGTAAGCCATTCGGCCCCTTGAGCCATTCTATTAGATCATGGCTGATCTATACTTTGAGATGTTTTCAAGTGATAAGGAACTAAATCAAATGCAAGGATTATTATCAACTTTATTTTCTGTAGTGTGAAAGTATTGCTACTTTTAATATGAGCATGTTGCACAAAACATATTGAGAGTAATGTGAGCATTGTCCAGTAAATGATAGATCAAAATATATTTATGACAAAGGAATGCAGCTCACCAATTCTCCTGGCAAACCGAGGCAGCTTCTGAAGAGGCATTTTCCACAATAAAAGCTAAATCGCAGACAATCACTGCTAAATTATTCCAAAATATCTGAAGTTGAAGCTACGTTAAATAGAGAAATGACATGCTAAATACTTTGAGTGCTAAAGTTCCTTCATAAACTTCCCAAACCAAGCAGGACTGTGCTAAAGGAATACCATCCCTAGTTACTGATTTAGCATCAATGATGCTGTCTGTCGCATGAATAGGTAATGATCTGAGCCCAAGGCCGTACTGAAATAAAAATGAGTTATTTCAGAAACCAATTCATTAAATTACTCTGGATCAGTTGTGAAGTATATCAGTTAATCAATTTTCTTTGGTATAATACTAGTAAAGGACTTTTGTGCAAGTACAACCATATCAATATCGATGTTGTCAAGAAGAGAGCATTTCAGACATTTTCTCTACCATCAAATGAGAGTAATCAACTGGAGTAATCAACTGGAATGCCACAGAAACTGCTACCATTAAACTGGAAGAGAAGCAAATCCTGTCTTAAAGAATAAAGCACAGAAAAAGAAACTCACTCGTATTACTGAGTCTGAGAATTATGAATGATAAAATCAATGAAATCAACCAGCATCGAGTAAACCATTTTTGGGTAGATCTGTCTACATCAACATGGTTTCTTGGCTCTAGTACATATGATAGCATCCCCAGACATGGGTTTAGGATCTAAATAAAACTGACTTCAAACCTTGTTGTATGGCAATCTTGAACATCAGGGTGGCTGGTTCCTGAAGAGGAGATACTCAATGACATCTTGATTCATGAATATGTTTGAGCAGGGAGGCTATATGGTGACTAAGTAAACTGGCTGTTGTATTGAACCTTCTCTGCACATAAAACGTGTGCTTTTGTTGTTTACGGAATACTAGAGTGCCACAGGAAAGCTGATGATCTTGCTAGTAACAGAGACAATGTGTTACCCTTGAGATCAATGCATTACATTGTCGCGCAATTGTCACTGTGAATTATGACTAAATGAACTGCATCTACTGTTTCAGTGTGGTAGAATGCACATTTTACTGTAAGCACTTCTAAAATGTTGACAGAAAAACAAATGAAATGGGCTGCTGAGGTCCATTGAATTTGACAGTGTTAATCATTCAACTGAACCCCTCACCTCCCACCCTACTTCCCCCAGGAGCTTAAGAAGTAGCTGGGAACAAAGATAACCAATCAACAAAATAATGCTAAGGGCATTATCGGGATATTTTAGATGTCAACCTTCTTTTGATCGATGCTCTCAGTTTCCATGCCCAGCAAAATGAGGAAACACATCAGGTAGCACATAATGGAGTCCAGTAGTTCAGTGGTTAGAGCACTGCCTCTAAGAGTACTGGATTTGATTTCCGGCACGGAGAAAGCTTGGGCAAGTTTCCTTACTCCACACGCCTGATAATCACCACCTGACTGTTTGTGGGACATTGCTGTGCGCAATTGGCTGCCGCGTTTCACCCACAAATATACAGTAAATTCACTTTACAGTATATTGTGTGAAGTGCTTTGAGATGTCTCGAAGATGTGAAAAGTGCTGTATCACATGCAAGGATCATTATTATTTTTTATTTATAAATAGCTTTATCCGAATAGTCCAACAGTATGACAAGAAATCAAATAAAAGGGAGGTCTCAGTCTTATTGATGTCAAATATTGTCATTCGACAGCCCAACTTCTGTGGTTTACCATTCCCACAGAACTCCACTAGCTGGCCACATAAAGCAGATTTTTCACACAAGAAATCTCTAGGTTGTTTTCTCTCCCCCTTTCCTTCTGCTTCTCTGTAATTGTTCTTCAGTGATCAATAACATGTTTGAAAGAGGAAATATTGTAATTTACAATTGATATTGTGAATGGAACCGCTATTAAATTCCAAAAAATCGATGCACAATTAAATAAAGGTCACAATTCCCGTACAACTACATTCTATGATTGTTTTTTACCGATGATGAATATAGACAAAAATTAAGCACAACCACAGCAAATTAGTGCCCAGTATTGGCATTTTTAACAGGTTGATGATCTTACAAATATTTTGAAGAGAACAATAAGTGAGTTCTCAACAACAAAATGGATATGGATTTCATCTAAACATACAATGTCACAGATCAATATAACAACATTGAAGGAAGGTGACAAATGCAATCAAGAAATTGAACTTTAACAGTACACTGAAAACAAAATTATACTACAAAGTTTGACATACCTTCCAACAATTATTCGAGTTAATCTTGAAGTTATTGAAGTATTGAACAGTAGTATTTATCAATATACAATATGATGACTAAATATCTTGAATGCACAGAACCTTTAGCAAGTTGAATGCCATGAATCTTTTGTTTACTATTGTATACTTGTTAGAAGTCAGTTGTCTGTTTTTCAACAGTGTAATAAACATTTACTTTGCTTGAAGCATTTGTTGTAAAAGGACATATAGATGTCATGACATTTCATGTCAGCTGGAATGTTCCCTGTTCAGTTGAACTGCACAATGTGCAAAGAACACAATAGCTTGTAAAGATCAACTAATCAGATGATGTTACATGGGGCTGCTGACAGATTTCATAGTAAAAGGACAAGAAAACATGAGCTGAAGAAAGACTTGAAGTACAATAGGCATAATGAGATTATAATGAGACATTATAATGAGAGAACTACTTGTTACACACTTAAACCAGCTTTTGCTAACTTTAATCCAATACATTCATTTTGGGTAGCAATGAAAGAACATGAAAGAATGGTCAGGGTCTGAATGAATAATTCAATCATATTTATTTTTCTTCCAAGCACGAATGTCAAAAGAGGTGAATCATGAGACAAGTTCAAAGCTAGAAATATAAAATAATCTCTCTGTACCCTCTTAACAAATTTGAATAAATCCACAAAACTGCCCAAAAGTGCACTTCGCATTGTTTGGCATATTTCAGTGCCATGTTTGCTATACTCAAGGTCAGCAGTATATGATGCAATTTTTATGTGCTGCTGAATTTTGGCAGAATGCAAAAAGTCACTTTTGATATAGTTTCAAAAGTGAATGAAAAATGTCTGGAAGGGTCCTCAAGTGTATATGTAATAGCAGACATAATGTTCCAGTCTCTTTGAAAATGTAAAATGTCTTTATGCTAATATATTTTTGTTAAATATATTTGAATATTATAATGGACAACTTACGTGAATCACATTTCTTGGTGGCAATACCTTAGCATTCCTTTGTCATATTGTTGAAAACCGTAAAATAAACACAAAAATTGATAATTTTTCATTTCCTTAAAAAAGTCTGTTATTGTCAGTCTGTTATTCCTCAGTCCTTTATTTGGGTTATAAACTTTTAAACATATTTAGCAATTTTAATATGGTGGTAGGTTTTATTTGCTCTACTGTTTTCTGCACATGACTTGCCGAGCAATTGGCTCACATGGACAAAGAATCCCAAATTTAGAATACACCATTAAGTTTGATTACGATCTGACTACATAAAACCCGAGGATTCAAAAGAGTGAATAATCTACAATACTTGTAAAAAACTAATTCCCTGAACATTTCACTTTGAAATATTTACACCACCAGACATTAAAAAAAATTAATATCAAATAATTTCCTTATCACAAAACAAAAAATAGTAAGTGAATTGACCCAATTGTATAGTATATGTGCTATTCCTCACCAAAATACTATGGCAACCACATGACAAAACAGCTTCCCATCTGTGAAAAGCTGTCAGAACTTTTTTAATCCACTGAGAAATGCAGCTGGAGCTGCATAAACAGCTTTCAGTGGAAAAGACAAGAAAGTCCCCTGATGTTTGAGAGCAGCTATGAAGCATTCATGTGAAATGGTTCTCTGCTTAGAATCTAATCAGCTTGAAGCAAAATTACAACTGTATTGCTTCTACATCCCCCATCTACCTCCATATGAGAGTTATGTTCAACTACTGTACAAGGTTTTTAAAGAAAATCAGTATTGTAAGTGCTAGGGTAAACCCAATAGAAAGGATTTTGCTTCTTTAAACCTGGTCCTTGTGTATGCTAAGTGTACTGTGATATGATATTAGCTCCAATCCAATGATTCCTGAAGGTACGTTATCGAATACAGAACTAAATGGACAGTTTCTGTGTACAGGTTCATCAGTATGCATTTTAACAATATGATACGATTAAATTCATCCTTCATATTTCTGTACTAAAGTCCACGAGGGATACTTTATGTAAATAGAACAGATGTCTCGTGTTACTTTAGGCATTCACTGCACAGTGAGCCTTAAGAACTGTATCAACTGTGAAATGTTTCGCCGTCACTATGAATGGTGGTTGAGCACTGCAACCGCTAATTAAAAGACTTTTGCCTCCACAATGTGACAGGTAACTCTGTATTCGTATCTTTAAAGTATCTTCAAGGCTTAATATATCATTTCAATTTTCCAATTGTGGCCTCACATACTACTGCATGAAATACTGAATTTCACAAATGTTTCATAGATTTTTATTAAAACAACTTCCTCACATAATCCAGAATGAAAATGTTTCTTTGCATATTCAGAATTCAGGAAAGCTTCTTCCAAAAGAATGATTTAGAAAGTAAAATGATGACAGTTTTAACTGCAGTAACATTTTATTTTGCGTGAATGCAAACTTTTTTTTAAAAATGTGATTGGTCATTGCATTACATTTTAAGCTCCTTACACCTATTTCTCCCACGATGGGATCTGAAACACGATTTATCTTCACAAACTAGATTATTTGCATGAACTAAAACTTTTGTTTTGCACATATCAGATTGTATAGTTTATGGCTGGTGAATTTCGAATTCCAAATTGACTTGGATTAACAGCCATTTCCAGCAAAGGTTTCGCTCAACAGCTGGTTTCAGGTTCACAATTCAGTGGCTGCAAATTTCACAGTCCAATAGTCACACAATCGTAATCAATGTAACAAATCAAATTTGGGGATATTGCATCTTAGATCTATGCATTTGTTTGGGAGTTTGGGGGAAGGGGGAGAGAGAAGAAAGAGGATGTGTGTGTAAGGTAAACTGAATGGTTTCCTGTAAAAGGAAGGGGAAAGATTGAATGAGTTGGAAGAGGAGGTCAAATTGATGAGCAGGTGTACTCAGATGTGTCCAGCAATTTGAGAGAGATACGAAGTGCCCTTTTCAACTCCTCCCTGGAGTTTGAATTTATGTGTCTATTGCTGAATTTAGTCCACTGGGGAGGTGGTGAACGAAGTCGGAGATAGATGCCAGCCGGCTGGGAGGAGAGAATTTTATGGCTCACTGACAAAAATTGCAAAGACATGGAAAGTTGCATTGCCTGAAGGAGCAGGTTGCACGAGATGTTAGCTGTGATCCGTTATGGCTATGGGTTTGCTACCTGGCGTGTTTTTTTCCACGACACAACTATATTTCACCAGTGAGTCTGTTGTTGATAGAGAATTCTAATTGGTGATATACAGGCTGGAATTTTCTTTGCCTTTATGTGGGGAAAGGGATCAGGGTCAGATGTTTGGATACTGCTCGTCAGGGCACTAGTGTCTGTGGTAATGGGGAAGCCAGCTATTTGTGCAGTGCATGGGATTGGAAGGAAAGGTAACAGGTAGGATCAGCAAAGCAGACCGCGAAGAGCAAAGCAAGCAGAACTGACAGAACATCATGAGAAGCTGAGAGATGCATAAAAGCATAACAGAGATGAAATTATAGAGAAATACAGCCACAAGCTTAACTTTTCAGTTTTTTTATTAAGTTCAATTAAGTTATCCAGTGACATTATTAGATTAATTATTTTTTAAGTCTGATTAATCCAAGACCATTATTTTTATTCAACTAGGTGGCAACAAAGGGCACAAGGACTATTGTACAATGCACAAGGCCAGCAGCCAATATCAACAGCACAGCTGCTGTGGAATTCGGACGTTCTTTTAAAAAGTCCAGAAGAACAAATGGATGTTTACCAGTTGGGAGTATTCTGTAACCGTCATTTGGAGTTGGAGGGGAGGTGGGGTCAAACAAGTAATAAACACCTCCTCAGTCTGTCTTGCTCTGCCAGAGTCCTGCACACTGGCAACACGGTGAGCCCATGCAAAAAGGTTGTCATGGAAACAACATCTTACCATCAAGTTGGAAGGGGTCACCATGATTTTATTATCTAAAGACGTTACAAAGATAGATGGCCAAGCCAAAGAGCAAAGAAAGTTCCCTCTTTAAAGGTGAATATAAAGAGCTTTATCTTCACAAAAAGGTGCTTTGAATTTTTTTTATTTTGTTTGCATTGTAAGCAACATAAGAAAGCATACAATAAGAAAATGGACTTTGTTACGTCAGACCTATTGCATCTACTGCTAACACCTTAGTACTTTTTAGTTAACTCACAAAACATTAACAGTGTTGAAAGTTTATTCCACATGTCCACGGTTCTGTGTGTGAACAGGAAGAAAGGGATTTCTTCTGAACCAAACGAGAGCAATTTTAATTGGAATGACATGACAATGTATTTTTATACTCTATGTATGATTGACTTTGATGTAGGCAAATGGAGAAAGTATTACCAAAAAATATTTCAGTGGAGGTGGAGCCCTTCAAAAAGTAAGAAGTTTATGAGGCATGAAGGAAGACTACAGTTTTTGTGTTAATGGAACAGCAAATCTATGATGAACAGAACCTCAGGTTAACTGTTCTGCAGCCTTCTTCAGATGCCTATTATTTATGGAACCCCAACTTTGTCCAGGCTAAATTTTCTTTGGGGTTTTTATTTTGCCGTTATAAAGCATCATGATGTCGCCTTCTGGTTCACCCCCATATTAGCGTTTGAAGGACTGAAGGCCATTGCTGTTATCTCAAGAGGAGAGCAGAGAAGACAAAATGTAAACTTCACTGGAGTAAAACTGTTCAGCTTCAAGAAAAGTTGCAATTCTCTTATAATGTATGAAATCTCATTTGCAAAAGCAATTTGGTTGTAGTCTGACTGTAAATCATCAATGCATGCTGGAAATAAAGGATAATCCAAAATATTCAAAATATTAACACAATAATGTTCCACACATTTCTAAAATTGTGCAGGAGTGGCAAAAAGCAATTACAAGCTATCACTGAAATTACATCACTTTTGAGATTGATCAATTAATGTAATAATTTCAATGAGTTTAGACATAGAAGGTTACAGCACAGAAACAGTCCAACTAGTCCATGACAGTTTTTATACTCCAAATGAACCTCTACCCCTCCTACAACCTACCCCTCTTTTCCCTTCTCCCTCCTGTATGTTTCCTCTTAATTATGTAATTTCCACTTCAAGCACAGCTTCTGACAACGAGTTCTACACTGGAAAACATTAACACATTTTAAACACTCTCTCTCCACACATACTCTCCCAATTAAAGTCTCAAAATGAAAGCCTTCACCACAAGCCATTTCAGAAATGCTTGTTTTTGCTCGAGTGCTCGCGTAATTCATCCACAGCTATGGGGCCATCAACAGGAACATACCATAAAAACTCTCATATCCTTTAGGTTGAATGTCTGCGTGGGTAAGATAATGAAGAATTATGGGTTATACGATTCTGGAACCCAATAGTTTGCCAGATATTAAATTACCTGTCAGAGTTTGTGGCAATTGTAACAATAAAGAATGTCATTGATCTTCACTGCTCTTTGCACAAAGACAGCAAAAAATCCAAACGACAGTATTAGAAGGCAGATTGCTGAAATGATCCTCATTTAAGTCGCAACAAATTCTAAGCACTTTTAGACTAATAAATAGCAAGTACAAAGCATTGTGAGTAAACTCACAAGATTTAATATTTCACAACAACATTAAACGGTTTTGTGTCAAGGGTATTCAGGTCAGTGTATAGCTGCTCCAGTGAAGCAAGTACAAAACAGGTTTTACTATGGAGTCTCACATTTTTACACACACACAAACCCAGAAACAGACAGGTATCTGTAACTCTAAAGTGTATTATAAACAGAAACAATTGGAACATAATTTACTTCAATAAAACAAGCTTTGGGACAAATGTCCACACTTAAATACCGTACACTATAACCAAGCATTATATCAGAGTGTACTCTTAGCCTCCTCTTACTTTGGTGCCATTCCATGGGAATTGTGTTTACTAATACCTTGCCCAAGGAACCATTTTTCACGGGGGAACCTTGGCAATGAGTGTTGTCAAGTCACTTGACTGCTGAGTTTAACGGCTCCTCGCTCACTCATGCACAATACAAGTAGAGGATGCTGTAGAGGGAACCCTGGCTGGTTTTCCCCTCATTAATCTGGAGAAGGGTGGAAGTAATTTGGCCTCCACATACAGCACTGGGGAAAATCAGCAAACTCAGCAAGAACTGGGATTTAAACCAGAGAGCTCCTGATTCTTGAACCACAGCTCTATCCATGACCAGGGCTGCCCCCAGTCCCATTCCTAATCAAATATTTATTCAGTTCTTTTTCCAAAGGAATTAATAAAAATTCCACCGTTTGTTTTCACTTAGAATCTGGAACACATCCACTGGTGTGTCGAGTGCAGGACAACAGGGGAAGGAGCATCTTTTGAAGTTTATGGTCACCCTCACTCATAACTCCATTAATCAAACTGACCTACTTGCTACTACAAACAACAATCTCTCGCCCTTCCTCAGCCTCACATAAACTATTGCCCTTCCTCATAACATAAAGCTGTACCTTGATCAATAATTAACCAAATCGTTATTCTTCTCCACCTCTGTTAACAGATATCCTCTTCATTATATTTATATGTTTACTCTATTTTTTTCCAGTAAGAATGCATTACTTTAGATTTAATATTGATATTCCTCTGCTGCTCTGGCTCATTTATTTCATCAGTACGGATCTTGTTGAACATCATTTATCTGTTATATTACTGAACGACTCACATGCTTGCCATCAGCAGCAAATTTTGTAACACCAGAAATACTTTTCTCTTAGTTATTTATAAATTATCTGAACAGTGGGATAAAGAGGCACAAACCCTCAGAGAATTCTACTAATTACTTTTTTCGCCCGATAACCTTTAGAATCAAACAACATTTATGCAGATTTTTCTCTCTCTTTAAGATATAGACCATGACAGGCCAGCTATCAAAAGATGGCCTATTCATTAGTCTTCATTGACTGAATGACCTCTTCTTACTTCATGTTTTCTTATGTCCTTAGTATTCATCTAACGGTCACAACTGAGCAATTAATATGGTGTACACTAGTTTGAATATAGTTTATGAACACAGTCTGCAATACTGTAATTGCACAAAAAGCTTCAGTCAAAATAGACATAAAATACACAGAAAAACACAAAGTATTTATACATTTAAAAAGGCAGTTATTTGCATATGTGCAGCCATGTACAACTTTTTTGTATCAAAAGCTGCATGTAATTCACATAAAAATCATAAACTGAGCTGTCTCTATATTTCAGAGCTTAGGCTGTAATTGAGGTCAGGAAATTCCTGTCTAAAATACTTGCAATAAAAACTGCTATCAATCACTGGCAAATGGCCGAACCATTCAATGGGGTCCCTGTATGACTTACATAAACTGAATCCAATCATTGCAGTTTCTACAGATGAAGCGTAGAATAAAAAGTCTGTTCTCTAAATAATTTCTCAACAGCAGCAGCCACCAAGTTCTACAACATGGGTCCAGTTTCAAACAGTCTATTATGGTAGCATCCTCAAACATCTGAATGATCATAAATATTTATGATATTGTACTGAAAATAACAGTGGTTCAAAGAATGCCATCATATATGTTTGGCTTGAATTTAGATTGTCATTGTGATTTGCAAAACAGGTGTCAAAGTTGAAATTGATCAACTGTGTGGTGCAATCATTTGAAGTTATCCTTTAATCTAACGGAACAGTTGAAACTAAGCCAGCATGGATAGGTCCTCTTTCTAATGGCTGTAAGTCTCAAATTACATTAGTTTGACTAATCTCATCTAGTTCCTACATTGATTTTCCGCCTTGGCGGAGGCAAGCAGGGTCACTTTGGGGATGAGTTGGCTCCAAGGAGACATGCCTGGCAATGGAAGATCAGTTAATCCTCTAACAGTTGATCATGGACTAGCCAGGCTTGCTTATTGGCTGGAAGAGCTGATCAGTCATTGAGGAATGGGATTCTTCACTGACTCTTCACCTAATGGATATGATGGTTCTAACCAAAAATTAATCGGAAGCTAACCAGTGTTCTGCAGAGGTAGGCTGTAGGTTTAGCTGGTTAAAGGCCAGTAGTCCCCCAGCACAGACTCTTGGGTCCCCAAACCTTGGTTCTTGCCAATTTATATCTAAATTCTCCAGAATTGAGGTGGATCCTTTGGGAAGAGAGTATGTATTACACTTCAGACAAACAAACCAACAAAAAAAACTTAGATGGAACTCTCAGTAGTTTAGTGTAAATTCCTAGTACAAAACCACCTATAATCTGGTTTTAATTGGCAGCCACACTCAGTATCTTAGAAAGATAGATTAGGAGTGGGGCAGGATACAAAAAAAATCATAATGAGTTTAAACCAAAAATTACAGGGTGGTTTATTCCATATTTTTTGTTCATTATTTTTTTTAAGAAGTGTCCCACAGAGCCTGGTCCAGAGGTTGAGGCTAATTGTATCAGTGAAATAGATTGTAACACTTAATACTCTGGATTTCTCATTGTTTTCAGTCCTGCTGGTGAAATGGCAGACATTACCAAGGAATTATATAATGTTATTTTTAAAATCAGATCTAAGGGAATGAAGAGTTCTCTGGCCGAATCTCTCTGGTTATTCTAACACTCAATTACAGAATGAATTATCGCTGTCACAGGCTTTTGGCTGGAAGTTTGAGATAGAATACGCTTCAAAAAATAATAGATCTATGACAATAGTCACCTCTTGATAAACTCACTTCGAAATTTATAATTGTTGGTTGTTGTAACAAAGTGGTGAAGTTTAATGAACTGAAGCACAGTGTTCATTTAACTGGATAGGATTGTGTTTTATTATGAAAGACCTCTTAGCATTTGTTCATACAGAACCTTCTATGAGCTGGTTTTAATAATTCAAAAATATTGTGCATCCTTTTAGTGCTTTTTTTTGCAAGTAGCAATGAACCGCAAATACACAATAACAAAGTATTGCCGCAAACCAAAAAAGGAACAGGTTTTTGGTGATTCAAATAGTTAAGTGAACAGAGTACAGAACCAGCAGAATGTAGAAGCTGGGATAGAGATATTCAGAATCATATATGTTCTCAAAATGGGTTCTGGCAGCTTAAAAGCAAAGTAAAACAAAACAACCTGGTCATAGTGTAACCATAAAAATTAATATGTTGGTTCCTTTCTTGCATTTGTGAAGCCCAAACATTTTTATTCATATTTTCTTATGAAGCCTATCTTCAGATCTTTAGAAAACAAGAACCTGTCAGATTCTCAGAGCTACCTTAATATTTCACCAAGGTTTACTTATCCAGCAATATGGGATACAAACATTTGGTCTTCTCTCTGTGTATTTTCAGGTCTCACCAGGTTCTTTGGATTTTTAAGCTTACAGGCCTGATTCCAGATCTCAGTCAATGTTAATACTTCCTGTGATCAATCGAAGATACAGAAGCAGTCTATTTTCTCTGTCTGATAGGACGACATCCACTGTGTTCAACTTATATTTGGAAACCAAGAAAAGTTCCCTCCTATTGAATGACAATATACTTCCAGTACTTGAAAACACAACCACAACATTTTCCTACAGGTTCATACAGAAGACAAATTTCTATTTATTCCCTTCTTAATTTGACGATTGTTACTTGAAAAACAAGGAAGCCACCTACTTGCAGAAACCAGTTTTGACACATTTGTAAATGTTTCCTTGTAGTCAGCATGCAAGAATGGTGCACATTAATTTGTGTTTAAATTATATTTTTTTCCCCTATGGGAAAAACACCTTACATGCTTATGGATGGTGAACATCCCCTATGTCCCCTTATTTCTAACAAAAACAACCTTTCTTGGGGAGGAAATATTTGTTGTACTCCACAAACTTAAACAGAGGCTGATTACAAATTTTTTTTATTTGCAAATATTTATACACCTTCTTGGCATGGAAATTGGATTTTCTAAGCAGCAAATCCAAGTGTAGAACATTTTTTCTCAGAAAGAAATGTGTAACTTTTATACCCACTGTACTCCCAAATAACCAATGAATGGTTTCACGCTCTATAACTGAGGCTGGTTTATTTCAGACTGTGATTGTCTATTAGTTCCATAGCCAAATAACTATTAGGCTTTGAATATTTTAGTCGATTTGATATGAAGAGATTTGGCTGGCAAGAACAATTACATTTTTGAAAACATTGTTAATTTTTTTTATAAGAAATGTTGAGCTCACTCAGGGAACTGGCTCAGCAAGTTATTGATCCTAATAAAACTAAATAATCAGATTCAAACAGAAGTACATAAAATAAAGATAGGTACTTTAGTGACCATGTTGATGTTACTTCATACCATTGAGCTGGGTGCTTCTTTTTAAAAAAAACAATTTTGATCCTGATGAATGTTGACATGTTGAGCAATTGTCCTGTCGAATCAGCAAGGCAAATTTCCCACATTATAATTCATGTTCTGACAAGCATGGTTCATCAAGTAATGGTTAACTCTGCGTGTCTAAGTGACAGCATTCCAGATGATTACACTATCTTGGAGAAAAATTTGCAGGCAGAAAATGTGTGAAACATCTTCGTTAGTATTGTGTGCTGGCCTTTGGATCAATTGAGGCATTTCAAAATCAATGGGAATGCACCATCACCTGCAGCACAAAAGGTGGAGAAACAATTTGAGGAGCAGCAAATTCTAATTGTGAAGGTGGTATTCTCTATCCTGGATCATCGCCATAAGCCAGGCAAGAAAGCCATGCCTCTACGCCAGTTTGAACTATAATCATTCTGCATTAACCTGTGGCCACACAAGATCAGTTTGGATGAAGAAGGTGAGAACTTGGTGCACTTAAGAATCTTAGATCAAAAGGATCAGCAAAATTTATTTCACAAGGAAAGATGATCTCTTTCTTCATCTTTCTGAGAACAATGACCCAGCAGCAAAAGTGAGAGATTTAAGAAGAAAGGTTTGCTGAACTTATACTTGAACTCCACACAGAACTCATCTTTGGCATGAGTGTTATATTTTTATATCTGGTCTGCCTGTGATCACAGAAATGCTATTAAAATGTGGCTGATGGTCCTCTCATGTCCTCTTCACTGTGGAATGTGTGTATACATTTTTTTGCTGAAAAAGCACTCTTCTTCCCAGATCTTTCACATCTTGGGGCAGAGGTCCTTTTTAGGATACCGAGAAACTTTATTTATAGGCATCTCCTTCATCACAATGACAAACTTCTTCCTCAAAAAAGCAAGCTTCGCAAATGCTCCTCTGCAGAGCTATAACCTGCAATGTTGGACAACTGCCAACAGAACAATCACATGAATCATTAGCATGGAGAATACCATTTTAAATGCAAGATTCAAATGTGGGAATTTATTGAGCAATGCTTCTCCAAAGCTGTGAGTATTGTGGGTATATAAATATGGCTTTCACTCCCCAAACCTCAACAACTAGAAGTCATCCTCAGCTTCCTTTGTATTCACGCCAATAACTGCGATATTGGTAAAACTCAAAAAACATTAATGTTTAGTAGTAGTCTTTTCATTTGATATAGTGGCTTTTGCACAAGGACATCTCAAAACACTTCACAGGATATACTGTAAAGTGCTGTGACTGTATTTTATAGGCAAAATTTATTATTGGCAGATAAATAAAAAAAAAATTGTTCCTCTGATCACAAGTGGGGAAAAAGTAATTAAAGTTGATGATATCAATGAGCATGCGGGTTCAAAAAGTAACCTGATGACACATTGGTTGATCCCCAGATGTGCTTGAGACAACACACTCTCCCCCAATATACCCTCAAATTTAACCCTCTGAACGTGACCTGGACCACTGATAGTAAAGAGAAACAGAAGGACACCCTCTCTCGTTTGCAACTTAAATTAATTTCTCTTCCTCACCTCGGTACCCACCCCCAGCTGAGGTGCCAATCCAGCACTGTGAATGTGCTTTGGGACATCCTCCAGATTTGAAATACTCTATATAAATTATACTGTATTTGAACAATCTTAAATAAATTGAAATACAGTAATAATTCAAAAAGTGTTTATGGTAAGCTAAAAATTACAAGCTACTGTAATTTCAAGCTACTGGATAATAGCCAACACTCACAATTTTGTCATTCTAGGTCTCTGCAAATGGACTAATAAAACTCATAATATTTCAATAACTATAAATACATCCAGCGCCATTTTTAAAAAAAGTGATATTTTGGCATAAGCAAAAACATCAATTGTTTAATATTTAACTGCACCTGTCAGGTCTAACTGTATGAATAATAGATTTCGGCAATATTGTGTTCATTATCACAAACAGTCAAAATCCTGCATTAACCTTTGGTGTGCCAAGGACTAGTTTGGTCATCTCAGAGCAGAAGTATTGATCATTCATTGCACCAACTTAATCTTTGAAATGCAAAACAAGGCAGAGATTGACAGGTTGCAACTCATCAACCTTTCAGGTTTCATTGTCTGCTAAACACAGCCGATCACAGCCAATTTCGAGTAATCGTGATGACTTTCAAAATGGAGACTGCAAGCTGAAACAAGCAAGTGATGAGTTCTACATTTAAGAGTACAATGATTATACTTTTTCAGCAACATACAGTAATGAATACATGCAGAATTAACCCAGCTCTGTAGATCTGCTGGCAGTCAAAGAGTTAAATAGTTTGGCCCATAAGAAAGTTGGGATTCTGTACTACTTAAATAGCAGTTTTTCTATCTAGAACAACAAATTCTGGTAGCTTTATTCCCAGGTGTTATGGTTTATCATAGACCAGGTTTTCTATTCCAAAATCCTTCAACTTTCACTTAAAATATTATTATTAAACCTACATTATTATTATATTATTACATTGTTGGCATAAATTATATTTAAGTTCATATAAAAGGTCATGAGGTCTAGCTGAGAAACTACCCTGGATGGAGGGTGCTATATAAGTGCAAGTTGTTGTTGTAGCTGACCTGGACTTCTTTGATTCTAAAGCTGATCTCTACATTTTTTTCTGGGTAGTTCTTCAATAAACACATTTTTGAGGAAACTTGATGCAAACATAAGGGAGATAATAATTGAGGTTCATTGGTGGGCTGGAGGGTCATGTGGAGGATAAACACTGGCACAGACAAGTTGGGCCGAATGACCTGTTTCAGAGCTATACGGACTTTGTAATTCTACATATCCATCTTTTTGTCAAGAAACAATTGCCATTGATGTTCCCTGGTTATCTGAATTGCTCCACTGAGCATTAGCCTGTGATATCAGTAAGCACAGCATACCTGTCAGTATGAATGACACTCTTCAGGAAAGGTTGCTGAGAAAATATTTTGCACAATACTTTAGTTAAAAGAGCATTCAAAATTTCAGCAATTACATTATGTTTATAGAGGTGACCTCTGGTGGACATAGAAAACCCAATACGTTATTTCTTTTTGACCATTTTCTCAACAGAATAATAATCCTTGCATTTCACGTCTTCTAGACATCTTAAAGCGCTTCACAGAATATATTGTAAAGTGTACTGTATATTTGTGGGCGAATCGCAGCAGCCAATTGCCCACAACACTGTTCCACAAACAGCCGTGGATTGAAATGATTAATTTATTATTGTTTCTTTTCTTGAGGGATTATTATCAGGCAAGTGGAGTAAGGAAACTTGCCCAAGGTTTTGCCCTGCCGGAAATCAAACCCAGATCTCTTGCTTGCAAGGCAAGTGCTCCACAACATATCCCCTGACCCATTCTAAATCCAATCACTCCATGCTTGTCAGCCAGGTCAGTTGGCAGCACTCTCGGGTCTGAGTCAGAAAGTTGGAGTCCAAACCCCATGCGGGACTTTGAACTTTATTATAGAGGAAACTTTACTATTGTAACAATTATTGTTTTCACCACAGCAGCGCAATCCCTAATCACACACAAAAATTAGTTGTCCCATGAAGACAGAAGTTTCTGTAGGCATACTGATAGTGTAATGGTCAAGCAACCAAAACCGGATTGTATTTTACTGTAAAAACTAATTTGTTTGCAATTATCTTTCATTAATATGGAAACTTTAAATCTTTGACCCTTTTTACAATTTTCTTTTATTCTATTTACAGAATTTTTCAACATGTAAATACCTACATTTCATCTCTCATTTGCACAAAAGGTGGAATCTTAATATATAATACCAACAAGTTCATTTTTGGTAGATTTTTCTTGTGCCCTTCTTTTGAGAATCTGTTCTTTTATGTAATGTCTCGGAGCCATTTTAAAAGGACTTTGAAACAGTACTTTAGATAAAGTTGGTTCTTTCTGCACAGCCCTTTAAATGCTACCCTATTAATTCTGCCCTTCAGCCAAGTGTAATATAAAATTGGAATATTCTGTTTGTTCAAACTTCATTAAAGTGGCATATTACACTCCAAACATCAAAGTTTAATATCATCTTTTACTAGAAGGTCACTTTATAAATAATATCCAAAGGATAGTCCAATAATTAATCCATATGTAAAGCAACAAATTGCCCTTTTTAAAAAGAATCATACAAAGAGCAATGAATCATCTCTTTCCAAAAAGATTTTCTCCACCTCCTTCTTTCAGGACACTTATCACTAAAATGTATCCTGGAGCCAAAAAAACTGGCCTTGAAATCCAACAGAATATATGATACATATGTGGAGTCCTGTAGCTCAGTGGTTAGAGCACTCGCCTTGCAAGCGAGACACGTGGGTTCAATTCCAGGCAGGGCGAAACCTAGGGCAAGTTTCCTTACTCCACACGCCTAATAATAATCCCTCCAAAAAACAATAATAAATTGGTCATTTTCTGTCCATGACTGTTTGTGGGACAGTGCTGTGCGCACTTGGCTGCTGCGTTTCGCCCACAAATATATAGTCAATTCACTTTACAGTCTATTCTGTGAGGCGCTTTGAGACATCGAGAAGACGTGAAAAGCACTATATCAAATGCGAGGATTATTATTATAATTAAGTCAAATCCATAATTTCTCGCTTTAGATTCACATATTTAGGTGCTTGAACTATACAGACACCCCTTTCAGTGTCCATTTCTAAGTGAATTTAAGTGTACTTAGCGGTAATGAATTATCCATTTGCACAACACACCACGAACAGCAACATCAACACCACCACAAATTTATACAGTACCCTTCACATAGAATAATGTATCAGAGTACTGAACACCTTTGTGTATACATAACATACACCTTATACAATATTTTTCCCTCTGCCTCTAGTTCTTGGCACATAACTCATTTAAATCCAATTAAATTATGTAATTTTGAAGTGTGTTGTCCATGTACAGGCCCACCTAGGTTTCAGGCCCGTTTTCAGCATAGAACTGGACTTTTATATGCAAAACATAATACTGGGCAGTAAAGTAATAAAATCTGTAAGATAAGCAGGAGTACAAAATGTTTCAGTATCTTTCAATATCAGGGCAAATAGTTTTGCCATTCAATGTTACTAATGTGGTTATAAAAACAACTTTAATTTTAAGAAATGCAGAATACTAAATTACTAATAAGCGATCATAGCTGGCATTGAACTATATCCCACTTGAAAATATGTTCAGCCTTTTTAAACGTTAGAATTAATGATATTAAATAAATATATAATTGTAAGGTTTTGACTTGGTTCATCAAAAAATGTTCCAATGATTAAATCGTATTTGAAGCATTCAGATAGCCATACTCCCAAACTAAATGATTATAACATGGTTCCAGTTGAGAAGCTAAATTTTATTTTAATTTGCTTTTAAAAAGTAGCACTTGCACCCATCAAAGTTAATAGTTGAAACATAAGGCAAGGTAGATGTCCAGAAGAAATTGCCAAGTCTCTCCTTTATTCATAGTTATGTAAATGTTTATGATGTTTCTTGATAAGACAACACTCATACATCTCTGTTCCTTAATTAAAGAGCTTCTCAACTAATTATTTTTCCCTTCAGTTCAGCATGTACAATTTCTTTGTTACACTGCCAAAGCATTTCTTAAGATGGTTCCCTCCAATTCAGCTCATATATTATTGCCTTTTATTGACTGGCTCTTTCAGAAAGTGTAAAAAAAAGTATTGGCCAAGGTACCCTTTTGAGGGCGGGAGATATGGATCTAATTGAAAATGATAGAGTGAGCAATATAAAAAACCTGGCTGCCCGCACCACATTGCTATAAAATGCTGAAAACCAAACTGCTTCTCCAGGCAGTATTTGTGGTTAGCTAAGTGTTTGACACATGAAAACCAATCACCATGCTTGCGAGTACCCAAACCAGACAGAGTTCCCAATATGAACACCATATTTCACCATTTTATTGAAATGATGGGCACTCTCTCCCTGGAGATAAACACCGTACTTACACATTTCCAGAATACATTAGATGCAAATTGACAAGAGCCAGTACTTGGGGGATCCCAGAGTGTGCTTCAGAGTACTGTTGGAATTTAACCAGCTAAACCAATGTAAAACAGAACCTTAAGAGGCACCCACTAATCTGCATGAGGATGAAAATTTATGCAATCTGTTGTTAGTAGAATTACATTTATAATTTCCTATGCCTGCATGGATTAATATTGGAGTGTTAGGTAGTTCAAGTAGTTTAAGTAGTTCATTTTATGATATTAATGTGTAGTGCGTGCCATTGTACATGATATCGACATGCATTAGCAATTTAGAACAGAATCTATGCTGAAGCATCTGTACAATGGCTAATATTGCAAGATTCTTATAATTATTTTCCAATTTCCTTTTAAACTAATTGAACACATTTTGATTGATGTGCATGTCAACAGTTTGTAACACATTTCACATTCTACTTTAAGGAATTCATTGACAGTTAAATGTAAAGGCATGGAGACAGATATAGAAAAGGTTATGTGAAATATTTCTTCAAAGATTTGCCTCTGGTATAGGAGACTCATTACATTTATCACTATATAGTTAGTGTATTGCTTCTTGCAATTTTCTAAAGTACCTATACTTTAACAATGTTGCCAGCTCATTACAGAACTTTATAGCAAGCAATATAAATTATTGATTTGTGACAGAGCTTCCTGCTGAATGGAATTTTACAATTCTTATATTGGATCATGAGTTGAGTGATCAGCTGGCATTTGATGTGCTCCCTTGTGGACACTGGACTACCGATTAAAGCAAAGCAAATAACTAAAAAAAGCATCAGAGAAAATGGTTGTAGATATCATTTTGAAACATTGGCAGCAGCAAAATGGATGCAATAACATGAGTTAGGCTGGTAGGTAGACAATTTATTAAAAGACCACATTTATCCTACGGGTTAGATTGGGAAGAGATAGAGGTTCAAAAATTGGCAGCTTTCTTACATAGGTTCTTCAAAAATGAAGATTCTGCCACAGAAATCTATAATACAAGTGAACTTCAGGAAAGAATTCTTATGAAGAAATACGGACATATCTACAAAGCACCAGGCGGATAGATATGCTCTAGAATGCAAGCAGATTAAAAAATGGAAGCTCATACTTTTTAGGAACAATCTAAATGCAAACTGGGCTACTAAAGGATGCCAAATGCTACTGTGATGATCAAAACAGATGTGAGTCGAAAATGATGCACCAATAGTATAACTAGGAATAATAGTTGTACAAAATGTGATTAGTGTTATCTTATAGCCCATGAAGCTCAAGTGTAGTGGGCATATTTTTATAAACTGCTTAGAGAATCTACAATAAGTTACATTTTTACGGCATCCTACGTGTAAGGAGGATGTCAAAAAGCTCTTCAAATACTTAACTGAGGGGGTGGAGAAATAAGAGATGGGGCAAGGTGGCCAAAAGCATGATCGATCTACTGGGGAAAAAAAAACTTTGTCCGATTGTGTCTTTGCTGATTCTCAAACTACCCATTTCCCTATCCTTTCCAAGTTCCACTTAATAGAACACAGTAGAGCATAGTTATAATGTGATGATTGGATCCATAAAATTAAGATGCCAAATGGTCTCACTAACACCAACCAAATTTTTTTTACTGACTGAGCACAATGCAGCTTGGCTCTGAAACATGGACCACTCATTCATCACTAAGAGCAATAATAATTCCTGCTTTTCGTGTTAGAAAAACGTCTCAGAGTTCATAGTAAGGTGTACTGTGATGTGTAGTGTTCTGTTTACTGTAAGCTGTACTGACTACTTTGAAGTGAACCTGGCAGACAATTTGCACACAGCAATGTCCCACAAACATCCGTGAAGTGAATGAGCAACTTTATCCCTCTCTTTTCTAATGGCAGATCATGGGATCTTTAATATCCACCTGAACAGACATGACAGCACCTCCTACAATGCAGCACTCTCTAAACAATATATCCAATAAATCTCGGCAAATGTTTTTTCCTCCCAGCCCTGTCCAGTCACCAGCAGGGTACCCCAAGGCTCCATCCTTGGCCCTCTTCTTTACATTATCTACATGCTGCCTCTCGGCAATGTCATCCGTAAATATGGGGTCATCCACATGTTTGTGGATGATACCCGAATCTACTTCTCCTGCTCCAGCTGTGCCTCCCACTCCGCTGATGTCCTGTCAGCAAGGCCTGGATGAGCGCAAATTTCCTGTTGCTGAATGTCGGCAAGACAGAAGCCATACTCTTTGGCTTCATCAACATTTTCTCTCCTGTGGGTCTGAACTCCTCAACCTCCCCAGATTCTCCATCAGACTCTCCGAACTGGTGCACAACTTGGAGGTCAGGTTTGATCCCCAGCTTTCTTTTCTACCCCATATCCTCCCTGAAGAGGACCGCTTTTTGCCACCTCCGTCATGTTGCCCGCTTCCATCCGTACCTCACAACCAACGCAGCCAAAACCAACCCTCGCCCTTTTCACTTCTAAGCTGGACTATTCCAAAGCCTTCCTTGCTGGTCTCCACAGCTCCACCATACACAAAATTCAATCAGTTAAAAACTCCGCTTCCCACACACATGCCAGCACAAAACTCTGTAACTATCACACCAGTCCTTGCCAGGCTCCACTGGCTCCCAATTATCGAAGGGAACGATTTCAAGATCATTTGTTTTCAAATCCGTTCATGCCCTCGCACCTCCCTACCTATCTGATCTGCTTACCCCCCCACTCCACTATATACTGCCTCTGTTCCTCCTGTTTGTCTCTCGTCCCATCCGTTCCTCCATTGGTGGCCATGTCTTCAGCCACTATTTCCCAAAACTCTGGAACTCTCTCCTTCAACCCCTCCTCCTTGCCTCCTCCCTCCCCACTTTCAAATCCCGGCTAAAGATAGTCCTCTTTGATTATGCTTACGGTCACCTCACCCCCTCCCTCTTCCCTGGCTCGGTGTCAGACTCCGCCACTGTCAACCGCTCCAGGACGCTACCTCGCCTGAAGGATGCTATATAAATGGAAGTTGTTGTTATTGGAGTGTCAGCCTGGAATGAATTCAAAGTCCTGAAGTGGAGTTTGAACTCACAACCGTCTGATTCAGAGGTGAGTGTGCTACTAACTGAGCCAGGCAGCTGTGGTTGAGTTTGAAGAAACAGTAGTAATGAATCAGTATATGTAGCTCATTTCAACCAGACATGTACAATGTAATTCACATACAATAGTATTTATCATGAGATTTCCTTCCATCAGCAAAATTTGCATTATTTTATCGCTTTTCTTTAACATTTTAATCTACCCAGACACTGTAAACATGTGCAGTACTATTATTTTCTGCAAGCACTCCTTAATTGTAAACAAGCAGACTCATCCCAAATAATGAATAGCTAGGGTGAAGAGTTCAAAATAAGCATTAATGACTAATATCAGAATAAAAAGAATAAGACTGCACGAGTAAAATAATCATCCAGGGTATTACAAACAAATAACTTAAAGCAAGCTGTATGTTGAATGATGAAAATTTCAAAGAAATTCAACAATCCAGATTAATTGATAACATCTCCTAGTCTGCACGCAAAAGTATTTGTTCTTCACAACAGGATTGAACTGGGAAATTTAAACTTCATTCATGTACACATAGACATATCCATGGATAGCTGTAAATCAAAGGTAAGCAAATTACCTGGTGAGCTACAACTCCTAATTGTTCACAATCCTCATCAGACTCAAAGGAATCAAAATACTCCACCATCTGTCCTGCAAATTTACCCCCCCCCCCCACCCAATATAAAATAGCTTTGCTTTCATAAAAAATGGTCATTTATGATATTTTAAAAATGTTACAAACTGACAAGGGTTATTATCCATGCCACAAATAATAATTGCTGTATTTGATAAAGCGCTTTTTACTTTGGTAATTTTCAGAGAATTTAATGTTTTCCTCCAAGCAGCTATTTTTCTCATTAGTTGGGTACCAATTATATATTCTGTTTTTGGTCCCTCATTGATAGTCTTGAACTTCAAGCTTTCTTGCGCATTGCTGTCATGGAAATGTACAACACTTAATTGCTCCCAAATGGATTGTGGTGATTCATAATCTTGTCCACTTTAACTGGTGCCAACAAGTTATCTTATTCTAAATGGATATCTTATCTTAGGTGTGCAACAAAATCCGAGAGTTCAAAAGATTCAGATGATGAAGGCTCTTTTGCCCATTTGTTGTCTATCTTCCAGAATACACAGCCTACCAGCCTCCTGTCACAGCATCAAGCTGTCTTTTTAACTGAGTCCAGTGACCTAACCTCCTTCCTGCCAAACCGTTCTAGTCATTAATTACCCTCTGGACAAAGAAATATTTCTTGTGTCAGTTCTGAAATTATTCCTTGTAAGCTGAAACCTAACCAAATTCTTATGTTCTTAAACCTGTGTCCTCGTGAAAAAGGAAAATGCATCCCATTAGCAAAGGATTTTTTAAAAAAAACACAGGAGTGACTTAGCAATAATAATAATCCTTATATTTGATAAAGCACCTTTGTATCGGGAAGCTATCTCAAAGCGCTTTAAAGGATCTACTGTAATGTGTAGTGAATGCAATTTTGTGGGCAAATGCAGCATCCAATTGGACTATAATCTAATTTCAAGGCTCTAATGAAGGTTACAAAATCATTCAGAGTTCAATGCAATACCTTTATTACACAATGTGACCCTTATGGTCGGCCAACAAAATACATTTTCTTAATTGAACATTATGCCATAAATCAATAAATATTCAATCAAGAAAAAACTGAAAACACACTACTGATCAAACATAGGTTTCCTGGACTTGTGCGAATGTTCAGGGGCCCCTTCTTGTCAGCCCTAAGTGCCACATGTTGGCCACCACTGATTTATACTGTTATTGGAAACTAAAAGTAGATTTCACTGGAACTCACCAAGACATTTTAATGATTTGCAAGTATACAATTTGCTCATACCTGAAGTACTGTATACAGTTTTGGTCAATGTGACATAAGGAAATCTTCTAGGCTTTGGGTAGCGCTAAGAAGGAAAACAGGAGTAATCCCAAACAAATGTAAGGAGTATTATTATTTAGTACACCTTTTTCCATATTACAGCTGAATTGAATCTTCTTTTGGCATACATTGAATCTTGACTACCTATTCCATTTGAAGGCAATACAGTCATCAGAATTCTCAATAGATAAATTAATAATAGACAACAGCATCATTCAGGACAAGAACACAATAATTGTGCAGATAATTAGTTCATTGCATGAGCACCTGTTGTCACTTCATTTATCTCTGCTACTATCCTACAAGTCAATCCGCTGGGAAATAGAATTAATGAATCTTTACATGACCCTTCTTAGAGAGATTCTGTTAACAGTACGGTCAATGCAATTGAAAATCACCTTCAAAGGAATCATTCTCAAACTGACAGATCTATAAAGCTTTATGTGAGACTATTGTTGAAACTACTATACAGAACTACAATTCAGTCTAAATAATTGAGATATACTTTAAGACTTCCATTAATTAAAAATAATTAGCGATCAAGATCACTGAAAGCAAAGGTAGATCATAAAACTAGCATGTGGTTGCTGCTTAAAATGATGACCTGCTTCTATCTCCATAGATTGAATTTAATGACTCAATTTCTCCACAGGCATAAAAGGATGCCAGCAGAAGACTGCTGATGGGCCATTCAAAATAATCTGCAGTCTCCTCAGTTCAATTTCTTGATACTACAAGAGAGAGTAAAAGATTTACTGAGATGAGACAGTTGTTATCTTTTGATTTAACAAAAAACTCAGTCAGCCAGATAGATTACATCTTCGGGATAAAAGAAATCCTTTGGTGGTGTGAAAAGGAGTGATTTGGCACGTTATGATCAGAGGCTTGGTACAAATGGTATTCAAAAAGTTAAACAAGAGGTGCCTTATGTACTAACCTGTGTTGCATAGCAGATGCAAGAGAATGGTGGCAAATCGAGATAATTTTTAAATATTGTAATGGTCATAGTCAAGTGGTTAATATAATCTGTAACACAATTCTTCTTTGCTTTCACATTGCATAGATGAAATTAAGATACTTGAGCTGCTTGACTCAAGAGCAAGTTAAAGTAGTGAAACATATGCCATTTGAAGTACAATGTAAATAATGTCTCTGTAGTTTTTGCCAGAAGATTGCTTTTGCTCGCTGCAGGATTCTACTGCTTTTGTTTTGTGTGTGTCTGTGTGTATATATATATATATATATATATATATAAAACACCTACATATATTTTAAAAAAAGCAGATCCAATAGTGAGGTAACATAATGGTTACAAATGAATGAATAAGCTACCACTTCATTTTATATAATAAAGAAAGATACCAATACAAATGCACAGCAGATGGACAAGCAACTGAAACAAAGCGATAGGTTCAAGGGTTTGCACGTGAAACTTCATCAAAACGAACCTGCTGTGAATGTCAGTTATTTCAGCTTTCCAACATTCAATTTTCTATTTCATCCATAGTTAATTCTATGAATCTGCTAATCCTAGTACCAGAATGACAACTTGGCAAAACAGCTGGAATATAATTTTCCATTTTATAAAGCGTTTTTATTATGTCTATAATGGTTGTAAAAACAATGCCTAACAAAAAGTGCTGTTACACCGCTAAATTAATATTTCAGTACACCTCTTAATACTCATCCACTGCATAATAGTTCTATACACTTTCGATCTAAACCATACATCTCATTCATCACAAATGCTGGTTATGAAACGTTTAGAATGCTATTGCCATTTTGGTCAACCAAGTATCTGACACACATTGAAACCGCTTGTTGTGCTTAAAAAGTGGTTGTGTGACAGCATGATTTGATTTGTTGCACTCTTGTCTCTGAGCCAGAAATTTATGGTTTCATGCCCAACATAAGGACTTTGAACGTGCAATCCAGAATGCCATTCCATGGGGTACAAGGTAAAAGGATACTCCTCAGACACGCTGCCCAGAATAAGGGCAGAGTATTGTTTTATGTTGTAGGCTCATACCAACAATTAACTGGATTGTAAATGTTCAAATATATTACACAAGGCTGAATGAAATTATTCCTGATCGTCTAGATTTATTTTACAAGGAAACAAACAAACAAACAAACAAATCTTAAATATCTAGATATTACAAGTCTTTTCTATAACCTGGTACTATGTTTATTGCAGGCATCATTATGAGGGAAAAAAATTATTTGATTGCATGGCTCAGTTGGCAGCACTCAAACTCTGGATCAGAAGTTTGGGTTCAAGCCATATGTCAGGATTTCAGCACATCATTCTAGATTAGCAATGTATTACTTACTATGAGAGCACTATTTGTCAGAAGATTTAGTCAAGCAATGTCATGTCAGAGGTGCAATCCTTTGGATAAGACACTGAACCAAGGACCTTTCTGTGGATATTAAAGATCTGGTTTAGAAGAGGAGTTTCCCCCAGTGTCCTAGGTAACAATCTTCCAGATTAGTCATTCATCTCATGGCAGTTTGTGGGACAAATGCAATTATTACTGGAAATATTGTGACATGATGACATTATTAAAATGAATGCCTACTTTCCTGCTATTAAATTTTAACAGTTCAATTCAGAAAAATCCTACGTATTTTGAAGTCACCACCATTTGCAGAATCGAGTTCTTCCTTGGATAATAGGTAAATGAATTAATGCTCTTGAACGGAATTCACAATGTTGGCAATAATCCATACATTAGCAAACTCATATTTTATCTCAGTAGCACTGAAAATGGACAATGAACAACTAACCTCTACAATGACAATTCGCCTGAGCTTCATTAATTCAATAACATAACTGGTCAGAGCATGAAAATTCACAAATTGGTCTATTTCACGCTTATCTCTGTTTCCTTGTCCATTTGTTTACCTAACTCAATCTGAGATGGAGGAAACAAAGCATAAAATCACACATTATCATTCCACTCACTAAAAGCAAAGAACAAATGTCAACTCCACAAATGGAGTTACATTCCAACAGACTCAGTGAAGTGAAGATTCAGTCTGTTGCTCAGAGGAAACTGTACTCTATGCAAATTAACTTTTAGTCCCTTATACAGATAGTTATTTCTAAACTTTTAAAATGTCTTCTATACGTGTGAAGTCTGGGATACTTTCCTGCATGAGGGGTGCTATATAAATGCAAATTGCTGTTGTTGTTCCTGAAATATAATCATTTTCACCACTCCTCACCTGTGAACACCCTAGCCTTCGTGTCACACTTTTGATCTGGTTTTATATCAGTAGCAGAAGAGAATTACTGACAATTTTTTGATTATAGGTTCATCATCAAGTGTTTTGAGATCTCTGTCCCTGTCTGAGGCACAGATAAAGTGTTGTATTATCCAATATTCTTTACAGAAGTTGGTTTAATTGCAACTCCTCTCAGCCACATTTGAATGAACAGGCAGTCAAAAGAAAAAGAAACTTTCAAAATAATAATGTGGAAGTTTGTTTATTTTTTGGAAGAGAAGATAAAAAACTATTGCTTTTAGGCACTGTTGTGCATAGGAGGTAAACACTTGTGATAAAAGTACTGCTGTGTTTTACAGCAATCGTCTTGGGAATACTGTAGTTGGATAATGTGCCTCCTCCTGCCTATGATTTGTCTTTATTAAAACCATAGAGAAGGATCTGGCTGAGTCATTGAGGCACAACTATTGTTCAATTTGTCACAACACGAAATGCAAATTCAACCCAAATCTGTTCTCTGATTTTTTTTTAGCAGGCAACACAATATCGGTGTCTTTCATGGCAATGCTCGAGGTAGCAATGACCTGAGGGTGAATCCTCCTTTGATCCAGAAGAAGGAATGCTTCCCAGTAGACTCTCTTCAGATACTACACCCGGCTAAGCAAGATAAGTCATCATTATGAGTACCAATAAAACTTATTTGTTTTTAAAAATATTGAAGATTCTATCAATTTGGTCACCACACAATCTGTTGCTGTTTCTGCCTGCTGCAGCCATCTTTCCTGCAAATCCAATAAATGTTCTAACAACCAGGAATATCTTGTTAATGCACCTTCTCCAACCTGGTGATCAGTGCACCCAATACTTTTTGTGCAAGTGGACTGCACCAGAATCTAATGTTACACTTACCCAATCCATCACAACATCAAGCCATTTCTTCTTCACCCATCCACTTTCTACAGCAATGTTCCCATTAGCTACTGAATAATAGTCTTCATCACGGATATGCCCTTGTGTTAATTCAAGGACTCTCTTGTTAGGCATTTTTCTTGTCTGGATATTTTAACTCACAACTGTAGTACTGGAACTCAATGCCACCAATCTTCTTACTTCAGCATTTAATGTGCAATTTTCACATCACCAGTTAGATTTTATGTGCTGAAGCTCCATCATGTCGCCTATGTGTCGCCTTTGCAAATTGCTACCTTCCAATTAATGCCTTTGACCATCTGATGTTATTAGATGACTCAAGTGAACAATTTTCCCCACTTGTTCCATCACCATAGCATTCAGGCACAGGTCAATTATCTGGATATCCACTTTCATTGCGATTACTTTGGACTTTTCATTTCTTAGTATTCATTTTTTAATCCATATTCCAAACTTCACTGCTTCACCTTCTCAAATAGATCTTGCAACCTCTCTTTTGTATCATGAATCATTAATGCATCATTGATATACATTGGATGTTTATCAGTTTTCCATTGATCTTCAACAATCGTCTAAGTCATGTCTCAATGAATTCAAGGATATGTTGAAAAAAACTGGATAACACAGCCTTGCTGACCTTTTTTGACAGTTATCTTATTATTTTTATACTGCTTGTTATACCCATTATACCTCCTAACCCCCTACCATCCTGCCCTCTGGACCTCCATCCCGCAGGCCCTCCACCTCACCTCCTCCCTTGCCCCTTTCAAGACCCATCTCAAGACCCTCTTTGACTGTGCTTTTGATCACCCTGCTTTCCTCCTGGTCCTCCACCCTACTCAATCCCAACCCCCAGCTTGGGTCCAAAACACTGACTGCCCAGCGTCTTGGGACATACTTCCGACATGAAATATAATTTTGTTGTTGAAGTCGCATTTTCCCATGAATTTTAATCTTTTGCAGGACAACCACCCTTCATGCATCAACCAGACAAAGGCTCATCCGTGAACTATGAAATACAGATAACCTCTCCATTGTATGCTAACAAATCATAGATCCATGAGACACCATTTTGCAAAAGGCCCAGGTTTGTCATAGTCATTGAGAAGGAAGCGGAAGGTATTCTTTTGGAGTAACTGCATCAACACAGTGTGGTAGGAGGAAGGCAGTGAGTTGGATGCCTCAGTGGTCTGTACTGGGAACCCTCCAGTTAATAGTATACAAAAGATCTGATCGGCAGACTTAGTGCAAGGGAGTAAGATTTGCCAGTAATAAATCTAGCAGAAACTGTAGAATCAGAGGAGGCGGCTAAAACATTAAGAGCTCAATAGGAGACATAACTTGTCTGATTACTGGCAAATGATGTTACACACAGATAAAATGCAAGGCTACAGTCCTGAAGTAAATCAGTTTCAACATCCGAGAGCCAGCATAGCCTTAGAGTAAATAAATCCTCGAGCTAATAGGCTGTATTTCCATTACAGAAAGTCACATGAAAGTCAGTCAATGGCAAGAATTCATAATTGATACGTTTGATGCAAATTTTAACACAAGGAGAACTGACCAGAGGAAAAGGTGCATTTTCTTGGGCCAATATGAAGATGCAGCCAGTTTGTACACAGCAATGTCCCACAGATAGCCATGGAGTGAGTGACCGATTTTATTTTTAAGTGAAACAATGGCATTGTTCACTTTAAATACATAGATTTATTGTGGCAGCCCAGGATGAAGCCCTACACAAAAGATACCAAGATATGTTTTCCCCTCATGGGACACTAGGATTCCATATTGTATATATTATAAAAAACATGAAGTGCCTTGAGAAGTCCTCCCAACAAGGAAGGTGCTGTATTAAGTGCGAACATATTATCATAATCTGAATAAGGCTGTTGTTACTATTGTACTGCCTAACATTTGAAAGTTACAGCAGGGAAGATTATTTATATAGTAGTTGAGTTATAATGAGTGTTGTAGAGCATACTTATTGTTAAGATTATTGATACGTATTCCCTATTCGTACAGATGATCATTATAAATAAGTCTTCCAGTCACATTTTAATGGATACGAGATTACATCAGCTACAGGTTAAAGGGAGAGTAGATATATAGTTTATGCTGATTGGGTATAAATACTAGCTCCGTGATAATACAATAATAAGATATTCAATTTGTGCCCATCTCCCAGTGACTAGAATCAGGGGAGTTCGAGTCAGGAGGACCAGTATCCTGTTTATATTAACAAGTAGAATAACTAAATTCAAAAATAATTCAAACTATTTATTGGCCACAAAACATGCAATTGACGACACTCCAAAGTCTTAAATTAAGTCATGAGTCATAATAATACATTAAGGTACTTACGGGTTGAGCTAGGCGGAAAAGCTGACCAATTTACAAGTCTTTCCAGGGTACAGCTGTGTCTGCCAGTCTCAAACACGCAGTATTTATACTTTTGATCACATGCCCTGCCACTCAGAAAAAGCGCAGGAATAATTGAGACAGTGGGGCACCATGCAAAACAGGATAGTGACATTCTTACCACCTGCGGGGGCAGTGGCCTGACTGGGGTGCAAGTTACTGCGCCATCCGAGAGACCCCTCAGCCACCTACAAATCTGTGGCTCCACCCCCGATCAAGAGCACCGCACAAAAAATTCCCTGAGCCACAACTTAACCACTACAATAATAATAATCCTTGCATTTGATATAGCACCTTATCACATCTTTGAGACGTCTCAAAGCACTTCACAGAATATACAGTAAGGTGAATTGACTGTATATTTTGTGGGCGAAACGTGGTAGCCAATTGTGAACAGCAGCGTCCCACAAACAATCGTGGCTTGAGTGACCAATTTTTTTTTTGAAGGAATTATGACCCCCGGAAAAGCGATCCACCAATCAACTAACAACTGCACCGATCTGCAACTTTGTGGTCTCAGCCGAGAACATGCTGAGTGGAGGTTTATCACGCAGAGCGAACAAAGACAAATGGCTGCCCTCGCTAGAGCACTTTCTCACCAGCGGTGGGAGCTCAACCTCCACCATCACACGATTTACTTAATTTACAATAGTACAAAGAGTCATTTCCAGCAAAGAAAACCTACCCTGCGAGAAAATAAAATGGTCAAATTCTTAAGAGATTTTATTAGTCTAATTTTCAACCAATGGCTGATCAGCAACCATCTCCAGGGGTGAAATCTGGAGGAGTTGCATTTGCATTTAGTTTGCATATTCCATTTACAACATACCTTATCTAAATATTTAATGCAATTTTTTTCAACCAGTCTTATGTTGGCCCAATTTCACAAGCTTTCATGAAAAACATAAAATCAGGATGCCTTCCACTAAATAGCAAGTGCTTAAATAAGGAAGTTGTTAAGATATGATCGCAACTGTTCTCCCAAAGGGATGGTCTATTTAGATATTATTGATTTGATCTTAGAATGTCTTGATATGAGGAGTATCGAGTGGAGACCTTGACAGGTGGAAAGTACTAACCCCATCATTACTGTGTAAGGTGATAACGAAATGAACAGGAGGTCAAAGCTAAATACATTTAGAAAATTATGGACGATTCCCTGGGTGGCACAGGGGAATTGCTCCACATAGATTAGAAAGATGTTCTTGACATTTCTATGGGAAGATAAAATCCTTAGTTTGCCTTCGACCTTTTTATTGGTCAGCTGGGTGTCTGACACTTGTGGAAATCCATCGCCAGACTCAAGGGGATCTAAACCAGACAAAATTCTGCACATGTATGCAACATCAAATGTTCCTGTTTCTGGAATGGAATACATGCTGACTCCCTGGAGAGATGTATCCTGCTTACCTAATTCCACAGAATATTAGATGCAAGTTGATAACAGGTAAGGCTTGGGGACCTCAGAGAGTGCATTGGGGTGGTACTACTACTGCAATATAGGCTAAGTATGCCAACATACAGAAAATCCAAGGCATTTTCTGTGTTCGGGTAACATCTGTGCAAACACTTTACTTGTGCCAGACCAAAATTATTAAACCTAGTATTGACACTCGTACACATCACCTGTATAGTAATGGAAAATTCATACTCCAAAACCAAAATGTTGTGATGGGAATGGTGTATAAAATTGTTTCCTACCTTTATTTCTGAATTGACATGGTGACTGAAATGACAACAGCATCAATTGCACTCTGTGAATTACACCATCATCTTCCTGCGAGACAGTGGTATTGATTACTACCACATCAATGTCCTTATCTCAAGCGCAGAATTTGGATTAAGATCATTTTTCTTCTGCACATTTTGGATAAATTATCAGTTTGTTTAAAACAATGCTATATCACCAAATAAAGCTTTACATAATAGTCGAATAGCTTCAATTAATATCCAGCATAAATCATCTTACAGCCTTGGTTCTAGACAAATTAACATTACCATTTAAAAAAAACTTTTAAAGATTATTTCAATAATGCTCTTCAATAATCCAATAATTTTAGGATTATTTAAAATATATATAATCCCTACTCCCACAGCACTATTGATTATAGAATTAAACTATAATCAGTCAGTCTGAAATTCTGAACAAATCAATTTTGTTTCATAATCGTAAATATCAAATTCAAAAAATATTTATCTTTTCATTATTTTTGTGTTGTAGATGTTCACCACACTAGAGGCAAAGCATAATTTGCTGAGGTATGGAATAGGTTTTAATTATTTTGTTATTCCAGTGGACAGGACTAAATCAAAACCTCACATGTGCAGAAATATGCTCTTCAGCATTTTTTTCACGTTGGTGATTGAAATGTATAAATTGGAGGTTTAGTGTGACGCGTTATACTTAAAATGTACTCATTTCAATTACAGTGAAAAATGACAAAGTTGTATTCCCACTCTGACCTCTACAACAAAGCCCTCAAATATATCGGTAGTCTATATAATTCGATGAATGGGCTGCCAGCTGAGATAGCTGGGGGACGGTAGGGCGGGTGGGGGAAAATGAGAAATAAGAACCTTGATCTGACAAATTATGCTTGTATTATATAAACTGAGTATTTACCGTTAATTTATACAGCAAGGACACAGAATAGAAATGACATAAATACATCAAATGCACATTTCTGTCGAGGCTTCAATTTTGTTAGAAGCATCATTGAAATATTATGTAAAACAAAAAATACAAGACACTTTTTGAAAATAGTGTGAATTGGTATCACTAGATTGCACCAATAACTAAATATCTTCAAATACTTTATTCAGAATCAGACAATTCTGAAATATTTTTACCGCATTACTCTTCTGTGAGTGAGTTGGCATAAAAGCAAGACAGGCACACAATTTCTTACATAAAGTTCTGTATTTATGAGGATGCTTATTTTAAGCAATGTCCTTATTGGCAATCTACATGAAATCAATTATCAGATGGCTATTTACCATCTGTAAAGCATTTAAAAGGAAATCACATAATATTGATAAAGACCTGTTCCAGTTAATTAGCTTTTAAAGGTAATTTTTTTGATGTAATTGCCTGAATTTAGGATTGGAAAATTGAAGGTCAAAGTTACATCACCAAATACGATCAAGTATCTGTAATAGTGTCAAATAATTCAGAGAGCAAACTACATGCACCAATTTGCACAGATATGTAATTGAAATGAATGTTACATTTTTTAAAAAATGTTAAAAAATCAATTGTTATGAACTTCAAAAAATGTAAAATGTTCTGAAATGTAAGCAAATCCTACTAAATAAAATCATTTTTGATGTAAAATTTTAGTGACTTTTAACATACTCATCAGACATTTTGTACTTCTCTAACAATAACTGCACACAAACTGAAAACTGCATCCAGCATGATGTTTTGGCCAGTTGTGTGGCCACAATTGTTTTTGGTTTGTCAAATGTCTAACAAGTTATGTTACAGTCCTGAATTGGCAGAAAATAAGATGCATCAGACATGGAGTCCTATAGCTTAGTGGTTAGAGCACTCGCCTTACAAGCGAGAGGACCTGGGTTCGATCCCCAGCAGAGCAAAACGTTGGGAAAGTTTCCTTTCTCCACACGCCTTTGTTTACCTAGCAGTAAGTAGGAACCCGTTTGTTAGTCGATTGGCAGATCACTTTTCTGCGGGTAATAATGCCTTCAAAGAAAAGTAAATTGGTCACCGCTGTGCACAATTGGCTGCCGCGAATATATTTTATATATAATGTATATAATATACTTTACAGTATATTCTGTGAAGCACTTTGAGATGACTCGAGTTGGTTTGTTAAATGTATCAACTCACCTAGAAGTTTGAGCATTGATGCTTGCTAATTTGTGAAATAACAGTATAGTTTGAGCAAGGTCAAAAATGGGTCAGCTAACTCTTGAAAAAGCAAATCTGACTTGTGGAGCTGGGAAGCCACTCTCTCCGGCCCCTCCCAGTATATGAAGCCATTTCCCTGATCATGTGAAAGGTAGAATTTTTGTACATGTGTGGCATGTCTTACAGGAAGTGGATGACCTCTGTTTAAATGAACATACCTGATCAGAAGAGGCAACACATGGTTGGATACCAAGCAGTTTTCTGAAACGAAAAAGACAATAATTAGGAAACTGTCCAACTACACCACTGTTCAGCACTCTAAGACATGGTCCAATGTGAAGGGTGTTATATAAATGCAAGCTGTCGTAATCGAAACTGATCAGATTTACTATTGTAATTAGCAGGAATTAAAGCAGACTTAGAATGGAAATGTTTTAAAACATTATTTAGCATCAGATCAATTATATTTTACTGAAAGATGTTAAAGCTAGAACGGCCATAAACTTGTGTATTTTTGGAAACTTGTGGGGCGGTATTTAAGCAGTGCAAGTGGTGCTCCTTGATATTCAACCGACTAGTGATTGCATCAGAGTGACAGGAGAAGTACAGACAGTGGACATCAGACAGACAGAAACTAGTTTGCCTCTCTGCATAATTGTTCAACATTGGTTGTGGGATGTCATTCAATTCACTAACATCCCTTGACAACAGAGTATAACTCATTAGAGGAACAATCCAAAGCTGCTCTGAACATCCGTTGTGAATTCTGTAACCAAAGCCAACAACAACGAAAAGCATTACATTTGTAAAGCAGCTTTCACATCGGAGGACATCCCAAGACGCTGAACAAATAGTATTTCGTAGCCAGTTTCACACTGGGGGTCAAAATCATGTTTCTGAACACGCAGTACATCACATTCCTCGGTTTCTTTCATCATTGATTCTGCACGATTTTTAAAGTATTAAAGTAATGAACAGAACACTCATTTACATTTTATGTAACAGAGGACTGATGCACAACATTCAAAGTGTGTTTGTGCTCCCATTTCAACAAATGATCAAGTTAATTGCACCTTTATCTATATCCAAAATATTTTGTATATTTGATTCAATAGTTTGCCCACTGATTGCTTTCAATTCTCATTTCAAATATAGATCTGAAACATGTAGCGTATAACCAATTCACCTTCATTGTTGCTGCTCTAGCAGATTCTGGAATTGTACATCACATGTATTCTTTTATCCCATGGCTACTGCTTTCATTAAACACGTTGATACGGAAACTAGCTTTCTTTGTGCCATTTTGAAAGTTACAATTTTGTTTAACTGCATCATTTTTATACAGAAGTTCCATATTAAACTAAACATTAATTTTGGAAGAAAGCATCAAATATAATCCCTGCACTTGATATTGTGCTTATAACATTAGCATCAAATGTGTTTCACAGGTAATTGCCATAATTTAATAATTTATTATTATATGTGTAGCATCTGTGAATAAAACACAATAGCCAATTTGTGCACAAACAGGCATGAGGTGAACGAGCAAAAATTCTGGAGAAAACCAAGACAATCTATAGAACTTTTTACATCCATCTGAAAAATAGGCAGACAGGACCTCAGTTTAACATCTCATTCGATGTATGGCAATGAATGGCACCAACAATGCAATATTTCCCCTGTACTTCCCCATTCACATTTTCAAGATGGAGGTAGATAGATATTTGTTAGGTCAGGGTATTAAGGGATACGGGGCAAGGGCGGGTAACTGAACTTAAGGTATAGATCAGCCATTTGCTTATAAAATGGCGGAACAGGCTCGAGGAGCTGAATAGCCTACTCCTGTTTCTATGTTCCTACTGTATCGTAGTGTCAGTCAATTTGAGATGAGACCAAAGTGAAGCTTGAACCCACGATCTTCTGACCCTGATGTGAATTTGCATAATGATAATGCATCAATATTTTAAAAAAGCTCATTACATACTGGATTTTATGGGTAAAGGTGCTATATCAAATGCAATTATTATTACAATGAAACTAGGGCTATTTTCTCATGAATTAATAGGGTAAGATTTTTAAATATTCAAATATACAAATTCAACTTAATTGGACCATGCCAATAATTGGCTGATTGGACATTTTTAATCCACTGATGGTAATCATTTATCATTGTGATATGCCTCTGTTAGAATGTGTGGAGTGGTGCTAATACTGTAGTACTCGATGCCTAAAATGCACTTTACAACCTGGCAGAAATTGGGTTGGGTAATTACTGGCACTCTAAAGATCTGCCGCATAATTCTCAAAGCGCAGATGACATATACACTACTGCTGCTATACTTGTTGATGTGGAGAGCTTTTCACGTCTTTGGGTTGTTTTTAACCCCTTAAACAGGGAAACATTTTGCTTTTGGGTGGGTTAATACTTAATTTGCAGTAGTTGATATCACAGGAGAGGTGTGGATGAAGAGGATCTATGGTTTATCTGTTGCTTCTAGAATAACCCTACCACCTACCCTATTTCAGCATCAAGTCATCTTGATCAGGCAAAATGAGTCCATTGTCAACGGTTGGTTATCACCATGTTACTGGTCCTTGTCATAAAGTTATACTTTACAACTTTAAACATGAGCCCTCTTGTGCTGGTGGCTTGCTGTATCTAAAAGTTTTATTCTGAGTTTACACTATCACCCATAAACACAGTCATTCCACTTTGCAATATATCCTGTGAAGCACATTGGGACATCCTCCTGATGTGAAAGGCGCTATACCAAATGTAAAGATAATTATTACATTCTCTGGCGCATTTAGAGTATTGGCATTACACAAGGGAAACTTGGACAATATTGGCACGTTTTACATATTCCAGTTTTCACATGAATATGTAATGGAGTAGAGGTGACACTCCCTGCTCTTAAGGGTGCTGACTAATTTAGTTTCCCCAGTCGCAGAAAAGGTAAAAGGAAAATGTAGCCAGCAAACCCCATCATTATCATTACATTCTTTTGTCTGTTCTCAGCAGACTGAATGTTTAAAGATAATTATGTCAGATACCTGGGTAGATACCTTCAAGCAAGCGCTAATATTCTACTTGAGATATTCATGAAAAATTAATCCTCAAAGAAATGTTGATTTTCTAATGTCCAAGCCATAAGTAAGGCACACAGTTCCATTATATGTGGTGTGAACCTTATTAGGGATTAACTGTCTTTTTATATTTCGGAGAACGGATCTGAGATAGTGGCATGAAAGAAGGCTCCTCAGACAGGCACAGGGACAGCATTCACTTTTGAACTATTGGTGAATTTTGCTGTGCGGAACAGAAATCTTGCTACAATTAGGAAGAAACAACACTGCATTCCATAGCAGTAGACTGATGATGATCTTCCTTTGCAAAGCTTTCCCATCCACCCACTCATGATAATAGATAGACACCTGCCTTCATTAAGCCAATACGCCGTCTGATCCCTTGGATTTAAGGATGCCTGAATAACAGGAAGGAGCCAGTTTTTCTATTCGAGACAGTGACTGTGTTAATTAGGTCGGTTAGAAAATGTACCGATATATCACAATCGAGGATATACAGTCAACTATGCAGGTTGTGACAAATTGTACTTTGCTCATCTTGGCAGCCACCGAGCATTCAAAACGTAAATACAGTATCAGGCATTCGACTGCAGCCATCTGCTCACTTTACATTCTAAGTCACAAAATCAGTGTTGTATTTTGCTTAACACCAAGGAAAAGCAAAATGATAATTACAATATAATTTGGGATTTTTCTTAGAATGGTCTGAGTTGGAATCCATTACTTCTGGTTGCCTTGACAATTTACAGCAAGTTAAATATTAAAATAAAGTTTACACAGGGAAGCGCATATAAAATTAACATTTATAAATCCATCATGATAATAGCCATCCTTTTCTTGAAATGAACCATTCCTACTTATTGCAATTGCCAAAGGGAGCTTTGCACAACTTCAGCTGGAACTGTTTATACAAGTCCAGAGATGCCTGCAAATTACACCTCTTCTGGTTTAGTTTGCACTGATTTCTGCATGATTTAAACACCAAATCAACACAAGGCAAAATTTTATTTATAAACTTAAAACTAAATATTTAAACCAAGATGTTTTTTCACACTATCATTCACATTACAATTTTTATATAGTGCCGTTCGTGTCAGGAGACTTCAATTATAATTTGTTTTTTGAAGAAGATGCCATCCTAACCTCATGAGGATATTAAAATGTTCACTGATTTATTGAGTATTTGTGTAATTTCATTTTTTTAAAAAAATAATGAGCAGATGGTTAACTAAAAGTTAAAATGCCAGCCAAGGTCCAGAAAAGAAAGATTTGCTGATCCTTCCCAAAGCTTACTGTAAAACATACCATATGGATTTCCCAAGTGGCATCATGGCAACCTCACTAAAAGAGAGAAAGAGATTCCAAGTCATATTATAGCTCAGTGGTTAGAACACTCGGTTCGCAAGCGAGAGGACCTGGGTTTGATTCCTGGCAGTGCGAAACGTTGGGCAAGTTCCCTTACTCCACACACCTCTGTTTACCTAGCAGTAAGTCGGAACACAGCTGTTAGTCAATTGACAGATAACTTTTCTGGGGATAATGATTCCTTCCAAAATAATAATAATAATTTGGGCACTCAATCCTCAACTGTTTGTGGGACACTGCTGTACGCAATTGGCTGCTGCGTTTCGCCCCACAAAATACTCCGTCAATTCATTTGACAGTGTATTCCGTGAAGTGCTTTGAGACATCTCGAAGACATGATAAAGCGCTATACCAAATGCAAGGATGATTATTATTATTATTGTGCGTATTCAGAAAACAGACTGTACAGATTCAACTGGCACTGCCTCTGTACTAACAATGTGGGTAAAACAACAACATAATCCTAACTCTATACAAGATTGGCCAGGTCTCCAACAAGCGGCTCAGCTACTAGCCCGTCATTCTCATTTTATTTCCCATATCATCCTCCTTTCTCAATAACAGACCACACTGAAATACAGTTTTTGATATTTTCAAAATAAAATTCCATTTCACTACAGGTCATGCAATTTTATCCTTACATAATATCCTAATAAACTGTGAAGAAGTCAAACATTTTTCAAAATACCATCATCAAATTATCAATACTAAATCAAATAATCACTGCAAAATTCAAGGTCAACAATTTAATAGTTGGGCAAAGCTTCTGATCCACTGACTTATAACTCACACACATGAAGTTAATACCTGTGACTGTAATTTTTGTATTACCGGGCAATAAGTATAAATAACTCAAATCTCCTTAGTTAAAATGGCAACAATATCCCTACCATTTGTCTCTATAACAACTGCCTCTATATCACCCTATTGTGTACAATCTTAAACAGATTAGGCAACATGGATTTTAAATAAAACACAGTAAATGCACGTTCATGAAGGGATAACCATAAACAAGAGATAAAGAAAGGGTATGTGATTCTGATCTTTTGCTGCAAGTTTCCAGTCAACCTGATGCTGTTATCAACAAAGATAATCAAATTATAGGTTGCGTTTGAAGGGCATTTGGAACAGTTAAAGGAGGTTATTCTAATTTTCTATATAGATAACCGCGAAGTGACATTTGGAATATATATTCCTGTTCAACCATGCCTACGGTCACCTCCTCCCTCTCCCTGGCATCATGCTCCGCCACCATCAAGCGCTCTGGGACGCTACCCTGCATGAGAGCAGCTATATAAATGCAAGTTTTTGTTATATAAATAGTCACATGCAATTCTGAGTGCCAGACTTACCCTGAAAGGACATGCTTTGGAGAAGGTTTAGACAAGAACAAGGATTATCTGATTTCAATGTATTAGAAAAGTATGGGAGGAAAATTAATTGAGACTTTGACCCTTAAAAACAATTTCCACTTTCGCCTAAACAAACCCTTCGTCTGCTGAATGTGTTTGGGAGAATGCACTGAGATCCATGTTTTGATGAGTCAGCATTCTTGTGATTTGTGGATGTTGAACTTTCAAATTACAAGAATTGGTTTGTTACTTAAATAAATGGATGACCGGTAGAAGAAAATTGAAGATACACTTAATTTTATTTGCTGGGCTTTGTTGCTCCCCAGTGTTTTACCAGCAAGCCGAAACAGCAATCCAAATTCTAATGGAGTAAAACATTTACAAGCCATAATTAACTGTAAGCAAGTTAAATCAGACCAGCTGTTTTGTAACCCAATCAATTTCCCCTGGAGTTTTGGTTAAAATGGCACAAATCTGCATCAATTTATTTTGCCTGTAAAACTGTTACATTCGATTGGGGAGAAAAAAAAACTTAGTTTTGTTGCCATGAATTGCTCACTAAGCAAAGAAAAGCTTGATATTTTGGCACTAATTGCTGCTTTCAGGAAATTTTGTTCTTTTAAGTTTAGAAGAACATTTACATGTTTATGCATTTTCCTTTGTTTTTACACAAAGGCATGACAAATAGATTTTCTCAGGTCAAAACTTTAATAACACATTAAATAACACATTAGATATTCTTGACGGAGATTTTAGTAAATAAAAAGATATCTTCTTATGGATGAAATCGTTTCCTAGAAACCAATTGATTTTTAAACTGCAACAAATGAATACTCTTGCATTGACTCTCGAAATATGGTAGAAGCTTTCACAATTGCAGCTTTGCATATCTTTTAAAGAATAAATGACCTTGAAGTGAACTTGAAGCAAACATAAGGCAATTTATACATGTAAATCTTGGTACTGCCGTGTTATAGTGTTGTAAAGAACATCTGTTCTTTGCTGCTGGAGAACATTCCATCTGCTTGAAAAGAAAGCAATAGAAAACTGCAAACTGCAGCTTACTTAATGGCTTCTAATATTTGCAAGAGAATGGTGTGAAATATAAATACAGGCAAATTGTCTTCACTTAAAATATCTTTTTGACGCGTTTTGCCCACAAAATATACGGTCAATTCACTTGAAGCAATTCAAAGTGAAGCACTTTGAGACGTCTTTAAGTCATGACAAGGCGCAATATCAAATGCCAGGAGTACTATATTAGTATATATCAAATTAGGCGTCTTACTGGAATTCACCAATTCATTACAATAGAAATTATATAGAAATATAGAAAAATCACTGAATTTCTGTTATTTTGACAAAATATTTTGAAACCAGTCTGTTTCTTTCAAATGATGATTTCTAACATAGTAATATCAAAGGTACCATAAGACAGCAACTATGAAATCACTGTCTTTCCTCAATGGTAAAACTACATGCAATAAAGATGATAGCATTTTTATACACTATACATAAAAAAGTATGTATGTGCCAGGAAAATCAATTCAAGGGAAGTTTTTAAAATGTTAAGTGTTGTCCTAACAAAACAGTTTTGCTTTGTTTAGAACAAGTTAATTGTTGCAATCAGCATTCAAGAGAAGCTCTTGATTAGAGATGACTAGAGTATGGCTTCACTGGAGTAAAATAATAATAATCCTTCCTTACATTTGATAATAATGCTTCTCATATCAACAGGACATCCCAAGGCTCTTCACAGGATATAATGTACCTGTATACTGCAATGATGGGTTTTGTGTGGACAAAATCCAAGTAGTACAACCACTACTTACAAACGATTACAGGTAAAATTAAGTATGTAACATCACAGCTTTGTATTTGTCCAGTTGATGCTACCTCAACTCTAGTACTTTGGGTTGTAAAGCTGAAAACATACCACCAAACTGGCCATAAATTGCTGCAGACCTGCCTAGCATTGCAGCAAACACATGCCTCAGAATCAGTTCAGCCCTGGGTTACCAGATTGTCATTTCTTTATAATGTGCTTTCCTCTACCGCTGAACTGCACACGCAACACTGCGACTCACCAAAGTCTTCATTACTGATATAGTATGGCCTTTTTGACCCTACAACTATTCTTCGATTGAAGCAAGAGAGAAATTTGCATGTACAAATTGTTCAAGACAGTAAATAGATAAATTACGTAGGTTTATTATATTAATTAGTTTCAGTTTTGTGAGCACAGATGTCAACCAACATGGGACTGAGTGTGAAGCTGCAATTCATTCTCATGGACATCTGTAGACATTTCTCATTTGCAATAATTATATTCTTGGTAAAGCACAATAAACATTTTACAACACAGATCTTCCCCTATCACATAATGCTAAGAATAATCCTTGGTACTTTTGAGAGAATAACATCCTCCTCTTTTCTTACTTATGTTATATTGATAAATACATTTCCATTCATCATTTACAAATGTCAAAGCAAAAACACAGCTTTTTACATTATAAGGAACTTATTTCAAATATAAAGTAACCAGAGAGATCCAGGAGTGTCTGAAAACAGAGGTCTGACAACTGAATAGTAAGCAAAGAAATCCCACCTTAACAAAAACATTTTACGTTGGCAATTTTCCAGATATTTGCAGGTTATACACGACCCCAAGAGGCGTAATCTTGTGACATAAACCTAACCTTTATCTAAGCTTTTGACAAAAATACCCAATTGGACCTTAATGAATAATTTTCATTTGGCATCACAAATGACTATTTCAGTGCTGAAGAAGCAATGGAACATGAATCAGCTTAAAATGAATGGAGCATTCCATAAATCTGTCAGTGCAAATCTCAATTTACCCTTTTGGTATGCAGAATGCATTGTGCTAAAGTCCTTTCATACATTATGCATTCCTTCTATAGTTTCACCTTAGGGTATCCTAGTAATTCATTTTCATAATTTCAACATATTTTTCACTCATAGACTGCGAATCTAACTGGTAAATGGAACCAAGCGATTCTACTTGTTCCACGGTATTGCAAGTTATTTTTGCCTACCAACGTTCCATTTGTTCAGAGAATGATTCCAATGTTTTAAGAGCTGGAGTACATTAACAGTTTCATAATTTCACATACACAGAACTACCAATTTTTTGAGGATACCTGCAAATATGTATTTAGTGTAAATGGATCTTTTTACACATTGGGTATAAAGGAGAGAAAGGCAGACAACAGGTGACAAACACTCATGCACATTATAAGTATACTTACGCCCACTGCCAACAACTCACTATATAAAATATTGCACATACAATAACCGCCCACCCACCATCCACCCCCCCCCCCCCCCCCCCCCACACACACACACACACACACACACCGACAGATAAAACCCGCACTACAAACTACAAGCAGATTAACTATTTGGGGAAATAATGTCCACAACAATTCAGAATAGCTTCCAGCCACCCCCATTTAGTGTTATGTTTAGAAACCCCAACATCAACGTCAGGATAATTCAGGACAAAGCAGCATTGTCTCCATCCCCATCGCAATTCTGTGAAGCAGCCCTAAGGAATGAGATATGGCAACTCAATGCTAAATTACGAGAGCTCCAGTGCTGTGGATTTGTGCCAAAGTACAAATGAGGTTAACTTGTTCAAACCCTTTTCATTTAGCACTTCAGCTATCATAACACAAAGCATAGAAGGTCATTCAGCTCATCAAATTGCTTCCGCCACTTATTACTTTAAGTCTTGCCTTTTTGTGGATTCTACATCAAAAAAAACTTCTGCTATTTTGACCCAGGCATTTAACAATTACAGTTGATCTTTTCAGGAATAGCCAGCCAGTTTCAATCAATCTGTGGACTTTAATAATTAAACAATTTCCATTGGGGTCTCACTACAATTCAATTGGGCATTGATAGCATTGCACAGACCCCTGCCAGCATTTAGCAATATCCTGTTGTGAGACATAGTCTAAAAAATGCTAACATTCATTCCACAATCACAAGCAATAAACACAGGCATGAGAAGTAGGGATCATCTTGCATAGAGTTACCGAGAGTGATACAACATGGAAACAAGCCATTTGGCCCAACTAGACTGTGCCAGTGTTTACATCCACACATGACCCCACTCCTCCTATTCCCTTCTCCTATATCTGTCTATCCCCTTCTCCCTCATTTATGCACTTAATGTTATTTTAAAAAGATTGCAATAAAATTTGAGACCTTATAAATATATTTCTATACCTGCAAAAGCAGACAAAAACCAGTTTAATTGTGTTATTGTTGACAAATGGAACGTTGTGCATCTCACCAATGTAAAGATTAAGAAACCTGTCCTCAAATATACAAGTATTGCTCCATACATAATACAATTTAATATCAAAAGTTCAGCAATGAGAAACAGATTTATCAGCTCAGCCACCTGTTAGATCAGGCCCAAAGCTATGTTGAAGAAACTGTAAATTTTGACACTGGAGATTATTTTTTAATATTACAATTCCAGATTTATCTTTCCATCTATAAAACCAACCAATTTCTGATAGGCAATAAAGTTCTGCAACACTCACGTGGACATGAAAAAAATATAGATATCATTATACTAATATACATATCTGTCCTAATTATTCAATGACATACGAAATGCCACCTTTGTAAAACTGTAAAGCCTTCAACTTTAAGTCATTCTTGATTCTACAAAGAGCAGGTTCAGTATTAGTATTCAATGTAGAACAGAAAATTCAATTTAACTACCTCTTTGGTGCTGCTCCTTATGTGTGTTATAATACATAGAATGATAAAAGGCCATTGGCCATTCAAACAAGTTCCCAATTCAGACTAAATACAATCTGATCTTTCAGTCACTCCACTCAAATAATTTGGTCTCCTAATAGACAAATTATGCACAGCGTTCATCTTTCACTGTTTACCTTCTTGGTGTGACATTTACATTGCCTCAGGTATTGAAGCCAGTTCCATAATATTCACCCAACTCCACATAAGTACAACGACTTTAGTCAGAATTTTTAAGATAACCGCAACACAATGGAAAAAGTGTATTCCTTGTGATCAAGAGGAGGGTCTTGAGGTGGGTCTTCAAGGTGGTGAGGGAGGGGGCGAGACGGAGGGACTGTGGGATGGAGTTCCAGAGGGTGGGTGCAGAGTGGCGGAAGGCCCGCCTGCCGATAGTGGGGAGAGCAAGGCGGGGGACGTGAAGCAGGTCAGAGCCCGCTGAGCAGAGGGAGCGAACAGGGTGGTAGGGGATTAGGAGGTCGGAGAGTTAGGGGGGAGCAAGACCATGGAGGGCTTTGAAGGTGAGGACCAGGATCTTGAACTGTATCCTCTGTGTGATGAGAAGCCAGTGGAGTTGGGCAAGGATGGGGTTGATAGGGTCGCGGAGCCTAGTGCGGACATGGGCTGCAGAGTTCTGGATGATCTGCAGCATGTGGACGGAGGAGTTGGGGAGGCTGACATGCAGTGAGTTTGCACAGTCGAGCCTCGATGTAACAAAAGCGTGTATGAGGGTTTCAGCGACCTGCAGTGTGAGACAGTGTCAGAGCCGAACATGCTTCACCTTCAATCTGAATGCCCTTGTTTGAAATGTATCCCATGATCAGCTGTGTTTGATAATGGTTATATATTACTAGAGACTTTCAGTAAATAGGCAAGAATTGGCTTAAATCCCTTTGAAGCTTTGATAATGGATAAGAGTCCCACTATCTCAGTTTTGTCTGTTGCTTCTTTAAATGTTAAGGTTAAGTAACAGCAATACAGAGTTGGACAACACAGAGGAAGACAACTTCATTTAGCTGAATAAGTACCTTTAATAAAGAGTCCTGCAGAGGTGCTAGCAACTCAAAACCCATATGTACCTAGTTTTGTTGATAGTTGTTTTTGAAAAGCATGAATTGTACAAGTATTCCCCTAAAGTGTAATTACATTATTCATTTATCTCAATGTAGACGTAGTTAAATAATAGTGATTCCGAAAAAACAATGTGCAAAGTAGGGTTTTATTTCCCAAAACAAGTAGGGAAGTGAAATATTATCACTGTAGTTCCAATAATATTGTACAATAGCTCCCAAGTTAAATCTCACATTTTACTACACAAGCCAGACACGTCAGCCACGTCACTGTGTAAAAAGAAACACAAAAAACTGGAGTGGAATAACACCATCCTTTCCTATAAATTATATGGCTTGAAACATGTTGTCAATATAAACCAGTAAGTAAAGTTCCTGCAGTTTTCATCTGAACGTAAACATATTGCCATCATTCATTGCATTCCAGCATATATCTGGCATGGCATATCAAAATTGTAATGACCAAAGTAGTCTTGCAAATTAATCTTCTATCTTAATGAATAATGTACAATTGGAGATGGTAAAAGAGAAATGTTAATTAGGAATTCAAAATGCTAATTAGGAATTCATTTCACATACTCTCAACATCCAGCCAATTTTAGTCTGCCAAATGGATCAAACAAGACATAGATCACCAAGGTCAGGAGATTTTTTGATGATGATAGAATCACCTTTCATTTGCATGCAGGCTTTATTGTGCTCCATAAAGTTTTGATTCTCTGGTCAGGATGGCTAGCACACATAGAAAAATAAGCTAAAAAGCTGAATCAGCAGTTGGTTTTCAGCATTAACATTCAATCCATAGGGAATAGGACAGTCATCAAGACCTGAAGATTTCAGATGAGGAAGTAATGAACCAGAGGTAACACACGTCTATTCTGAAACACTTATAAAACTGAGCTGTCAGAGAACAAGGAATTGAGAGATAAGATGATAATGTAGAATATAAAGTTGCCGAGTCCTGGAAAACAAGTTAATCTCTATATACTCAGGAAAATGGATAGTGATTGTTTTTAAATGTCGTCTCTACAACCTTGCTTCTGAATGTAAAAATAATGATTTCATACTGATTGAACACGGAGATAAGGATAGAGAAAATAACTATTTTGCTGCACGCCAGCTTTTGCATGAATATAGAAATGGCAGGATGCACAGGATTTAAACTTAATAGCTGCCAATTTATAGAAGACTTGTCACTCAGTGGTACAGTAGAAATATGGATCAAGGATCATCATCCCAAAAGCCTTCTGGTTGATCCAGCTATCCAGTTGAAAATTTTCTTGCCATTTGAAAGCACGATGAAGAGGGAAGCAAAAAGATATTGTACCAGGCTGCACATCTTTGGAATGGCTAATAGTGGTTGCTCATTGCTAACCTAATTAATTTTCTGTTGCTTTTCATCACTTCTTCCATCTCCAGGATTGAATTGCCTTTCAAGTAATAATAATAATAATCGTTGAATTTGTTGTAGCGCCTTATCACGTCTTCAAGACATCTCAAAGCGCTTCACAGCATTTACTGTAAAGTGAATTGACTGTATATTTTGTAGGTTGGCAAAACATTGCTGCCATTTTTGCCATGACACTTCACAGAGGTTTCCTGCAGGAGCATTTGTTGTTTAAAGTTACAGAAACCACTGTGAAATACTTTGAAAAGCTTCAACATGAGGCTCCATGTAAAATGCAAGGATATTATAAAGCATAAAGATGCTAATACCATCAGGTGTAGGGTATATTTAAGAGTACCACGCAAGAGTTGGATCAATTTTTCAACCTTGCAGAGAGCTGTGTTAGTTGAAAATAAACTGTCTGAAAACAATCCAAAGGAGAAAACAAGAACCAATTTAACATCATCTCAGATCACCAACAAAACGATAATCAGGTTAAAAGTAACAATTCTACAATTTCACATGCGATTTGTTCAACTAATTCAAACATTTCTGCCACATTTAGTTTATTACAAAATGGGAGCAGTATGTGGCATTGGATTTCTTGTCTTGCATGCACTCAGGTTTGTTCATCCAGAAGCTCTCATATTAGTCAACGATCCAATACCAGAAATAGACCGGTCTACAATCTATTCTATTGCACCCGCATCAAATGTAGGCATGTAACTAACTACTCCTTCAAAGCATCTATATTTACAAATATAACTGAATTGGCAAGATCTCAATTCCCATACTAAGTCAAGTCCAAAGAAATAATCCTAACATCATAGCCATAAATGCTTGTTAATAGTTTGGAATAAAAGAATGTACAAGATTGGAAATAAAATCTCATATTTTATTAAAAAAAACTATTCTATCAGGTGGTTCGTACTAGTTCTGTTTCTCTTTCAAGAACAAGCATCCAGTTCCACATGCACTGCATGCATTAAATGCCTTTGTTTGTCCGGTCCATGAATGTGAAATGGTTTTTAATATTAATTCTCAATGTATGCAAAGATAAACGTTTATGGTGATTTGAACAGAATTTCTTCAGTGATTTTCTTAAGCTGACAAAACAGGTTTCAACAAGCTGTTAAAATAGGAGTTTTGCCAAACTAAGATTCAGTTATGATTTAGTTTTTTAGGCAGAAGGGAGTGGGCTGAATAGATATTCCACTTCCAAGTTTTCAAAGATTGCAAAGATCGCAAAGAATGTACAGGCCTGTCAGCTCAATCATTCTGTGCCAGTGTTTATGCTTCACATGACTATTCACCCATTCTTTACCTCCACCCACACTCTTCTATTCCCCTCTCCCTCAAATGAAGATCTAGCTTCCTCCTGAATGCATCTTTACTATCTGATTCAACACTTCAGGCAGTGAATTCCACAATCTCACTACCTTCTACATGAAGTATTTCCTCTTAAATACTGTTTTCAGATCTCAGAGTTACTATCTTATATTTGTGTCCTCCAGTTAATCAAGGATTGCAGACACACAAGTCTAATTCACCAACTCTCCATGAAGCTATATGTAAAATATAGTGAACTATATTTTGTCCTTTGGGAATATCAAGATATTGGCGTGATTTCATTTTTCAATGAACAGGATATGAAAATTATAAAGAGGAATGTTATTAAGTTGATCCTAAACTTTGGACATTGTGTTGCCATCAATAGGACACTACCACAAGAGGTAGTAAGAGGATCATTTACAACTCCTTTGGATATCAGAAATGTGTCCCCATTAAATAGATATGGAAAGGTCAGAGATGTTGTCGCCCACAGTTTTAAGGTGGATAACGATAATCCACACTGGAATAAAACAATGAATGGCTGCAAGAGAAAAAACATCTGAGGATTATTCATCCACTAAAATAACACATCAATACAAAGCAGGTTTTGGCAATTGCAATCACATAACACATTCTTGTGCACACAATACATTTTATAATGTTAAGCTTGGAAAAGGGAGGTGATATTGTTTTATTTAGGAAACGTACTTCCCAATACACTAGTGATTCTATTGACATATGTGGTAGAGACTCTAAGATGCAATTTTTGTTAATATGTGCACTTATTTCATTGTTTCATTTTAATGCACAACAAACACAAGTATACATCTAACTGACCAAACGTCATACAAATAACTTTTGAAGGTTAATGTTTCAAAGAGTAGCTGTTGTTGTTTGTACTGTATTTGTAAAATGAGCAATTTTGAAAAAAAGGTCCTTTAGATCATAAAGTTTACAGCACCAAAAGTGTCTATTCAGTCCATCAAATCTGGACTGGCTCTCAGAACAATCAGTCCCACAGCTTTGTCTTATTCCTTCAAAAACATATTTTCCTGTTCTTTTGGACATCAAGTGAATGGTATTTTTTTATATTCCTGTTCATTGCCATCAATATAGTACTTTATATCAATTCCCGACAAACACTACATTGCATTCACATGAAATTGCTTTCAGGTTTCAAGGCTTACTTTCATCCTGTGAAGCTCACAGAAACGTTCCAGCAACATGATAAGCCAAATACAAGGATTATTTGTTTTAAACAGTACAGCATTTTCTTTCATTACTGGACCTTATTTCCTGCCATTGGGAATGCTACTTCAAAAGAGGTCATCAAGAAAAAGGCAGTATCTAGCTCATTGCACAGAGTAACTGTTTATAACCTTAGAAGTTTTGATCACTTGCCAGAAAAGATATAATTTGATATGGCACATCAGAAAATGTAGTTATTTTAGCACCTCTATTGGAGGACAGCATGTTCTGAACGAAATAAAATCCTGATTAAAAGATAAATTAATTATTGAGGAATTAAAATTCTTAATGCTCAAGGGTGACAATTGTTAAAAAAAATTGTGCTAAGAATTATACAAGCATCTCTTTCCCCACAATAATAATGCTGCTTCACTATAATCCTTGCTGCATGAATTAAATTAGTTCCATTACTGCCAAATATTTTATTAACAAACTTAAGAAAAGCTCATCTTCAAATGGATTAACTGTGTTGAAAGGATTGGGATAACCTTCTTGCACCAAAAAGAGTGGTTACCTAGTAACTGAAAAATCACTCTTAAAAAACAGGTTTTGCATGTGAGCCCCAAGGCAAACTGCCATTTACACTTAGTCACAACTTCATTGGTTTATTTTGGTAAAGGAGAGAAAAAAATAACCAAGACACACAATTCTCTGATGCGACATTATAAATTCAATGCTAGAATTCTACATGTCATCTTGAGGATCAAGATTGGTTGTAAGAAAGTAGTAAAGCAAACACGTTACTAGAAGGAGGACAAAGATTTTACCATAGATTGTTACAATGGGAGTAGATGTTCCTGCAGGTGGATTTGTATCCCCTGTTATCACGTATTTCTAATGCTGTGCCCTTGCGGAGTGGTATACCCAAAAGCTAGCAATTACCCCATTTATAGCAATATTACTGCACTTTTATAGTCACACACTACACAACCAAATTCTCTTAGAAATAGCAGATAATAGAGTTTAATAGGAATTAAAATGTAAAAAAAATTAGATTACCAATTAACTAGATGTACCAAAGGATGGATTCCCTCCCTCCCAACAACTGTGTCATCATCTGAAGTAGAGTTCAAGCTTTGGTTAATTAAGAATCGGTTAGTAATTTAACTAAACAAAACAAATAAAGCCGTAATCTTGCTAAAAAGCAGCACAGTGCCAGAATCTGCAAATTGATCATGTGGACAAGCAACACAATACAAGAAATTCACAGGTGTCATCAAGAACAGGATTGAGGAGAGTGAGGGTCTACCCCCGACACATCATTTTGAATCAATACTTTACAAAATTTGGACTTAAAAAAAATTATTTGGATTGACTGATTTTTATCCGAAGAATCTCAGTTCATTGACAACATTTTTTCATTGCCCTACAACTGCTGCCTTTCCTGTACTCCTGCAGGAATCAGTCTCCTTCACATGCAGAAAGATACAAGAAATTCAGTTTCAAGAATGGTTCTCTAAAACATTATCTTAAGTAACAGAACCTTTGCTTTAACCTCCAAGGTGCCCAAAGTATTGGCCTAGAAACACTTGGTAATAGATGTTTCCCCATCAACAGAAGAAAATCTTACAACATATCCAATTAGAAGAAAGAGCCGAATTCAATAGTTTCCAGCAACAATTAACAACTCTTCTGCACATTTCTCATTAAAGACAAGACAAAAAATGACAAAATAGAAAAAAGAACCTGCATTTGCAACTACTGGGATATGAACAATTCACACGGATTGGTGTTAATTGGATCAGGAAATAATTCCCAATTTAAAACAAGGGGCAGAATTCTAATTGGGGCATATTACAATTATTAAGTGTTTCACTGACTCAGCCACAATACAGGATGGTTTCAATTGACTTCAGAGCACATTAATGTAAATGTACAGTGTACAATGTAAACTTGAAATAACTAAATTAAATGCATCTATTTTTTCCATAATAATCAAAATTCTTAAATTTGAGATACCACCTTTCACATCAGGAGGGCACCATAAAGCGCTTCACAGGATTCACTACGAAGTGTAGAGAATATATATTCATACAATTAAGAAGTAAGACCTTTAACTAAGATGGATCAAGCAAGTTCTGCTGCAGAAGAGATGGAACCTTAATAATTAATTCTGGAGGGAATGTTGTTTTCTCATGGGTCCCTTTAACATTGTACTCTGACCTTTTTCAAAAAATGGATTACAAAATGTTCTTATGATATTCTGATTGCGAAAAAAGATGCAATGTTTCTTCATAAATGACTTAGTGATTTTATGAGACTGCCATAAAAATGAGATTACATCCTGTTTTTGACTGAAATCAATTAAAAATAGAATGGCTGATTATTAGACCTGAGATAATACACCTTTACCCATATATCCATAGCATTAAAATAGGCTTACCATGAGTAAGTAAGTAAGTAAGTACAAAGCTGTTTTCATCAGACTCATTCTCAAAGCTTTCTATGCATTCAGCATTTGCAAAACAGCAGCGTACATGAACAATAAATAACCACTGATAGTCATTGTAATCCAAATCATTACAGTTCCGTGTATTTCGCTGATTAGCTAAACACAAACTCTGAAAATTGAGATCATGATTTTATGCAGAACATTGCCTCAGTAGAATACTTAAGCAGAAACAGCCCATGAATATTAAGTTGTATAGTTCATACAAAAAAAGTAGACTTGATGGCAAAATATTTTTTCCACAATTTCTGAATTCAGTTAACAAAAGTAGTGCAGTGAAAACAGAACAAGAATTTTAGGGAAGACAGTTGCACCTTAAAAATGTAGACCCTGAAAGTGGACTATTTGTGGGGTGATCAGTTGTTTTCTTTTGAGGCAACAGGGTACATGTCATGCATGGAACAAATTACATTGTGATCAATCATTTTTTTTCTTGGCCACAATCATTCCTCAAAATATCCTGATTCAATTGATCAGAGTAAATTTCTGAAGAAATATTTAAGTTTTCTAACAAATATTTCAACTTATGAGTGAAACTTCTATTAAAGAACAAGACATGTATTTCAGACTTACTTTAAAGATCAACAGCTCAAATAACAACCTGAAAGGTAAACATCTCAGCAGACTGTTAAGAAATGAAATTGGCCTAAAGGTAAGGAATCCTTACGCCATGTAAAAAACATACCCAGATCTATTAGTACTCAGAGACACTACGCTGCATGAAGAATACTACATACCTCCACAACATTGCCCGGCTCCACCACTGTTTCACACGACAGGCAGCCAAAACCCTCATACACACATTCATAACATCCAGGCTCGACTATGCAAACTCCCTGCTTGTTGGCTTCCCCAACTCCTCCCTCCATAGGTTGCAGATTATCCAGAACTCTGTAGCCTGTGTCCTCTCCCACGCCAGGCTCCATGACCATAATATCCCCATTCTCGCCTGACTCCACTGGTTCCCATTTCACAGAGAATACAGTCCAAGATCCTGGTCCTCACCTTCAAAGCTCTCCATGGCCTTGCTCCCCCCTACCTCTGTGACCTTCTAACCACCTACCAACCTGCCAGCTCCCTCCGGTCAATGGGCTCTGGCCTGCTTCATGTCCCCGCCTCACCCCGCCCCACCATTGGCAGGTGGGCCTTCAGCCACTCTGCACCTAACCTCTAGAACTCCATCCTGCAGTCTCTCCACCTCACTCCTTTCCTTACCTCCTTCAAGATCCATCTCAAGACCCTTCTCTTCGACTATGCTTTCGATCACCCTCCTTCCCCCCCCTGCTCTCCACCCTCCCAGATACCGACCCCCAGCTCAGTTACGAAACACTGAATGTCCAGTGCCTTGGGATGTCCTCATGATGTGAAAGATGCTGTACAAATATAGTTTTGTTGTTATATATAAATGGAAATTGTTGATGAAATAAATTATCCTACATTTTCATTCAATCTAAGTTAGGACCGCAATATTGCACAAAGATCCTCCTTCATTAATACCAACTCCCTGGATCTTGAAAAATCAAGAAGAGGTCAAAGTTTTAACTAGTTTGTTAAAAAAATTGTCACAAAAAATTAAGATAGATTACTGAAAAAATTAAATACAATCATGTGTTGTATAATAGAAAATGACCACCTTAAGAGTTACACCAAATTCAACATAATTAACTGGGAAGGAATCCCCAAGATTATTTATAGAACAGCTCAAACATTGATCTATTGTGTCTAAGCTTTACACTCAAACCTGTTCAAGAAACCATCTCTATTCAGCAATCACCCTGGAACACCCCCTTCAGTGTGTGTTCACACGCCAACCCTTACTCAGAGGTCACCCTTATACAAAGGCTACTATGGACCAGTCCACTGAGAGGTTGTGGAAAACAGGTTTGACTGTATTCCAAGGACAACACTTGTAGTTCCACATTACAAGGCTTAAGGCAAAAGGTGTCCAACATTCTCCTTTGAGAAGAGAAAAATACATTAGCCAAACCATCAGAGAACAACCAAAATGATTTAAAGTTTTCACCGCATGAGGAAACAAATGGAATTCAGTTTAAAGCAAATAACTAAAATGTCTAAATTCAAGAGAAATTCAGAATCCATTAAATTCTAGCTTCCCAGGAAAATCTAATTCAATAGCAAGAGGATACAATTATCATAAGAACAGAATGCATTACAATTCCCTCCACTTACCCCAGAATGGATGAGATTGGATATAGGAACTGGATATATGGTCTTCCTCATTTATAGGGGTAAGTTCAGTAGAGGCAGAGCTTTCATCTCTGTCAACCCACAACGAAAAAACATTTGGGCCACTGTCCCTTTTGCAAGATTGTACCTTTGCCAGTTGTTCTTCCTACCCTACATAAAACCATATGTATGCTTATCTCTTCACTTGGAGATGGCAGAATTGTACAGTGAAATAAATCTAAATAAATCAAAAAGCACCTTTGTGTTTGGAGGTTGAGCTACAAACCACTATTTGGTGGACAATCAAATATTCTTCAACCTCAAGTACAAAAAAAAGTAGGAATTGGCACCTCAAACCACCTTTGTGAATGGTTTATTGTCCTGAACCATCAAATGAAGTAGAAACATTTATATGTGCTCCCAGTTACTACCTTCCAGGTGTAACTTGAGAGAAATTTCTACCACAAAGGCAATGTTCATTGTCCAAGAGAATACATTTTAAGTTTTATGGTGAATACGCAGTAAATAGCTGTGACATGGTACTAGCCAACACTAGTATTATTCCAAAACCAGATTGAAAGCAAGGCTTTTAGAAATTGCCTTCAAAAGATCTATGTGAAGTGTCAAAACCTTAATAGCTGTTGCCATTGAAACATGACGGATTTTCTCAAAAGGCATCTCAGAGAATTGTACGTTTTGGCTCAGACTAATACTTAAGCTGAGAAACAAACATCATGTTACTCGTAGTAGCCCACTGGCTAAGACACTCTGGCAAGGGCAGCCTGGCAATGTAATGAATAGAGCTGCAGCATATGGATTGGGAACTCACTGATTAGAATCCTTTCTGTGTTGAATTTAATGGTCTCTGGCAACAAAGGAGACTGTAGCTGCCAGGTGTGATTTTGTCACCTATCTTGAATATAGGAACAACATTTGCTTGTTTTTGATCTGTTGGAACCTCACAAATGGTGACTGAGTCTTTCCTATTGTGAGTGCTACACAAATCCCCTGCCTCGGGTGTCTGCCACATGCAGAAACCTATCACCTGCTTAAGAGCATCCAAACCAAACCGAGTGTCCCATTCATCCCACCTATACATGCAAATTCCAGTGATATCTGTTGGAATGGAATGCACACTCTAAGTATCATAGGGTGCATATTATCCATCCAATTTTTTCAACTTCTTCCCTTCACCCATGCCCACCCCCCCTCCTCCCCTGTGATAAGCGCTCTGAGACGCTAGCCTGCATGGAGGACGCTATACAAATGCAAGTTGTTACGGTTTTGATGTCTTTCATATCTGTCACTTGGCTCAGCCCACATACCCTTGACGGTTGCCCATCTGAAGTTGAGTTTTTGATTGCATGCAACACTTTGTCTTTGAGGAACAGCTCCTCTGTAGGACATATAAACTTTGAAGCTTGATGTGGACATGCACTAAAAAAAAATGAATCGAAGCCTGTGGGCAGAGATCACACAACTCTCATGTGATTTAATTATAAAGTTCCTGGTGAGACATTGCCACCATAATTCCATCTGCTGGGCATTAGCTCCACCCTAGGACAAGTGGAGGATGGAGTACGTATCTAATGTTCTAATCAGAGAACATTCTATCCTAGAATACTTAATTTTTGTTTCACATAGATTACAACAACTATTTTAGGAAGGACATGAACAGCATTTGTACTACACTATGTAACTATAATGGGACAGAATCCAATTTAGTGGAAACATTTTCCTCTAATCTCCAATAAAGAAGTGTTCTCTAACTTGGCTTTAATTTTTGTCTCCTTTTACTCTTTTTTTTTGTTATTCCTGAATTCATAATAAACTGCATTTCTACTCCCAGACAAAGGGTGAAACATGTTAATGTCCCAGCAAAGTTCCGAGAAGCCTGCCATGATACAATAGGATTCATGATTTACAAATCCTTTTCGAGTTGTAAATGAGACCCCAATACGCTTGTTTCAACATATTGTAAAACATTCTCTAGATGTATCATTAGTTTGGTGAAAACAGCTTTGCCATGACAGAAAACATTCATGAAATCAATAATCCTATCCCAATTGCTTTCCTCTCCACCTCTAATTAAGGACACTGCTTTAAATGTAAAGGTTTGCTATTTCATGCTGTAAAATGCAATACCCTACATTTATCGAAATAAAATCTAGTTAGAATAAGAAAGCAAAACAGACGTCCCAAGATAACTAAAAAGCATGTGCAGCAAGGCATGAAAGCAACTAAAAATAATGAAGCAAACAGTATGACGTAAACAGTAAGAAGTAAACAGTCCACTGCTGTGAAACAAAATGCTATCATCCTAATGAGCACACAAGCAACAACGCAAGCTAGAGCAATTCAGTTGAATGTACAAGTTAAAATGGAAAATTTATAAACAAAGAACTGAAGTAAGGTCCCTCAGAACTACACAAATCTAGACTACACGAATGTGAGTCTTGAACAAAAAGTGAGCACCTCACAGAGGATCACTTAATGCAAAAACCTTCCACTGAAACCTCCCATGTATAAATCATAAAAATTCAAAGAGACTGCTATGTACAGGACCCATGGAAGGAGATACATCTAAAGACTGCATCTCTTCTTCAAATTTCATGTTACAGGTACATTACCTTTGTACGGTGTATATATCATGGTGTAATTGGCTTATTAAGTATTCAGATCTCAGAATAAATCGACAATGGACCAAATAAGGTCCAATGCATTTGCATAGTACTGCAGTTTTAAAATTGAATCAAATATTAATAAGCTTTATCTTTCAACATGGCGAACTGATATTTCTTACTTAATATATTTTATTCCCATACGTCTTCCGACAGACTAGTTGTTTAAATCACAATGATCTTATTTTCTGGAAATGCCTTTGTACTTCAATATATAACTGTATGCTCAATTTCTTGTAGAATATCATAATTCATGCGGGTTGCTGTACACTTCTAAATTAGCTCCCTAGCCACAGTAATATTGATTTCTTTTTATCTTAAAAACACTTCTAATAAGCTTCCTATGTAAAACTTTACTTTCGAACTGTACCCATTCTTTTGGTAAAGCTCTTTCAAAGCCCTTCACATTCTTGCTCCTCCCTATCTCTGTGATCCACTAACACCTCACCAACTTTTCCGGTTCCTCCACTCAGCAGGCACTGGCCAGCTCCATGGACAGAGATCCACCGTTGCCAGTCAGGCCTTCAGCCTTTCTGCCACCCCCTCTGGAACTCTATCCCTTCAAGGCCCGTCTCAAGACCTTCCTTTTTGACCATGCCTTCGGTCATCCACTCACCCCCAACTCGCTAGGCCCCACCCCTCTTGATTCCAACCCCCAGCTCAGGTGCAAATCCTTGACTATCCAGTGACTTGGGACATCATCCCAACATGAAAGGCACTGTATAAACGCAAGTTGTTGTTATTCAGAAGAGAACCAAAGATGAAAACCTTTCCAGATACCCAATTCACTTTCTTCACATTACAGCAACAAGCTGCTACTTAAATTGTATAATTTTAATAGAACACATGATTAAATTATTAGTGGACAAACATGTATTAGTAAAACTGTGTGTTTTTAAATATATCATTAAATACAATTTATTTTTAAGCAGCCTCAAAAGAATACAGGAACACAATGTTTCAGCGTGTGTGTTTTCTGGAAGTACTTTCACAAAGAAATTCCATTTTATTGAAGTTTCTGGGTCCTGTTCAATTTCAGCAGCATTTCAAAATGTTTGTCTTGCTGCAGAAAAACAGGCAGCCACAGCTCTAAGGAAGAAAATTGTAACTTCCCTCTTAAAAGGCTTTCATCCACATTTAATATCATTCACATAACTGCACCATCAACATTCTGTTTACATTCTCCTGCCCGTATAAGCAGATGGACTTCATTTAATCAAACATTCATTAATGAAAATAGGAAAATTTATTCTCAAGATCATAAATTCAGGTGCATAGGTCAAATTTTGGTTCTCATCACCTATCCTACTCAAAAGTGGGCAGAGTTGCTCATGGTTAACTATTCTATTTGATGTCTTCTTCAGCAATATTGGCTGTTTTCAAGAAGGACTCTCTTGGGAGTGTTTGTTTCAAGCATTTGATGCAATTAAGAATAACAGATATTGTTGATTTTTTTTGCCAAATGTGGACTGACCTCAGCATCTTGTTAGTTTCACTCAGTACCTTGAATAAATAATCCTTGCATTTGATGTTATGTTGTGGAAATCTCTCAAAGGACTTCACAGGACTGGTGGAGCTATACTCAATGGGTAAGTGAGTATGCCTTGCTGTCAGAGATCATCTGAACCAGAAAAAGATGTTCCTCTTGTGAGGCTACAAAGGGAAGTACAACAACAACTTTCATTTATATAGCGGCCTTCACGCAGGGTAGGGTCCTGGAGCACTTGACAGTGGCGGAGTCTGACCCCATCCAGGGGGAGAGGGAGGGGGGAGCTGACCATAAGCATGATCAAAAAGGAACATCTTTAGGCGGGAGGGAGGGGGGAAGGTAGAGGGATTGAGGGAGAGAGTTCCAGAGTTTTGCGACGTAGTGGCTGAAGGTACGACCACTGATGGTGGAGCGGAGGGGAGGAGGGATGAATAGAAGGGCGGCGCCAGCTGGGCACAGGCAGCGGGTGGGGGAAAATAACCAGTTAATTACAGGATTCAGGAATTTAAATAAAAGCTAAGAATACAATGGGACTTTTACGCTTTGGAAAGAGATTGAGATCAAAGTTTCTAAACGATTATGAAGTTGAACCAAATTTAAATATTATTTGAAGTAAGAAGAGACTTTGTGCAGAATATTTGAATCAATTTTTAAAAATACAGCATCAGAGAAAGTCGTTGAACCAGCCAAGGCTTTTCGAAGAAGCAATAATAATACTTGTATTTGATATGGCACCTCAATCACGTCTTCCGAGACGTCTCAAAGCGCTTCACAAAATATAATGTAACATGAATTGACTGCATATTTTGCAGGCAAAAATGGCAGCAAATATGGCAAAAGGCAATGTAAAGAAACAAAAAAGACAAGCTTGGTAGCCTTATTGGCAATTTCCTTTTCCTAAAAATTCATACATTTTCAGCTGCTTTATGAGCTTATTCCATTTTAGCACTTTTCTGACATGCAAGAGCTAAAGACGCTTCATAGAATCATAGAATATTACAGCACAGAAGGAGGGCATTCCTCCCACCATGCCCGTGCCAGCTCTTTGGAAGAGCTAGCCAATCAGTACGACACCCCCGCTCTTTCCCCATAGCCCTGCAAATTTTTCCTTTTCAAGTACCTATCTAATTCCTTTTCAAAGTTGTTATTGAATCTGTTTCCACCACCCTTTCAGGCAGTGCATTCCAGACCGTAACAACTCTGTGTGTAAAAAAAAATGTCTCCTCATCTGCCCCCTGGTTCTTTTGCCAATTATCTTAAATCTATGTGTCCACTCGCCAGTGGAAACAGTTTCTACCTATCCTCTCTATCAAAACCCCTCATAATTTTGAACACCTCTATTAAATCTTCTCTTAACCTTCTCTGCTCTAAGGAGAACAATCTCAGTTTCTCTAATCTCTCCATATAACTAAAGTCCCTCATCCCTGGTACCAAGCTTATCAGACAAATAACAATGCTTTTTGGTGTCTTTCCTTGAAACTATATTTAAGTTTTTATAATTGTCATCAATCTTCAGATGATACAGTTAATGAATTCACCCTGCAGTCCTTGGTTCTGGTTCAGTAATCTTCAGTACCTTCATGAACAGAAAGCTATTTTGTGATATGAATGTTTAAATTGCATAGTTCTAAAATTGACCTCTACTGTGAACATCTGAATGTGCTTTCATAATTAGTGTTAAAATGCTTTTGAAACCAGAGTCTTCTTTTATTCCATTCTATGCATCAGAAAGACGTAATGAGCAACTAATTGCATTAATTGGATAATGTAACTAACAGACAAGGAAGATTACCATTAAGTGAGCTATCTCACATTTTCAATTCCCCTGCTCACGTTTCAAATAATGCAACATTCACATAAAATATTGCACTTATCAGCCCCTCAAACCTGCTTCTGGAGCTTATCTCTTTCCAAATGCACCNAAAAACATTCAGCTGAAAATATGAAGAAAACCAGGTGAACTCCAACAGACAAATAAAAAAATGAATTGAAGATACCCCTTTGATTGGAAACATTTACAGATTAATTTATAGACAAGTCACATTTAGAACATAAACTTTATGTTTTCACAAGCCCCCAACAGTATCCAATAACATTTACAACATCCTTGTCCATCACTGTCATTCAAAGGCTGTTCTCTCAGAAAACCCAGCAGATTTCCACCTTTAAAGCCAGCCTTAAGACCTTTCTTTTCAACCACAAATACCTGGACACCTTTCCTATACCCTCAACTTCCTCAGCTCCTCCCCCAACCCCAGCATGGCTCCAAGTCTTCTCTGTAAAGCACCTTGACATGAAAGGTGCTATATAAATGTAAAACTGTTGTTCTCATCGTCTATTGGCTATCATGACACGTTCTAAGTTGAGCGACAATAATACGTTCTCAATTCAGGGCAAGTCACCCACACTCCTTGCAGTTAAAATATGTCCATTATTGTTCTCTCATTACATTACGTCTCTTTTTTAAACCCAGAGGTGCTCATGAAGAAGTTCTGGGGCTTTCCAATTCATTAGAAGAAAGGCAACTGCAAACATCATTTCCATAAGTTATTTTGCCAACCAGATATACAATTCTACGAGCTGTCCAAGCTGGAAAGAGTGATTTATGAAAAAAAATTTGATCCAATATTCTTAACTCCAAGATCAGTTATAATCCCAGTGAATTTCCCATTGTGGATTACAAGAGGAAGTCCTGATACATGTCCCAGGATTTCAATCTAGTTCCTTAGATTCCTTCTATTCTTGTATCATATTTAGAAACAGGATAAGAAAATACGCCTTCTGTTGGATATATATATGGCAGAACCCGCAAATTTATGTGTGCCTCAACCCTGTACTTTCTGGGATAAACTCTGATAATTCATTTACTGGTAGAAATACATTTTGAGAATGGAGATTATTTCTTTGGAAAATTCATCCACCAATTCACAGAATAAACAGCGAATTGGCATGAGTTGGACTCACAAGGGAATGGCTAAAAATCAGTACAAAGACAACTCCAACTGATAAACACCTTGCAAGAATTTCATTGCTATTTATAACATTTGCAGTCTCTGGTCCACACTCCATCTCAGCCCCTGCTCATTCTAGGTTCCAACTCACTTATTTTGCAGGAGCTTTAAAGAATCCTGGATACCATTGGTTTGAAAAGTCTCAGCTGCGCTGCTCAAAATGCACCTTACAATTTTGGAAACCAATTCCATTCTGATCTCTGGAGACATGTAGCCTCTCAATCCTGATTCTGGGGCTTGTTACATTCCAAATGAACCTAAATCTCATCTATTCATAGTTTCAAGGGTTGAGGAGAACGCCATCAGACAACATGCATTTAAAAGGGAATTACCTTCACTAAGAAGTGATAATCATTTTTGTTTGGATATCAATTTTGAATTCAGGGAAAAAGTTAGCAAAACATATAATCCATACAATTAAGTTAATTTTTTGTTTTCAGATTGCTCATATAAAATGATTATTTTCTCAAACATTTAAATGCTCTTTGGGAATCTGTTTTCGTAAATGTGATGCAGAAGTATATTTTAATTGTATTCTACTGTAGATCCATAATCCAAAGTAATACACATTTTAATTAGACACCATTGATAAAATAAGTGGAAAACTATGTTACACTTAAGACAACACCGTCATGGTTTTATCAAATTACAGAATTTTGTTCTACAAATTAATTATACAACATTTCTAAAGCAGAGGCCTACTTGCAACACATATGCTACTTACCTCATTCTAAAGTGAGATTGGAACAGCACAAATTCCTTAAAACATTATCGCCTACAAAACTTTGCACATCTTCACTAAGCTCCATTGGCACCCAATACCTCAGAGAATGGAGTTCAAATCCTTCCACAGCAGATCGCTACCTATGTCATCTTCATTAGCTTTACATTCTGGCCCATACCCTCCACTGCTCTCTGCTCTCTCCCTTTCCTTCACTGCCACCATCTGTGGACCAAGACTTTAGCCACCAGGCCCTGCCCTGTAGAACTTTCGTCCAAAATCACTTTGCCTTCCTATCTGCATTCATCTTCTCTCCCTGCTTACAAAACCCTCCTATAAACAAACCTACTCACTTTGATTGTGTCTTTTGTCAACTTCTTTAAATTACTAATTTCCTGGCTTTGCATCCACCACTACATTTTGAGCAGTTGAGGCATTCTTTAAAATGAAAGGTATTATATAAATGCAAGTTCTAGTAAATAAAGCAGAAAAGCATAAACTGCCAAAAATATTCCTGATGGCTTTTTTAAAAAAATGTTATCACTAACATTACATTTACAGGTAATGAATGCTAAGCAATGAGAATTAGTTACCTAGAGAAGAGAACAGGAAACTAGCCAGAGTTAGCTGTAGTCACAGCTTGTCGGCAATTTCAATTGGACAACACTGCTCCAGAACAACCAGTGTTGTCTGTTCCCAGACAGGATAAAAAGTTAGCACAAAGTGAGTCATTCTCATTGTCCCAGGAAAGGAAAGAATTAGCACAGATACTTCTGAAACCAAACCAAAGTTGTCTTATCTCATAAGCCAACTTTGGGTCCTGACAAGATAGCAACAACGTTTCTCCACTTATAGATTTTCGAAAGCATGTTGTTTTTTTAAAAAATTCACAGCATCTTTTAATTCCGAAAGCAGGCAACACTCCAATAAATACAATTATTTCCAAAAATGTTATTCATCGAGGCTTTCAGATGGGTTTGGTAACCACCCAAAATGAAGGTATTGTGTTTTGAGGGCTGCTTTTCTCAATTAAAAAAAAAGAAACAAATTCACAATGAAAATTTGGGGCTTGTGTATCAATTAAAAATCCCCTTTGTGTCTGTACGGATAAGCAAGACAGGTTGCAGCTCGAAGTATTATTCTTTTACTGAGAACATTTGAACACGTATAAAAACAGTCATGAGTAACATGTATATTCTTAATTGTTAAGTCAACATACAACACCCAAAAGCGTGCCGAGTTATACTTGCCAAACTGTTATAGGATGTTGTCACAATACATTATAAAGTGAGCTACATCTCCTGCAGATCCCATGTTCCTGCCAGAACACCATGGGAAAGAGTATGGGGGGTCTGACCTAGCACTTCTGTTTTACAAAGTCCCTTGAGCATCTGCTTACCAGGAAATTAGATCTATGTGTCAAATAACTGAGGTTCATCTCCTCCCCCAGAGATACCTGTCTAACTGAACATGCATTACTTGGCGAAGAGCAGGGGAATCTGCCTGGAGCTTCTTTTAACTCAGCTGAAGGAGATTGTTCTGAGCCACTGTAATACAATATTTCGAGATAGCTTAAACCTTTATCCAATGACAAGGTGGCAGAGGGAATGAATTCCATTATTCAATAGCTGCCCAAGCACAATACACTTGTGTTTTATCAGCATTCTGTGCCCCCCCCCCCCACCCCAAAAAAAAATAACCTCAGGGTCAGTATCATTGCTGAATATAGCTGAGCCGGACAAGCCAGGGAGGTTCAGTTTATTTGTGCTGAGCAAGTTGATAATTCCTAAACCTGAACGAGAGAACCCATGACTGACTTATGTAGCCTGGGTTTGGAAGAAGGAATTGAACTTGGATCAGTGGATAGTCAATGACTGCCCAGTGACCCCTGCTGGATGTACCCGTGGAGGAACGACAGGATTAGGATGGTCCAAATACCACACAAGGTTCCCTTCTTTGGAGGACGTGAAAGAAATAACTGGCGATGGAAACACTGAAAACAAATAGACCGCAGGTGATGTATTTAGCGCTGCTAAGTCGAGTAGACCACATAATTGGACAAATGTGACAAGCTTCCCTTAAAAGGTACCAACAGCAGGTTTTTGCTTCAAAAAAAAAGTAACAGCACTAACAAAATTGCAAAATCTGGATCACGACAAAAACGAATGAGTAAATGCAAATCAAAGCCCACCCTTATGTATTGCTGTTTATTATATATATATATATTTTTAAAAAGTCACTCACGTATTTGATTGACATACTTTACTGTAAAATGAGTTTTTTTTTCTGTACTCACATTGAAACGCATGAGGGTGCAACCTGCTCGACGAAGCTGTGGTGTGTGGGGTTTTTTTTTTTGGCTTTCAAGTGAGTGCCTAAGACCCCCTCATCACAAACCAGGAGATGCTACAAGGAGAGTATTCCCAGAACTGGGAGATTTCAACACACGTATCCCTTTCTCCCCTCCTCTCCCCCCCCTCTCTCTCTCTCAATCTACAACATCTACGAATTGCCCGAAGAAATGGCGTGGAAAAAAAAGTTTAGGGATCCATTGGCACAGCCTTTAAAAAACAACTCGTCTCTGGGTTGCTTTCATCTGAACGTTCAAAGTGAGCTCAGGTGAGGAAGCCCAGCAACGAACCAAAGCGTTTTGCTGACACCGACAGAGCTAATTCACTCCTTATTTCAGAGGCGACAATTATCCAAACCAAAAAAAATCCGCTGATGGACAAACACCAGCTGCAGCTCCTCTGGGATTGCAAAGTCACATCAGAGGCATCAACGCCTTCGCATTTTCTTGTAATTTTCAAGTACTGGAAGCAACAAAAAAAAAACCCCATCAATACAAAATAACCTGTTTCTTTTTTTTTCCCCTCCCACCCCAATGACTATTCCAATCGTTGCTCGTTTACGCACCTGTGAACGATCCATTAAAAATTACTGGTCGCAGCCACACAGTCTCCTTACCTTGAAAGTGACTCCAGTTCAGGGGTTTCCTGCCTTGATCTTCCCTGACATTTAATGTGGAGAAAGTGGAGATCTCGGTAACCTGCGAGAAGGAAGACTCTTCCTGCGATGTCCTGCAACGTCTTCTGTTCAATATTCTTCAGCACAGATCGCAAGGCTTTTGAAGGACGTCTTCAAATGATCGCTCTGAACCGGTTGACGCCAATGCCCCCGAATGTCCTGTTGGGTTTTCCTCGTTCAATGAAAGGATCATCGTGAAAGGCAAAGCAAAAAAAAAAAAAAAAGTTTGCAAGAAAAATACGTTCAGTGAAAATCTAAAGGCGAAGAAGCTGCCTGTCGGGCTCTGGAGCTGTGTGATTTCTCCAGTTCTTTTGCATCTGGGGGTGGGTGGGTGGGTGGGTGGGGGGGGGGGTGGGGAGAAAAAAAAAGGCAGAAAGAGAAAATAAATGGCTTTGGCGACTGAGTGCTTCCAGGAAATGTGTGAGCAGAGCATTCCTGACAGATGACCAATCTATTGCCTGATGTCACAGCGGGTCAGGGTCTCGCTGATCACACACACACGCAACACACGCAAAAAGAGGCTTTGCAAATACTTTGCGGATAAAAAATACCCCCCCCCCCCCCCTCTCCCCCCACCCCCCCCCCCCCCCCCCCACCCCTCTCCCCCCCCTCCCCCCCCAGCTCAGTTCGCCTCCGAAACCGTGCAAATCTGTGCGACCACTCCCGGAGTGCAGGCGATTGGCAAAACCCGACCCCTTCCCCGGTGTCTCACGTTGTGTTACAGTGTGTTTGCACTGATGCGGATCTGTCCCGAAAAACCCAACGTGTGCCGCAACCTGACCGTCAAATGTGGTGGAATTGCGCCACACTCCGATCAGCGATCGCCTCTCACTTTGCTCCGTCCACGGGTTCCCAGACCTGGTTTGCAGAACCCGTCGGGGTTTTATGCACTGTAAGGTATTGCTTTAACCCCCAAAAACCCCCCCCACCACCCCCCCAACCCCCCCCAACCCACACACACACACAGCCCAGTACCAGCACCAACCCCTGTGCCCGTGTACAAGGAAATCACAGCTGCAATCACCAGCAATCGCAGCCCCTTTTCGCGTGTCTTCTGCAGGTGGAGGGGGTCCTGGGCAATGCGAGGAGCTTCTTCGGGAGACGAATCGAATTGGTATCGATTAACTTTTGTTTAACGTTTGCACAACTCTCGCTGCTGCTCGTCGTCCTGGAAACATCGCGAAAATGTATTTATTTTTATTAATAAAAAAAATCAATCCACTACAGAGGGGTGGGTGGAAGGGAATCAGGAGTAGCAGAAGGGTACCAAGTCCTTGTCCGTTTTCTTAATGGAGGTGTTGACACATTCATTCTCGGTGGGAGATGAAATCTGGACTCTTACCTCTTGGGTGTTTTTATGCATTTCCACCCAGTCCAACCCGGAGGAGATTTTGCTCGGGTTTTGCGAGAGAAATCCTGCAGTTGGGAATCAGTTCATTTTCCTGCTCCCTTCAGCTACGTGTTGCATCCCGTTGGGTGAAGTCAACTTGTTATTGACCGATCATTCTTCTCAAATATCACATTGAATTCCTGGACTGAATCTCAGTGTTCTGCCACAGAAATGTGATTGCTCCCTGGAGGGGAGGGGAGGGGAGAGGGGGAGGAGGGGAAGAGAAGGAAGACTCATTATCTTGAATACTGACTCGAGACACAATATTGCAGCCCAATACTTGGGCTAATGTTGGAACAGACTTCATTGGGAAGCTTACTGTTCGCCAAGGTACTGCCTCGCCTCTGGCAGGGAAAATTGAAGGAAAACAAAACTTTTTAGACTTCTACCAGCTCCTTGCACATCTCCTGAAAGGAAACGTACAATGGAGATTGCGGTCTTCTGTTACAGTAAAAGTGCACTTGGTATTTAAATAGTTACTTATTTTTTTTAATCTAAGTTACCAAGTATAACTAACACATTTAGGAACTGTTCTGCTTATATAGTGAGTTATCTTGTCCAAATATCTTGATATATCTCACAAGTAACTACTCTCAATTATATTGGCTGCTTCTTGGCAAACCTTTCTGTAAGAAAAATCCCACAAACAGCCACCGACCATTTCATCTGCGGTGCTGTTGGCCAGGGTGCTCTGGCTGTACGTTATGTGTGAAATAAAATAATAGTTTGCAGTTGTAAAGTTTGCGTCATTTTTATGAAAAAGAATCTTGGAGAACTTTATTTAGGATATTATAATAATAATCCTTGCATTTGATATAGTGCTTTATCACGTCTTCGAGACGTCTCAAAGTGCTTCACAGAATATACTGTAAAGTGAATCGAATATATTTTGTGGGCAAAACGCGGCAGCCAATTGCGCACAGCAGTGTCCCACAAACAGTCGTGGATTGAAGTAACCAATTTTTTTTTGAAGGAAGTATTACCCCGGAAAAGCAAGTGCTCTAAATACTGAGCTACAGGACGCCACAGGTCAATGTGGGTTTTGTTGATAGTATTTGTTATGGCACAGAACAACAGAATACCTAAAGCATGAAAACCCATTCCCTCCAAGGATCCTATCCAATTTGCCCTGTAATGGAGTCCCCCTAACTCACTCAATCTTCTGCAGGAGGCAAATCAACCATGAATGAGATCCAAAGAAATCTGTAAAATCTATCCCTGACCCTTCAGTGTTCTCAAGCAAAACTTTAGGATATCAATCAATCAATCCATTCAATTCAGTTGCATTGCATAGATGACTCATCTATGGTTCCTGCAGCATACAACAATGACGTCTTTTAGAGTGTTTATCATTTGTTTGTCCTCTACATTCAGCTTCCAATCTCATTCTTTATTAGATATTATACACATAGGTGAATCAATCCAACATTAATTGCTTTGCAAGGAGTGCATGCCACACATTTAGTGCTCTGAAGGCAAATATATAAATTTTATCTCTAATCTTACATGAGGCTTGTTAATTTCATACTCATGTCCTCGAGGTTTGTGATTACAAACACATCAGTAACATTTTTATATCTATATCTACACCATGGAGGACAGACTCCTAACAAAAGTAGTTGATGCTTTAATGATTACATTCTGGCAGAAGTTGTATTGATCTCAGATGGATATTTCTTTGTACACTAGGGATCCTTTGTGATTTCACGGTTCATGTTTTTAGTGTTTATGCATTTAGTATTGTTGTTGAAATTAAGTTACTTCAGGACGTTGGAACTTTTTAAGTATAGCACTATTCAAAATGATAGGTTGAAGCTTTATCCTCATGATCAACTGTAAATATATTGCCAAATGTATTGATGCAGATGTTAATGTCTGCAGATGTCATTCACGTATTCATTGAAGAGATCGTGATTTGCCTTTAAAGTTCTGGTTGTGAATTGTATGTGCGTTTGCTGTTTGTTGATCAGTATTTTTGTCAATAGGACGTGCTTATTTTTTGCAAATAAAAGTAGCGTATAAATAGAAATGTTAATCAAAATAGCTCTGAAAAAACTGTACACTGAGGCTATTTTTATATTGCAATCTTGTCACCAATGACTATCCCTCTTGTTGTTTCCATTGCTCCAGTCACCATGTTTTGCTGGCTGCAGGTGGGTTGAACTGTCACTGCACTTGTACAAGCTACACATGCAAAAATGACATTGCTTCCAAAGTGTGGGCAAAAAGAAAAGCTGCAATAGAGACTGTGCATGTATAACAGAGAAACCAGAAGTCAAAACCAGAAGGTGCCTCACACAAGCTATCAAAAGGCAGATTAATAATTTCCTGGTCTCACAGACAAATACTTCTTCTTACCTGACTAGTAATTTCAAAATATACATCGCTATTTTTTTCTTGAAAATAGTTATTGTGTAGTCACAGAAATGGATAATGCAATCAAAAAATGGTTTCTTCCTAATCCTTACATTTTCTATCATGTTTCCATTAATGAAGAAGAACAACAAATTGCACTAGTATAGCATGATTAATATATAATTATTAATGATGATTTTGGTAACATACTTAAAGACATTCTGAGGTAAAAGTAATTTCTGCAGCTGCTTTTAGTGTCTACCAGACTGGTAATCATGCTCGCACAGTTTTTGCAAGGTATCAAATGTTCTAGTTTACAAAAGAAATAACACAAGCAAAGAAATCATTTTGCTCGCATTACATCAGAAATCAATAGGGTCGTTGAATTTTAGTGCTAAACATGTCAAGGCTGAAGAATACAGTACATCCGCTTTGAAATGTTTTCACATCAAATATTTTCTAATACCAAGCACGAGATTGCAATCTACAGCTCATCAACTGCTGGAGAAAACAATTGAAAAATGTCAACCAAATAAATTGTGGACATTTCAGGCAAGGGCAATTAAGGAGACTCATTTTGTATCACAACATTGTGGATTTTTTTTACCCCCTGAGGTAATATGGTTAACCAACCCCGAAAAATTGTGAAGATTTAACCTTGAACCTTAACATCACGCAAAACACATATAGTTCCATTTGCTCTATTTCGTTCAACATAGCCTTAAACACCTTCAAATTGGCCATCCCAAAACACTGAAATCAATGTATAAAATTACAGAATCTACTTCCAAATATCATGGAAGTGCAGTTTCCATATAATAAAAACAAAAAGCACCTTATTCCTTTATATATGTTTAAAAAACGGTCAATAGGTGGACCAAATTATGATATGGCCACCCCAGTGATCCAATCCATTGTACTCAGTATCAATCACTGCCTCTCAGAAATTAAAACAAATTACCAACAGCACCAAGTTATTTGGACAAGAAAATTAATTTCAACCATAGTTATGGACAGGAGGGAAGTGGGAAGGGAAGAGAAGAGGAACCCACCCAAGACCAATTAATCACAACTATAAATCATAATAGTCTCCTTTAACAAGAGTGTAAAAATGCAGAGAACAATTCTCCAATAGGCAAAGATTCATGGTGATTACAGTTTTAGTGATCGTAAAGAGAACTGAAAAGGATGAGCGGGACCCTCCTGGAATATAACAAAAATGTCTGTGACTCTGAGTTTCTAACAAGTGCTGTAACTCCATCTCTTTATTTGCATTTTTAAACCTACATATGATATATGTAGCACAGAAGAGATTAGAATTAAATGATGTTGAGTTTACGGCTAATGCCTGAATATTCCCTCACTTTTCCCATTCCATGGTCTCTTGATATAGTCTCAATTTAACTGTCTAACTCAAACCTTAATATGATAGATTCATTCATTCAGCCTCTTTAAGATCTGATAGATGGTATCAGAAAACACCTTGGGGCTGCTTAAAATCAAACTGTCACATTCTTCCAAACTCTGAGTTTGCCACTATAATGCACATTTACTTTCCCAGATTAATAGGTAAAATGCCATTGTATAGCTGTCAACATGTTTCGAAGCTATGGCAGTGGAATAGAGGGGGTAACTCTTAATATAACCAAAACTCTGTGTCTTCACTGTGTTCCTGAGCCTATTCAGCTGCCATTATTAGTTTCCCGTTGCCAAGATCCAATGGTCCCATTGGGACAGTTCTCATTGTGTGCCATAGAATACTCTGTATCTGCTGACCCTTCTAATATCAACTCAGTTCCCACCAGAATTTTATCTATTATTCCCTTTGAAACAAGTCAACTGATATATTCGTGCCAGATGTCTTTTATACACATCCAGCAATTTGTGCTACAGTGACGTCCAAGTTAACCTTATAACAACCACCGATCTATTAGTGCTTAACTGATAACTTCTAAAATGGATTTACCGTGTAATTTACTGGTAAGCAACTGGGATTATTTGTAAATATGTTGACAGCAATGATGCCAATCACCAATTAAATGTGTAGATTATAATGCTACAATGCAGATGGAGCAAACTCCCAGCTGCTGTCCCTTCCAACACCCAGTGTTACTGCAAAATCTGATCTCATACTGAATAAAAATACCAATCACAAGGTTGGTATCACTTGAAGGGATCCATTATTTTTTGTAATCACTTGAATTGTCTAGAAGATGAAGATGCACAAGGTTGAATCATACATTTTGCTTTTTACATATAACCTTAGTACAGGAGCAGAAAAAAATGAAGCTACAAGTTCCAAATGTGGCAATTAATTTGTGTCATTTATAATTATCTGGATGTCATGTTTATGAGCTGCAGTTTGTTGAAATTGGATTTTTTTTAATCAGCCAAGTGTCTGACACACACGGAAACCTGTCACCATATTTAAGAGTATCCAGAACAAACCATTGAAGGTTCCACACTTGCACGGTTTCTGCTTCAACCTAGGCTGTTTGTCAATTGCCCATCTAACAAACTGAAGACTCAACAACAAGTTTCAGTATTGATTTTGTTCCAACGTGTCAACAGTCTTCTCAAGAAAAGGATGTCAATGACTGATCCAATATATAGCGAGATATCATGCCCATAACAGCTGGGTTATTGAAAGCTATTTCTTGATCTTCAAGGCATTCACCATATGTGAAAAGTGTTTTGTAACACACACTATCTCATGTTCATTTTGCAATAGATATCTTTCTGCAACCCTTTTAAAATTATTGATGTAAACATAGACAACTCTTCTCAACTACACACTGAACTGGTGTCCTGTAGCTCAGTGGTCAGAGCACTCGCCTCACAAGGGTTCAATTCCCGGTGGGGTGAAACGTTGGGCAAGTTTCCTTACTCCACACACCTGATAATAATCCTTCAGGAGAAAAAAACAATAATAAATTACTCACTTCAATCCACGACTGTTTGTGGGACACTGCTGTGCACAATTGGCTGCCGCGTTTCGCCCACAAAAAATATACAGTCAATTAATTTTACAGTATATTCTAGAAGACATGAAAAGCGCTATATCAAATGCAAGGATTATTATTATTATTATTAAAATCGTATTTAAGGGCTAAGGATGACATTCTGTGTAGTTAAGATGCTTGTTGCTGTTCTCAGGAATTGGCTATGTTTAATCCTTTTCTGTACATCTGGGCAAGGAATTCTATAGCAATCCTGCTAGAAGAATAGCAGATGAATAATTCAACCAAAAAGGCTAATATACTATCAAAAAAGAATGGCAGGTTACAAGCTATATGTTAAACTTTGAGAAGATATTGTGGCCTGTGATTTATAATGTCAGCTGTTTGTATCATTCAGCCAACTGTTGCAATGCTCTGATTATACATTGGTACTAATGGTCAGTACTTAAATCATATATTATGCAACCTTATATTTGATGCAGATTATATTATACGAATATTGGTGTTTAACATGCAAGTGCAAATTTAGAAATGCCTAAAGTGTTGACTAGGAATGACCTGCCCCAGAAACGATTCTCAATGTATATCTGTGAACATCTTGCACATTTGCCTGCTGGCTCACAGCTCATTGTGGAGGCACACAACTGCTTCTCGATCCAAAACATTCTGGGCAACACTCCTCGATGTACTGACTGCATTTGGTTAGTTTTTTTTTATCCTCTAGTCTTATACAGATTTCTGGCTCATAATAAATGCATTTGACAAAATGCTGCATTGTAGTCCAATGGATTAAAGTGGCAATTTGCTGTGCCAAATAATGGGATATGCTTATATTCTTATAATTTCCACACTCTGAGTTCCTAATCTCAGATATGATGTTACACCAATCCATTGAACAGAGGCCAGACATTGCTCCTAGAGTAAGCAATAAATGAAAAGGAAGTAATTATTTTCTACTCTTGTGCATATTCTAACTGATTATGATCCAACAACATTGCAAGAGGCCTGGAGACTGGTTGCTGCTCTCCCTCAAGGCTGAGGATGGTATGTGGGAAATGTAGACCTTGGCGGGATAAAAATAATAAAACAACACATTTTAAGGTGGAATAAAACAATATAAATCCTCATTAAATTCCTTCAGTAATACTACATTCTACAAAAACAAGCTTACCACAATTAATAAAAATAAGTCCTATTTTAGATGTTTAATCGGAGGATATAAACTGCAACATTTAGTTCCCAAAGGTACAGATGATGGAAATAATATGCAGCTGCTTCCAGGAGCCAATGTTTTTATATTTACAGGAAATTTTTCCTACAATCCATGTAAAATTATAAATAATGATAGGTTATTTTTATTGCTTTTTGAATTAATAATAATAATCATATGTTTGGTATTTCACCTTTCACATCAGGAGAATGTCCCAAAGGGCTTCACGGGTTATACTGTAAAGTGCAGTGACTGTGTGTTTTGTGGCCAAATGTAGAGTTTGTAGCGTTGAGAAAGGATAGAAAAACTCAAAATTATTATTATAAGCATAAGAGGAGTTTAGAAAATATATCTGTGCACAGAAGGCTATTAGGATGTGGAACAAGCTCGCACAAATGGTTATTAAAGCAGAGCTAACTAAATTGTTACAAAACAAATTAGAAAAACACTTTTAATAAAGCTATAAAATAGTATGGTTAAAAAGCTGGGAAATTAAATTAATATAGAGATCCATGTGGGATTGAGGATAGGATGGGTGTAATACACCCAATATCATCAACACCCCCATTGAAATTTCCATGTTTCTAATGTTTTACTTAGTTAGATACCAATTTAAAATCAAGTCCACTATGCTTTAATGTCGTTTCAATTAATTAACATCGATGTATTGTAGTGTTCATTTTTTCTTCTTACGTAAATCAATTTACATTTCACAATAAAAATGTCTGGGTACATTTCTTTCGCCTTAATATCTGCTGATTAAGAAAAATCATATGAGCTGTTTCCAAAATATTGTATCAACTAGAAAAAAATGGTTATACTGTTCATTTAATAATTTCTATACAATACAGGAATCTATGTATAAACTATATGACTTTGACAAGAAGCATTTGTGTTTCAGATAAATGTACATTTGTGCCAAAATCACCATATGTTTCAATATCTAATTCAAATACTACATTACAAAGTTAGTTGGATGCATTCATTGAAAGTGACAATTTAATGAGGAAGAAAACGTATTCTCTGAGATATGGTTTCCATTGAGCTGATTGATAAATTGACTTGGTCAAAACTGGAGTAATCTATAGAATTAGATTTCATATGACTGCATTTGTTTTTCCTGGCTATTTGGAGTCGCAGTTTATTCAGTAAGGTAGAATTAAAACCCAACTACATGAATATTTTAAAGGAATACATTAGAAAAATACCACAAGAATATTTTCCCTAAACAAAACAAGTACATACTTTATGACTGCACCTCCTAGAGTTGAAGGGTTGACTAAACAACAAAATCTAATGAGGTGAAGAATCTGACAGTATTCACTGAAATACAACCATGTGATCTTCCAGGGGATCAGGCGAGTGATTACGTATTAATAGCTTCTCCCAGACAGCATCTTGTTGATTAAAAATCAGCAAACTGTAATTATCCATTTCCAAATAAAAGGAAAGCCATAGTTGACATTTATTATAAAGTATTTTAAGTGGCAGCATGTACATTCGTAAGGTGAAATCAACAACATGCAAATAATTATCCCTTTTACTTCAGCTTGTTGATAACCTGGAGTGAAGCATAATCTCTCCATCATCAATCCTAAGTATCATGTCAGATTCAGCCAATGGTACACTGCAGATGGAATTGTTCTGCAGTGACACTGATGGCCATTACACTATTGTGATTAGTGAACATGTTTAAATGGTGTATTTTTAATTCCTCTGAGACTAACTGAAATATGGTAAACTCATGATAACTCGACCCTGTTTAACTTGTCACTTCAGTCATCATGCTATCAATATCCCGACACATTTATTTATGATTTATACACATGTCTAACTTACCATTACTGATAACTCATCACTGAGCCCTTTTCCCTGGAAGTGACAAATTATCAGGAGTTTACTGTATTCACAACAGCTCACACCCCACTGACCTGAAAGCTTTCAAGGTTATTTAAAACAACCCAGTTGTGTCTGCTCCACAGTGATACTACCAGATAATTGAAAGTTTGATGAATAAAATGCCCTTTCCTTTCAAAATAATTAATGCACTATTTGGGAGGGGGAAACTTTAATTTTGATATCATTTTGGACATTATTCTGCTCCATTCAATGTGCACAGCAAATCTTTCAATATGCACTTGATGAGCTCAATTTCTCATCAGAGTTCATTCCCCAAAATATTATCAATGAAAAGATGTTTAATTCAGTCTTTTTTTTTTGCCCGCCATTGTATCCATTGTATCTTCAGATCAGTAGGATTGACAGAAAGGTATTTCTGCTTCTAAATGGCAAGAATTTAATAGTAGGATAACTAATACTGAGCTTCCGCCATTCTGACAAACACAGCATGCAGCTACAAAGCCTTTATATATGATCTAATTAAATGCATATCTGAAGGAAGCAGTTAAATGCTTACACTGAGTATTTTCAAGCAGCAGGATCCATTTATTGGCAAGTTTATAAATAATTATGTTTAACAAAAATATAGGTTAGCAGCATTCTATAACATGACAGGGAGGTACAGCGCCTGGTCATTCAGCAATTCTAAGGAGGGGTCAATAAAATAGATTTTTTTTAAAAGGACCTCTGTATGTTTTTTAAAAAAATTAGATTGTACAGGCAGAGACTGACGATCAATTCTTTGAAGCTCAATTGATCATGTTGAAATTGAATAACTCTTTTAGAAGCATAGAATGTTTTGTATTTTTATGCATAGCAACTCGAATACACTTGCACCAATACTCAACTGAATATATAATTATCAAATCTGTTGCCAGGAAGCACCACTGTAATTTTAATAAAGATCAACATGGTGATGATTTCAGCATAACTACCAAACCAATATTTTGAATAATAGTTTTAACTTGTTTATTATTAAAATTCCATTAATTTCCTTTTACTCATCTCAAAGTGATAATCTTTCTTGTCTGTGTGTTGGGCTCTCTGATGTTGTGATGAATGGTTTAAGCAAATAAGATCTGATACTAAATAAGGTACTTTTGATTACACTAAAGTTTCCCAACAGCCTGAGGGCTTTATTTCACATGAATAAACAAGTCCCCTCCAGTTAATTCAGTCTGAAATCTTGGTACCACTTCACTGTTCTAACTCAATAGCTGCCGAATTTTGATGCAAATTCATTCTAGTTTTTCAAAGCCAGTCATGCTTATATTAAATCAGGATAGTGTTATTCAATTTGATCTATTGCGTGCTAAATTGTACAGACAACTCAAAAGAGTGGTGTTCATCAAACAGAATACCTTTGCAGTGGTTGATCACAGGGTATACCTGCGATGGTACACGTGAAAACATAAATTGGCAAGACAAAATAATTTCACTTGTGAAACAACAACAACAAAATTACATTTGTATAGAGCCTTTCACTTCAGGAGGACAGTCAGTGTTTTGGACCTGATCTGGTGGTCGGGATTGGGGAGGGTGGAAGGCAGGGGGGAAGTAGGGTGATCAAAAGTACAGTCAAAGAGGAGGATTTTGAGATGGGTCTTGAAGGAGCGAAGGGAAGGGGCAAGGTAGAGGTACTGTGGGATGGAGTTCCAGAGGATAGGGGCAGAGTGGCAGAAGGCCCACTGTCAATGGTGTGGGGGGCGAGGGACGTGAAGCAGGCAGGATGTGGTGGGGGTGATAGCGTCACAGAGCCTGGTGCAGGAGACTACACAGAATGCAGAGTTCTGGATGATCTGCAGCCTATGGAGGGAGGCATTGCAAGGAGTTTGCATAGTCAAGCCTCGATATTATGCTTGCATGTATGAGGGTTTCAGCAGCCTGCAGTGTGAGACAGTGGCAGAGCCGGGCGATGTTGCGGAGGTGGGGGAAGGCAGAGCAGGTCATGGCACAGATGTGGGGAAGAAAGAATAGTTGAGCATTAAACAAGATGCCAAGGTTCCAGACTGGCTTAGTAAAGTGGAGTGTGCAACCATGGTGATGCTGTCAGAGGCTGAGGCATGGAGGTGCTGATCAGAGCCAATCAGGAGAGCCTCGGTCTTGTTGACATTCAACTGAAGAAAGTCAGCTCTCATCCAGAACTTGATATCTGACAGATATTCTGTCAGGACAGCAGTGGTCCAGGAGTCAAGGATGGAGGCAGAGAGGTACAGTTGGGTGTCATCCGCATACATGTGGAAGTTGACCCCATGTCTGCGGATGATGTCACCAAGAGGGAGCATATAGATGTTGAAGAGGAGGGGACCAAGGACAGAGCCCTGAGGAACAAGACAGTGTGGGGGCTAGAGGAGAAACCGTTTGTGGAGATGAAGTGGAGGCAGCGTGCGAGGAATGACCTGAACTAGTCAAGGACAGAGCCGTGAATGTTGAGGTGAGTTGAGAGGTGGTGGATGAGGATAGAGTGGTCGATGGTGTCGAAGGCAGCACAGAGATCAAGGAGGACAAGGAGGCAGAGGGAGCCCTGGTTGCAGATGGACAGAATGTCATTTGTCACTTTGGCCAGAGTTGTTTCTGCGCTGTGGATGGCACGGAACACCGATTAGAGGGGTTCGTGAAGGGATTGGCGGGAGAGGAAGGAGCAAAGCTGGGAAGCAACAACTCATTCCAGGACCTTGGAGAGGAAAGGAAGGTTTGAGATGGGGCAGTAGTTTGAGAGCAGGAATAGTCCAGGGAAGGAAAATCCACTTGATATTTAAAAGTTAATTTTTTTGGAGGTGTGCTGTTCCCAAAATTTTAGAAATTACAATATTAAATTGTACATTTATTAAAAAAACAGAGCATTGCTTTTTTAAAAAAAGATAAAAATTCAACTGAACAGTAACAAATTCATGGGGTTTATATTATCAGAGAGAATTATGCATTACCAGAAACTTGAAGAATCAAGTAATTTAAAAAAGAGAGATAAGAATGTTAAAACAAATTGTAACTGAAAAACTTGTAAATAATTTAAATATTTTCCTAATTCGCAAACAAAGCAAGGAAACTAAAAAATAACACAAAGATCTCAATGTTTCACAGAACATTACCAAAGTATCAATATTTGTCTTGAGCCATCATAAGGAGCAGTCCACAAGTTTAAGTCTTCCAGACATTATTTGAGAAGGTAATTAAATCAATGGAGGACAAGAATTGAAAGATTTTCAAAAGCTTGCAAAATCAATGGTAGGTTAATGAGGAGGACTGCAAAGTTCCCTGCAACAGAAAGCAGAGGGGGCAGTTAATTGAAAGAAGCCATGATGGAACAATGATCCAACAGTATTGCTGTGATTTATTACATTGCTTACACTATTCAGAAACTATATTGACAATGATACTTCTTGTATAATACTTCTTGTATAATAACATTTGCTGAGGCATGGAGCTTTAAATTGTGAAGCAACTAATTTTTGTTCAAAATCTTGAAATAGGAGAGGATTGCACAATTTAGATTTAAACAGTTTATTTAAATTGAGAACAAAACTGGAGAATATAAAATCAAGCCTCAAACAAGACAGGATATTGGATTGGAATCCTGTTCTTACGCACACACAGTGTAAATATAGAACTGGCTTGCTGTATTGATTAACAGCTTTAATCACTACCAAATGAGTGTGTGCTGGGAACAGGCTGAAATTCATCAGGACAAAACCAGATGGATGCAGTCATATAATCCACTGAATACAACTGTTTGTAAGCTCATGGAACTATGTAAATATCGTACCATAGAAAGCAATTGGTCAAAGATTAACAACATCAGGTTGTATAAATAGGCTAAATATCGTACCATAGAAAGCAATTGGTCAAAGATTAACAACATCAGGTTGTATAAATAGGCTGTAATTTCTTAAGGGGGTTAGAGGAAAACTGCAGTTATCTATCTGTGAAGGAAGACAACTTGTTCTGTATTTGTTTGTCAGAAGACAAGGGGCGGGGGTTGGATCAAGTAACCATCCTCACTCTTCGATTGAATACATTTTTATGTATATTTTACGATCTTCCAAAATGGAGTCATAACATGGAAATGGTTTAGTGTGTAAAAAAAGTGGTGCTGGATCAGCTTAACAGTGAACTTTTAAAATAGCCTTGTAGAAACTCTTTCACAATGTACTTGAGAATTAAACTCAATCTTGTGTTTCACCCACAAATATAGGGTCAATTCACTTTACAATCTATTCTGTGAAGCGCTTTGAGACATTGAGAAGACGTAAAAAGCGCTATATCAAATGCAAGGATTATTATATTATTTATTATTAAACAGGAGTTCTTCAAAAATGTCAGCACTGTAAACGTATCCCGTTATACTAAATATCTTGATACTGTCATCTCTCAAATGGCAGTCTTGCTCAGTTGGTGGCATGCTAACCTGAGTCAGAAGGCTGTGGGTTCGAGCTCCAGTTTTCAGATCAGACATTAAATCTGATGCCTATCTGCTTGTTCTGGTGGGCATTAAAAATCTTATGATACTATTCAAAAAAGAGAAGGGAGTTTCTCCCGATGTCCTGGCCAACAATTTCCCAGATGAAATTGGTCATTGACTTCATACCTATTTGTATGATTTATTTTGCACAAATTAGCTTCTGCGTTTGCCAACAAATAAACAGTTACCAAATAAAGAGTCACAGTAAAATCCTGTGAAGCAGTTTGAGACCTAATAAGGTAGGTATTACATCAAGTGCTGGAATTATGTATAATATTATGATAAATATTTTTAAATACTTGTCTTAATAATTATTGCTCTTCCCAAAAAGGTTTCCATCACACAGTTCTGCAACAATAAAAAAAGTAAATTGTATCACACTGTTTTCAAAATGTTTTAATTTTTGCTGATAAAATTTAAGAAAGAAAAGATTTGAATGCTAAATGTCTGATTACAACCTTCCCTTTCTAGCAGCCTAATCACTTTACTGATGGAAATGCATTCTTGTAAAATCACTGCAGTTACACATCATGCAAATGATGAATGTTTTACCCATACGACTGCTCAAGAAAACAATTATATTCGCTGATTGCTGATAAAGTTGTAACTCATTGAATGAATTTTACAAATGACTCCAAACTGGGAGCTTCTAATAACAAAAAGTACATCATACTGTCCTGTAATACCAGTTCTTGGACATGAATTACTTTGGGAGTGGAATTCTTGTGGGATTGTGTAATAATAATAATAATAATCCTTACATGAGATATAGCACCTTATCACGTCTTCAAGATGTAATGCCCATTTCTAGTTATCAGGTAGAATTACCATTTGAACTCAGAATCCTTAAGATCTCAAGATTTGCATTTGCACATTTCATCCCACGTATTTAAAGATTTACTTGGACAGTGAATAGGGGCCAACCTTCCACCCTCCACCAATCTACAGGGCAACATTATTTTTACTGCTGGTGGTTAAATCTCAATTTTTGTCTAATTATTCAGCAGTCCCCTTAATTCAGCTGTACTCTATGTACTATCGGGAAAGGAGAAAACAAATACGCTCAAATTCTAATGGCCTTCTGTCCCTCCAGAAGATTTTCAGGCCAGAACTACATGAACTTTCCAACAAAGGCCATTTCTCCAGGTTTCACGGTGAATTACTGTGACTTGTGGCTACATTTGCCTTGAAACATGCAGTATCAATTGGGCCACTGAGCCAGTGCACATCATGCTGAACCACTGCTCCAAACATAACTTGGAGCTGGTGGTTTCAGGAGCAGTTTAATTCACCTTACTGCAGTGCAAGTACATCAGTGTGAATCTAATTTCTCTGCAATGGTCCCTCGAAAGCTCTAGGTCAATCCAATGATTGATCCAAGAGATTTAAGGGATTTTTGTTTTTTTAAAAAACATGTCATTAAAGCCTTTTTTGAGCAAACCTGCTCTTTAAAAACAGAATTCAGTGGGGTTTTTTTAAACAGTCCCAATGCAATATGCAGCAGGTAGCATAAATCAGGCTTTACATCCAACCACTTCTGAGAGCAATATCAGAATAATATGGCTTCGTTCCCAGCATGTACAAATAGAGGTATTACTGTAAGACTTCACTTTTGTTACTTTGTCAATTTTCTTCCTCCATCTATGCGAGTGATATCAGTCGCTGTTCCCCGAAATCTTGCTAAATTTGGCCTCTATCAATTTTTAAAGTAAAATGCATTTTAGTTTCTGTAGTTTTGTGTCATCTACTTTAGGAGAAGGTTTAATCAGGCCATTTGTAGTAGCAAATGGGAGCTGGAGGAAGTGATTATTCAGCTCCCATAGATAGTTTGCAACAGAATAAGATTTGTGAAAAGAATGTCACAGCTAAAGGCATTAATTGCATTTCTCACACATTGCAAATTGAAACAATAAAGCATTGTAATTCAAAGTGTTTCAGCTACATTCTGTGTCTTATTTAACTGACTGCCATGGTATTGTGGCAGCAGCTAGACACATAGACCCATCCAACATTATATAACTCTCAACCATCTCCTGTTTTTACTTTCTTTTGACACATCTTTTTGTGGTCAGAGTGAGAGATGTGTGTGCTGGGTATTCAAACNTTTTTTTCTCATTTTTGCAAAGTCAACATCAGTCACTCTTGTTAAAGTGTCATTCGATGGGCTAAATGCAAATCCATGACCCAGAACTAAAGGAACATTATGTAACCAATGCATCATCCTGGGTCCATTTCCAGCATTTTCAGAAAAAGCAAATTCTATAAAACCTGTTGTTCATCTTCTCGACTCATGACTTTAAATGAACTTCACAAATGACAAACAATTGAATTCAAGAGAGTTTTCTGTTAAACATGTTTAAAGGTACACACAGAATTGTGAATTCCAGGATATGATGGGGGACATTAGGATTAAGTTATGAAGGGCTATTTTAGGGCAGAACCCAGAAAATAGTTAAGTGGTGGGGGTCACTGCATTGTTGGAGGTGCCCTTCTTCACTTGAGACGTTAAACCAAGGTCCTTTGGTCTGTTCAGATATTAATAAACTTAATCATACTCAGGAATATCCATCACAGTAATATCAATGCTAAACTAATAACATATCTATATTAATCATCCTCTTTGTTCTAAGACGTCCTTCAATCTCTATTTATTAAATGTTCTATTTTATCACTTTTGAACCATTCATCCACTTCTCACCATGTATTTTGGAAAGTGGGAGAAACTATTTTAAAGCAATTTGAAAGCTCAAAGTCTGATAAATGGCAGGAATGAGTGTTGGAAGTTGCCCAAGAAAAGACTGTGAGATCAAAAGTTGAGAGAGGAAGGCAGACAGAAAACCAATCAACAATGTGAAACATTGGTAAAGCATTCATCCCAACATAAATACACATCAACGAAACAAGTTTAAAAGAAATGTCCTCGAGGCATCTTGAGTAATCGTGAAAGCCATTGAAACTTACTCATTCCTGGCCAATTTTAGATAGTGAACCTTTACATCAAGGCCCAGCAGGAATTGTGTCCTCAGGAGAACAAAACTGCAGCAATGTAGCTCAATTGTGACTGGTATGACCAGGTGAATGTGTTCAAGTATATTCCACATGTCACTTGAGTGAGTTTTCTATCACAACCCATGCATTTTCCATCAGCATCTACAACTGAGAGAAAAGCCAGAACAGCATGTGTCACAGTGCTTTTGCAATGCAGTGCACACTTCACTGGGTGTTTCAAAAACAAATAAAAAAAGGTCTGCTGAACACTTTTTAAATAGGCAAAGGTTGAGTAAACTTTAACTTATTGGCAGAGTTGCTACCTGTGGTGAAAACTGGAGTGGTCTGCAAAGAACTGCCATCCATCAAGTGGAAAATCAAACAAGTATTCAGAAAAGGATTTTTGTAGAATGCTTAGCACATTGTTTTGTGAATGAATCAATCAACATTATAGAAATACATTGATACTAGTTCTATAATACAAATTCAATTCTAACATGTATTTGGTTTTAAGCAGGTCACCTCAGGATTTAGATATGGAACTGCTAATAAAAATCTTGGACAAAGGTGTCCCATTGTAAAATCTGATAGCTTGTAAATGAGACTAAACTCAGAGGTAGAACAAGTGACAAAGAATGCATTTCTATTCAGAAAGATCAGGAATTTTCAGATAACTAAGAACAAGCCCACAAGCTCAGTTATTTCACTGATATAACAGCTACTTTTATATTGCACTAATGCAATCACCAAATTTACACAGGGCCAACTCGGCTAACTTGGTACCCTTCATGTCTCTGAGTCAGAGATTTCTTTTTTGTGGTTTTGGATGGAAGCTCGTAGTCTAGGCTCTAGAATAACTGATACTCCAGTGCAGTGTGTTCCTTTAGATGATACATTAAATAAAGGTCCCATTCGTTTTTTGGTGGATGTTAAATATCCCATGGCACTATTCAAAAAGACAAGGACATTTCTTTCAGTGTCCTGACCAATTATCCTCCAGAATAGTTCAGCTCACAGCTCTTTGTGGGACCATGCGGTGTGCATCTGACCATCACACGTGCCTATGAAAAAGTCACTACATTTAACAATAATTAACAGTAAATTATTAAACATTTTTATATTAGAGGCTCTATAATAAAATATAAGGATAACCTGGTAGAAAGTTTCAAGATTATAAAAGAGATTTTTTGACAAGATTGATCTGGACAAATTGCTCAATATAGTGAAGCTTTCAAACATCAGGGGACACCAGTTAAAAATTAAGATGACAAGAGTAAGAAAATTCAAGCAGATATTTTTCTGTCAAAGAATAATAGAATTTTGAGCTGTTACCACAAAGGTCATTGAAGCAGACCATCCAGGTGAAACAGCAACAAATACATGAAATGAATTACAAGGGTTAAAGAGACTTGACATTGGTACATTTAATGGGTCTGGTGTTCTATATTCCAGAATATGGAAAGAAGGCAGTGATTAAATAATAGAGGTATGAAATGCAATACTCCCAAAATGTTTGTAAACAGGAATGCATTCCAGCCTTTATGTTCAAGTATAATTCTTGGGATATAAAAAAAGGTTTAGCTGTTGACCTTTTGGTGGTTTAAAGGGCCTGTCTGTAATAATCCAATCCTTCTGCAGATTCTAATTGCCCAGTGGTAGATCAAGATCAATAGGCTGCTACTGTTTCCATTTCTCGCCTTTTATCTGTACAGTGCCGTGACATTGGTTCTTACATTTCCATATGTATTAGTATATGAATGTATGCCAATTCATGCAAACATTTGATAGATGTGAAAACTGATATTCCATAACTACAGATTGTCGTTATACTGCATTTGTTTAAACATAAACTGTTTGTTTAAACAGAATACTGGCGGGTGGCAATGATTGCAATCCTGTTCAAGAAAGGCCCAGTGACTTAATTCCAATAATTATACTTCATTCCCCCAAAACTATCAGTTATACATATTTTCATCTCATTCCCCCACAAGAAATATAACTGATTTGAAATTGGTTTAGATTTTGTAGAATGTATTCCTAAAATGAATGGAGGCAGGATAGGGAAAGTGAGTATTAGGTGCATTGTAGAACTGTCCAACTAGTTGAATATTAAATTCAGTATAGTTAGCATCATAATAATAATAATAATAATCCTTGCATTTGATATAGCGCTTTTCACGTCGGAAGGACATCCCAAAGCGCTTCACAGAACACACTGTAAAGTGAATTGACTGTATATTTGTGGGTGAATGCGGCAGCCAATTGCACACAGCAATGTCCCACAAACAGTCGTAGATTGAAAATGACCAATTTATTATTGTTTTTGGTTTTGGAGGGATTATTATTAGGCGTGTGGAGTAAGGAAACTTGCCCAAGGTTTTAGTAAAATTAAATTATGCAACTGAACAAGGGATTATACTCACTGCAAATATGTTCAACTCCACCACTCGACTCTTACAGTAGCCAAAGTCTGTTGAACTACTGACGATATATCAAAGATTCACAAGTTTACATTACATCACTGCCTGGCCCATTTCCCTTGGCTTAGCTTCAGTTTCTTGAGTTTTCATCCAGGTAATTAGATTAGCGGTTGTTGTGAACAATTGAAAAGTGTTGAAAAGTGAACAAAAACTGACAAAACTTAACTTGCCCTGATTGTATCACATATGCTGCTGCGATCAACATTCAGCAACTGAGAATGTTCTGTAAGCTGCAGTGATCTTCCATTAGCCTGAAATTTACATGCTAAGCACATGCAGAAATGGGCTCAAGGAAAAAAACTCAAAAGCAAAAGTTTATCTTATGTGGATATTAGAACTGAACATGAGAAAATAATTGAAAAAGGAACATTCCTATTTTTGTACTGCCAAAATGTAGCTGTCATAAATAACTTATGTAGCAATTATATTTCTTTGGTCAGTGTTTTGGTGAGGAATGAAACCCTCCTTGGGGAGAGGCGAGGTTTCCTTGGAGCTGAGGTAACTCCAAGATGGCAGGTTAAGTAACAAAATGTTGGAATCCAGTCAATCCTCTGTGGCTATAATCTGGCTCCTCAACCATCGGCAGGACTTGGTCATTGAATCGCAGGGTACCTTCCCACTCAACTCCTGTTAATCCTTCAAGCAAAAGCTACCCTAACAGATAGGGTAGGCTGGACAAATAGCAGAAAGCTTGACAGACAGTTCTTTCAATGGCAAGTTGCGCAGTTTTAGCTGGTTAAACTCCAAGTAGTACGTCAACATACTCTGGCATCCCAAAGCCTTGACTCTTTCAACCTGTGCTAATACTCTCTGGAATTAGCCAAGCAGTATGTGTCCCTTCAGGGTATTCCGTTCCAGAGATAGGGACATTTCCATGTGAAGGTAGCAAACATTTATAGAACTCTCATTTATGGTTTGGATACATTGAAGCATAGTGATGAGTTTCCACATGTGTCAGATTTACCAAAAATAAAACAAAAAGAAACGGATAGATATGGAGATGCCAATCTCAACATGGATCAGTACTTGCCCAACTAGCTTTATACAATAGTCTGATTTGTTAAATCATGTGATTTGTTTTAGTATAATTTAGATGTAAATACTGTATATTATGTTGTGGTTATTATACATTATTCTACATGGAGAATTTGTTCACAAATGAGATTTAGTTTAAAGGAAGCAATCTTTTTCAGGTACAACATTTTGAACTTATATTGCTAATGCATGATTATTGGATGTAGGAGATCAGCTTGTCAATTGATACGATTACCAAGCTTATACTAAAGGATCATGACAAGTTCAATATCAGATTTTAAGTCTTTTCAAAAATGTTGTTCAACAAACTCCCACAAGGATACACTGCTCAATAAGAGCTAGCTAAAAGTTACTTGAGGATAAAGATTACAAGATGCTGGTAATGCTGATTGTGTTATTGGTATTATCACAGTGAATGCTGGATCATTAAGTAATAAAGACGTAGATGTGTAATTGACTGTCACATGGAGCTGCTGAGGTCTAAGGGGGATTAGCAAGTATTTCCAATGGAGGTTGAATCTTCATTTTCACACCTAAAGCTGTTCATTAAGTCACCATTGCCATCATCTTGGTTTGGGCTTTTGGTAATGTGAAAGCTTGACTGAAATGCACAGTCAATTACACATCTACATTTCTCTAAGACACAACCAACTATCCCAAACTATCGAACATAAACAAACATACTTTGTAAAGTTGCAAATTAAATTGTTGAAAAATATATATGGTTAAAGTCTTTCATGATTCAGGTTATCTAAGATATCAATTGGCAAATAAATATTTAGTCAAAAAAAATGCAGTCCAAACTGATCAGGTTTCTGGGGAAATTGAATTTGTTATCATGTGTTATGTATATCTTCTCTTAGTGCATTTCAACAACCAATGGCCTCAACAGGACGGACAATCCTTCTCTTGTCTTTTTTTGGGTCTAATAATTCCTGCTTTCTCCAACATCCTCGGAAGGTAACAAATATAATGCAAATCATAGTATAATCTATTTCAGAATCTATTCTGTCAACAGGGTAAGAAATTTGTTTGAATCGTTTGCTGCAATACATGAAATACACTTGGACACAAAAACAATGTATTTAAAATTCATGGAATATTGAAAATGAATGTCAAATAATAAACATTATTTTATTCTCTATTTTTCCAAGTTGCTTACCAGCTGTTAGTCAGGGAAACACAGAAGTCACTGCACAACGGAGGACAGAAAAGGCAAAGTAATGCCTTGTCCCCAGAACAATTTATTGTTTCGCCCACAAAATATACAATCAATTCACTTTACAATATATTCTGTGAAGCGCTTTGAGACATCTGGAAGACGTGATAAGGCACTATATCAAATGCAAGGATTATTTTATATATATATATATGACATTTGTATCGCGCCTTTCATGTTGGTAGGACATCTCAAGGCGCTGAACAGACAGAGTTTCTGACCCAAGCTGGGGTCAGGAATGGGGAGGGTAGAGGGCAGGGGGGAAGCAAGGTGATCGAAAGCACGGTCGAAGAGGAGGATCTTAAGATGGGTCTTGAAGGAGGCAAGGGAGGGGGCAAGGTGGAGGAACTGCAGGAAGCAGTGATAGGGGTGATAGGGTCACGGATCCTGGTGCAGAAGAGGACACGGGCTGCAGAATTTTGGATGATCTCCAGCCTATGGAGGGAGGAGTTGGGGAGGCCGACAAGCAAGGAGTTTGCATAGTCAAGCCTTGATGTAATGAAAGCGTGTATGACATCTTGGCTGCCTGCAGTGTGAGACAATGTTGGGGAGGTGGGGGAAGGCAGAGTGGGTCATGGCACAGATGTGGAGTAGAAAGGATCAAACAAGATACCAAGGTTCTGGATTGGCTTAGCAAGGTGGAGTGTGCAACCATGGATGGTGATGCTGTCAGTGCCTGAGGAGGCGCTAATGGAGCCAATCATATATATGTGTGTATATATATATAATATATATATATATATACACACACAGTCTTAGTCTCTGCTGCCTTTGACACTGTTGACCACTCTATCCTCCTCCACTGCCTCTCCTCTCATCTCAAACTTCAAGTTTCTGTCCTTGACTGGTTCAGATCCTACCCCTCACATCGTCTCCACTTCATCTCCGCTAATGGCTTCTCCTCTAGCCCCCACACCGTCCCATGCGGCATTCCTCAGGGCTCTGTCCTTGGTCCCCTCCTCTTCAACATCTTTATACTCCCTCTTGGTAACATCATCCGCAGACATGAGGTCAACTTCCTCGACTCCAGGACGACTGCTGTGCTGACAGAATGTCTGTCAGACATTAAGTCTTGGATGAGAGTTAACTTTCTACAACTGAACATCAACAAAACAGAGGCCCTCCTGATTTGCTCCTATCAGTGCTTCCACACCTCGGGCACTGACAGATTCTCCATCCAAGAATGCACACTCAACCTCACCAAGCCAGTCTGGAACCTTGGCATCTTGTTTGATCCTTAAATGTCTTTTCTATATCTGTATCTGTCTTCCCCCACCTCCGCAACATCACCCGTCTCTGCCACTGTCTCACACCGCAGGCTGCCGAGACCCTCATGCATGCATTCATCACATCCAGGCTTGAGTACATAAACTCCCTGCTTGTTGGCCTCCCCAACAACTCCCTCCATAGGTTGCAAATCATCCAGAATTCTGCAGCACGTGTCCTCTCCTGCAGCAGGTTCCATGAGCCCATTTCTCTCATTCTCACCCAACTCCACTGGCTTCCCATCTCACAGAGAATACAATTCAAAATCCTGGTTCTCACTTTCAAAGCCCTCCCTGGCCCTGCTCACCCCACCTCTGTGACCTCCTGACCTCCTACCAACCTGCCTGCTCCCTCCATTCAAAGGACTCCAGCCTGCTTCACTTCCCTCGCCTCGCCAGCCCCACCATTGGCGGACAGGCCTTCAGCCACTCTGCCCCCACTCTCTGGAACTCCATTCCACAGTCCCTCGGCCTTGCTTGCCTCCTTCAAGACGCGTCTCAAGATCCTCCTTTTCGACCGTGCTTTTGGTCACCTCAGCTCGGATCTGAAGCTCTGATTTTCCAGCACCTTGGGACATCCTCCCGACGTGAAAGCTGTTATACAAATGTAACTTTGTTGTTACTGTATTAGATTTCAAATTTAGATCCGAGGTTACATCATTAGCATAATTTTCCGCAATCCATTATTGTATTAGAAGATTTTATACTTTAAATCCAAGCAATAATTGTTTTTATTTAGTACTGTGAACCAAGTGTTTGTGCTCAGACAGATGATGGACGTACTGTTGTTTGGGTAGATTTTCTACAATCATAACATTAATCCGGTTAATCCATTATTTAAATTCTGTATTTGTCAGCATTATTCATCAAAGATTGTACAATCAATAAATATCTAATTTCTAAGAATCCTGATGTACAACAATGGGATTTTATTCAAATCTGAGAGCAAGCAGGTTATCTGACTGCCTGTCTGCCTGTTTACGTCAACATCCCTGGTTGTTTGTTGGACACGCTGTGTACAAATTGGCTGCCTATGCATATAGTCACCATACTTTACAGTAAAGCCTGTGAATTGCTTTGTGAAGTTTCAACAAAATGAAAGGATTATAATTATCTCAGAGCCCTTGAGTGGCCCAAGTAACTTGCCTGCTATTTTTTTTCACTTCCCTCCTTGGAGAATTGCATATTCTTTCCTTGTTCTAGGTTACATTAGCACTTCACTACCAAAGCATGTAAAGCTAAACCTGTATCCTTACTGTTGCATAGTAGAGCTAATTAGAACCTTATTTTTTGTTTGCATAATTTTGTTGAATATTTCTTATAAACCAACATATATACTAAAGATAATTATCACCATATCAGAGGTCTCAAAGGTATCTGAGTTTATTCCATCTATACAGTTGAAATATGAACACATCCTCTCTTACAATGCATAAGATTACAAGTGATAATTTGTCTATATTTTGAATGCATGGGAACATCTAAACAAAAGTAAATCTAGAAAATACGTTCAAACTGTGAAAACCTAGTACCATACAGACTGGAAATCTGTCAGATTTGGTCTCTGACCTGTGTGTAGTCGGCTACTGCATCCCAAGTAGCACTGAAGTAAAACACTTGACTTCAGTACCTTGGGTCAGTGATTGGAAAATCAGCCAAGGTTCCTACACTTCTATTCGTATCCAATTTAATTTGCTCGAAGTACACATGTATGCATATTGGGTAAGGACGAGATTAGGCTCAGGTCCAGTGCCCACAGAGCTAACTGTATGCTCAATGTTCACTGACAAGGCATATGCAAGAACAATGTCTGGAGGGTGATTGGCAACCACTTAACAGTACCTACTGTAGAAGATAAAAAATACAATAATCTTAATAGAGGAGGGAAGTTAGAGAAATGTGTAGGGAAAAAGAAAACGTAAAAACAATTGTAGAAAATACACAATGTGATTTACAGAAAATAAGATGCTGAGTGACACTGGGCGCCTAACTTAAGAGGCTTAAGGTATAGTTTAAGTTGCAATGAAAATCTGACTTGTTGAATGTTTTTTAAGACATAAATTTCAATCACATTGTGAGTTACAAGCGGAAGAGCACAAATCTGGGCTCAACTATATATCCCAGTGTGATTTGTCCATATTGTGCCAACGCTTACTGCCTAGGCTGACACAAAGCATGGCCACTTGGGATAAGTGCCAGAGACCTGCTGTTTATACCTAATGATTTTGAATTTATAACAGGTTTTTCTTTTAGAGAAAGCATAATTGTATGGAGATCATTGCTATCAATATCAGTTGCATGTTCCTCAGCAGAGAGTTATTATACTGAGATACATGTGCGTGGTGATTGCTGAGTCAAGCATGGAAGAGAGCTGATTAGGATGTATATTGTGGAGTGGCAGAAAAATTGATTAGAATTACAATAGTAATCTTCAAGAAATGAACATTGGATCAAAGATCAAATAATTGAAATGAAATGAAAATGTTGGCTTGAAAGATAACAGTTTAAAAACCTAACATTATTCAGAATGAATTAAATGATGCATTGAGCATATTCATCAGTCAAAACGTACGCATTTTAGAAACAACTCCACTGTAGATAAATCACTAGCTTCAGCCTGTATCTATCACACAGATATAAAAAGCAATCATTTTTATAAAGTTTGAGTTTGTAATTTGATTTGCAGGCTTTTATATTGGCAATTCCCAACTGGATTTAAAAGAACCAGATGTTCCATTTGATGCACTTCCAATAGAAAGGTATAAATGCATGGAGGGCAAGATACATTGACGCAAACTCCAGATGAACCTCACATTACACAAGGCACGATGAAAGAGTGCATACTATAATTTTTCATTAAGTTAGCTAAAATACTTTACGTACGTTTTTGAATATTCATTTTGCTCCATCATCCCAAAGTTCAAGAAAATCTTTCCTGCCGGTTGCCTAACACAAATGATACTAGCCCCACATTTCATTACAACTTAACTTTGCCATATGTTGGCACAGACTCAGTTGGGTTTTATTTAAATAGGAATAATTAAGCCATCTGTTCAAATCAAACAGTGCTCATGGCTTCCATAGATGTAACAAGTGATTACTTAAAAATGGCTCAGTCTCAGATAATTCCCTCAAGAAAGTAAGAACGACAACTATTTAAAGGCACACAAATGGCTTGAGTTGCAATAGTAGGCACTGCTTTCCTTGGTTGACCTTAAAAGTGCAACGATTTTAGCACTGGTCAAATGGTCATTATCCCATTTTGTAAACTGCAAACTTCATTCATCATTCAAGCAGCAGCTGGCCTCCCTGCACAAGATCTCCTCTGAGAATGGAAATTCTTGCCAGATACAAAACTCCAGCTTCCAAAGTTGATTTGAAGCCACATGCTTTATGTATCTTATTGGAAAAACTTGCCAGGTGTTTCACAAATATTTGATTTGACCTGTGAACTTTTGACAACCTTATTAGGAGAATAGGAATATGCAGGATAAGGAAACTGCTGTCCACCTGGCAATTTTTTTTATTTTAAAAAGCAACAATTCCCTGAAATGAAGCTTAATTTAAAACAGGAAAACGTTCACGTTACATTCAGGTGATGTTTAGTTGCCTCATTTATCTGAGGTACTGAGGTTCAGACAGGATAGGGTATGTGGCTGAAGTATCCTTGGTCTCAATAAAATTGTTTTACAATTCAGTTCAAAACAGCTGTTCACCATTTGAAAACCTGTGTATAAATTATTAAGTTTAATGTTCTGACTACTTTTTCTCCTGTTCACCAACAATTCAATCATTTCTATTTTATTGTTTCCCTGTACAGCTACATTCATCCCTTTCCTTAGCTTAATCATGCATTTGTCATGCTAACCTCTCCTCTTTTCAATGATTGCTGCTCTCTCCCTTCAGTCACTCGGGTCGAGTGCCTTTAATTTCATGCACTTTCGCCTTCCTCCTTTTGCCCACGCAACACTCTTCATTCTCTTTGCCATTTGTTACACCTAGACAATCTTGCCTTTACTAATTCACTCAACCTCTTTACCAAATGGCCACCACTCTCACATGTGCAGATATCCACCTCCCTGATTCCTTCGTTGTTTGCTTGGAATTTTTCCCTTCCTCTTCTCATTATACTTTGTCCAGCCATCTTCCTGAGCAGAAGGATAATGTGGTTGAGCTGCATTGATTTACCTGGATCCTACAGTCTCTTAAATGATTCAAGAAGACCACACAAGGAAACTCTTGAAGCCTTCAACTTTTAAACTAACTTGACAGGTTGTCTACTAACTGCAATCCAACTTATACAAAATAATAAAATTACCAAAATTTGCATCAACCACCACCGATTATCATGATTTGTCTTACATTCAAAGGGGGGCTTCTCATATACCTAAGACCAGGAGAAGGAGCAAATTCAAAGACAAAGAAAAACATTGTGTGAAAAAAAGGCTGTATTTTGAAGAAAGCCTGTTGATGAACCTATTTTTGAATTATTGTTAATCTTCTGTCCATTTTATTTTACTTTTACTTAATGCTTTGCACTCTGCAGTATAGATAGTGTAGCCTTAAAATTTTTACATAATAAATAATAAATAATCCTTGTATTTGATATAGTGCCTTATCACATCGAAACATCTTAAAGCTGTTCAAAGTACAATATTACAATAAAGTATTTTCAAATGCTTGGTATGAAAACAAATGTACCGAAGTTAATATACTATAGCATAAGTGGAAATGGTACCGCATCAATTCTGAACCTTGTCTCTGAGCATCTGAGCTCCATATAATTTATAAATGAAAAATAAAAAAATAAAATTTTAAATCTTTAATTCCCATCTGCAAAAGATGGCTTCAAGTGTTAAGGAAACCTTGGTTTAACATTTCTTCTTGAAGTAATTTCCATAAATGCATAGCCAACCCAATACCGCAGGGAGAGTTCTTTCCTGAAAGTACTCCATCAAGATTGTACAGTAATATCCATTGAAGAATAGGAAGAATCTATAATCTATAGCCAAGATAAATGTCCCTGGTAAAGCGCTTACAAAAGGAATTTCAATTGATCTCAATCTTGTAAATAAAATCCAGAAATAAATTGACAAAAGTAATAGATGTTCAAAATAAAGATTGTTTGATCAAGGAGATGTCCAAATGAAGACGTCTTTTTGAAAAAATTAAATGGAAGGAGGATAACTCCACAAATGTGTGCCCCCAAAACAAGATCTATATGACAACAGAGACAATTTGCAAAAGGTTATGTCTATCCTTTTCGGCCGTGCCTTTGGTCGTCTTCTCTCCTCCACCTGTCTCTAATTTCAACCTGGATGTGATAGCTCAGGTGCAAACCCCTCATTGTCCAGCGCCTTGGGATGTCCTCCCGACATGAAAGGTGCTATATAAATGCAATTTGTTGTTCCTGTTGTATCAGATGAGAGCAGTTAGCTCATCACTAACTGTGTGTTAGTGAAATGTGTGATGATATCTAATAATCCTTGATAATAATCCTTGCATTTGAAATAGCGCCTTATCACGGCTTCTATACGTCTCAAAACGCTTCACAGAATATACTGTAAAGTGATTTGACTGTATATGAGCAAAACAGAAAGATTTGAAAGGATATCAAAAATATGAGCTCCAAAGTGTAGGCATTCAATACTTTTCAAGGTCACCTTTGTTCAGTGAGGTAATTTCGTTTTAATCATTTAATAGGAAGATGCTTTAAATGAATACTAAAAAAATTTGAGGAACTCATTGGCAATGGTTCAGAACACTGTTCCTTCACCCCAGTTTCACACCCACACTAAATTGATGGGATGAAGCTGGGAAGTTGTGGCCTTTAGGCTGGCTGGAAGGGTTTTAAACAAAATGTCTTTGAACTGCCTGAAGCAGATTTCACAACCAAAAACTACCTCACAATTTAGCAATCTCATTGAGAGATACCATGAAGTGGCTGCTGTAAAACACGTGATAGACCAGTGCAGAGAAAGTGGTGCAGTTAGTTGACCTTCTGAAGCTAAAATTGAGAAGTATTATTGGGGAAAAGAGTTTTACTACAAATCTAGACTGAGTGAAATTCAAGCTGGGAATGTTGATATTAATGTGAGGCAACCAATACAGACTTGATGCGCCAAATGGCTCATTTAGTCTGCTGTAACATTCTATAATTGTTACATAGAACCATCAGTGGTAGGGCCTTCCGGCTCTTTGCACCCACGCTTTGGGACTCCATCCCACATTTCTTTCTCCTCGCTACCTCCCTTGCCTCCTTCAAAGTATGTCTCAAGACCCTCCTCTTCAACTGTGCCTTCAGCCACCCTCCTACTCTCCCTGTCCTCCATCCTCCCTTATCCCAATCCCCCCACCCAACCTGCTCAGGTCCAAATCCTTGACTGACCAGCACCTTGGGACTTCCTCCCGATGTGAAAGGCCCTATACAAATGTAATTTTGTATTGTATGATTCATGATATTGTAATCCAACAATATGGGGGAAATTATTTAAGATTTGAAAGAGAATACAGGAAAGAATAATTAACAGAACTAACAACAACAACAAAATTACATTTGTACAGCACCTTTCACATTGGGAGGATGTCCCAAGGCACTGGACAATCAGTGTTTGGGACCCAATCTGGGAGTCGGGATTGGGGAAGGTGGAGGGCAGAAGTGGAAGGAGGGTGACTGAAGGCAAGGGCGAAGAGGAGAATCTTGAGACAAGTCTGGAAGGAGGCAAGGGAGGAGGCAAGGGAAAGGGACTACGGGATGGAGTTCCAGAGGATGGGGGCAGAGTGGCGGAAGGTCCGCCCGCCAATGGTGGGGCGGACAAGACGGGCGAGGCAAAGCAGGCCAGAGCCCGCTAAGCAGAGGGAAGGGATAGGTTGGTAGGGTGTTTGGAGTTTGCCAAGATAGGGGGGAGCACGGTCATGAAGGGCTTTGAAAGTGAGGACCAGGATCTTGAACTGAATCCTCTGTGTGATGGGAAGCCAGTGGAGTTGGACGAGGATGGGGGTGATAGGGTCACGGAGCCTGTTGAGGGAGATGACACAGGCTACAGAGTTCTTGATGATCTGCAACGAATGGAGGGAGGAGTTGGGAAGGTCGACAAGCTAAGACACTTGATGATTGACTCAATAAGGTAACTTATAATAATCAATTGAATTGTAGTTTCGATTGATCTACCTATCCTTAAAATCGTAATATGGAAAAGTTTTCATTAGTTTCCCCAATTTTCACAGTGTTATAAAACAGCATACTGAATAGAAAGCCTGTGGATTGTAGAATGAATTCCCTTTCCAAAGGAGACTTTCATTTTTTGTATTTCATAATTAAAATAAACTTATCAATTTGACTGAATTAACATTTAAAGGCTAAAGCTTATTTGGAGTAAATGAACGGGGCCCTTGTACCTGCATCAAATATAAAAAATAATTTGAATATAAAAATGTATATAATTATAAACTCAATTTGTACTGCTATCAGAAGCTGCTCAGTTTCAAGTTGCTCCAGGTACTAACTTGAATACAAATTTATGCTGACCCATTTTACAATGCAAAACATGGTTGGGTGGCTTGTGAAACAAGCCTTAGCAATATTAAAAACAAACATATTGGAAAAACAATTCACATCAAGACACTGTTGTGTGTGCCAGAGCATTTATAATCAGCAATAATCCATTTACCAAGATATCACAGAATGACAATTTAGAATTTAATCAGGGCTCACTTGTGACAAGTGGTGAGAATTTGTTCCAGCACTCTTACTAAAAATGCTTTCAGAGGTTTTCCAATGAAACCAAACAATACACATGTAAAGTTACCCACAAAATTTCCCATTTGCCTACAAGGCTAGTCTTTGCACATACTTCAAAAAGCTATTGAGTCATGGACTCCATTTCTCTCATTTTATCTCTCGTGGGAAGGTCCTACACAAATCTCTAAATCTCCAAAGGTAAACAAAGCAGATGATTCTGTCGCTAACTTCCTGGCTGGCACAAAGCGAAGAAACCACCTCAGTATATAAAGGTGCAACCATAATAATAATAATATGTGCATTTGGTGCAGCACTTATCACATCATTAAGACGTGTTAATGCGCTTCACAGAATACACTGTAAAGTGAATTGACTTTGTATTTTGTGGGCAAAATGCTTTCTTTCATCTATGCTCATCCCTCCAATGTCATTCCCATGAAGAATGTTTTGAAAGATGAATTAGAAAAACAACCTAGTATCGATTGCTTTTATTGCAAGTCTGTTCCACATACTCACTTCTCCGTGGAGGATGGGGAAACAAGGAGAATTCTAATCTGAAGCCGTACATGACTGATGATTAATAAAAATTTAGGATGAATCTTAATAGAACTATTAAGTTGAGTAATTGCGCAAGCTGCCACAAGAATGACCCAACTGCTGCTAATTGAAGTATCAGGGGAAACTTTATGTACAAAATTACATAGTAAATTGTAATCTAAAGTATAATGAAAGGTGTAACATGGCATGAAGACAACCTGATTATATAAACCAATCACGTTGGTCCTTGATTCACTGAATTTGTGAATATTAGTTACCAACAAAATCTTACTTTTAAACGCATCGTGTCAAACTGTGGCAACACTTATACTGTATTCAAAATTTTACCCAAACCCTGCAAACAAGAAGAACACGCTCACCGGATGAAGTAAAATAAAATAAAAGACAGCATTGCAAGCTGCTTGATTCTATTTCAGATTAAACTATTGAAACATTACTTAAAAAAACTGAATTGTGTAAGAAAGCTATTATTCAATGCAAGAATCAAATTTTACAAGATGATACAAATGAAAGGATGCAAATCCGCAAGTATACATAGCAACTTCATTCCACTCTTTATAGCAGTGTTAACTTTTTAATTGGTAACATTACAAACAGACTTTCAAATATTCATTAATTATCTTAACAAAAATTACTGTATCCAATTATGTTTCTTTCCTTTGAAATATACCCCTGCTGCTGGTCTCATCCTCCTCAGCCTGGGACACAGTACTATGGGCATTGGCTGTCTTTGATACCCCCACTGAAGTGACTATTGTTCATGTGTAAGCCTTAGTAGTGGAGACAAAAGATACAGAGCATCACAGCTAAGCTTCACTTCTTCTCACTGGCTACCACATTCACAAATTCCAGTAGAGAGTCCAGAAGACGAACCAGGACCTGTGATCCCAGACAATTTTTACCTCCCTAACTCTGGGAAGGCTGGACCAAAGTAGCTCATTGTTGACACTCACAAGTAAGGAATGGCCACTTAAATAAGATATTGGAAGCTGGTTTGGTGCCCATGGAGTTGTACCCCAACAAGAGTTAGTGCCTTCAGCAAAGCAAGAGGAACTGCGTAGAAAATTGGCCGCAAACCATAATTGGCTATTTTACTTTGTCCCTGGTCTCTCATGCTTGGAATCTGAAAAATGACCTCAGATCTACATGGCAAAACTAACTTGGCAAGTTCTAATGTTGGATGTTAATCCAAATTTGTGCCGTGTGAACTCAAATCGTATTTGAAATGGGACTGGCCAAGAACCCTCCAGATTAACTCATCATTTCCAGCACCTTGGGTCATTTTCCTGGTGTAAAAAGTGCTATACAAATGTCATTTTATATACTTTGCATTTTATTATGTCATTCACCTCATGACTATCTGTGGAACTCTGCTGTTGCAAATTCTGAAGCGAGTAGCTGCTGGGTTTACCTTCAAAATGTCACGACACTTGAGTCACCACAATTACTTGTGAAGTACTTTGAGATATTTCAATGTGATAAAGCACTTTAAAACTGGAAGTTCTTTCTTTGGTCAGGGTTTGTTCGCTTTTTCAAATTGTCGTTCAATCTATTGTGTCGGGAGACAAATGTCAAAAAAATACACAGTAAAGACTTACTATGCATTGCAGTACTAGCAGTTATTGCGGTCTTATGGTTTTCTGAGATTTTGCTAGTCTTTGTAGTGATAGGCTGATATTTCTCAGATTGACTTTCATTCCACTTTTGGGCTTTAAACAACATCTCATGATTTTTTGAATTGAGAAACAAAGATATGGATCACTGCACAGGCAATCCAGCTACTGTGAGGAGGCAGAGACGCCTCTGCACATCTCTTCAAAAGCTTCCCTTCCATCACAAGACTTATTTGATTGACACCCTGTTTGTATCTCAGTATCAGTTTCAGTATGGTTCAAAACAAACCACAGCTTTGCTACAATTCCAAATCAGAGAAGTTGGTTTCTCTGTGCTAATACAATTCGTGAAGGGCAATATCCCTACATAATTCTCTATGTCGAAAGCTACTGTATGTGTTTTCTAAAGTATTAAATACCTATGTAACACCAACTAATACTTTATTTATATGTTGTTACACTTGCTTATATAACCAGTGCAAATGTTATGAATACTGCAAACTTTGCACATTCTACTAGATATTGCAGTATGGATGTCAATGTTTTTTGCAGGACTCTGTCATGATGGGCACGAATCATTAAAAAAACACTGCCAAAGGATTTCTACACCTTTGATTGCTACCCACGTATTCAAGCAATGCTGGTCGTAAATTATGGAGACTAGATTCAACCACAAATGCCACTTCATACTGATTTTATGAAATCACCCTTTCTAACCCCTTGTAGATAAGCAAATTTATCTTAATTTCATTTTATATAATATATTCACAATGAGCATGTCCAAATATACATAAAAGTTAACAACAAAAGGAATAATAAATCATGTGAAGCATATGTACAGATTAATAGAGTTAAGCAAATCGAACAACCTAAGATAACCAAAGAGACATACTTGATACAAATCCTACTATAATTTGTATTTTGCACTTGCACCGAAGAAATAAGTTGTTGTTTTAAATCAACAGCATAATGCACATTTGCAATTGGGTGAAAAATATTGTAGCAAATATGCGAAAATAGAGACAAATAAAATAATTAACCATTCCAGAAACATGGTATTTAATGACATATCATTTAACACCTTAGGGCACCAAATAATAATTTCTAAGCTGGATATCAAGGTCTAATATTTTAGAGTAAAGTGAATAGTTTCCAATTCAATGAAGTGTCATGAGGAGAGTAAAGTGATATTGTTTAATTGTTACTGGAGGCATGAATGTAAAAATAGATCACCTAGGTCATGGCAGTAAAATGTTCGTTACTGATGAATTGCATAGAACTGACTTCTGGACTGCTGGTTAATCATACAAAATGTATTACTCTAGCAATAGCTTGCACTTCAGTGGAAAAAATAATTTTCAGAAAAGTACATTTTCATTGTGAAGTTGAAATATATTGTTGTATTTTGTCCAACTACAACAATGGAGACAGACTATAGTGCCATTGATTGGTAAATCTCTACTGTATTTTACTTCTCAACCAAATTCATTCCCAAAATATAGCTCAAACCAATATGTCCTGCAATTGTTCTGCTCTCTCCTTAAATAAATGGTTAAAGTATAAGTTATCTTTACAAAAATCAATGAACTATTTTGTTACATTGACAGCAGATGTGACTTACCATTGCTCTGCATTGATGATTACGGGTGCACTACACACAGGAGGAGCAGCTTGCAATTGGCTTCATGGATGAATTCCCATTAATTTCATAATACACTGGGAAATACATTAGAAGTTGATAAATTAGACTCATGAAGGAACAAAATCAATAGCATAGTGCACATTTGCTATTTCTTAAATAAATGCATCAGTCTGCATTACTAAACTGAAGTACAATTTTTTTTATCACGAGATTTATCATGCAGTTTGAAACAGCATTAGAGGGGAATCTAATAGATGCAAAATGTATGGAAAAGTAACCAGGGATTTATATTTATGAAAGCAGTTATTTAAAATGAGGTTATAAATATAATGGACTGGTAAAGCTAAAGAGGTGTTTACAATTTTAAATGTTTGGCTTCACAATTGCATTGCTTTATGTTACAGTTAAGTATATTTTGAATGCTCCAAGTTAGTACTCCCACAATACGCAGAAGTAGGGTTGTGTAACAAGGTCACTGTGGAAAAGCAGAATATTGTATGGTTAGCAACAAAATACTGAGGGTATCTTTTTATATAAAAAGGCATTCATAATTTAACAAATTAGTACATTATATTTCAGTGAGAGCCAAGAGACAACACTGAAACTGCATCTAGGAAATAGGTGATTGTTTTATACAAGAGCTTCTAGTTATTATTCCTTCTACAACATCTAACTTGTGTTGCCATTATTGTTGAAAGACTTCTGAAACTCCTGTGGGGACTCAAGCTAACAATAATCCTCTAGTACATCTCACAAATAACCATGTGCAAAAAGAAAAAGGGGAAACAGTTATCCTGTAGAAAGCCTCATCTTGTCAATCAGGATATAATAAGGCACTGCATCAAATGCAAGTATTATTATACATTATTCGATTCGATTGTATCAGTATCTTAACAGGATTTGCTTCTTTGGCTGATGGGTCTACTCCTCCACATGAATCCACAACTGCCATAACAAAGTACAAAGTACACAGTACAATTCCCTTTGTCATACTAATGTACATTCTGCAGTTTTTGTTTTGATGATGCTAGCTGTATACATTTAACATTTGTCTTGATTGTAATAGACAACTTTATACGTGCTGTTCTTTGTGGTCTTTAGAATATGAAGGCAAGCCAAATACAGCATGCATTAAAACAATTAAAAGTATGAATAGATGGAAGTGTTTAAAAGAAAGAATTAGAGAGGCCTGCCATCAAATAGGTAAGATTTGTTTGGTTAAGATGTTAAAACTTTGCTTCACACTTTTTAAATCCTCAGAGATTACTGTAATCCTTAGATTCAGTATTTAGTATGTCCAGAGATTCGTTTGAATGTCACTTAAATGCCGGCCTCAAATCAGCCAAGGTTACACCCCTGAAACATAATGGAGAAACATCCCCTGACAATCAAACTGCAATCTGCTGAAGAATTAATCTGAAACTCATTACTCACTGGGCCAACTAATTCATATGCAGCAAGCAACCATTGTTTATTAATCTTTCAGTACTTGAACCTTTTATAGCTACTCACAAATTTGTTTAAACCAGCATCAGCAAAACAATGCCCATGAAAGAGTTAATGATTACTATTACAAAATAGAGTTGATTTATGAACAGAAACAAAGTGAATTTTCTCATTCATGGAACACTTCGATTTAACTATTAAAAAATTCAGTTCCAAAATATGACTCCAGTCCTTGAAAAGTGCTTTCAAAGGCATCAACAGAGCACAGTAAATAATAAGATTTGAACCACAACCATTCTGTCTGCTGGAAGAACATCATTTCAAGAAACAGGGGCACAATTCTCTTTGTCATGCTAATGTACATTCTGCACAGTTTTTATGTGGTGATGGCAGCTGTATACATTTAACATTTGTTTGGATGTTATTATACAGACTTTATATGTGCTGTTCCTTTTTATCTTTAGAATATGAAGACAAGCCAAACACAGCATGCATTAAAACACTATTAAGTAATGAAAGGATGGAAGTGTTTTAAAGGCACCAATTTAATGTTGAAGTTCAGTTGATAATTTGAAACCACTTAATTTGTGCTCTCACAGTTTCTAACCTCACCTGAATCCTCAAATGAGATTATTACCTTGGAATCGCTCCCAAGTAACCATTTGTATTAGGTTTGTACGTCTTGTCCGCAGTCTCATTAAGTTTGAATCGCTGGCATTTCAGCTTCATTTCTAGTTCAGCTAACAGTGGCCTGCTTCATGTTCACCGCCCAAACATCCTCACCATCATTGGTCCTTTGCCTCATTCCCCCTCCATCCCTCACCACACTTCCTGTCATCTTCCCCCGCCCATCCCAACCTCCTCAGTTTCTCCCCATCTCAGGTACTCAGTCAGATGTTTGAAGTCCTTTGAGCCATCCTCCCAACAACGTGAAGGCTGCTATATCAAAGCAAATAGTTTTCACTGTTCCTGAACTTGTCTTGCTAATGATTCCACTGAATTTATCGATGAAAGGAAATTTAAAATGTCAATGGATTTTGAAGCTGTTTAGCAGGAGATTATGGATAAGAAAGCCAGTATATTGTGAAATGTTACAACAAAGCTTACCAATATTTTTTTGCTTGAGACAGATAATCTTGCAAATCTGTCTGCATGTCCTGTCAAGTGGACAAAAATGTGTAAAGAATAATAAGAGATTCTCGAACCCTTTTATTATTTTAGTTTGGAACCTATAGATTATAGTTGTGGCAACACTTTCATTTCATGTTTAACGGTTGCTTATGTTTAACTAGGCAATCAAGAATATTCACATTTTTTTTAAAAAATGATTATTTACTGAGGTTATTAATAGAAAGCTTCAGAACATTTATTTGATTTTTGCACACTAATTAAAGAAAAGTCCATTCGACTTTGAAGGATATTTACATTGAAGCTGCATCATGTGTGACTTCAATTGTTATTGCCTCCTAGTGTCGCAATTTTGTCGATGTGTACTTAAGCTAGAAAAATCCCATCACCAGAACGTTTGTCAAAGGTCCCAAACTAAACTATATAGCTGTGAGAACCATTTCCTCAAATATGACCTCAGGCTTTTGCGCTGGTGAATAAATAACATTTTCTCAGATTGGCTGGTCATCTGAATGTGCTCAGATATCTCAAACAATTGTAAGTAGAATGAGTGTGATGTTCTCTGTTCTGCTGGAAACTTGATGACTGAAGGGAAAAATGCAGTCAAAGGCAGAAAGGACCAGCATAGCCCAAATATGAACGACTTCCATCCCTATTCGAGCTATGGAGTCCTGTAGCTCAGTGGTTAGAGCACTTGCTTTGCAAGTGAGAGACCTGAGTTCAATTCCAGGCAGGGCGAAACCTTGGGCAAGTTTCCTTACTCCACACGTCTAATAATAATCCCTCCAAAAACCAAAAACAATAATAAAAATTGGTCATTTTCAATCTACGACTGTTTGTGGGACATTGCTGTGCGCAATTGGCTGCCGCGTTCGCCCACAAATATACAGTCAATTCACTTTACAGTGTGTTCTGTGAAGCGCTTTGGGACGTCCTCCCGACGTGAAAAGCGCTATATCAAATGCAAGGATTATTATTATTATTATTTATTCGGGTTGCAAGACACCGAATGTTATTCCTGCTGTGAAATCAGATCAGCAATTTGAAAAACTTGAGAGGAATTTTTCAATCTACAGTTATGAGTGACAATTTATACTAAATGTGAATCACTTCTAACATTAGTTTTAATTGCTTTTTTTTCTAGAAAAGGAATAAGAAAGTGGGAAATTATACATTTCTTCTGTAGTGTGGTATTTTAGACGCATTCAAGATGAACTAGTTTGCAATAAATTAACAATAGCGCAGTAAGCTATTGTTACTGTCACTATGGCTACAGTAGGCTTTTCACTTTGAGGACTGAACAGTATTTTCGCATCAAAGAAAAGCAACAACAACAAAATTATATTTGTATAGTGCCTTTCCAAAAAAAAAGTTATAATGTTTATTCCACAAATGCATTGTATTGCAAAACATTAAATGGTTCTCTATGTTTCGCAATTGAGAGTTTCAAGGCAAAAAAACAGGTTTTAAACCACTAAAAGCAAATTTTGCCTGGAGTTTCTACTTTATATTTTCAACATCAGAAATTAACCAAAAATCACTGCTGGAAATGAGATTTCAAACATAGGATTTGCAGGCTGTGAAAGGCCTACTATTTTCAGAGACTGAAGTAGTTCAGAATGCCTGACACATCATACTGCAGGGAAATTGAACAAGGGCATTCAGATGTATACAGGAATATACTTGATAAACACTGAAATGAAAGAGAAATTACAAAAAAATACATAAACACACATCTGTGATTTTGCTTCAATTAGAATAGTTGACCTGTACACTACTGCATTGTTTTCACCTCAGGAAGGCTCTAACTAGACTTACCTGAGGCAACTCGCACCAAGACTGACTTCAAAATTGCTCAGATTTAAGTGCTTTTTAAATCATTGGGTGTACTTACGGCCTATTTATTAGTGGTGGCTGTGACACTGACAAGGTTTCCTAGTCTCAAAACAATCTGTACAGTTCTATAAATGACTGAAAGACAAGCGTGGAAAAATTCTCAATTCAGTTTCATAGACTCATAGAAATATACAGCGCAGAAGAAGTTCATTCGGCCCATGGTGTCTGTGCCGGCTCTTTGAAAAGAACTACCCAAATCAATCCCACTCCCTCGCGCTCTCCCCATAACCCTGCAAACTTGCCCTCCTCAAATAATTATCTACTTCTCTCTTAAAAGTTGTTATTGAATCGGCTTCCACCACCCTTTCAGACAATGCATCCCAGATCCAAACAACTTGCTGTGTGAAAAAATTTCTCCTTACCTCCTCTCTGTTTCTTTTTACAACTATTTTAAATCAGTGTACTCGGATTACCGACCCACCTGCCAGTAGAAATAATTTCTCCTTGTTCACCTTTGTCCAGATGCTCTCCTACTGAAACCTGCTCCACTTGCCCCACTTCATTCCCCAGAACTAGATCCAGCACTGCTTCCTTCCTCATTGGGTCGGAAACATACTGATCCAGAAAGTTATCCTGCACACATTTCAGGAATCCTTCCTCCACCTTGCACTTTACACTGTTATTTTGCCAGTCTATGTTAGGATAATTGATGTCCCCCATTATCACTACTCTCCTGGTTTTGCACCTTTCTGAAATCTGCTTGCAGATTTACTTGTTTATCTCCTTCCCACTATTTGGTGGTTTCTTTTAATATCCTTGGAACGGCAAGGAAATGACATTATTTACATAGCATAGCATTCTATATAAATTAATTGTTGAGTTCAAGTCAAAAACAAAAGGGAGGAATTTACTTCTGGTTTCTACGAATCTTTTATCTGATATAACTCCCATCAAACTGAATCCTGAACCATACCTTTGAATTTGAGAAGCTGAAGTGCATTTGAGGGGAGATGCTTTTAGGCCTAGTACTTTGCTGCAAGTGACAATATCAGATCAAAAGTGAATGGAGATCAATTGAAAGTATTTCTCGTGTTTTGGACTGAATCTAGTTCAGGGTTGCATTTTCTTTTCACTGTCTGCATTATGATTTATTTAACAGGGAGTTATATAAAATGCTGCTCCTGGTTAAAAATCATTCCTCAGAAAGCTGTTGCCTTATGCATAATATATTTAAAATCAGTTCATTTCAAAGTATTTTGAAGTTATAACTGAAGCAACTGACATTAATTTTTATCCTTTGTTTCATTTTTATCTGTTAGCTGATAAACAATATAGTGAGCTGCAGTTTTCTGGTTGTAATTTAAATTATCTAATTTATTTGTTTGGATGTACAGCTTGATCATTCCTGACTTAAATATATTCTTTGACTTCGGGGCGTCTAATAGGTAGGAACCTTGAACTCTGTGTGAACTCTGGAAATCTCTAGATACTTTTTATATGACCACTACTAATTAAGATGAAAACAATTGGGTAGTCCATACATTTTTCTAGCAGCATTCCCACATGCAGAAACCCTACCACAGCCAAGCTAAATATCAATGGAGGTGCCGACAGGATTCGCTAAACTAATGATAATTTAGGGCAAATTTGTATCCTGAACAGATACGGATTTAGAAAAAAATTCATTACTTAAAATTGCAGCTAGTAGAAAGGAAGTAAGAAATCCCAACCACAATTCTTAGCCCCCCCCCCACCCCCACCGACCATGCCACACACACACACACTTCTATTTCAGCTTCTGCAGAAGTCACGGGCAAATATGAGTAGCGCTATGTCAAATCTTGTTTTATTCAGCACTATTAGATAGAGTTTAATATGAGTATGTTCAAATTTCAAACCTGTTACACTGCCTTTATGACTCACAGATATTTGGTGGACCAGTGAAGGAGATGCAGATGCTGGGGCACTAAACTGCTGTGTATTCCCGCATGTCTAGTTTACAGGAATAATTCCTATAGTAAGGTTGTGACATCTGGAATAATAGAATTTACAGGATAGAAGGAGGCTGAATGGTTCATGTAGCATAAGATGATTACACGGAATGATAGAGCATAGAAACAAGACATTCAAAGCACTCGTCTGTGCCGGTGTTAATACTCTACACAAGCCCTCACTCCTAGTTCTCTCTCCTACACCTATACTTCTCTTTTTCCTTCTTCCTCATGTATACTAACTCATCCCAAGCAATTGTTCTTTCCTCACACCTTCTATAATCCTCCTCTTCAAACATTTATCTATTTGAAGATGAATCTCAATCCCAATTTCTTAGTAAAAAATATTTCTCACGTGGTCTGATGCAAATATAAATGATACATCATGAAGGATAAGAATTTCTACAATCAAATAACATTGTCAAGTGTTACAAGTTAACTAATTACCATTAAAGTTATCAAAATGTTTTCACTCAGCAAGTATCCAATGTTAATATTGTAAACTTAAAATAAAATATTTGTACAGAATCGCAAATATCAAAGTACAGTAATAGATTATTTACAAGAAAAATACAAATGAAAAGCAAGTATTTGTGGTTACTCAAAACATTTCTAATTAATAAGGAAAATTACTTTTCACTGTAATTTGAGTACACGTTTCCACGTGGTTAGTATCAATCAAAAATTTGGCTCAATTTTCTTGGCAGCTCAGAATCAATTATTTTTTGCTCCAAGCTGGTCCTTAGTTAGAAGGTTCTTGGATGTTATTCAGTGATGTTTGTACTTTAGTGTGCTGCTTCTTTGTAAGTGGAGATTGAAGGAATGAAGAAGAATAGAGTGGAGTCCTGTAGCTCAGTCATTAGAGTACTCACCTCACAACCTGGGTCCGATTCCCGGCAGGGCGAAATGTTGGGCAAGTTTCTTACTCCACATGCCTCTGTTCACCTAGCAGTAAGTAGCAACCTGGTTGTTATTCAATTGGTGGATCGCTTTTCCAGAGAAAATAAATCCTTAAAAAAAGAAGAAATTAGTCACTTCAATCCACAACTGTTTAAGGGACACTGCTGTGCACAATTGGCTGCCATGTTTCATCCACAAAATATACAGTCAATTCACTTTACGATATATTCTGTGAAGCGCTTTGAGAAATCTTGAAGACATGATAAGGCACTGTAAGAAATGCAAGGATTATTATTATTATTAAAATCAGAAGAAATATTACATCTCAGAATGTATTTAACTCTGTTTTCAAGATGAACATTTAAATGCAAAAACAACATTCCTCCAGCCAGTAAAATGCTTCTAAAAGTCAATAGAACAACATTGCAATGTCTGTACCTGTTATGCACTGGATTGATAATTGAATGTATTTTGGTGAACATTTGCTTGTTTCAAAGAAATTGAATCAGAGATTCTCAACAGCACATGAAAAATAAGGAAACAACATTTTGTTATAAACATTGCAGAATTGAAGAGCTAAGGGCATTATTCTACTTAAAAATAAACTTCTTAAAATTAAAATCTTAATTATGTCCAGTGACTGCTACAAAATGGTGTCAAACATATAACAAATATGTGCTACTTGTTACTATTTGGTGCATATTCTGTGTAAAACCAAGTGCTGTCAGTGTTTAAGCTATAATACAACTGCTAATGTTGATATGCGGAAATCAACATAGTCCTGCATATTCCTACATTTGTATTTTCCATAAGAAACTGCTTACAGTCCAATATATTATTCCCAGTAAGGAAGATGACCACTAATAGGAAAATTATCAGAGAGATATAAATTGCTCAGAAACTACTAACACATATTCCGAAGGCATATTATTGACTCTCTGAATGTGTTGTTCTGACCATTAATAAGGTTTTAATCATGCAAGTAAAAAGTGGTTTACAATTGGAAATAAATAATTCGAAAACGGTAGTGCAGCAAGAGAGAGGAATGAAAAAAATTACTTATGGAATTTCCTTGATTTTAGTCCTCTTTTTCCAGGAGCTAAGAATTTTATTCTATTACTGTAGAAGCGGAAAATGAGATTGCACTCCAATTGAAGTCTATTTTGCAGGCTTGTGTTCCAGATCAATTACAGCATTCTGTCCTCATTTGGCACCAGCTGGACTAAGATGAAAGTAAAACTAATAAAAATGACAAATTCATGTGCGATGATAATGTATGTAACAGAGGCTGTTTTTACTCAAAGAGATATGGGGAGACTCAGCATTTGGGCTAATGACCACAAATGGCATTTAATTTGGATAAATGCAAAGTAACACACTGAGGTATGAGAACATTAACTTTGAGCACAAGATAAATGGTCTTCGCTTGAAGGACAATGCAGGAGGGGAAGTGTTCAGGAAAGATTGTTGACTCGTCTTCAAAATATGTCTGCAATGCGAGATAGCTTTTTATAAGGGATAAGAAAGAATGTCAACCTTCATTGCCAGAAGCATGGAGTTCAAAGTGCAAGATTATGGTGTTAACTCCCCCAGTACATTAGTCAAACTACAGTTAGAATATTGCATAAAATTGACCTTAATATACCAAAGATTAAAAAATTAGTTCAGTGGAACACATAAATTATTCCTGGAAATGGAAAGTTCTGTCATGACCATTGCTTGGAAAGTAAATTAAATGGTGAAAGAGATCTGATTCAGTGTTTTTTTTAAGAATGAAAGGGAGGAAAAGCCAAATAAGCATACAATTAAAAATCTGCAATTTCTGTTGCAACTTGCACAATTTTTACAGAATTTTTGGACTAATTCGCAGGGAAGGAAAACATACAGATGTTTGCGGTTTAATAACCATTATTGATTTCCGTGGCACACAGTGCAATTCAATTAATAGGATTTTTTTCTGATATTTTTCACACCTTTGTAAAATACAGGTTCCCTTTAGTGGAATTCTAATGAATATTTCATTCACATTGAAAATTGATTTGCTTTCATCCCGGGATAAAACCATTGACTTACTCCCTGACATCAGTACCTCAAATGCGATGTGAAGGACACAATACTCGTAACATCCCTTCACTTAAAAATAATGGATATTAGCAGAGCAGCAGGCATTCAGCTACTTACATTACCTACTGTATTGACTCCTTGAGTAGCTCTGCAGCATTGGAAAGAATGCAGCATTGCCTGCATTACTGAGTACGATTTAACTCAGATCCAGTAATGCACCTTTTGAAAAAAAAAGGACTCTGGTATTTTGCTTACTTAACAATTCAAATAATGAATACATTGTCACTATCTGGCTGCCAGCTCGAGCATTTTCTCCCTATAAACACAAGAAATTCCTAGCTTCACTATGGTTAGAGTTATAGAACTCTGAGCTCTAAAAAATTGTTCATGAATTCATCTCCATTCTTCTGTATTACATCTTGACATTTACTGATGGATGTTTAGAATGCCTTCAGCCTGAAGAGAGAAAAAAAATATTTCTCATTACCCACACCATCACCGTCACACATTATTTCCTTTTCCATTTTCTTATTGCACCTGACTGTGAGCAACATAACCATAAATGCTAAAAGCTAAATTATATATACCATTAATTATTAGGTTTGAAAGCGAACCAGTCATGACAGATACCAGGATTAAAACACATCAAGAATGACACTTTAAGAGTCAATAAATCATCAGTTTCCCTATTGGTCAAAATTCATCTTTTATTCAGATTTACATTGTGAATGTTAGAATTTATTCCTAGTGCTATGATGTCCTTATAAATCACAGACTTGTTTGAAACAAAGATTCATATGGTGTAAAATTAACATATTGCAATAATATTAGATCAATATTGATTACAGCAAGGAAGGAAAAAAGCATTGTAAAGGACTTGGTTGACTATAAATGTAATTTAAATAATACAGACAAAGTGATCCTCTTTTTATTCTAAATTTTTTTTGTCAATCATTCTAAGGTAATTGGCTGTGTGTGGAATTATAAGATAACTATCACAGGGAATTGGGTTAAATAACATTATCCCTGTTTTAAATATAGCACAATTCTGAACTTGTGTTGTTCTTTGCAAGTAAATCCAATACCATATTTTTGGGTTGGAAGCTTAGGAAAAACAATCTGATAATTAGCACATTGTTCAACCTTACATTGTTACCATGAGATTTGGCATGTTAACTAGCAATGTGCTGCTATGTCAGTAATGTGAAGTTAGCCTTTAACGTCCTGTGCTTATATAACTTACATTCAGCAGCAAACAACCATGATTGTAACAAACAGGATGAACAGATGCTTGTGTAGCATAATTAGCCAAAACCTTGCTCCTGACACCATTCATTTGGGTATAGTTTTAGGAATAATTTGCACTCCTACAGAATAAATGTGGTGGCGACTAAGCATTTTGAGCTGTCTTACCATATCCTGTGAACTTTAAACATACTGTCTGATAATGTTACTGAAAGGCTGTTCAAGCCATTAAAAACAACCCCACACAATGTCACTGTTCTGCACAAGTGTAGAACATATGGAGCACCAAATTTGTCCATTAGTATTTTTTGACCTGGATTCAAAGTGGTATACAGTGGAAAATCCATATCAGGCTTAGCACTCCGCCTTGATGTGTTCTTTTCCCCTCATAAAAGCTTACTGTTAACAGTGGCCTGCCCTTACAACAATGCCCTGACAACATTTTTTTTAAAAACCAAAATGTGGAATGTGACTGCTTCCTTAGAAAGGTTCTTTGAAAATTAAGAGATGGGAATCATGGGAGTGTTTCACTGCTTCCATTAACTCCTTGTTGAACAACAATTTGTTACCGAAGTAACTTCAACAGTATTTTGTGAATTTTAAATAAACTTAATAAGGATCTTTCTCTGAACTATTTGACTTGAATGAAGAATTGACATATTGGAATCCGTGTATCTGCAGGAATCCATTCAATGAACTGGACTAAACTGGACTTTCATTCCAAAAAGGATAATCTGAGAACTGATGAGTTTCTGCATTGTAACTTCATTGCACTACAGAAATAAAAATACCCAAATAGTTTGTAACACACATCAGAAAGTCACACAAGGGGCTTTGAACTCAGACTAGGCTGCCTGAGTTCAGCACTGTGTTAAAGACACCATTGTACTATTAAAAAAAAATCTAAAGACCTATCTCCTTGACTGTGTCTTTAACCACGTCCTAGTCTCCCTCTCCAGCTTCCACTTATTTTTTGTAAAGCATTTTGAGACGTTCTTCCGAAATGAACAGCTCTATGCATGTCCAATTGTGGTTGTTATTGTTAATGTTCTGGTGATTTTAACTGACCTGAATTTCAGGAGACCTGCAGTCAAGATTTATGTGTTAAGTAATTGATTAGTTATCATTAATTCATGATCATGTTTGTTTAATGTGTCATGCATTATTGGCTATCCATCAGCTTCTTGGAATGGAAAATATATTTCAGTTCTCTCAGCAAGGAAATAAAGACAAACATTTCAACAACACTCACCCTTAATAACTGTACCAACTGCAACTGAATCAGCCATTATTTTAAACCTACCAAAAAAAGATGCAACAATAAACGTCCATTTGGCTTATTAAGCCATGAGCAATTTGTTCATTCACAAACTCTACCAAACCTACATAAAAGAAATGTTCTGTAATTATTGATTCCCTACATCACCAAAGGTAGATTAATTGAATTACATCATCACATTATTCTCCCCACATTATTCATCCCTCAACAATGACCTTCCCCAACATGGTATTTCAAGGCTCCAGCAGCCCAGAAAGTTCATGTTCCAAATACGATCTGATCATTTCTATCCTCACTAGATTTTCAGCCAACTCTTTTTTAAGGTGGAATTGAGAGCATTAACTGCTTTTGCTAGGCGCTGCATATCCATTACTCTAGGGGAGGGGAGGTTATGGGGACACAATTCTACTAATCTAATGGCTTGCTTCAGGCTTCTTAATTTGATAGCCATGTTCTATATTGACAGTCACAAGTTAAATAACTTGTTCAAGTCTAAGTTATGCATTCCTCTCAGCATTTTAAAATTCTGGATCAGTATTACCCCCTTCAATCTGCCTTTCTCTATTGAAAGCAAATTAAATTCTGAGAGTCGCCTTCACCTGGGCGTATTGAAGGCAAACCCACTGTCCTGGAATTTGCTTAAAAAAAGTTGTATTGGAGACCAAGCAAATTCCAAGCCAAAAAAATTACTGTATCCTTGATCATTGATGATGCCAGATTTGGAACTTTCAAACATTTTTAGAGTAACATTTTTCAATTTGTAATCAAATGTTCTTGGAATGCAACCAAGTTCTTGAGTATGCATGTTAATGCTTCGCATTGACTGAATGCTTTCAGTGAATGGTCTATTAAGACATCTAATTTTCTTCCTTTTTCCATCTTTGCTATTTATTTGTGTACATGTTTCCTTTTTCTATGTGCGTAGCATGCCATTAATCACATTATAAATTAACTGCAGTTTCTTTCTCAATAGCTGGACGCACAATTGAGACATACAGACCAGGAAAACTCCAGGTATGTTCGCACTCTTAATTATTGTCCAGGAACATGCGTGGACAATAGACACGGATGGGATTCAGCTTTGCTTTAGCTGTTAAGCTCCTCCGGTGGAATAGACTGCCAACACTCAATACGCTGACTCGTGTGAAGATTAATCAAAGTGTTTAAACAGTACCATAAAGATAAGACTAAAAGATCACTCAGAGAATAATGTGGTGAAAATAGACCCAGATTCCTCGACTGAAGTTCTTCAAGAATCCCAGATAGTCGGGGCAATTATTCTTCCCATTACTCACGTCTGTTCAACTGCTGCTATGTCATCTATGTAAATAAATAATAACAAACAGTATAGTTATATTGTTGATGTGAGTATCACTTTTCAGGTATTCCAAGTGGACAGTGCAGTCATGCACAAGAACACCTTCACGCTTATATAGGGCCCTTCATACCGGACGGTTATACAAATGCAAGTTGCTGTTGTTGCAATGCTGTCCATTCACAGCACTCTCTAATCAGAGAAAGCAGAGTTCTGAAATGTTGGCAAATAACAATCAGAGGTTCATTATCTCTAGTAGTGCTCGTTGATGATGTTGTTGTCGAGTCAAGCAACACTTCACCTAGCAGTCATGGAGTATGTCAAAATGAATAGAAAGATATTTCTACCAGTAACACACACAGGAAGGAAAAGAAAAAGCTGTTCCTGCGTAAATGAATCTTGAAGGGACCAAAATTTAAACCGAAGAAAAACATTGCATCTCAGATGGAACATAAGTTCTAACCCATAAGAATTTTTACTTATGTCTTTTGAGCGCACGTGCACCAGGCATTACCCATTGGCAATTGACACCTTGAGACTTTCCTCTTCAACCGTGCCTTCGGTCACCTTCCCTCTTCAAGCCCGGTGTCAAGCCATGCACTGTTTAGCGCTCCTAGACACTATCCCAATAAGTAGCATGGTACATGACACAATTGAAGTCCCCATCCACCATCCCTCCATATGAACAATAAGGTTTTGGAAGGTTGTTGTGAGACGATTTGAGAGTAACTGTGTTAGCACAAGAGTATGTAACCCTGTAACAAGTATTTGACCCATCCAGTCTTTTGTGAGTTTGATATCTCAGTGAGTTTTGAAGCACAAAGCGTAACAGCCTCCCATATATTCTCAAGTTAGATCGTACAAAGCCATACCTGAGCTCTTAAACCCTCACACTAAGAACCCCGTCAAACAAAGATTCCACCCCAGTCAGCAAAATAATGTCACCCAAATGCATTGACATATTTAAGACCCTCATTGTGCGTAATGCTATCATTTAACTTGCACTGTGCCTCAAGACAAAAAGCAAGTGAATGTGTAGGACTATTTTTCATTCAAAATAATTAACAAGATATAATCACTCGATAGCTAATAGATAAATAAATCAAACATTCTAACACTGTTCTCTGCATAGTGCGATTTAAAAAAAAACATTGATTCATGTTTGCCTGCAAAAGTAGTCACTACACTTTATGATATATTCTATGAAGTGGTTTGAAGTATTTTCCCACCTTGAAAGGTGCTATATCAAATGCAAGAATTTTTTTATTTTTACAGAAAGCTGACATAAAGATAATCAAAGGGATGTGAATCATTTCTGGAAACTGGAGAGTAATTAATTATAGGAACAAGACAATGCCAATAGTCTTGCGTTTAAAAATTATTTTACAAATAACAATAAAATGCCACAAAAAGTCCAAAATTTGTAGTTCAAACTACCCTAGTAGAAGAACTTATAAACAGCTGTTTTAAACGTCAAGTCAGCTGACATACATTAATTATTTTAAAGGTCTGAAACATTTAGATAGCCCATCTTGGTTCTCACAATCTTTTGTTCTATATCCTGGAAGAAAGGAGGCAAAAACTCAGAAGCTTCATCCTTTCATAAATACTGTATTCCCAGCAGTTATCTTAGCCCTAGATTGACAACGTGGCATGAATACCTTTGAATAAAATAAAATCATTAAATCATTGGCATGTTAAACTGCAGAATCCAAATTAGTCTGGATTCATAGCAAGATTTCTACTACCCTTTCAGCAATCAATCGTTTTATTTAATGATTCAAAATTCCCTTGCTATACCTAACTAGTTCCTAACTAGCTAACACCAGATTTGGAGGTTTTTTTAAATTTAAACAATATTAATCTTAACTTCCATCAACTACAGCAGCTAACATAGCTCAGTTGCAGTTTTTTTAAATCTGTTCTTACTATCTGAGTGGCTTTAAATTAGATCAAAGCACTATTTTCCCCAGTTCCTTCACATTTAATCCAATTTCATTCACATAAATGAGATGTTACAAATATTATCTCTATTCCAGACACATACACAGGTACCCAGAGGCAAAGGAAACAGAGAGAAATGCTAAATAGTTAGAAATTGCAGAAGTGAACACATTTCTGAAAAGGGAAAAGGGCAGTAGTTGAAAGCACTTCTAAGCATCTTGGTGATTGCCTACTTGAGGGGAACCTTGGTTTGAACTTCAAAATTTGATGTTCACATAAGAACATTGAGAGCTATTAAAAATTAAATGATACAGCTAACTTGCGAACTTATATATGTGCAAATTGAAAAAAATAATATTGAGAGCAGATAACATTTAAATCAGACTACATTCAACTCCACAATTTCTGATTCTAATAGTTCCATCTGAGGATCCCCAATCAGACACTTTGGATTCTCACAACATATCAACAATTAGAAATATTTTCCTCTGCAATTTACAAGCCATTGCTCCTGTTGAGCAGTAACAAATAGCCTAGTTACTTTTGTTCAGTAGTCTGTAAATGTAAGTCACCTCAGAAACTGATGTATTTCAAATTCAATGGTAGATGCTAGGGTTGTCAACAAATTTTGAGAAAGATCGATCACAATGTATTTTACAAAAACTATTTTATGTCTAAGTTGTGCCAGAATTCTGTAACTCTAGATTGGATGCATCAAACAATCAGGCTCAGTCCTTGGAGAATATTTTCTGTTTCGCCAATGGCAAAAATCCTCCAGAATCATCGGCTGCATCAAATAAAATCCAACCTCTGAAGTTGCAGATTTTATATTCAATGGAGGTTGACACTGCAACCTACATCCCATAACGGTGAGGACTTTCATCATTTTTGATCTGAGTTAGGTGACTTGTATTCCACTCAGGGAAATGCTGACATCAACCATTTTTAAAATACATGGCGAGCATACTTTTAAGTGCAATATTTTCGACCGACCCACAGTACACACTTACCATTAGATCCACAAAGAGATCTGCTATTCAATGAATAGTTTCAAACTCTATTGTTGAAAATGTACCGCTGACTTCTAATATTTCTGTACAATTGGGTACATGATACATTTGGAACAGAAATTGCAACTATCCAATCACTATATTGTTGAAAGTGAAAGGAAAATCAAAGTAAAAAGACACTTTTAATACTCAAATGAAAGTAACTCAGTGTTTCTTGATGCTTGCAATCACAATGAAATATCAAATTACATCCACTAAACAAACAAGGCAGAGAATAAAATGTAAGTTTAAAAATTTCAAAACAACTACGTGCCAACGTGCAAGCCAAAGGTTACATCAGTGCAAATTAAAAGACGAAGACAGGATAATGTTAAGAGGTGTATGTCAGTGTGGAAATGTATTGACTCCTGACAGAAATCAGCTTACACAGGAAGATAAGATACATCTCTGATCTTATACTTCTTATGGTGCACCAGGATACCATATCTCCAGGGATGTTTATGACAGATAACGTCTTGAATGTAAAAGCCGACAGCTCACTGTAACCACGGTAATACAACCTGTTAAAAAAAGCACTTTGAGGAATGAAAGGAAAAGAATGGGAGCAGCTGATTGTGATCTGAGATTTGACCAACCAGTTCTGGGTGAAGGTAAAATAATTATTTGGAGATGTACTTGTCTGGCACTCAGCTGTAAATTACCCATTTTGTTTAGAATTCACTAAGTTCATGAATTACTTTTAAGATTTATGTCAGAAACTGTAACTTCAAAGGATCATCGGAACCCAATAAGTTTTTTTAAAAATGCAAGATCAACATTAATGCTCTCCCAACAATGCAACAAGAGCGTGAGCAGAAGAATTATACGACGAAGAATGTGGGCAGTGTTTCAGATGAAATGGAAAGGTAATAGGTTCTAGCTGAATGTTACAAAAGTATCCTTTCTTCTTCGTAAAGTGCAGTGGCTGCTCGTAAAAACTGGTTCCTGAATGGCTGCAAATAGTGGGTTTGGTATGTGGGTCACATTATAGCAAGTTCCTAGTGTCATAAATCCTTTAAAATATCAAACTAGGATGAGCTTCAGGTAATTAATGTCAAAAAATTGGCTCCATTACTGTTTTTTGTTCACTGCCAGCAATCAACTGCCCAATTCTAAACCCCTATCAGAACATACAATGTGTTATTGAATCCACTAAATGTAACTATTCCATTGAAAGTTCAATTTCCCACTTATTAGTAATTTCATGGCAAAATTGCAACCAATCTGGGTGCAGCACTCAAAATATCACAATCATGTAAACGGTAATGATATGGGAGAATAAAAGCGACATTTCTGCACTTTGTGAACATTAATTTGTAATTCATAAAATGAAAAGCAAGACTGCTTTCAATATGCTGACTCCAGACATGGCCACCAAGCAGAAAGCAGATTACCTACTGCAAATTTCAATCTAATTATTTGTGTGGAGATTGAGATAAATATTCACACTTTGTGAGACTGTACCTTCAGGGTCTCTTGGTAATTATTTCCAACCCTGTGAAACACTGCGACCACAGATTGACCATATCAGTCTTATAATAGCTCTTTTCTCATTGTGATTTATTATCAGATCTGTATCAAATATTCTTAGCTCATCAGATGTTCAACAGTTTGATTAGATTTGCTTCAGATCAGTAGAATTTCAATCAATAAATAACTGTTAGCCAATTTCTGATACTTATATATTTTCTGTAAGATTTGCATCACTCTTTTAGTCTTAAATCTTTTATTCATATTTGACATTCTGATTGACTACAACAAAAATTACTCCAAGGAACAATCCTTAAAATGATGTTCTGAAAATTAGGTCAGCTGCAAATCATTTTAAATTTAAATGCAAGGCTGGAGATTTGCAGTCAAAGATAACATTTTTTTCCCCAGATAAAAATTTCAGGGTTAGTTAGAAACGTCAGCTGCATCGCAAGATCAGTTGGGATGAAGACCCTTTGGCTCATTTTATCTCATCCTTCCAGAATACCCACCTTACTGTACAATCACAGCATCAAGCTTTTTTTAAAAAATGAGTCCAGTGTCCTTGCCTCGACCCGCCTTCCTGGCATACTGTTCCAGTTATTAATTGCCCTCTGGGTAAAGCAAAGCTTCATTTTTCTATCCCAAAATTGCCCATTGCAACTCGAAACCTATGTCCCTTTGTTCCACTGTCATTGTGCATCCTTTCCCTATGAAGTGAGCTTTTCTGCTCACTTCAACAGAGATTCATTCAGCTGGGAGCAGTGCAATCATTTTGCTTGTCATAACAATGAATATAATTACCCACTTCCTGTACAAACCAACAGTGAAATTGTCTCCAAATGGCAATCATTTTTTATTAATTGCCAACTGGCAATTCTGTTGAAAGTTTTGTTCACAACCTTGGAGGATAAATCACTTTAAGACAGCTGGCAAAGGTAAATTCCTCCAGTGACCTTTTGCTTTGTAAACATCCCAGATCAGATCACACGTAAAAAAAATATAGGATTTTGATTGCAACACTCAATGTGTTATTGTGATCTTCAGTACCATTTTAATATCATTCAACAAATAATCTTCGCGTTGTGGTGTTTACTTTTCACTCAATTTATGTCTTAGCAGTCTGGAAAAGCAAGTAAATGGATCCCTCGAGTAATCTGGACCCAAGGAATTTGTGAACAGTTCTGTCAGGTAATCACCACGGAGGTGTCAGTCAGCAGAGAAGTTGTAGTCACCACAAACTGAAGAAAGAAACAAAAATACAAAAATAATCAACTTGTGAATTTTAAAAAGCTTCCAAGAAAATAAAATCACAATAGTACAATTGTTCCGCTTGACAGTTATTTGCCTTGCTTTCCATAATACGTTTATCTGTGTAGTGCTACCACAAACATTCAAGTTGGTTAGAAATATTAAAACTGGGGCAGTTGTCTCAATTTAAACATAAACTGAAGCACCTCCATCAGAAAGTCCAACCTACGCTGCCTTGAAATACCCTATTTAAAGGCACAAGAAAGACAAAAGCTAACAACAACAACAAATTACACTTGTATAGTACCTTTCACGTCGGACAGATGTCCCAGGGATCTGGACAAAGAGGGTTTTTTGGATCTGAGCTGGGAGTTGGGGTCACGAGGGGTGGAGAACAAGGGGGTGTTTAGGTGAGAGGATGGCCAAAGGCACAGTTGAAGAAGAAGGTCCTTAGATGGGACTTGAAGGAGGCAAGAGAGGGGCTGAGACAGAGGGATTGCGGGATAGAGTTCCAGAGTGAGGACTGACCCCAGAATTCCATAATCACTGGAATTACAACCACCAAAGGAAGGCGTTGCTTAAGGGTTAAGCTCTGACCTGATCAACTTTAAAACTGAGTTTCACATCTGGAAAGCAAACATTTAATTCCTGAAAGGCAGCCTTTTCTGTCATAAGGGGCATCTCAACCACGTGAACTGGAGGAGATAACAGCAGCAAGCAGCAGCAAACAGAATGTACCTAAGCCCACAAAATAACCTGCTGAGTGAGCAAACAGGTGCAACTGACCTTTTAAACAACACAAGTGAGTGTTGCCCGCAGAAAAGAAATAAATCCCATTCTTCTTTTCAAGAAAATATAATTTTAAATTGCGATGCAAACGTTTTGATGCCCAGGCAATAATTTTAATTCTACTCTGTCTTTCTGTCATCATTTTCTATTTGTTTCTGATACATCTATATAGGAAGCATCCATTTCTGTTTCTGGAATCTTTAATATTGTTTCTGCACATAACTCACGTTTTGAGAAGTATGTATTCAACAGACCATAAATCACAACAGGAATGGTTTAAAATGAAAGCAAATACTGGATAATGAAAGTAAAGAGAGACGTTATCTGATTCAATTTCCCTTCATTATCCTATTATTTAAGTGAGTTGTGGAGCAAAGCAAGATGATAGGAAAACTAAAATGAATTAAATTGCAATTAAATATTGGCTACAATTAATCAACTGCTGATTTTCATATCTTTAATTAATTGTATCAGAGATGCCTGGATTTCAATCTAACAACAACCTAATCTTCATATTCCAGAAACACAAAAAATATCTCAACATCAAGGTGTATTTACATAGTGCCTTTCATCTAGCAAAATATCTCTATGCCTGATAAATGTAGTGGAAGCATCAATAGTTGGAGTGAATGGAGCGAGCAATAAACCATTGTCAGAAAAGCAGAGATGCAGGCTGAAATGTAGAGCCAAAGAAGATTGCATAGTTATGATGGGGTGGAAAACTGTGAAGGCAAATGAAGACCACAAAGAGAATCTTAAGCTTGATCCCCTGTGGTGCTGAGAACCAAAGGAATCGCATGCACTGCAACACATGCTCTTTGGCTCAATGAATTTCAGTGCCCCACAATCAAGGCAGCTGCTATTGCTATGCTTCAATAGAAAAAGTAATCATCTAAAAATGCAGCATCAATAAAAAAAAACTTGGTGCTGAATTTTCTATTTCCAAAATAAAATAATAATCCCTGAATTGCGATACAGTGTTTTATCACGTCGTCAAAATGTCTCAGAGCACTTCACAGGATTCAATGCACTGTATTCACTGTGCACATCGTAGGTGAAGGTGAGGTAAGGAGCTCTTCATCATAAAGACAGCAGAACATGGTCTTATACAAAATATGGTATAATGGTATGCAATTTCCATGGGCACTTCTTGAGAATGAAGGCAGGGCAGTTTTGCATCCTCGGTTCAGCTATAGAACAAAAACCTTGAAACAGTACAATATCATCTGGGTATTGCTCATAAAAGTCTGTCAGTAAAACACTGAATGTCACACTGTCATAAAGAGAAAAAAACAACACATGCTTTCTCGTGTTTTCAATAAATTGTATTTGCAAGAGAGAATGGTAACTGATGACCAATGTTACATATAATACAACCCTCATACAATTCTGGTAGCTGTTCAAATAAAAGAGATCTCCAGATCCACATCTGTCCTCAATTATTTTTATTAGCAAACGAGATGTGCAGAAAAATACGTTTCCCAAATCTGGTAGAGTGCTTCCTAAACTTGTGTGTTAATAATAATAATAATAATAATAATAATACTTGCATGTGATATAGCATCTCATCATGTTGTTGAGACGTTTCAAAGCATTTCACAGAATATACTCTAAAGTGAATTGAGTATTTTGTGAGTGAAACTGTTTAATTGATACTGTTATTTTAACATCTTCAAACTCGACACAAAAGGTTTAATGTAAAAATAGTGGAAAAGCAACAACAACAACAAAATGACATTTATAGAGTGCCTTTCACGTCAGGAGGACGTCCCAAAGTGCTGAAAAACTGTAGACAGTTGGAATGGAGTGCAGAGAAATGTAGAATCTATCATTCTATCATTTAACGATATCACTAGATTTGTTTTGAATGATGTACATGAATGGTTTTATTAACTATTTTTGCACCAGTAATTTGTATCTTGGTCACCCACTCCGCACGTTATCCAGGAGTGGGAACCTAATGAACGACTAATGAGGTGAAATCAAACATTTATTAAATGCCAAGAATAATAAAAACATCATCCCATTCTTTATTAACAAATATGGGAACATTTTATCACGTTAATTGTAGTAAAATTTATATAGCTATCCCCTTTTATAATCTGTGTGATTACTTGCATGAATATTAAACAGATGAGTATACATTAAACTAGAAAATATGTCACATTCCATCGTAGTACAGAAAAAGACAGATAGAACTCCTTGCTTTCACTTATCAGCCCACACGCACACCATAAAGAAATTAGAAGCTTACTCAATAGTCTAGTGGTGAAGACACTGCTCAATAGAGTACTAAACCATACAGACAAGAAGGTTGCGGGTTTAAATCCCTTAACCCAGTCAGCCACTACAACCAACTTCATCATCTCTGGCCTAGTGAGGGAAAGATGAAGCAAATGTAATCAAATCAGTGAGGGTTCCCACTCCTGGATAATGTGCTGTGTGGGTAACCAGTGAGGATACGAGTGGACTCAGATGAAATGCTCCCCACTGCCGGTCAATAATAGTCACTTAGGAAAGGCACCAGCTCAGGAGAAAAGAGTCAATTACTTTCAGGAACAGTAAGGAGGAGAGAAATATTAGTAAGAGGGGAAAACAATACAAGTGTCTGGCATTTCTAGATTTCTCACTGAATGGAAACCATCCTGCTCCAATATTTTTTGGAACTGATATGTCAGTCTCCAAAAAAGAGGCTAGGTAAGAGTATAAGGTGAGAAATTGAAACTGTTACACTGGAATAAGAAAGAATCACTTAGCAATTAACAGACAGAGGAACAAAATTATGTTTCAGAAGTCTGTTCACTTCAGAGGTATTGATGCATACTTTTCATTGTAATATTCATAATCTCTTTCATGAAAACCTGTGACAGTTCTCATAGTTGCATTAAAATGCAAGTAAAACAAGCTCTGTTTTTCAATGATAAATTTTGAAGCAGTATGACTTGATGAAAAACACAACTACATTTGTATTTGAATATTGCAATAGAACACTGGAGACTCTCAGGAGCTGCACTAAAAGTGTGTGTCACAGATGAGGTGTTTACAAAGATCTCAATAAAACAGAAGCCATCAATAACAAATATTAGAAATTAATGACACAGCAATATCAGATAGTGTTTCAGTTAGGAAGCAATGCTCTATCAGTTTCTGCACTATGGGTCTTGTGTATTGATGGATTATTAAACATCACTACAGCAATAACATATAGTGCCCTTCATGAAGGATAGCCCCTCGGAGAGCTGTGTGCATATTAAAGTGATAACTTCCTATCACGTGGGCATAGAGAAGATAACAAATACTGTATAACTGTATAATTTTTTTAGATCAATGTGTTTTGGGATGCACATCAGATTTGAAAACTACAGAAAGCTTTTGATAGCCACTTCATCACCAGCAGAGAGGGTGTTTCAGGTACTGGAAGCTCATTAATTGTGTAAAGTGGATGTAATAACTGAAGTACATCTGTCCAACAAAACCTGTGTACCCGACATTTGTGAAAAAAAAGTTTGCATTTAACTGGCTTTTTTTTAGAAAAGGGTAAAGGCCTCTAGTTTATGCAATTATGTTGTTCCTTAAGTGATCTACATTTACTGCATTATTTTCCCCCAATTGACACACTTTACAGTTACCAATTTAAACAGGAAATGAATGGCATTAGAATGAATTTAAATTAATCCTGTCGAGTTATATAAAGGCAACCTTGTCAGACATAAAAATATAAGAAAAAATGTCATTGTAAATTAAAATTGTATTAGACATAAAAACATAATGGAGAAAAGAAGCAGCTTTAACAGTGCTTAGGCCTCGAGCAGCAAGAAAATTTACTCCTGTGAGACAGATTTGAGGCTCTTCATTGAGCAAGATCAAACAGTGCGGACACATGCATCTGACATGTAATGAGAGCTCAAATACTGTATCTGGCCAGATAGTTATAAATGTATAAGTTTTTTCTTTGAAGGAAAGGAGGAAGGAAAGATACTAAGCAACAAATGGAAGAAGGAGTAAGATGAGCTTGCTGTTTATCCAAAGTTGTGTGAAGAGAGTGGGGAAGGGGGGAGGAGAAAGAGGCCCAAAGTTTCACATCCAACTTACCTTGAAGAGCAAGCAATTCTGATGCTGTGCAATTGACCAACTTGAGGGTGCACAGGAGTTTGAATGGGATTTGAATGTTTTAGTTTGTGAATTGCAAAAGGCACATACATGGATCTCTGTATTTTGAATGAAATTTATCGATTTCACTGGGAAAATTCATCCTAGAGCGTGTAAGGAGCGATTTTAGCACCTAACGTCATCTTACAGGCTGTGGATGAGGTCAACATTGGTTCATCTCATCCATTTCTTTCACAGAAATTCATATTTGAAATTTGGCAACTCTGCAGAATTTCCTTATTAAATCTAAATCTACAATAACAGTGAATGTCCAACCAATCATTGAAACTAATATGTTATCCTGCTGCATCTCTTTCCTGCATTTCAGTTTGCTTGTGCAACAGAGAGGCACCATTAATTCAGAAATCAGCAGGAAATTGCTTGCAATATCAAAGGCAGTATCAAACTTTTCTATGAATAAATCTGATCTCTGTCAGTGAAATAAATTGGTAACTCTGGCAATCTATAACAATCAGTGGCAATCTACGCGGTTTTAGCTGATTACACTCCAATGCAGTACTGCAATGTACACTATGGGTTCCCCGAACTTTGCTTTTGCAAACCTGCACCTAATACTATCTGGAATTAGGTAAGCAGGGTGCATTCCTCCAAGGAGATGTATATCACGTAGGTGACATTCATATGCAGGATTCCCAATCTGCTTTCGATGGTCATTGAGGTGCTGGTTGTGATCACCTCCCTTAAAAGTAGAGCAGATTTGGGGGGGTAAGCTAGGTGTCTGACACTTGCGGAAAACTATTACCATCCTAAAGAGAATTCAGACAGAGTTCCATGTATTCCACCTTTGAAATCAAATTCCCAAATTTGGATTGGAAAATATCCCACCCCCTTACAAATCTGTCTGATAACCAACAGTCTCTCACCAGCAGTGATCTGAGTACTGCACTCACCTGGCTCAGGAACCAGACTATCAAGGTCATCACAAAGGATTGACCTGACTCTGACATTCTGTTATCAAGCACATCACATTGAAGCCAATTCAGCTCAGTTCCACTAACATGAGGGGAGGCATGTTCAGAGCTTGGATTCTTTTGAGTAATGTATTTGCATCCAAAGATAAGAATTGGCTGTATGAACTTTTGGCTTTTTCAAAACTGTTCCATCTCCTTTTACAAAGCCTGAAATGACAGTGGCTAGAACTCTGATGAAGACTTCAACCTACACACACCAATAAAATTAAACACATTTGACCAAATACTCATTATCTATAATCAGTACTTAATTATTACGAGTGAGAAGGAAAGGCATCCCTCATGTAAAATTGAGAATCTTATTTAAAGACTTGTACCGCATTATGTGTGAATTTCTATGCTGAATTCATCCACCCCTGAGGCCTTCCCTGCACACCCACACAAACATATCACTCACAAGAGATCAGCCCAGAACATTTCTCTGAATCGATACACCAAACTTCTCTTTTTCATCTTGTTCTAAACTTAATGCCTTTAAGTTTTGGAAAAAGCTTCATGGTTGTGTTTTTCCCACAAGGATTCTGACTCTCAGATAGATCTTCATAACACAGAATGACTAATACATCTTCTTTGGAACCGCTGCATGTTCTGTATTCGGAGTCTCCACATCTGTTACAAGTATTGTAACCAACTTTGCTTTTTATATGAATTACACTGGAAGATTTTTTTACTTCATTATCACTTCTGCCTGACATGAACAGAATAGCTCTGTGTGGAATTCAACCTTAACAAATCTATTGCAGTTTGGTTCAAACTAAATATTCTCATCTTCATCATCAATGTCATCCATTGTGCAATTTAAGATGGTGAGCCTTCACATTACCAAGTTTACAAAGCTCCTCTCCACATACCCTCAGAGTACAATTCCCCGTTCCATTTTCTCAAGTAGCAATGTGTTATTGAAGTGCCACCAAGAGATTCAATTTTGACCAGAGTGGATGCCATTACCACAGCTAACTATTTCTGTGTAAACTGCTGGGATCTTCCAATTTCCTAATTAAAGTAATTCTGAAACTGGATTCATGACAAGAGTTGCAAATAAAAGCTCATACCAGAGATTGGGAGGCACAGCAGCAAATTGTATTGTTTAATGCTAAAGGAATATTATCACATTATCACAAAAATACCAAAAATGCCAGGAAAAGTACAAAATGTTAATATTTGCAAGATCAAAATCTTCAGAGATTACTACAACACACAAATGGCATCTAAAGGAAAGGGGAAATTTTTAAATCAGGCATTTAAATCACAAGCACCTTCATGAAAAAAGGCCAAGCAACTTCAGTATACAGAGAGTTTGTAAAACTGTACTTGAAAATCTGTGAAGGTTTCTGTACCCTAATGCCGCCCTCCATTGCACTTTGTAACTTTCAGTTTCCACTACTTGGCAATGTTTCAGCAGCACCTTTCTCAAACCTGTAATTTCCTGTTTCTTCCTAGCCTGAGTTATTTTAATATCCGTGTTGTTTTCAGCAATACAGACCAGTCCAAAACATTTGCTTCACTACATACAGCATAGTAATGATGAATGATAAACCAGATTGGGAATGCTAAAATGCTTCTGCTCATTAGTAGTTAGTTAGAGTTCACATAATGCAAATGTACTTCTGCCAGATCTTACCTTGCTACCTGAACTTATTCCTGCTACTGATAGTAAAAGAATAAACTGCTTCACAGAAACACTCTTTTGTTTTCTTGCAAACAATTGCCATCAGATAGTTATTATGTCTATTGACTCAGTCTGAACAGTTTAAGATGACATAATATGAAGAATGTAACTGGTGTGGAAATTTTAATTAGCAGTAAAGTATTTGATTATAGAATGTGTAAATTTGTGTAGTTGTGAATCAAACAGATCCCTGCACACACAGTGTCTTTTTAATATACTTTTAGTCCTAAACATGGGTTTCACCAGAACAGTCTTCAAGATAATTGCATTGCCAAAATGTAATTAGTAGCTGTATTTTGTGACAATGTCACATCACTCTACTTTCTTCCCAGGGCACACGCCATCAACAATCAAAGTGCTCACAGCTCTCCATCTATGAGAGAGATGGGCAGTAGGAGTTAATTGATAAATCCAAGGCAGGTTTTCATAGGCCTATCCTTAACCCTGCAACCCAAAACCGTAATAGGTCGTCCTAGCTGGAAAAATATGATGCTTTAATGCAAATCAGGAATATTTACATAACTCAGATTCATGGTGCCCTCAAGGTGAAAAAACATGGAGAATATACTGTGATGGTAGTTCTCAAGTTTGGAAACTGCTCTAAATTCTGGATTAAATTCCAATAGGGGCATGTACATTATTTGCTGAATCTGCATTCTGGATTTGTCCGTTCACTTTTCAGTTATATTGGGCAATGTCTTATTAGTGAATAGGACATTGAATATTTATTTCAACCCATGGAAAATCTTTTGCTAGCCAGTCAATAAAAAATGTCAAGAAGTTTGTCTTCCATCTCAAGCCAAAAACCCGAAAACTATGAGTTAAAGGAATAGTATTCCCTGATTACATATAAATATTACCCAAATGTGAATAATATGCCTCTTCGTTCCAAAACTATGTTTTCAGTTATTTCATTTCTGATGTTATAAAAAAAATTCTTGCATTTAATATAGCGCTTTTCACGTCATCTAGATGTCTAAAGCATTTCACAGAATGTACTATAAAGTGAATTGACTGTATATTTATGGGCGAAATGTGGCAGCCAATTGCGCACAGCAGTGTCCCACAAACAGCTGTGGATTGAGTGACCAAATTATTATTATTGTTTTTTTTGAAGGATTATTATCCCCGGACAAGCAATCTGCCAATCGATTAACAACTGGGTTCCTACTTACTGAGAGGTAAACAGAGGCGTGTGGAGTAATAAAACTTGCCCACGGTTTCACCCTGACAGGAATCAAACTCAGGTCTCTCGCTAGCGAGACGAGAGTTCTAACTACTGAACTACAGGACTCCACCTTTATGTTTATGTTATGCCTGTATGTTACGATCATTAATGACATAAAGGCATTTAAAGGATGAGGTTAGAATTTTTTCATTTTCTAACTAAAAATGTTAGTGTGTAAAATGGGGTCATTTCAGCAGTGTGAAAAATTACAGCTGTCCTGACAGTCTTCCGTAATGTTTACAGGGAGATTCTTTTTTCAAAAACTCAAAGATTTACTCTATGAAAATTATTATACCTCAAGAATAAATGTTATTGTAAATGGATATCCACCTGTTGGAGGGGTGATTTACTAAGTGCTTAAAGGGGATAAGTTTGAAGTATATTACACAGGAATAAGACAATCGAGGCCCTGGGATGCTATTCCCCAGAATTAATTAATTCCTGAGACTTACCCAAGTGTCTTGGGGTCAACATCTAATGCACTTTTATATAAAATCCAGATTGACTATTGATTTTTTCATATTTGTATGGAAGTTGCTCTGCTTGATACTGTGTAAAAAAAATGCACAAAGCACCTTTTGTGTTTCCCAAGATAATGTGAAACTATATTAGCAGACTTTTTGTAAAAGGTAATTTGTTCCACATTATATTTTAGCAACATGCAGAGTAGAATAACGCAGGTTAAATTTTACAAACACAATAGTTTTATATGACAGTCAGTCAACACTGTCATTAAATATGTTTGAAAACTATTAATAGCTCAAATTTAAAGTGACTTGTTAAACACTCCTAACAGTTTCTATGGTTCAGTGTTACTTAGATTCATTTAATATTTGTACTGAGAATAAGAGTGCTGGAAAATAGATTTTCTATTTCAGTATCCAGTGATGTACTAAGTATGCAAATGATACTGACTAGAGTTTCCAGAAAGTCACTAAAAAATCCTATTAATATTATAGCAGCATGCAATTAGTGACTAATTTTTACATGCTGCTGTTAAATTTTCATACATTGTGTCATCTGCAAAGAGTCATATTTTTACATTTAGCATTTAATCTTTAACATAAGAAATAGGGAAAACAAAGCAAATCTTTATAATTCCACACCATTATCTGCAGAATAGTTGGTGATAGATTTCATTCACTACTGATTACAATAAAAGAAAGCTGTTGGAATGGAACATTTTAAGTGAATTGTTCTGCTCATCAAGTTGAGGAATGTCAAGGGTGTGGAAAAGATTTATTTCACGTTTTGCCAGTCACTGTCAGCATTAGGCACTCCAAATTAATAGTATGGCCAAATGTAAATTACATCTTTGATCTGCCAATATGAGATGCCTTATCCCTAGCCTCAGAATGCATGAAATATTCTTACATCCCAAGGTAACTATTTGTACAGTTTCCCTGAAAGTGTTTGCCAATTTAGTGGGAAAGAAATGTTATGCATTAACTAGAGTGCCTATATTTGTACAAGACCTTTTGAACTTTTGCCAAGTCTGTACTGGTGGAAATAAAGCGATGTTCCATTTTTTCCATTTATAGAGCTGGAATGTTACTTATGGATACTTATGGATGGTTTATGGATGTTACTTCCAGCAGTAGGGGAATTTGGAGCAAAAAAAAGGTATTTATATATTGTTCCTTGCTCCAAAACATTCACCAGTAACTGAGCAGCTCTCTGTGTGACAGACGTGAACACCGAAAATGGACGCTGGACCTTCCAAGAGCTTTTGCGGGGCTACTTCTGTGCAAAGCGCGAATCAATTCTCACCACTTGCATCTCAACCGAAGCGGTACAAATCAATGTGCTGCAAATTGAAACAATCTCCTCAAGGTGGCCTCAGCAGCCTTATGACCATGTGCATCACACCTGATTTATGCTGGGTTTGTCGGGGTGACTGATTTGCACCCCAAATTGCCAAGAACAATGTGGAGTCCTGTAGCTCAGTGGTTAGAGCACTCGCCTCGCAAGGGAGAGACCCCGTTCGATTCCCATCAGGGTGAAACCTTGGGCAAGTTTCCTTACTCCACATGCCTAATAATAATCCCTCAGGAGAAAAAAACAATAATAAATTGGTCACTTCAATCCACGACTGTTTGTGGGACATTGGCAATTGGCTGCCGCGTTTCGCCCACAAATATACAGTCAATTCACTTTACAGTATATTCTGCAAAGCGCTTTGAGACGTCTAGAAGACGTGAAAAGCGCTATATCAAATGCAAGGATTATTATTATTATAAGAACACCTGCCATTCATGGCATTACACATCCATTGAAAATCATATTACATTATGTTCTGACCACTGCAGGTCACTAATATTAAAATTATAAATTACCTTTTAGAGATGTGTTACGTGTGTTAGCAATCGATGAGCAATAACAATGTTTCACCTACTTTACAATGAGGCTAGCCTGCAGTCTTATGGGGTAATTGGCTGGGATGAGTTGCTGCACGCAGGAGTGCTAAGGAGCTGAACTAACATACTGAACTGTAATAATAAGATTGCAAAAGCACCCTGCAGCAATCTCAATACCTATTGATGGCAATTTGGTTTCCTTATAATATGAGGCTTAGCAATGTAGTTCCTCTCCTCTCTCCACATCAAGTCATTAGCATCCTTTGTGAAATGGATGTTAAAAAAACAAATATTGTAAAAAGGTTATTTGTGGGAGAAAAACATTGGAAACAGGAATCCTTTTCAGAATTAAACTTAATCAAGCAAAGCAGTTTATATTCTCTTCCTAAATAATTTCTTCCAAGTCCTTTACGTCTCCTTCTTTTCACCCACGCTCTCAATGGAGATAGAGTTCTCTGCCCTTGGCCTATGGGAGCCCAGGTTAGAGAGTAAATAGTTCAATACTGATGTGGATGGCTATACATACCACATGGGTTCTGTATGAGATTTTCTTTTATTCTAATTAATTTGAAATAATTTCAAACCCAGTATGTCAATATATACATCATTCTTCAACAGCAAACTCAAACATAATATTCTGGTATATTTTCAGTTTTTAAGTGCCAGGGAGGTCAGATAGCTGTAAAACTTCAATAAATTGGGTGTCCACAACCCATCTTAGCTGTAATCATTCAAAAGCTGTGAATATCCTTCAGTTAGTCAGGTTTTGCTTAATACCTCAAGTGTGACTTTAGTAAAAGAATAATGGGCCCATCAGAGTGCAGTAGACTGCAATCGACAACAGCAGGCTGCCTGAAGTTCTTCACTCAAGCTGCCTGTCATCAATTACAACCCTCTCCAAGTCCACATGTTCATTGCTATTCACTTTACTGTTTTTAAGGACAACTCAAATCAATTAGCGCATGCAGAATACAAACTTGGAAAGCAAAATCTAATCAGTGATTATTGACTCCCTTCCCCAAAGCCCCTTTGGCTGGGGAAAAGTATACCCCCACCTGAAACAATCAATCTCAAAATACTGAAGTTGTCTCCATCCATCTTGTTGACACCCTCACAGTATGCTGAACTGAACCAACTTTTGTGGTCAACTCAACCTCATAACCCCACCTCCCCTCCTTCAAGAAAACAGAATACAACCAACATTTGTGTGATCTGCTAAAACACAAGTGAATTAGAGCAGAAGATGTGTAGAAGAAACACAATCATCAGTAAGAAAATTGCCCTCAGAAAGTCATTAGGGCTAGCGTGAAGGGAAAGAAGAGAAATGTCACATAGTAAAAGGTTGCTGGTGACTCATTCTCTTTTCAGCAATAGAAATGTCCTGCAAGCTATAATTTCCTTCCATCCAGGGCTTCAATAAGATAGTACTCTTTAGCTTCAGCTGAATACCCTCAATTTTCCACTGCCCTAAATATCTACTTGAGAGAAAAACAGCAAGTTTTCTACCTTTTGCAGGATTCTCCCTAATTACAGTCATTTCTACTTTTTGACTTCCTCGGATGACAATATTTGTCTAGTCAGCAGAATTCACCACTCTAACTCCTTCACAAGGATGGATAGGTTTCAGCCTTCTGCCAAGAATCAACAGATGGCTGAAAGTTTCTCCCCCTACACCCACCACCACCCAAGTAGACACATGGCTCCCAGTCTCAACCAAAGAGAAAGGGTTCTAAATCCATTTACAGATGGAGAAATGTGTTCATCGCTCACCTGAGGAGACTCAGGTACCATAATCTTGATAGAAACAAAAAAAAACTTAATTAACAAAGTCCAGTACTAGTTGAAGCCCTCCCCACTCCATCTTATCAAATTTGTATTTAGGTCATCTTCAATTTATATAATTTCCATCAATCACTTAGGTCAATTGGACTTAGTATGCCCCAAGGTTAAGCTGTATGCAATAGAGTAGCTATTCTCCAACAAGTAGTATCTCATAAGAAAGCCTAAAGAAAGCATAGTCACTCTAGTTTCCAAGATTCGGCTGCACTAGCAAACATAGTAGCCAAATTCATTTTTTTCTTTACTCTAGTTTGTTTCATTTGAGCAATGAATGAAAAACTGGCAACCTAATAAAATTGTCTGGCTTTCAGTTGGAAGCAGTTTTTCATGAAATGGTGCATACGCTGTGATATAACTAAAGTTGATAGAGCACAGACTGAATTAACACAAGTGGCAGGGAACAACCTCAACAAGGTAATTTCACATCACTTCAGCAGAAGTTAGATGATGTTTGCAACTTGTTAAACAGTTTGCGGGCTCTTTTGTTAGCTTTACAAAATTCTTATTCCACTTCGGTCAGTACCTGCAGTAGGTCAGCGCCTTGGGACGTCCTCCCGACATGAAAGGCGCTCTATAAATGGAATCTTGTTGTTGTTGTAGATGAATGTGAACAGATTAGATCGAAATGAAGGTCTCCAGCTGGCTCAACATCCTTCTGTGTTTAAGCAAATTGGAGAACTACACAGCGGTTCTAATTTTGCTTAACCAGCGCAGATGGGAAGCCACAGTGTTCTTTTTCCTGCTCTTACACTCTACTACAGCTGCAGCTCTGAAATGACGCTTGAGGTCCAGCTGAGACAGAAATCTGCATATCCAGTGCATCTGAATCCGGTCTACAAAACAACTGTACAAATGGCATCCCTGCATGGAAGACTCAAGGGTGGTTGAAAGTCTTTAACAAATGAGTGACGAGCTCTAACTAACACCGAGATGACGCTTTCACAATGTATTTTTCTTTCCAACTGAAAAATGCATTTCTTTTCTTGAACTCCAGCGTATTCAAGTGAAAAGTCACAGGGATATTCGATCTTTGAATACATGAAAAAAAACTATTTATACTTCTTAGCCTTGGGTAGTAAGAGGTTATCTGTCACAAGTGATCAGAGTACAATGGTAATGCATTCACCTTATCCATGCTCTGGATTCTAAAACAAAAGCTTGTTATAATGCCTTTGGGAAGCTCAGTAAAATGCCACTCATACATGGTTGGTAATATTCAGACAAACTGTGCAAGTGAGACGAACATATTGTATTTTACCTCAGAAGTATATCAATAGGGGAATAAGAAAGCATTGGTGCAATGAAGGAACTGAAACACAGTGCACAATATTTTCCGTTATGTATTTAATGACAGTACAATCATTGTTGACAATCATATTTTCCATTTATGGTTAAAAATATCCCAGGGAACCTTCTTGTCTGTATTATGTACCATTCTTCCTTCTCGGATACTCTGCTTATGAGAGTTTTTTTTCTAAAAGGCAGGTGGAAGTCTCTAAAAGCCATTTGATGCCCTTTAGCTATGAAGGATGAGTGAACTACCTTCCAATATTCAATTCAGTTTGATCCAAACCAACCAAATCCCATCAAACCACCATCCAGAACTGAGCTATTAATGTTGCTATTTCCTATATAGATATCCATTACAGCACAAATTTGTCAGTGAGACAATTTCAGTGAGTTTTAAAAAAACATACTGCAGCTTCTGCTATTTACAGGAGTCAGCACTGTATTGTGCTGTTAGTTCTGTTTTTTGTGTGGTATTCTCTCAAGCCCACTATTCTTTTCCTGAATTTGTTGACTTTGTAACAATACCTTTAGTGCTAAAACTAGCTTTTTGGTTTTCATGCTACTCCATCAGCTACATTACTCTTTCCCTGGTTTCTATAAGGTTCTCTTTGTAGTAATCCTATCAAAGTCAATCATGTAGTGCATACTGTAAGCCTTCACATGCAAAATACCATCATTACATTTTACAGTAAATCCTGTTAAATGTTTCAAGATATCCTCCACAAACATGAAAGACACCAAATCAAACCAAGGATTATTATTATATTATTATATTATTATAATATATATGATCAGAAAGATGATATCAGTGCCAGGGAATGATGGTTTTCCAGGAAAGTACAGTTGGGTGCTGGCTGGGGAAGAGGGTGAAGAGCTATTTTCACATATTCTTCACATTACTTTTCTAGCCAATGATAACATGACCTTTTTAAATTTGCATATAATCCTCCTCATTCATCTGAATATAATATAATGTGCATCACTTACTAAACTGGGAAATTAAGAATTAAGGATCAAAAAGGAATTAGTTGGAACAGAAGCTGATAACAATGGACAGAGTGAAGGCCCATCAATATTGATCTACTGTTTAAGAATCAACGTTGAACTTGGAGTTCATAAGCATTTCAGAGGACAGAGTCAGTCAATCAAGTTTTGTCGAAGAGCATATAACCAACTTTGTGGCATCTTTTTACAGGGAGTTGGCTGAGGTGGAGCTTAGCTTTAGAATAGTGCATTGACAACTTCAAATGTTACTGGAGGAAGCTCATCGATTAGTTCCTTCATCACTTTAAAGCTGGAAGATACAGCATCAGTCATCAGATCGAGATTATTCTACAGAAGAAACTGATTAAAAAGTTAAATTCCATTGAAATATTCCTGAACTCATTGTAATTCTTTTTCACTCTAGAGAGGGACAAGTATAATGAGGTTAATGTAGTTGTTAAGATATTCAATTTTAATGTCAATTGTAGTTATTGATATTGTTCGGATAGAAGGGATACAATGGATGTGAGTACTCTGATTAATTAAGCAGTTGAAACAGTTGTCAATAGCAAGCACAACTGGTGCAAAAGTAATCTTTGAAAGTATTGTTGATAACATCAAATAAGATTGTATTCCATGGATAAAATCAGACTAATTTTCTCAAGTTTATTCAAGGCATTAATTCATTAACTGCAAGCAAAGCTCGCTAAGTTAAAAAGTTAAAATGGGAACCTGACATTTGATACGATGGGCTGAATGGCCTTCTTTTCTGTGCTGTAATTTCTTTAGTTTGAAATTTCTGTGGAAGTTTCCTTTTCAAGGATAACTTCTACGTCCTGCTATCCACATGCCTGTCATTGTGTTCTAGGTTTAATAATGCATCACCAAACTAAATGGTGCAGTGCACTGAAACACTGCTATTTCACCTCTGCGACCTGGGTTTCAATCTTGACTGATAGCACAGATATCCTCTCTCAACTGCTGTTAAGTTCCAGAGCAAAATAAATCTTGGCGCAAGTCTGCTCATGTTTATGCATTTATACCCTGTCCTTTCTCCCCATGGGTTTTGTCCCTTCCTTTCTGTCATACTTAAAAAATCAAGTTCATATTCTTCCTAGGCTTTCTCTCAAACTATGCCAACGTTTTTTTCCTTGAGACATGCTGTCTGATCCTGAATCCTTTCACCATGAAATATGTTATAGCCACAGTGTTCCGACAAGTCAGTATAAATCCGTACAAAACTCTGGATTTAGCTTCTTCCCATTTTCTTTGGTTACATTTTTAACAAGGAGGACTGAAATTCTTGTTGGCATTACATGTTTGTGATATTGACAATGTTGGTGTTTGATGGGATTTTCCTCTATTCAATCGTGCACCGTTAAAGGCTGCTACAAATAACTTTGATTGGAATTTCAACCCTCAGCTTTCTACACATTGCAAAATACTATACCTCTCCAATCTATCCCAAATCATTTTCCTCATTTATCCCTGACACTTGAAAGCTGTATAAAACATCTTCATCTCCTCAGACATTGAATAGATCAGTGCATTCATTTATTTTAATCTTTTTTTAATCTAACCATAGTAATTCTGAATTTTCCAAATTGATTTATCCATCTCGGCCATTCCTCCAGATTACAGAGATCAAATTTATCTGGTAGGCTACTATGGCGGGAAAATCATTGCTCTGCAGTTATACAGTGTGTTTGTCAATTTTAGACCATTTGGTTTCCTTTGCACACTCTCTCCAAGCTGTCGATAATTCTCTAACAATGACTCATCCCTGGAACCATCACGTTGGATTTTAGAATTGACTCAACCATAGTTTAACACCAAAAGTAGTGCTTTATTCAGAGGTGCCTTTTCTTCACTCCAGCCTGTATATTTTATTGACCTGATCCAGCCTTCACTGACTCATTACATCTCACTTTCCTTTCCCTCCCACACTCCGACTCCTACTCATCCTCCCCTACACTTTTGAACCCGTTTCCCCACCCCCTGTCACCAAACTCATCTTGTCCTTGAAACCCACCACCTGCTCCCTGGACCCCATCCCCACTCCACTCCTTATCTCCCAGCTCCACCTCCTTGCCCCGTTCTCACAGACATCATTAACCTGTCCCTCTCCTCTGGCTCTGTTCCCATTCCCCTCAAAACAGCCACCATCACTCCCATACTGAAAAAACCCTCCTTTGATGCAGCTATCAAGCTACCGGCCCATCTCCAACCTCCCCTTTCCGGTCCAAGGTTCTCGAAAGAGTCATCGTCTCTCAGCTGCGCTCTTGCCTCTCTACCCACTCACTGTTTGAACCCCTCCAGTTGGGTTTCCGTGCTGCCCATACCACGGAAACCGCCCTGGTCAAGGTCACTAATGACATCTTGACCATCTGCGACCAGGGCTCCCTCTGCCTCCTCGTCCTCCTCGACTTATCGGCCGCATTCAATACAGTCGACCACTCTATCCTCCTCCACTGCTTATCCTCCCACCTCAGCCTTCAAGACCCTGTCCTTGAGTGGTTTAGGTCCTACCTCTCCCACCGTCTTCATTTTGTCTCTGCAAACGGCTTTTCTTCCAGCCCCCGCACTGTCTCGTGCGGTGTCCCTCAGGGCTCTGTCCTCGGTCCCCTCCTCTTCACCCTCTATATGCTCCCACTTGGTGACATAATCCGCAGACATGGGGTTAACTTCCATATGTATGCGGATGACTCCCAACTCCACCTTTCCTCTTCTACCCTCAACTCCGAGAGCACCGATGTCCTGACAGCCTGCCTGTCTGACATCGAGTCCTGGACGAGAGACAACTTTCTTCAGCTCACCATGCACAAAACTGAGGCCCTCCTGATTGGCTCGCGTCAGTGCCTCCGCACCTCAGGCACTGACAGCTTCAGTATCCAAGGCTGCACTCTCCACCTCTCAAAGCCAGTCTCGGTGTTCTGTTCGACCCTGAGTTGTCCTTTCTTCCCCACATCCGCGCCACAACTGGCACCGCTTTCCACCACCTCCGGAACATCGCCAGACTACGGCACTACCTCACCCCTCACGCTGCTGAAACACTGATCCATGCCTTTATCACCTTGAGGCTGGACTACGGGAACTCTCTCCTCGGCGGCCTTCCCGGCACCTCCCTCCACAAGCTGCAGGTCATTCAGAACTCTGCAGCTCGTGTACTGTCTCGCACCAGGCTTCGCAACCACATCACTCCCACCCTCGCTCGCCTCCACTGGCTCCCCATCCTCCAGAGGATCGAATTCAAGATCCTCATCCTCACCTACAAGGCCATTCACGGCCTTGCTTCCTCCTACCTCTCCGACCTACTATCTCCCTACTTACCTGCCCGTACCCTCCGTTCCTCTGGCTCCGGTCTGCTCCACATCCCCCGCCCTAACCGCCCTACCATCGGTGGCCGGGCTTTCAGCCTCTCAGTCCCTAGGCTCTGGAACTCCATACCCCAGTGCCTTCGCCTTGCTTCCTCCCTTTCCTCCTTCAAGGCCGGTTTCAAGACCTTTCTCTTCAACCGTGCCTTCAGCTCCCCTCTCGACTCTCTACCCCCTCCTCGTTCCCTCCCTTCCCTCCCCTCACCCTGACCATTTCCCCCCTGCTCGGATCTGATCCAACTGTCCAGTGCCTTGGGACGTCCTCCCGACGTGAAAGGCGCTCTATAAATGCAATCGTGTTGTTGTTTTATTTTTACTATAAATAAGACATAATGCTCTCTCAATCTCAGTCTTCAATACAATAGGAATCTCAGCTTCCAGCATAAAAAATAAATACAAACATATAGGAAGGGATTCTGTGCTGGAGAGCCTCTTGGGTCAACGTGTATAAATGGAACGTGTTGTGACACCAGCTGTCAATAAGGAAGCAATTCACTTTCCATAGAATCCCAGAGGAGCATGATAAGTGTTCCCACCTTTCTTATCCCCCTCTGAATTAAATCCTTCACTGTCGCTCAGTTCTGTGTCTAAATATTTCCAACAGCATCCTTCTCTGTTCAGCACAAGCGTCATACAGTGTGAAGCCTTCTTCAGCTCCCTCTGTTGTTCATGTTACTGTCATTCAGTTCAAGATAACCATTTTTGTTAAATTGACTGCACCAAAGAGACTCTCCAATATCAGGGCTATTAATTTTCTGATACTCCATTGTTAACCCGCGAATATATTCTAACAATCAAATGCAAATATAATGCTCCTTGAGATTTCCAAACAGAACTTAACGTATTAAGCATTTAAGGCCTCTTTGCAGCTATAAGTCAATGCTAATCCTGATATACAGAATCACAAATACAAAATGTAATATTAGAAGGTTCATGTAACATAGAAACAGAGGCCATTTGATTCAACATGTCCACTCCCTGTCCTGACCTCACACATCGTTGTTCCCTTTCACAGGCTCTGCTCACAAACTCCATGCCCTGCAAGTAAGCATATGCTTCTCAGTTTGTCTTTCCACTTCGTAATATTCATTTTAAGTTAACCTGAACTGTTTTCTATACAATCCTCAAATCGCTGCTTTCTGCTTCCTTGAATTTTTTTAAAAAAATCTATTTGGTCTTTAAGTTAGCTGTTATCCTCTCTATTCAAACAGTGCATCTTCCTTGTTTCTCCTTATTCTCCAAAAGAATTCATATTGTTATAACCTCCCTTCATATGAGGATCGATTTTTTTAAAAAAGAACAAACGATTGAGATCCATATCAGTGTAGATGAATATGAAGGATACATGAAATGAACAGGGATAAAGAATATGGGTGGAATTACTGACAAAAATATAATTTACAGCTACCCAAAGTAAAACTCCAGCCTCTAACAGTCAATGTAGTACATAATATTATACAGCGCATTTGAGGACACTTAAGTTTCACACGCTTCTGGCATAAGCAAAATATCTCAGCAGCAAAGTTAACCAAATATCAATTTCACCAACAACACTTGTGAATTATGATTCCCTCACGCAAGGGAAATGGCTGTTATAACTCGCTATTACTGGAAAGCTACCCTCTACTTACTATTGCCTTGCCCACAAAATCTAAAAATGCTTTTTCCATGAGCAAAATAAATTGAAATTGAAACTCGATGTACAAGATAGCCAGTACAGTACATGACAGTTCAAGATGTATGTATTAGTCTGTTGGACCCGACCCTACATGCCTTGGTAATAAATGAGTAGAGAATAGTACAGATCTTGGATTCGATACTTGACAGCAAGTGCACTCATTTATTTCTTGCTGTTGCTGCATGAAAGCTTGTGATTTATTGGCACTGATGAAAACAACTGTCCCTGCAGGTTTTATGGTTTGAGGCTTAAAAGTAAAATTGTGCAATTTATCTATTGCATCATTTGATTCTCAAATAGTTTGCATTTTGATTTGCAAGAGAGTGGAAACAACTTGTATATTTATTCATTTTCTTTCTAATTAGTTATTCCTAGATCTTCTGTATATTTGCTATCATCTATCACCATCTGACATCTTTTGTTATTCTGTTAGGTGCCAGTGTGACTCAGTTGGAAGCATACTCGCCTCTGAGACAGAGGTTGTGGGTTCAAGCCCCACTTTGAGACTTTGAGCTCACAGTCCAGGCTGACATATCAGTGCTGTGCTGAGGGAATGGAGCTGTATTATTGGAGATACAATTCTTTGGATGAAATGTTAAACTGAGGTCTTGTCTATCTGTTCTGGTGGATGTTAAAGGTCCCACAGCACTATACAAAAAGTAAAGGTAGTTTTCTCCTGGTGTCCTGGACAACAATCTTCCAGATAAAATCTGTGATTCAATTGATGGTTGTTTATGGGACATTGCTGTGCTCAAATTGTCTGACACATTTGCTTGCAAATAAACAGCCACTACACTTTACAGTAAATCAAGCGACGTACTTTGAGCTATTTCAATGGCAAGATAAAGCATGTATCAATAAAATATAATAATAATTTATCACTTTCTATGGCTTGTACAGATTATAGATTCAGAATCCATTGTTCTGGCTTTCACATTGTTTTTGCTCACTCTACTTCTATCATGCATTCAAACAATTTCTAAAATAAGTGAATGATAATCCTTGTATTTGATGTAGTACTTTTCAGCATCAGGAGGTCATCTCAAAGTGCTTCACATACTATAAAGAGTCGTAAAGGTAGGCAAACACAGCAGCCGATTTATGCACAATAATTTTCCACAAGCACCCATGAAGTAAATGATGGATTTTATCTGGAGATTGATGGCCAAGACACAAAGAGAGACATTCTCTGTCTTGTAATTTACAATTATTGGCAATTGAGAATATTATAGTTTCCACAAGTTCATGTACCCTAATTCCAGAAAATATTAGATGCCAAGGCTTGGGGATCCAGAATGTGTATTGGGGTACTGTGGAAGTTCAACCAGCTAATACTGCATAGATTTCCATTGAGAGCATGGTCTGGCAAGCTTGCTATTGCTTGTATCCTACTGATTATGGTTTGGGCTTCCAGAGTTAACAGGAGTCAAGTGGAAAGAATACCTAATCCCATTGACTAGTCTGCCTCTCCAAGCTCCAGGCTGGCTAGTCTATCAGCTGCAGTGCGTGGGAGCTAAATCTGACTGGCTCAGGAACCAGATACTCAAGACTCCTTCAGAGGGTTGTCTCGATTCCAACATTACATTATCAACACATCACTTTGAAGCTGGCTCAACTCCAAGGAGACCCTGTCTACCACTCCCCCATGATGGTCACTAGTTGGTCATTTGACTTGCCTTCAAAGCCCTCCAGGGCCTTGTTCCTCCCTACCTCTGTGACCTGCTAACTCCATATAGACCTGTCCACTCCCTCCACTCAGTAAGCTGCCCGCTTCACATCCCCCGCCCAGCCCGCCTCACCATTGACTGTCAGGCTCCCACTCTCTGGAACTCCATCCCACAGTCCCTTCAACTTGCCCCCTCCCTTGCCTCCTTCAAGGCCCGTCTCAAGACCCTCCTCTTCGATCCTCTTTAGTCATCCTCCTACCCTTACCCTCCCTGCCTTCCACTGCTAACTAACTGGACAAGGTTATAAAAAATTCCAACATTTCCTCCAGGATGTAACACACTGAACTCTACAGCTCACTGTTTGAGGGGAGAAGTGGGCAGCCTTTAACACTGCTGCTGCCACCTTTGAACAATAAAATGCTTCTAAATGTTTTGGAAATGACCCTAATGGTACTCCTAATAACACATTTCTAAACAGACGAAATATAATCTACTTGGACTGATCTTCAACCCACATTGATAGAAATCAAGAAAGTTTAATTAATTACTGCTCTCCTTTAAGTCCCAATAGTATATCCGATACGAATGTCTGAAATATTATCGAACAGTTCAAGAACGTTTAGAATTTTACAATTTCTAAAAGTCAGCAAATCCCAAAATTGAAAGCTTTGGAGATGTCACTCATGCAAGTAAATAGCACTGTCCATGCTTGAAAAATCTATTGATTGATCCGGTGGAAATACAAAGATGTTGCCAGATTCTCAATAGTTTTTATGAAAGTACATTTTTGCTGTCAAATATTTTTCAGACCGTTTATATTGAACAGAGTACAATTCTGTGCTCCTGTTCAAATATCTGGATTTTTCTATGCTTCAGTGGTAAAACTATGACTTTGGAGCCAATTCAATATGGCTTCAGGTATCCATCATGTGAGGTAACTGCTGAAAAGTTTTTTTTTAATGAAACTCGGTTGACCTGGAACACATCTCTTGCCTTGAAACCAAGGGAATACAAACACACTGAGTTTTATACAAACACACTGTGTACGGAGATTCATTGACATTGTATGTTAAACAAGCAACATAACTAGGCCTTTATGACAGGATGTAGGCTCCTTTGCTGTATTATTTATTTGTTTAATAACCAAATACCTGTTTCCATTTCCCAGATGAAAAAAAAGTAATGAGCACTTGTGTTGGATTTCAGCAATATCAAATGATTAAAATGACTAGATTGTTTGAAAACAGTATCAAGTCTGGTCTTCTGCTTTAGTTTAACATCCCCATTCACGTCTCTGGGGTACGGTATATTATATATCCTCTAATGTATGCCTGAAAGCCATACCGGCCTGTCACCCTGGCTCAGTTGGAAGCACTCACCCCACTAAGTCAGAAGATAATGGGTTCAAGCCTTGCGTATGGACTTTCAGCTCTTGGTTTGGACTGATGCTCAATGTTATCCTGCAGAATTGTTGCATTGTTGGAGGTGCTTCAAGCTAGACATTAAACTGAAGTTTCATCTATTTAATTGAATGGACATTATTTGAAAAGAGAATGGAATTGCTCCTGGTGTCCTGACCAACAATCTTCCAGAAGAAATTGGTCACTCACTTCGTGGCTGTTTGTAACAAAAACAGAGAGAGCTGGGAAAACTTAGCAGGTCAGGCAGCATCTATAGAGAAAGGAAAGTGAGTCAATGTTTCGGGTCCACGACCCTTCATCAGAACATTGTAGACCCAAAACGTTGACTCACTTTCCTTTCTCTTTAGATGCTGCCTGACCTGCTGAGTTTTCCCAGCTCTCTCTGTTTTTGTTTCAGATTCCAGCATCTGCAGTATTTTGTGTTTTGTTCATGGCTGTTTGTGTCCACCTGAAAGTGTCATTTAAAAGTCATTTTTTTATTTTTAAATCCTGCAGGGATCCTCAAGGCATTTTGACTAAAGCACGATATTAAAGCCAGGCCTAAATAGTTAGTATGCAAAATGTTTCAAATCAAGGAATTTGCACAGCTTTGCTTTTGAAGTGGCATGGTGCCAATACCACTGGTATTGACAATCATCAAATGTTATTTCAACTTAATCCATCTTAAATAGTGTAAGATCTGATTGTAACATTAGCATCCTGGAGATCGAGTTCCTGAATCTGTGTCATAGTACCACAAGGTATGCTCTTTCAATATGGTTGAACACTTCTAGTAATTTTTTGCTGATCCAATTGACCCACTGAAATGATGAAGCACTCTTCAATACCTAGATTGCAGAGCTTTGATCTTGAAAACCTGGTAGTATATGGTCCTGAACTTGATTAAATCTTTCTTCCTCCCTTCTTGAATTATCATCTCTCCTTCAGTTGTAGCTTGATTAAAAATTGGAATGATTCATTCTAAATGCACAGACTGCTAATGAAATGCCACAATAATTATATATAAATGTCTGTTCTATGAACAAAGCATTGAAGTTGCTTCTATGTGGTGTGACTTTGTTCTTAATTAGAAGGAAAGTCCTTATTTTTCAGGAAAATACATCCCAGCAATCTCACTTAATCACATTTCATACCTCCAAGAGGATTGAGGATTTATTTCTCAGCATTAGTCCTTCAAACTACCTAGTATAGCACTACGTTATGTGATCTTCAGTGTAGGAAATATTGCATTCATTCTCTTCTCTCGCTGCAGCAACAATTCAACTAACTTAATTTAGCTACAATTTGAGTTTGCTGGATTGTGCAGACTTCCTGTACAGGATTAGTCAAACTTGGTCATGATTTAATGTGTTGCTTTGTTGATGAGAATTTGGAGAGGCAAGCAATTGTTCATTTCATATGACTGCTCCAGTTACAATCACACGAGTGTGAGGTTTAGCATGACATTACTGCATTACTGGAGAATATTTTAAATTAAAAGTAATTTGAATAGGATTACACCAGACATATTTTAACAAATCTTAAGGACAATGTTGATCCACTTTTATTATGTAAATGTCTTCTCTTTCCCACCCCACCCCTCCCATGAGTCCGGTAGCATATTGGTTAGAGCACCCACCTTGCAAGCAAGATGTCCTGGGTTCAACTCCCAGGCAGGGCAAAACATTAGGCAAGTCTCCTTGCTCCACACACCTCTGTTTACCCAGCAGTATGTAGGAACCTGATTGTTAGTTGATTGGTGGATCGCTTTTCTGGAAGTAATAATCCCTTCAAAAAATAAATTTTAAAAAAATAATAATTTTGTCACTTAATTCACAATTGTTTGTGGGACACTGCTGCACGCAATTGACTGCCATGTTTCGCACACAAAATATACAGTCACTTCACTTTACAGTATATTCTGTGAAGTGATTTGAGACGTCTCGAAGACATGATAAGGCACTATATTAAATGCAAGGATTATTATATATTATTACACCCCTGGTTATATTTAATTCGATTGGATTGTGTCAAAGACCAGAAAGGTCATTTAAGAGACAAGTTAGGAAGAGATACCACAGAAAATGAGATGGCATATGTACTAAAAATAAGTTTTGAACATCAGTTTTCATAAGTAAAGGCTGGTTAAATTCCAGAACTATTTGTTTTGACTCAGAAATCTTCAGTAGAAGTAGATAACACTGGTGTATATCTGCTGAAATAACATTAAATGTCTACATGCAACCAGACTAACAGATGAAACACACTCAAGGATCCTCAAAGAAGTGCAAGTGGCAAGGCTCTTGCACTTAAAATCCATAAACACTGACATTATTCATGAATCTGGAGGATAGTAAACGTTATCCAATTATTCAAAAGTAGAGTGAAATTTAAAATTATGGATGAATTGGCTTTAAATCTACAGTGGGAAAATGTTAAAAGTGTTATATGGGATTATATGAGATGTCATTAATGCTTATCTAAAGAGTACAAATAATAAGCTATGGTAAATCTAGATCAAGCAGCAATAAGTTAAGCCTTAGAATATTTTGGAATTCTTTGAAGGAGTAGTTAAACTAGTAAGTGAGGGCTGGCAAGTGGATAACATTTATTTGAAAGTTTGCGAAGTATTTGATAAAGTGTTACTTATAAAAGAAAGTTAAATCTCACTGAATTAATTGCAAATTGGAGAGGGCTCAGAGAAGAGGATGATTCCAGGACTTAAATCCCCATGAACAGAGACTTGCAGAGTTGAATGTGTTTTCATGGGAAGAAAGAGAAGAAACATTATTCAGGTCTTAAAGTAATGACAGACCCATACGATGCAGATGTAAAAAGACTATCATCTGTAATCCTTTTCACTGGTTGTTCATTATATAATTAAGGGCACCATCAATTCCCTTTTTGCACAAATATGTTTACAGAACCAAATTAGATACCCGCCCCATATGAGAACCAAGAAAATATGAGTGTTGCTGTGGTATTTTATTCCCTCAAAAGAAAATCTCTGATCTTTAGCTTTATATCTGCAAGAGAAGCATGTTGAGGCCCTAGAAAATTGATAGCTTTGAGATCAAATGGGTTTATCGTAATGCACAAAATCCCTGAAAGCTTAAGCGAATGAACATCTTCAGAATTTTAAGAGTAATACTGGCTTTGTGGACACTGAGCAATCTTAGAGTTCTGCTTGGCCCAGAGTTGTGCTTCAAATCCCAAATCCAGTCCATTGCCAAGACCTCCTTTCCCCACCTCTGGAACAATACCCACTTAAATCCCTGCCCCCACTGCTGTTGGAATACTCATTCATGCCTTAAGCACCCCGAGCCCAAGTTCCAAAACTTCTCTTCCTCAGGTTAATTTCCTCTGGAAACTCAAGTTCATGCAAAACTCTGCAGCCTGAGTTCACTCCCTCTCTACACTCTGCACACCCATTACCGCTCATCATTAAGCTTCCATTGCCTCACTAGATCAACTTTAATATTCAAATCTTGACTTTCAAATCCCGCCATGGTGTCAGAGATAATGATGGTTATTTGACAGCAATCAGAATGAAATCAGTGTTGAAGTCTCTTCATTAAGTCAGCTTCCACAGGAAGAAGCAATGTGCTGTTGATAGTTCACTAAAGCATTGAAATCTGAACATCTCCTGCCTGCATTGCTGGATATAAACCTTTAAACTATAAACAGTTGGATAATTCCATCAATTTGCTTTGGTTCCTCTCTTCTCTGTGGCTTAACTTTCTATTTGGCAGCTCTGTCTCTCTAAAGGAAGCACCTAGGCAGTAAATGAAGGCATTAGGTCCAACTCTCAGATTTCATGTTGATATTAAGTGATGTGTCGCTTCTATAACAAATAGTACTGTTATCTATAGAGCAGTATATGCTGCATCAAATGAATAAGCATAGACCAAAAAAAAGGCTCAGCTCAACAGGCTTGATTCCTTCAACAAACCATGTATAATTTTCTCTATCATGAACTTTACCTAGACTATTCAATCTTCTGGGGGAAGCAACTAACCATAAGAAAATCTCCAAGTACAATAAATATGTGAAATATCTCTTGATCCCAAAAGGTAATCAAGCAAAACTCCAGGATATCAATACAGATTTACAGCTCAGCTCTGACCAGCTGTGTTCCCCAGATAGCACATCCGTACTCACAGCTGCACAGGAACCAGCATGTTCAGTACAACACATATATTGCAACTTTCATTCCCTCTATTTCTTTCTTAAACACATATTTATCCAACTGTTTTCAGCAAGGAGTTAAATAAGCAGAGTACCATTTGTTTTTGCACACAATAATACTTTAAAAGGGGAATGTTGCTAATCTCTACTTTAGTTTAAGTCTTATTAACTCTGTATTCGTGTCCTCAAGTTCTGTAATCAAGAACTATTAACAAACACTAACAATAACCCAGGTAACCACAAATTTACATTTATTCACCTTCACTTCTTCATTTAAATTGAATTTTAAAAGAAGTAAACCTTGCATTTGATTACAGCACCTTATCACATCAAAACATCTCAAAGCCCTTTGCAGAGTTTTCTGTGAAGTGTAGCAACTGTGCATTTGTAGCAGCTATGGCATTTTCCTGCCTGAAAAAACATCAGGGAAGAATGTTTACTCGATTGATTTTTTTTGACTAAACGTTTAAAGATAAATTGGCTCTGATTTTGCAAGGTGCATTTAATGGCATATGTATTGGCAGGCATATGACAGATCAGTTCCGTATTCTCCAATACCAATGTACCAAGCTGACTGTCATCTCTTCCATCGTTACAGAATTCTGAGTGCTTATGACTCTACATCAGGGAAATATCATATTAACTATGATCCAGAGTACCAGAGCAATATTATTAATTGAAAAAAATGCAATTTTCTCCTCTTGCTCTCCTGAACACAGTGTCTTGAATAGTGATGTTTCCACAAGCATCATCCACATTGGTACCTCAATCAAGCAGCTATAAAAACCTAGACAGAGTGTCAGCCGGCTATTCAGTTGTGGGGACATCACAGCTGAGAATCCCGTCCTCACCCAATACAATACTATATTTGTATAACGCCTTTCACGTCAGGAGTAGTTCCCAAATTGCTGAAAATGTCCCACATATATACTTTTCAGGAAGGGTCATAAGGTAATCGTTATGAGTGGGAACCCTACTTGAGACCAATTGTAACTCTAACTCCTGCCACAGCAAAGATAATCTAACTCAGCCCAGGCCATGATTCAAAGGTATATTTTACATCCAAGATTGATCATGAATTTAGTTGTTTCTTTCCATTCATCTGTTCTCATGTTTATTTCTCTCGCCAATATATAGCATTATAAGCAGCCAAATTTCATCCAAGCTTGGTACAAAAAGACTCAGGATGAATGTTTATTTTGTACAACACTGAATAACCCACTGGGATTATTTTAGTTTGCAATGATAATTGTCATAGGTTTGCTCAAATAGGGCTGAAAGGTTCTCACTTAATGTCTGATTTCCAAGAATGAATATTTGATATGAATTGAAAGATGTTACAGCTGCATTTTCCAATGACTAAGCCTGTGATTTTAATATTATTAACAAATTAATCTAATGGGTGTAGACAGAATACTCTTTTTGAGTACATGTTCTGTCACTGAAAATATTAAGTAATCAAATTTGACTGCAATTTCAATTTGAATAGGATTCAATAGTCAAAATGAATATTACAAGGCAGACCGATTACACATTTTGAGAAAGTAAGTTATCACTTTGGAGATTATGAGAAAATGCAGGTGCCTGGACAGGATATGCAGCAAGATGTGACAGGGTTTCCTGATTCCACAGAACACATCTATGGTGCCAGGTTTGTAACCTGAGGGTTTCCAACAATGTGTTCACTTTGAAAAAATTATGAATACTGACAAATTGCATTCTCCAGAGATGCTCACATTAAAATAAACCCTTCTCGAGATGGGCAACATGCCAGTGTAACTCCAAAAATCTTGCAATGTGACTGTACAGGTGGTCTGAAACTTATCCTGACATGTAACAAGAATGACTGGCTGAATATAATACAAAATAGAAAAAGGATTTCTTCTGAAAAGCACTGATATCATCCTACTTTCTAAACAGATCTACAATGATATCTGATATACTGCACAATTGTACCATCTAAGGAACCAGAATTAAAGGACGATGGGGTGTAATGTAGTCACATTTTTGTAATAGATTCAAATCAACTATTATGTAAAGTTTCACATTTCACCCCATACAGCTAAAATGATGCAATTCCATACATTGATCAAACCTAAGATTACAATTAACAAAACATGGACTGCTTTAATTCTAACCTACAGCAACTGTACTGTATACAACTCATCTTGTGGGCTGCTGAGCTGAAACTCAGAAGCTATTTGAATCAAAGCAGAAATATAACAGGTTTACAGTTCTGATTTACAAGCCTTAAAATTGATTGACAAGTTCAATTCACCCTTTACAGTTCTGTCCTTCCCATGATATAAAGACATTTGCCTGCATATCTTGCACAGAAGAACTCCCAACTGTTGCCACTAAATGTAATCTTAATATATGAGATTCAGAAAGATTGTGCATTTCACCCCGGGTTTTAATGGTTATTGGTATTACCAAAAAGCAGCAATAGAAATCAGTTGGGGAGCCATAGAATTAGGTTTTTGACAGTGAAGCACAGGGATAACACCACCTTGAGAATTTGGCAGAATTGATCACAATAATGAAGCAGCAATGATGGAAATATTACATTTTCAACAAATGAAAGAAATGGGAGATATGCATTGCTGCATTGCATATCTAATGCTGCATTAAATCGGATAAAAATAGCCCTCTCTCTCTCTAACTGCTAATAGCTATACTAGCTTTTGAAAGTCTGAACATTTTTTGAAGAACTTCTTCTCAAAATCAGTATTCCTTTCGATTACCTGAACCGTGAATGTTAAAATGCCTATTGATGAGCAAAGTAAAACACAACATCACTGTCAGGATTAACATTTTTTGAATGACCTTTTTGAAACTCTGACTCTCCTTTTAGAAATGCACAGGTTCCTCCCCTTTTTCATTTCATATGGCAAACCTAAATGCCATGAACTAAATTCCATTATTTTATATTTGTTGGTGCACACAGTTTGTCAACAAATTCTGGTTATGTATATATGATTTTTATTTGCTGGGTTGAAGTCTAAGTTTGTGTCCACCAATCACATTTGACAGACAAGCCGTGTGGGAATGAAATTGTAATGTATGGAAATGAAGCGTGCAGCTCCACAAAATGGCTGAGTCAGTTCATGGGTCCATCAGAATGCGCATAATGCCAAGCAGCAGCAAGTGAAGAGTGCAATGTCAAGGAGGCATAAAGCTTATTTTAATGATTTCATCACGGATGAGGTTTTAAAATCAGAATTATATTGTGTAGCTAATAGCTCAGTATTCATCAATGTAAAATGAAATTGTGTGAAATATCAGGGAGGTGGGAATTAAACCAATAAGGTGGGAATTATATATTTCACGCTTACATATTACAGCTTCCCAAATTTGGTGGGGCATATTAATAAGCTGAATTGCTAGTATAAGCTACAGCCCCTAATGTTAAAAGACAAAATAATTTATTTATGGCACCCAATTCCTCAACTGTGCCAGTGTTAGGAAGTCCACCATTATATTGTAGCTGCTATGCTTCCAACATTGAAATAGATCCAGCCATACCACCATCAATGAAACACATACAATAAATGCAGTAGACAAAAAGTTAAAATTGCAGGAAGTGTACAATTACACAATGCTCCGCAAAAGAAATGTGAAGCCCTACTTTGGAATTTATTCTTCAGAGGCAAGTGTTGAATACTTTCATCAAGCTTTGAAAGAGGCATTTATTAATACTAAGGTAAGAATACCAGGAAAATTAACATTAGAGCAAACAATATCCCAAATCCTATGGTTCTCATTGGGGACATTATAGACAGACGTAGTGTGGTTCTGAAAGCCTGCATACCAATGAACACAGAGAAGTGAGCGGACTGGGAAGGGAAGGAACACAAAAGCATCTGTGTACTCTGTGTACTCCACCCCTTCCCCAATTCACAGAACAACTAAATACACAAATGCAGATAATACCACAAGGGCATTTTATTACCTATGCTTATTACTCTTTTTCCTTCTTCCTGGTTCTATCATTATTTGCAGGAGTACCAGGTAGTAAACAAATTAATTTTGTTTACAGATGTAAACAGGTTCAGTAAAGAATGTATTGCCTCACTTCAAGGGGCTCACAACCAAAAAATGCAGAGATATTGGAATCCAGCATTCGAAAATGTTCACATTTATGTCCAATTACTCTGGCTTAATTTGATAGGTGTTCAGAGAGGATAAAGGATTGTTTGCAAATCTGTTTGGTGTATTTTGTTTTTAAAAACTCTTGCCAGTTCTCTTCCCCAGTGACCAATGTAAAGATGCACAAGCATCTGTTAGCTTGCCCAAATGAACAAATTAACAGTAATCACTACACTTCGTATTTATATTTTTGGGTGTTTTCAATTTTGTCCAAACCTGATGTTAAGAGATTTATTCATTACTTTGATATGGTGCAGAGGACACAGAAATAATAGCCTCCCTTAAGAGCATTTTATCAGGTGCTCAAATACCTTACACATCCAAATAAAGGATTTTACCTTGTGAAAGGGTCCTTCGTACATTGTAATATATAATTAAAACATTTAGCTGCCTTCACAATTTCAGTGATTCCATATTCTTAGAAAGGACAGTTATAATATTGATACATTTTAGTTGTAATAATAATACTTTCATTTGATATAGCACCTTATCACGTCTTTGAGACATCTCAAAGCGCTTCACAGAATTTACAGTAAAGTGGATTGACTGTATATTTTGTGGACGAAATGCAGCAGCCAATTGTGCACAGCAGTGTCCCACAAACAGTCATGGATTGAAGTGACCAATTTTTTTTAAAAAAAGGAATTATTATCCCCGGAAAAGCAATCTGCCCAATCGACTAACAACAGGGTTCCTAATACTGCTAGGTAAACAAAGGTGTGTGGAGTAAGGAAACTTGACCAACATTTTGCCCTGCAGGGAATCAAACCCAGATCCTCTGGCTTGCAAGATGAGTGCTCTACGCACTGTCCTACACTGATTAATTATGTAGGGCTGACTTCTGCTGCAGTCTTGGAGCTCATCGTTTGTCCTCTTTCTAGTATCTGCTAGTTCCTTGCGATAATAGGTTGTCTCGTTGAAAGAGGATCAGAATTTTCCTTAGAAATGAATGCCAATGATGTATGGCCACATTAAGGTCTTACTATTACTGATGATAAACACTCCAGAGAATAAAGTATTTATTAAATGTTTTATCGTGTACAGTCCTGTATGCTGAAAGAATCATAATTCCATAAAACCTATATGCAGGTCTCATTAAAAAAATATCTAACCACTCGTCAGAGAAATGTTTGATAGCTTTAAGATATAAGCAATTGAAGCTCAGGTGATGTATTTCACAGCTTTCCAAGGCAAATATGATTTTTTTTTCTCCCCTAGGTTATTAAGGTTCAGAGTTAGATCTATATTCATATAATAGCTTTGAAAATAGTCATTACTTATAGCTTGTTTCCATAGCCTTTTCTCACATTACCCAGCGCAGTTTGAGTATCCCAGGGGAAATGTGTTTTCAATGCTAAAAATGATATCCTGTCATATTAATGTAGCCATACCCCATAATGTCCCATAAGGCAGACCTTCCTGCCTCCTACACCAGTACTTTTAACTTCCAAAGACATATGGTTCAAATCGAGGCAATGTACGGTAATGGTTTTGTGATGAAAATTACATTCTTTTGTTTCAGTAAAACTATCCAAGAAATTTGAATTCTTGTTTTTTCATGAGGAAAAAAATCCATAATTTATGTATTTTTAAAAAAATATAAAAGTATGTTTATTGTTCAATTGTAATAATCCTTGCATTTGATGTAGCGCCTACAGCATTAAAACATTTCAAAGCATTTGTAGGTATTTGCCATCAAATGTTCTAACTATGTATTCGTAAGCAAACACACCAAATTTGCATGTAACTGGTTCCAACAATCAGCCATGAATGAAATAAATGAAGTAAATGTAATAAAAAGCAATTTATCTCAAGGATCATTACTGAGGCACTGGGAGATGTTTCCTTCACTTTTTGAATAGTGTCATGAGATTGTTATAGTCCAACTGAACAGTTAAATGTAACTTTGGTTTAATTTCAAACCATTTCCGACAACGCAGAATCCCCTTATTATTGCACTAGAATGTCAGTCTGGTCTGCAAACTCAATAACTGAAATGAAGCTCAATGAGAAATAGGTGAAGGGTTATCATACATGAATGTACCAATTAAGGCAAAAGGCTACAGTGGGAGCCATGTTCAAATGTATAATATTAATAGGCTGTTTCTCCTGTAAAGTGGGAAAAATAAACCCAAGATTATCAGAAGGATCATTTTTAAAGCACCATATATACATGACTATTGATCATCACCACAAGTCATCGCACATTTTCAATGTTGAGACATAGACAAACAAGAAAAGCAAAGTACAAACAAATGCTCAGGGAGAAAAAAACTTGCTGGAATGTATTACATACTAAAAAAGGAACAGCTAATTCTTCAAAAGCAATTCAAATCAGAGCCGCATAAATGTTGACAATATTAAAATTTGATGCGAGCACTTTTGCAATACTACTATTGGTAACATGATGGCTTCTCAAATCATTTTAATGAGTGTTCAGCAACAAAAATACCAGCTGCAAGCCACTGAAATTAAAGCTTTTACTTAATTTTTCACTTACAAATCAATTTCAGACAGATGACTCTTGAATTTTCCCATAAATGCAAGTCTCATATCTTTAAAAGGTCTACTTTGCTTTTGTTCCTGATCTTGAAAAACAATTCATCTATTCAATACTTCTCTTAAAATTATGAGTCATGTATCCAATTCATTCCCCTAATGTAATTTGAATTACTCTTCTGAGTTTGGTTTTACCTATTTCTTTCTTTACTGAAGATGTGGACTTATAGTTCCACAAATAACAGGTGATCTCTGGTTCCTCCGCTAGGTGCTTATTCTTAATGTGTGAGTTTAGATAGTGACAGGTCACTTTATTATAGGGAGCATCAAAGACATAAAACATTTGCCAGCAGTGGCCATTGGACCCAAAGTGTGAAGCATGCTGTATAAATGTATGTTGTTACTGTTTTCGTAGGTTCCTCTTCCCTAGACAAGAGTGTTGAGGCTAATTGTAGCAACTCTACAGTTGCCCCAACACAAATCAACTAAATCAGCACAGACCAGAAACTGAACCTGTAACGTTTGCATCCTTGCATGTAAGACTGTTTCACATTCAGCAGTGATATATCAACTGACACATCTTGATAGTTTTTCTTTGAAGACTAACATTGCACAGTTCAACCATAGGATGCCAGATGCTAGTCTGAGTAAGAATTGGAAATACACTGAACATTTGAAACAAGGAAACCTTGTTCACAGATTAAAATGTTTACATGCATGGTTGATCACATTAAACTGCTGGGACTGAACAAATTATTTCTCTACCATCATTTTAAAGATTACAGTGTGTACAAGCAGGCAACGCTCAATCTTTAAATGTCAACATTAATAGTAACATACAAAGAATGCATGTTTACATTCCTGCCCATCGTCAAATTCTAAAATATTTTCCCTCAGGTTTCTAAACACTTTTCCAATAGTTCTATTGGAATTTTCCCATTTTATATTTTGCCCTGGTTTGTTTTTCTCTCCCATCTGACTCCACACCAGGACGTGAGCTCATAATCCAGGCTAACACTGAAGTGCAGTATGGGGTGGGGGGGAGGTAAAGATCGCATTGTTCGAGACGTTATCCTTCAAATGGGATGTATTGCTGAAGTCCTGTCTGATGCTTTAGGTGGACGTTAAAGATCCCATGACACTATTTCAAAGCTGGAAGTTCCCGTGATGCCCTGGCAAACATTCATTCCTTGTGTACGTTCGCTGAGAAGTATATTAATTGGTCATTCATTTCATTACTGTTTGTGGGATATTGCTGGTGGAAAATTACATGCATATTTGGCTCTGCAGCACTCTAAAAGTAACTCATTGAACACTGCTCCAAATAGACATTTTGACTTGATAAGGCAAATGTAAAGTCAATCTACTTTTATTGAGTGTACTAAATAAAGATCTCTAAATCTCTACCTTTAATCAGTTGTCAAATTCTCACTATAATACTTTCACTTCTCACACAATCTTTCAGGATTTACTTGGCAGTTATCAAGTTTACTATGGGATATCCTATTTCATCAGCTTTCAACCACAACACTAATACACATAACACCTCTGTCGACAGCACAAATTTTCCATCTATATAATTCCTTACTGACTAGTGAAGTCTTCAGTCATGAGAAGAATGCAATTCAAAAACATCGCAAAAACATCAGACAACACGTCATAAGGGGGAGAAGAGGGTTCACGCCCTAAATATTAAGCATCATTAAGTATGCATGGGGCATTGCTCCTTTCCCCTCTCCAAAATGTACATTACATTTACTTGTGTCAATATGAAGAATTAGAGAGAGTCCCATGAGCACATTCTATTTGAAACCATTTTGATTTATGGATTATTAAATCCTGACTGTGGTACCTTCAGGCAAGTATAGTTATATATCTTCATTCTAGCAACAAGCAAGCAAGCAAGCACATTCAATTTTCGGATGTTACCATTGAAACTCTGAAAAATGATTCACCGATGGTTCCTCCAGGTGGTCTCAGGAGCGATTTTTGCTGGCTCAACCCCAATTTAAACTGCACGTTCAGTCACCTGAAACAATCTAAATGCAGCATAAAAGACAAGGCACCAAGAGCAGATGGCCTGCACATGAGGATACTTAGTCAAGTAGCTAGCGATACTGGATACAGTCTGGTGGATATTTACAAGGAATAGCTGGAAACAGAAGTATTACTAGAGAGCTAAAGAAATAGAAACATAATGCATATCTATAACACAGGATATAGAGATGACCCCGACAAGACTGTTTATCACATTTCTGGCTAAATATTAAAATTGCTGAAGGAAACGATAATACAGCACCCAGTGAGAATGAATGATAAGAAGAATGATCAGCTTTGTGGGAGTGAAGACATGCTGATAAATCCGTGAGAGTTTTATGAGGGAATGTCAGACTCGGTGAATAAGAGGAACTCTATAGACATTACATATTGGATTATAGCAAGGCTTTTGAAGTAGTGGCTCATAGTAGATTGCTTCACAGGGTTAAAATAAATTGAATGGGAGAGGGAAAGTTAGATTCTAAAGTGGGCTCAGATATTGGCTGAATCCGAAGGAAAGAGAAGGGAGTTTCTTCCGATGACCTGGTCAACAAACCCCCAAATAAAACTAGTCACTCACTCCATGGTTGTTGGTGGTGGAAAACGGACTGCCACGTTTCGCCCACAAAATGCAGTCACTCCACATTACAGTATATTCAGTGAAACGCTTTGATATGTCCTTCCAAAGTGATAAGGCACTATATCAAATGCAAGGATTATTATTATTGTTATTATCATTTTTAAAGGCTCAGAGATGCTATGCAGGTGAAGGGCACTTTATAAAGGCATGGTGTTGTTGTTGGTGGTTGAAGAGACAAAGGGTAGAGGTTCAGGAACTGCATCAGATTGGAAAGAAGTGGAGATTTGAGTGCCTCAAGTATTAATGCTCGGGCCCGTTTTGTACATTGCACATAGACAACGTGTCATAGAAACAATTGATCGAATTTGGCAATAATAATCTTCCTTGCATTTTATATCATACCTACTCTCTTTGAGACATCTCAAAGCGCTTCACTTGATTTACTGTTAAGTGTAATGACGATGTATTTGTTGGCAAACGGGGCAGCCAATTTGTGCACAACAATGTCCCCAAAATAGAAGAGAATGACCAATATTTATGTGAAGGATGTTAGCCAGGCAATGATACAAATTTGATGTGGCTTCTAATAATAAAGAAATCTAGGATGTTTTAAGTGGTTAGAATGAGAAGTGGTTAAAATAATAATAATAATAATCCTTGCATTTGATATAGCGCTTTTCACGTCGGAAGGATGTCCCAAAGCGCTTCACAGAACACACTGTAAAGTGAATTGACTGTATATTTGTGGGCGAACGCGGCAGCCAATTGCGCACAGCAATGTCCCACAAACAGTCGTAGATCGAAAATGACCAATTTATTATTGTTTTTGGTTTTGGAGGGATTATTATTAGGCTCTGTGTGGAGTAAGGAAACTTGCCCAAGGTTTCGCCCTCTGCCTGGAATTGAACTCAGGTCTCTCACTTGCAAAGCGAGTGCTCTAACCACTGAGCTACAGGACTCCACAAAGTAATGAGATCAGCAGGAGGAATACATATTTTGAGAATACAAGCCAAGCAGTACGGGCAAGAAAGGCAAACCAAAATTCAGAGTGTAGACTATATAGCTAAAAGGTTAGAGCACATTTTATGGGATGTAATAGTGCACTTATATCAAACATCGCTCTGGCTTTACATGAAATGTTGTGTATAATTGCTTTAGCCAACTTAGTATGGCATGAATGGGAAGTGTTATTTGAAGTACAGGGCACAACAACTTGCACCTTTCATGTAAGAGCATCTTTCATGTAGGATGAGCATCAAAGAACATTTCATAGTCTGATTAGTCCGTTTTGCACCCAAAAAAACAAACGAAACGTTGAAAAATGTGAAATGATCCAAAACTAATTCCTGTTCATGGTAAGCAGAGGGGTTTGATAGCTAACTTTTTTGAATAGCTTGGCTTAAAATAGTGTAACTGTGAACACTCTTTCATCCATTGCCAATATTTAGAATTCCTGGATAACTCGATTCCAAAATGACCACCAAAGTAAAGCAAGAGCCGTACTCTGCACAGCCTCAACATTGGAAGATTTTAGGATGTTAGTTAGGCAGAGATTTCTTTTCTCCTCAAGGATAGACAGAGCTCTTTGTCTTTGCACCAGGTTGAGCGAAACATCTCCCCGTAGACTTCCTCATGCCAGAATCAGATTGCAAAGAATCAATTCACATCTTCCCATCACTCCCCATTAAAACAAAGAGCAAGTTTTAAGAATAGCAACTGGCAAATCCATCTGCTTAATCCAAGGAATGCGCAAGCACTGCTCAAAGCAATAATCCATAGAGCCTTCTGTACGCTTTTTTTTAAACTGAACCAACTGCTTAGCCTCAAGAGTGTTATTGTGGTTACAAAGCAGTTTGCTTTGCACTTTGCCTTATCTGCAACCCACTGCACTTTCCACAATGTGTTTTGCCATTTAATTAGAGACTGAACCTTGCAGTATTTCTTAATCGTTTTCCCAATATTTTCCTGAAATTACTTTAAGTGTATAACAATTGATATCCTGGTGAGAAGAGCATTAATAGCATTAACTCCTATACAAACCACAAACAATCCTGTGAAAGAAACTGAACTTTAAATGGCTTTTCAACTTAAAAACATAGTACTGAAAAAGGTCCTTCAGAAATGAAAGATAGTTAGCATGTTTTTCACAGTACTAAGCCAAATAAACAGAGCTTCTACCTCAGAAATGCACCTGGGTAGCATTAGTCTTAGTGTCTCTGGGCTGGTAGGGGAAGTTGGAGGAAAAATCAGCCAGTGTGCCTATTCGTGATTACAATGAACTAATTTCTGTAGGAAAAACACTTATGTGTGGACTTCGGGTCAGACACAACTGAGCTTGGCTAAGATGTCTTCTGTGGTTAAATCTCCTGCTAATTATAGTTGGTTCTAATGTTTTGTTCGTTAAAGAAATCACTTACAACCTATGGTTACTTTTTGTTTTAATGATCAAATCCATTATTCTATTTGACTATATAAAGAAATATTTACCAGCTTGAGGTTTTGTGATTGCACCACCTATTGGGGGCATTTCAGATGCTTTACAAAGTGGAGTCTTCTTTGCAGTTTGTTTTTCTAAACCAAAGTTGAGTGAAGGCCAGAGACAGGCTGGGGAAAAGAAAACGTTACTATGGTGGCTCTGAAGCAAGCTTGAGCAGTTCTGTGGATCCATCAGTTACAGATCATTTCCTAAATCAAGGAAGCACATCATCTTTAGTATCACCACATCCTGCCACTAAAAAATGATAGCATCATTGGAAGAAACAAGCAACGTTTCTGTGGCAACATATTTTTGAAATTAAGCCCCTTTCACCCACCAGACTGAAAAGATCATAAATAAATTCAGTTACAAACCAGTGACCAAAAAAACCCAAATTGAATGGAATGCGAGTGATTATTTTATATTTACAACATTTTAAACTGTCTTTTTGAAAGGATAAATATTTCAAAAGCATAAAAAAAACAATCAGCCACCTCTTTGCCATGAACATAACAGTAAAACTCTTGACACCAGACTTGTGTTACTGCTGGTACAGTATATCATTCGATCCCACCGCCCCTACTTCACACTCATCTGTTCCTCTGCAGGGGCTCAGTGCTTGCATTATGTAGTGGTAGATTTCTGAACAAAATGGAAAGGGGATATTAAGTTGTACAAGTTCAATGGGGTTGTGTTCAACAGCATCTGCAAATTTTCTTTAATATGATTAATGGCTACAAAATACAAGGACGGCAGACAAGCAGTGAGGATCAGCTTATTCGGAAGCAGTTGCTGTGAAGCGTGGGGCAGGCAAGACTGCTGATCAGCTCTGCTTCAGAAATGATAAATAATAGCAGCAGAGAAATGGTGCCTTGTAGGAGGGGAGTGACAGTGGAGATACTGCCATCAGCTGACTTTCCTACAGCAAGCTGTAGTCTTCAGTAGAATTATTAATGAGCCTAAGCCATTCCTTGCGGGAAAGAATGAGTGGAAATGGATGTTAGCAGCAATGTCTGAATGGAAGTAGCGAAAGCATTACGTATATTTAAATTGTAGGAAAACACATCAATGCTAAAGGTTACATAATTACCTGGTTATTTGTTGTTTTGATTAGTAAAGCCATGTTTACATTTGTACCCAGAGTAAAACTGCCACACACAATACACTGAGATCACATCCTGTGACTTTCTGTGCCATTTACGGTGTTCATCACTCTGAGGCTGATAACAATGTTGTGTACAGGCTCCTGGAGTTATCTCTAGTAGATTGAGGTTACCTCATTAGTCTGATCTCAGTTAATTTCACTAAGGATTGGGATGGAGATTTTGGTTTCAGATTACTTCTTGCGTTATACATCTTCAGAGCTCTGCATGCTATTCTGTCTGAATTATAATTTTTTTGTGAAACATTTAATTCAACTTTTTAACAGTGCACCAGAATAGCACACTCATGCAAAATTTCACTTATAGCACTGCTCTATAAAAATACTACTCAGATATTAATAATTGGTTATTAGCTATATATTTTACTAAGGTATGTTTTAACAAATTACAATGTTTAGACTTCACTTCTGCTCACCTTTACTCACAAATATTTTCTTCATCTATGCTTTCTACTCATTTTTGAATGAACATTCTGGACCCATGCAAGTTCAGTTCAGTTCCAAATGGTTTAAAGAAACGACTTTCGAAACCCGTTATTTCAGTCAGCCTAATGAGACAGGCCTTCAGTGGTGCAGAGTGCGGAATGTCAGTAATAATAATAATAATAATAACTCTTGCATTTGATATAGCGCTTTTCACGTTGGGAGGACGTCCCAAAGCGCTTCACAGAACACACTGTAAAGTGAATTGACTGTATATTTGTGGGCGAACGCGGCAGCCAATTGCGCACAGCAATGTCCCACAAACAGTCGTAGATTGAAAATGACCAATTTATTATTGTTTTGGGTTTTGGAGGAATTATTATTAGGCGTGTGGAGTAAGGAAACTTGCCCAAGGTTTCGCCCTGCCTGGAATTGAACTCAGGTCTCTCACTTGCAAAGCGAGTGCTCTAACCACTGAGCTACAGGACTACCATTTGAAGAGTTCATTTTATTCCCATCAAGATAAGGCATGTCCATACTTTACACATGGAATCCTTTTTTTCCCCTCACCGGTGGCTTTGTGCACTTTCAGGTCAGGTTTAGTGGAACAACATTCAGAGTAAACCTTCCTTTGCTCTGCCCCCAACTATGTGCCCTAACCCCAATGTCACACAACACCCACAATCGCACCAACGTGAGTTTATCCACTTCCCGCAACTGCTATCCTATATGTGTGAAATTGCCAATTTAGTATTCTATTGTGCTCTATTGTGAGCAATTGTCTTCTGTGAGCCATACATCAATGAGGCACTACATTTATTCTGTCCAAATTTGTTTCACAAAATCAACTCATTCCAGAAGAGATTTTAATCCAATCAAATCAGATGATCCTGGCAGTCTCATAGCAAGAAGATGGGTATGTTTTTTCTGGCAGAACAAAAGTATGAATACATTCTTTGTAGTCAGGGCAGGGAAATGCCATCTGATCAAGCCACAAATGCACAATTCTAGTAAGGACGACTACTTAGTATTCAGAATAGGAGATCCCACCATATTTCCAATAATGAATCTAGGGGTTCTAAAACCAGGGAACAGTGGTAAGTCTGCACTGCCAGGAAAGCCATGATCAGTAACCTGTGTGTGGGGAATCAATTCCCCCCATTATTCACAGGACACAGTAATGAACTTTTGCATCAGTGTCACAGAGAGAGAAAAAAAGGATACTAGAAAAAAAGGGAACTAACGCCAATTTGGCTGAGATCAATTAACTCTGTCTCCATGGTTCAGCTACTCGCTGAATCATTGGGGTTGTCTTTTTGTACTTTGAACACTTTTTAAAGTAAACTTTTAAAACACTATTGATACTGAAATGTAGAAAAAAAAGTAACTTGTCAGAAAGATGCCATATTAATCTGCATTATGTATTAATAAATATAATAATCATTGGATTTATGGTATTGAATAGGACATAATCCATAGCAATAAAGAATAATGTTTTTCAAACCCAAAATATGCCAGTTTTCTTTGTGAAAGTGAGCGTTATTAAGTCTAGGAAGTATCTAGGAAGTATCCTTACTCCACACGCCTAATAATAATCCCTCCAAAACCAAAAACAATAATAAATTGGTCATTTTCAATCTACGACTGTTTGTGGGACATTGCTGTGCGCAATTGGCTGCCGCGTTCGCCCACAAATATACAGTCAATTCACTTTACAGTGTGTTCTGTAAAGCGCTTTGGGACGTCCTCCCGACGTGAAAAGCGCTATATCAAATGCAAGGATTATTATTATTATTATCTAGCAATGTAGCGATACACTATGTGGCTTGTCACTATTAACTGTGACAATGTCATGCTAAGTCATTAAAGCAACATCATCACAAACCCACTGAATGTTGAATATATTTTAACTACAAACTCTCCCAACTCTTCCTTTCGTTGTTGTATTAGACGTAGCATCAAACTTTGCAAAACAGTGATGCTTTATTGCAATAAGAATGCTGTCCCTCTGGAATAAACTAACTGTAAGAACAACTATAGATTTCAACAGGTCTCTGCAGTATAAAGATGAGTCTTGAAGCTTTTATAAGTTCTTTTGTGAGTTATCTTTTTCCAATCAAAAGGCATAGCAAATCTTTTCCCCTCATAATGAAACATTCAGAGGAGGGTCAGAAAGGCTGAAGGCCCGACTGCCCATGGTGGGGCAGGCAGGGCAGGGGATGTGAAGTAGGCCAGTGCCTGCTGAGCGGAGGAAGCGGGTGGGTTTGAAGGCTCTGAATAGACTGCAACTTGTGGAGGGAAGAATAGGGAAGTCTGTCAAGCAGAGAGTTGGCATAGTCAAGTCTGGACATAATAAAAGCATGGAGAAGGATTTTGAAAGCTGGAGGCGAATCAGGCAATGTTGCAGAGTTAAGGGAATGTTGAGGTCAAGGCACAGATGTTCGGATTTAAAGGACTGTTGAGAGTCGAACAAGACACCAAGATTGTTCACTAGTTTGGTGAGGTGCATCAATGTAGAATGATGCCTTTAGCGCCTGAGGTGAGAAGGCACTGATGGAAGACAAGTAAGAGAGCACCTGTCTTGATGTCTATCAGTAAGGACAGCAGTTGTCCTGGAATTGAGGGTGGAGGCAGAGAAATAGTCATGTGAAAGTTAACCTCATGCCTGTGGATGACATCCTCAAGCAAGAGCATGTAAATATTAAAGATGAGAGTCCTGAGGGTAGAGCCCTGTGGAACAACACACGTGATGGTGCAGGGGCAGGAGAAGAAGTTTCTGGCAGATACAAATTGGAGACATTGGGTTAGTTAAAAATGAAAGCAGGCAAGGACAGAATCAAAGGTGGAGCTGAGACGAAAGGAGGTGAAGAAGAACAGAGTGGTCGACACAGTGTCAAAGACGGCAGAGAGGTCAAGATGGACAAGGAGGTAGAGAGAGCCCTGGTCACACATGGAGAGAATGTCATTTCAGTTGAGAAATTATTTCAGTCCAGTGAAATCAAGACCTGAAAAGATTGACATGGTCACATCTGAGAGATAACCATACCAATCTTGGACAGGTTTTAAACTTTCAGAGACTTGGTACAACAAATGATCTTGTCTGTTGCATCAGCAGTTTGAATTTGCCTGGATGGAAAGGGTTAAAAACCACACTTCTATTTAGTATGAATATTCTGATGCAAATTTAACAGACTAACATTACATTGATATCTGCAGCAAATTATACAGACAATTAAATTCTGCATATTTTTCTGCACGGCTCTTTGGTTTTCAAACCAATTAAAGCTAAACAGCATCAGCTTTCTGGAAAATAATCTCATTAAAATAAGATTGCAATGTTTGGATTTAATACTGTACTTAAGCTTAAAGAATGCATTGTTCACTAAAGGATTTCATGATTCTCACTGCTGCCGAGACCCTCATCCATGCATTTATCACATCCAAGCTGGACTACCCAGCACTTCCCTACACAAGCTGCAGACTAGCCAGAATTCTGCTCCCTGTGTCCTTTCCTGCCCAGGTTCTGCGAGTTCAAGATCCTTATTCTCACCTTTACATTCCACCACTGTCTTACCCCACCCACCTATGGGATATCCTCAAACTCATCGATCCAGCCTCTCCCTTTGTTCAGCGGGCACTGGCCTGATTCATGTCCTCTACCCTACCCGCCCCACCATTACCATTCAACCTTTCTGTCCTCACTCTCTGGAACTCCATCCCACAGTGACTCCAACTCGCTCCCTCCCTCACCTCATTCAAAGTCTATCTCAAGACCTACTTCTTTGCCTGTGATTTTGGTCATCTATTTATCTATCTATCCCCCTGCTTCTCCCACCCCCCCAAGCTCCTACCCCCAGCATGGGTGCCAAGCTAGTATTGTTAAGCGCCATTATCCTGACGTGAAAGGTGCTATATATAAATGTAAATTTGTGTTGTGTATGCTCTGCTACTGCTTTTCAATAATGTAGAAAAGCACCTTGATTTTCATTTAATTTCAAAGAATGTATGAAGACAAACACTAGAAAATAATAGCTTTGGCAAATGAGGAAGAGGATTTGTTATTTGGCTAGAACCCAAACAAACACAAACACTGGTTCAAGGACACCTTGGGTCTTCGGATGCCATCCCAATATGAAAGGCACTATATAAATACAATTTGCTGTTTGTTGTTGTCACCACCAGTTAGTTGAACATTATGACATTATGAGGTACAGGAAAATGTTGCAGCCCACTGTGAACACACAGGAATAGTAATAACACAAATACGATAGAATGGGAAAAATAATGAACCAATCGCTCAATATTCTCATCAAACTAAACCTTTTCCTCATCCCTACCTGAATTATAAAATGTTCAGAATACAATATAGTTTCATATTATGTGCTGTAGCTATTACTGATCCAGGTAAAATGAGATCTGATATTGGCTTCAGCTTATCAGTGAGCAATTTGGTCTTTCCTTGAACTTGTAAGAGTGTTGCTGATTGGTAACTACTGGACATGATAAAAGATTGCGTAAACTCATCTGATGTATCCTTGACCTTTATTCACCTAACATTTTCCTTCAAGGAAGGGCACAGTCATTTCAATAGTAGAGTAAACAGCATGAAATACAAGCAACTATTAATATTTGGCATATTTGCAATAAAAGGTAATTTACAAGATGGATTTGGCAATATGCTTTGCAGTGGTTCATGTCCAGGTCAATCTCTGGTTTCATCACAGAGTGGGACAATTCTCAGAGTTAAAACCAGTGAAGCACAGCTACAGAAGGCATATGTGGGCAAAAATCTACCATCAAAATAAAACTTGAAATATGTCCTAAAAATCAATATTACACATGAATAGAACACTGCAGGAGTTATCACCATTTGATTTCAAATACCCGTATCTTAAGAGATGCATACAATTATGAAGACAAAACAAATTCTAAAATAATAAATGATTGAAAACTAATAATAATGATAATAATTTGGTCACTCAATCCATGACTATTTATGGAACACTGCCTTGCTCATTGGCTGTCAGGTTTCGCCCACAAAATACACAGTCAATCCAATTTACAATATATTCTGTGAAACGTTTTGAGATGTCCAAAAACGTGATAAGGCGCTGTATAATATGCAAGGATTATTATTATTGTTATTATTATTATGAAAACTAGTTCACAGATGAACGGTTTAAGACAAATCTCAAGACAAAGCAACAACCACTGACTGGATGGAAGCCATTTGAGGTGGAGAAATATTCACTCTCAAAACATTTGATTTTGACTTTAATTCAATTGATTTGAATGTGATTATAGAGATATAAATTTAGCATCTTTTCCAGTTTGTATTTTTCCTATAGCTCTTACCTGTGAAGATGGTTTATCTGTGAACATTATTGTGGATAATTCCTGGTAGAGAAATTGTTCAAAAGAGAGCAAATTTCACATGTCCAGGATTTTGTTTTTAAAAAATCCCTAATCTGCATTTGCAAGTTATAAGATATGTCTTTTTTGGCTCTAGAAGCTGTAGATGATGTGGAAATTCTGCGAACTAATCATTCAAGACCACATCTACTGCACTATTCATGGATAGCAGCTAAATGATAATTAGATGTCAGTAAATGTGGGTGCCTCCTCACTACTAGTTGAACCACTACGTTATAAAATTTACACTTGTGGAACACTTTTCACATTAGGAGGACGTCTCAAAGCTCTGTGCACCTAAACATTCTGTTTATTTCTCCTGACGCATTTATATCAATCAGAATGAATCAATCATAATTACAGTCATTCATGCCACAGGCTGGCTGAGAAAATAGATCTTTCCCAGCGGAAGACTGCAGCATCTAGATGCAATGTGACCTCGCAAAGTCTTATAATCCAAACTGGCCATGCTCTTTGCATATCAAAGAAGCTGCAATGATTGAAGTTTATTGTTCTGGATACCCAATAAGCTCCATTTTATGTCGCACTGAGCACAGCTACATTAAGTAGCACTGAGCACAGCTACATTAAGTAGTTGCACATTCAGTATTCTAATTGCACATCTCTTTCATCCTTGACTACAGCATTAGATAAAAATGATTCATTTATCAATTGCAGAACATGAATCTAGCTAAGGCCGTTTTAAAGAAAAGTGTACAGAAAAATATTTCCTTAGTTATGTGTGGATAAGTAAAAGAAGATATTTTGCAGCACCAAAATAGCAGAGGTCAAAAGATGCCCTTAAAAGAAAATCCAAGAGTATTCAGCCATGTTTCCGGAATACTTGCCAGAAAGCATTCATCATCAATTTTAAGCCTTGCACTATGTGTGCTTCTTTCCTTCTTTTCATCCTACTCACTTTCCCTGAAATATCTGAAAAATCCTTTATCAATTTTTTTTTCTATCGTTCAAACTAATATCTCATGGAATGGAGTATGAGTTTGAAAAACTATGAGAAATCATGAGAAAAACTATTTTTCATTTCCCATTTGAAGGTGGTGAAAATTTTTACAGCTAACTGATACATTGATACATTCCTGTCCTGTGAGGGTTGAAAAATTAAACCGTTTGCAAAAGAAAACAGGTAAATTGTAAGTTTGTAGACAAGAGAAACGGTGACTGCAGCAAAATCTGTATATTTCTTGAAAGACAGAGAGCAGAGTCAACATAACTGATATGGACAGCACAGTGGAACTAGGCAGCAGATAGTTTTGTTGTATGTGAGGTACTAACATTCAGAAATACATTTTGTGAATGTGTCTAATTATAAAATTCAACTACCTTGATTTAAGTTGACAAATACACTTAACCTTAGATTTAGATTCATACACAATTACTGGAATGTTGACACAATTTCTGAAATATGTGATCTTGCAATCATTCATCAATGCTAAATGAGCTCAAATAGGCAACATTTTAAATCAGGAATAAAACTGTTACTGATATTAAATCTTGTTGAAACACTGCTGAATATTATTACTTACAGTGGACAAGACATGGGAATCATTTAAATAACATTGTTAAATAAATGTTTTAAATCATTTAAATAAAGTTGTTTAAATAATCATTTAAAGAAGCATTGACTTGAGTATTAAAAGCATTATACTACATGGATAAAATGATTACACCAGTGTTAAAAGTTTTTCAAAGTTCTAGTTTGAATTATTGAATTATTTAATTCAATGCAATCCAGTTAAATGCAGCAGAAGACCTTAACACTAGCAGTTCTTTAAAGAAACCGGGTTTCATGCTTGTGGAGTCCTGAATACGTTAGAAATCTTCAGGCTAATGGCAACCCCCTTCTTCAACAGCAAGGTGAAGATCCCTATAACGTTAAATGTTGAGGACATGACCTATCACTGGTTAGATTTTCAATCGATCGGAAACAGATCATGGAGTCCTGTAGCTCAGTGATTAGACCACTCACCTCACAAGCGAGAGACCTGGCTTCGATTCCCAGCAGGGCAAAACTTTGGGCAAGTTTCCTTACTCCACACGCCTAATAATAATCCCTCAAGGAAAAAAACAATAATAAAAAAAATTGGTCACTTCAATCCATGATTGTTTGTGGAACTCTGCTGTGCGCAATTGGCTGTCGCATTTTGCCCACAAATATACAGTCAATTCATTTTAAAGTCCATTCTGTGAAACGCTTTGAGATGTCTAGAAGATGTGAAAAGCATTATATCAAATGCAAGGATTATTATTATTATTATTATCAGGATTTAACAGCAGACGGGTTTTGGGGGAATATGAACACTGGGACAAACTAGTCATTTTCCGTGCAGTGTCACTCTATGTAAATGAATGTAAATCTATTTTGGAACTATACCCGAGTCCCCAGTTTTCATTGAGGTACACAATAACATATATTGAACAAACTCTTAACTGGACACCTAAGCTTTCAAGGTGTAATCATTTTCACTTGAAATAGAAACATGAAGGGAAATCATTTCATGACAAACTGCAGTTACGCACTCCAAAGAATGAAACTTGAATACATGAGATTATCAACTTCACGAACACTGAAACAAAAAATATTCTATATCCTAATCTTTGTGTGCATTTATAATGGCATGTTGCCGATTTACAGATCAGGCCTAACATCAGAAATAGATCTTGTGAACCTTTATCATTCCCAATAAATAATTGAATTTACTAAATGCAAGATTTCTAAATTGTGTTTTATAATCCAGAGTAGAATAATATCAGAAAAAAATAAAATTTTAAGATTCTGGTAGTACAACAGTAATGAAGAAGACTTTTTTTTAACTGTTGTTGTGGATCTATTAATTAGATTTGAAGCATTTACTGAAAAACGGATCATTATTTCCTCATGGAAGCTTTCCGTATTTATGTCTCAAAACATTTACTGCCTCCCACAAGATGCCTCGCAATTTAATTTTCCCTTCAGATCTTGGTTATACAAAATATCCACTTCACCTGTACACATTCTGCATTTAATGTTTATAAAACCACACTAATTATCAGTTTCTTGGGCAGATGCAATTCAAAAAAGAACCGACAAGTACCTTTACTGTTTCAAAACGAAACTGCTAATCAAATCCTTGGTGGATCGCCCTCACTGAAGGTTCACTGAGGCTGTTACCCAGCACTTCAAATAAATATGATTTGTGCCACTGCAACTCCAGAGCTGCATAAAATCCATCTGATGATTAATGCTGACCATATAGACTATAGCAAGATGTGCCCACTAAAGGACACCATGAAATCTATAAAAATCTTATTTGTGAAAATGAGGCTTGGTAGTAAAGAGCAAACAGAAAGAAAAAATACAGCTTTTTAAATTTTTTTTTAGGATTTTACAATTTACTATGTTGCACCAAAAATGTGCTGGCGTTTAGCTATATTGAATTACACATGCCTATCTTAGCAATGTGTTGGTGACAGTAGTTAGACTCTTGCCTGCAATTAATTAACTAGCTACCATATGTCAGACACTATAATGCTCTGCTATTCTCTAAGACTGTGGATGGATCAGATCTGTCAGTAAGAACTGCCTCTAGTGATTATCAGCAACTCTGCAAAGTTTTCACCCTGTTCTGGCTCTATGTCAGCAAAGGCAAAAGCTGCAGGAGTTTAATCAAAACTCAGTGATTTCAGGTCATACTCCTGACAAGGTCCTTAATTGGAATACTCTTCATGGAGAAGATAAAATAATGTTTGTCAAAGAGCATTTCCACAAGAGGCGTTTTGTCTAAAGAGAGCAATTATTGTGGGGATTTTTTACGGCTGCAGAATTTCTAGTAGAACAGTTGGGATACTGGGGTGCAAAACAGAAATCGTTTTGATGCAAACTATTCTCAGTTATGTTGAGAATGTGTACCCTGCTTCAAAAATGGGCAACGTGCAGGTCCCAATCAACTAGCAGATCTTTTTCCCAAACAAAGCAGAGCTTTCCGGTTACACAAATGCTATTGTACTCATCCAAGATGCATAATAATGCAGCTCTGCAAAACATTTTAATGCATACAATTTTTCCCTCTCTTTGTCAAGTGCAATTCTACATTTAACACAAGTAGATGGGCAGGTAACACATTTCCATCTGCATTGCTCTGTTTAGCAGCTCTTCATCCAGTGATATAGCTGAGAACTGTAACAATTGAAGTAACAAGTTGTGATAACAGATTCCATTGTAATGGAGCAGGTTAGGTTCCCCTTTGAGGATGAAGAATCTGACCTTAACCTGTGTTGTTCCAGGTTGCAGTAAAGCCAAGAACTATCAGAATGACAGAAACAATCCCAAAACTACAATTCAGAGTCAATCGAGGGAGAAAAGCAACAACTACCAGAACTTCTAAATGTCTCAATGTTGAAGATTCTGCAGGATGTGTTCTCATTAAAGTTTTAACAAAATAATAAATTATCAGTAGAATGGGGCAGTTTGGTATATAGTTACCTACATATGGTGAAAATAATAAATGCTTTACAGGTACTATAACTAAACCCACATTGGTTAAACCACCACTACTAAGGCCCATTAACATGGAGGATCACTTTCTGAGCTCCAGGCATTAAGAATGGAGCTGAGAAAAGATCACAAGGTTGGTCTGGATGAAGAAGGACCTTCGGCCCATCCTATTTCATTGCTCCAGAATAACCACCCTACCACCCACCCCATCACTGCTTTTTAAATGAGTCTAATGTCGTGGCCTCTATCACCTTTCCTGGCAACCTGTTCCAATAATTTGGTTTCTGTTCTGAAATTACCCTTTACAAATCTAAACTTATATCCACTTGTTCTAATGTCATATATCCTAAAATATTGATCTGGATTCACCTTTTCAATCCATTATGGTGTGGTGACCAGTACTGAATGCAATATTCAAGGTGCGGTGACCGAGCACTGTAAGCAATGACGTCTGGGGATCTAAACTTAACCAAATTTGTAGTATCCTGTTTGCCTTGGCTATTCCTGCCTCACACTGTTTTGGCACAGTGAGCAACGAGTCAGCTAACAACCCTCGTACTCTTTTAGTTTCCCCCTCGGCGAGTTCAATGCCATCCATGGAGTTCTTAATAATTCTTGCAATAAATCTAATTAATAGCACCTTATCTTGCTGTTGAGATGTCTCAAAACATTTCCCAGGATATACTGTAAAGTGGAGTCACTGTATGTTTTGTAAGCGAAATCTATTGGCCAGGACCGTTAGAAACTCCTTCTCTTTTCACAGTTACAGTGCATCAGCTCAACATACCATAGATGGCCTTGAAAGTGAGGACGAGGATCTTAAACTCGATCCTCTGGGGGATGGGGAGCCAGTGGAGTCGGGCGAGGGTGGGAATGATGGGGTCACGGAGTCTGGTGCGTGAAAGTACACGAGCTGCAGAGTTTTGGATGATCTGCAGCTTGTGAAGGGAAGAGTTGGGAAGGCCGATGAGGAGGGAGTTTCCGTAATCGAATCTTGATGTGACAAATTTTGCACAATTTTAATATAATGTTAGATTGTATTTCAACAAGCATTTTCCATAGATAGATTAGGAAGCAAGGGAATTAAGGGATATTGCGGGGAAATAGGGTTAAAATATGCTGCGATAATCAAATGAAAAGGCAGCACAAGCTTGACAAGCTGAATGGCTAACTCCTGTTCCCATGTACAGTTATTTTCTTATCATCCAATACAAAGAGAAATGTTCACACTTAGGATTACAAGGAATCAAAATCGCTAGTAAGGTCAATAGAACATTTCCTAATGGTTATTAATTCCATATTAGTTTGTTTAAAAAGCTTTCTAAGACACAGAAATAATATTGGTACAAATAAAGCTGTGAGATTTAATATCCAAAATTAATTTCCAGAACATATGTAAGAATCCCTATGAAGGACAATGGCAAGTTTTCTACAAATATTAGCATAATAAAGTCAGAATTAGACACAAAGGAAAAGGGGGTGGTGTGAAGTCGGAATACAAATGAGATATTTGTACTTATAAGCAAGTTTAATGCTACAGAATTTAATATAGCAGGTATTTAACCTAATAGATATTTAGAACATGTCCTGAAAATCCCATACATGCCTGATTGCCTCAAATGTTATGTAAATTCTAGTTGTAGTTAAAGTGTATTTGAAATTGTCAGATACTGCAATGACAATGATATTTTTACTTGATTCTATTCCGGAGGATAATTATTAGGGCACTACTGCTGATCACTGGGTAACCCTGGTCAGTGAAGAAGCATCATTGAGTGTGACATTTTGTACTCCACACTGAGTATCATCTTCCCTGTATTGTTACAGTGCATCAGCTCAACATACTTAATATTCCTCAATTCAAATTGTTCACATTGGTGACAGAGCAACTCAATCTGACAAATTAATAATATTTCAACCTACACTATTTTGGTATAATTCAGGTTTGATTTTAATCATATTTCTGTCTTAATAAAATGGTAGCTTTGGAATTTCATTCTTTTTCCATTAACATGATAAGAAGCTGAAATAGAACTGCATGGCAATCCTACTTAAGCACGTCTAGTGCTGGCTAAGATAAGAATGCTCAATCTTCCTTCACTATGATCTTTCAAATACCTAAATTGTTGGCATCCTGTGGACGTGCTTGAAATGATATTGCTCACAAAAATAATTTAACTGAAAAGCACAAAGAGATTGTTTTGTTCTCTTGCAAACTGCAATAGGCAGATGAAGAGAGAAGAAAGCCTGTAGAACGTATGGAAAGCACAGATTATAAAGAGAAAACATTTATTCTTTAGGGATTACACAAAAAGCTGCTTTCAAATTTTACAACACTTTATTCATACGATTAGGAATTTTTCTTCCCCGAGACTTAGATACAGGTTGGAAATGTGTCTCTCAAGTTGTTTATTATAACAAGGAACTATACAAACAACTTTAAAAGACAAGAAGTGAGCTGTTCGGATAAAAATCCAAAAGTCCAAACTTACTTAAGGTCTTAGCTAGATGACCATCATCTTAATATTTAAGGTTATTGTAGAATTTTGGAATAATTTTTAAATTAAGTCTTAATTTGCTATCTTCCAAAAAGGACATTTTAAAAATTGTGTATAAGCTTAACTGTTAAAACAATGATTTTGTGGCCAAGAACAACAGATTTTGGGCAGCAGATCCTGACTAGATCATGTGGTCACTAATAATTACCTACTTTATTTCTATGTCCTGTAGAAGTCCTGGAGTCCTGTAGCTCAGTGGTTAGAGCACTCGCTTTGCAAGTGAGAGACCTGAGTTCAATTCCAGGCAGGTCAGGGCGAAACCTTGGGCAAGTTTCCTTACTCCACACGCCTAATAATAATCCCTCCAAAAAACCAAAAACAATAATTAAATTGGTCATTTGCAATCTACGACTGTTTGTGGGACATTGCTGTGCGCAATTGGCTGCCGCGTTCGCCCACAAATATACAGTCAATTCACTTTACAGTGTGTTCTGTGAAGCGCTTTGGGATGTCCTCCCGACGTGAAAAGCGCTATATCAAATGCAAGGATTATTATTATTATTATTATTATGCGCTACAAAATTAGTTTAAAATTGAAATGGTAAACAGCATGTTGGACCTTATCGCAAATATTCAAGGACCACCAACTACAAAACATCAATATTATATGATACGGATTTCCACATAACGATAGGAGATGGAAGAGTTCATTTATATATCCAGGAAACTGAAGGACTTTGTGGCTTTCTCACTCTTAGCCCCCAAAGAACTGGGAGCCAAGAGATATAACAAGTAAGAAGGTCTATAGACTTTTGCTTGACGTTTGTTGTTAGATTTTGTTGCTCAAGTTTGTTGTTTGATGGAATGGAGGATTCCCACAGACTAAAGAACAATAGCTACTCCCCCACCCCTCAAGTTATATCATGTAAATTAACTGCTGTAAATTGATGCTTCAGTCAAGCACCTGCAATCCCAAATGCAGTACAGATGCAGTTATTTTACCTGGGTTAATGCAGTTCAAGTTTCCATTGGGAAGTTTTAATGAAATTGCCATTCTCACACTACATGATAAGAATATCACAACTTCACTTAATTATCTGTGAAAATCTAGCACTTTTATTAGCTCTTTGGTTGAGGAGAAAAAATGTTATTCCTATGCAGCATTTAATTTTTTTTCAATTATTACAACTGGATAGTTAAATCCAACTGAAGGTTTAAATTATAGATTTTTAGACCAGATCCAGTGTTGCAGGCTATTTCTGTCTTGTAATTATGTTGCAAATCAGTCTGAGAACACATACCTATCTGCCCCAGATTTTCAAACCTGGTTTGTGCACAGTGATAATAATATTATTAATCCTTGCATTTCATATAGCGCCTTATCATATCTTTGGGATGTCTCAAAGTGCTTCACATTATATTCTGTAGAATGAATTGACTATATATTTTGTGGGCGAAATACAGCAGTCAATTGTGCACAGCAGTGTTCTACAAACAGTTATGCATGATTGACCAAATTATTATTATTTTTGATTTTTTTTAAGGTATTATTACCCTGGAAAAGCGACCCGCCAATTGACTAACAACTGGGTTCCTATTTACTGCTTGGTAAACAGAGGTGTGTGGAGTAAGGGAACTTGCCCAACGTTTTTACCTGCCCGGGAATCAAACCCAGATCCTCTCACTTGCTATAGGACTCCATTGATAAGAGGCAGGCATGATTTGAGAGGGGGAGCAAAAGGAAATTAAATATCAGTGTTTTAGGCTCTGTTACAAAGACATTTCATCGTAGATTTTCAGTTAATCTATTAATATAGGTACACCATCCTAAGGAATGTCACTTACAATAAATTGGAGGTAACTGCAACATTAAGACAAACAGCAAAAGACCACTGAAACAACAGCCCAAGTTCAACTGAAATTATTCAGAAAACATTTCTCCCCCTTTATGATCTTATACATCAATGTCACAAAACAAAGATTTTAGGCAACCATAGCTGTTCAAAAAAAATACTTTAGGTTCAGTGGTTTTTGCTAAGCTTTTTTTCAAACAATTATTGATTCAAAATCTTGAAGAAGTAAAATAGCTAATCATAATAAAGAATGATTGCTTCTAAAATATAAAAGTAGTGAATTGCTGTTAGCCCCTAGTGTAATACATGACAATTGCCTAATTTTTCTTTGAAAGATAAGCAATATTAGAAGTTAAGTACATGCCAGGACTGGCATTGAATCAATGGGTTGAAATGAAAGTGGATAACAAGCAGTGGAGTACAAACAAACACATTTAAGAAAGAAATAGATCAAAGCGTTTTCAATATCATTAGTGTTGACAATTGTTCAGAAACAGAATATTTTACTTTTAAAGCGGCTAGGAATAATGCAACACGACAATACCAGTCATATCACCGTCTCTAGTGTAATAAAGAAATGTTAAAATGGCTTCATATGATGAAAGTAGTGGCAAGAACTAGTAACCTTTTAGCCATTAAGTAACTTGAAGAGTCAACTAAACAATTAAAGGAACTGTCTTTAACCCGAACGTTTTTAAGAATGCCCAGGTACAAATCTATAGCCTTCAGCACAGAATAGTAAATCAATGGGTACTGACACGGGGAGCCATATCACTATTGCTCTGATGCAATACCTTAATTGCCAGGATGCACTAAACACTCGTCTGCCTGCCACACAGCTCCATTGCAGCTCACAAGCAATACCCACCTGACTCAATTTCACTGATCACTAGCTTTGCCTAAGTGTGACCCGACCAACATTCAATAATTTATTTCCTGAGTGCGGAGGAGCTTCTGTAATGGCTCTGACAAACTGGGACCAATGAAATGTCACAATGTTTATTGATTGTTTATTTGCACATCATCTTAAACCTTAAACGGATGTGAATTTGTGATGGATAATGGAAATCATGATTTGCTGACAAAGGTGTCAATACCTTTAACAGCATCATTATTCCAGAACAGCAGTTATTATGTTTTGCATTTGATTTATCATGAATGTATTGAACCAGATCATTTCTTTTCTGACACTGAATATAAGTTATGATCCTGGTGTACTGTGGGAATCAGAAACTGTTTCAAATAGAATAGTGGCCATTATCTGAACAATTTATCTTTCTGCCATTTCATGTACTTAATCAATTCACTAACATCACTGATTGGATGTTAATTATAAACATTTTAATTACAAATTGACTGAATACTTGTTTTTATTTTATCCCATAGCACTTTCCAAGCTTGAATTGAATTTGATCACCATTTATTTTGGCGCATATTTTTACAGTAATATTCCGATTGCTAAGACTTACTGGTACAGGAAAATCAATGTTTCCAATAACTAGTTTGTAGTTTGGCAATGCAGTATTTCCTAAAATTGGACCACTGGGTTATGGAGTCTTATGAAATGTAAGTACAGAGTTTCCACAAAGTCCTTTTAACCCCACTGTTACAAAACAGCGATATGAGACTATCATAGCAGAGACGCTGGAACAAGCTGTCAGATAAATTTCGCCTCCTCACTCCATCCATGTTAGCAGAAGATGTGGCATCAAACATGGTGATGGATCATTATCTGCCATGAAAATGATGGCGCTCACTCACACTGATCCTCTGGACGTCTAAATATAGTTGAACACTTGTACTGAATACAATTAAGTACTGTACTTCTAAATAAAAGTATCTTCATTCTTCCAGAGACTTCATTCAATTGTTGGCAAATTCCCTATAGAAAACATACCATAGGGGTAACAGGACTTTGTGGTGAACACCCTGTACAATCAAGTGAGTGCTACTTGTCTAGAACAACTGATGATGCGTATTGATTATATAACACTGCAGCTAAATGTCCCTTTATTGAATATTTGGGAGACTGGATTGTAATTGTGTTCACAAACTAACATATTACCTAGCAACATGTTCAAAATATTTATTGCACAAATAAAGAACACTTTCCAGAGCTGGTTAAAATTCCTTGTGGTTAATGTCTCTATTCCTTAATCAGTGAGTAATAGCTTCAGGGTTTCAACTGGCAAACTGCTGAGCATAATTTATACTTCTACACTGAATATCTTCCAGATATTCAAGGATTTCTAAGCAGCACCGGATTTGACAAACATAAGTGTTTCAGTCTTGCCGATTTTTAAAAAAAAATGTTCCACTTGCACAGCTTGTCTATTTCCCAGATAACTGATGAGTAAAAAGGAGGTAAAGGATAGCATCACTGGCCTTATGAATGACAAGGCTTCAATTTATGCACACACTTAATCAAGAAACGAAAAGACTGGTTGGGTTTGCTGAAATTCCTTTGAGCAGCTTTGCGAACAAAGCCCATGTTACACGTATTCCCAGGATAACATTTCTGGGAAATTTGTGCCACCTTGTGAATAGAGTATGCCATTGTAGTTCATGTTTAATTGCACTATTTTCTATCCTTCACTTTGTTTTAAAGGTCAAAGAAACCAGTCATTCTTCTCTGGAGGATGCCAATAAATACTTATAACATTTATAACTAATGAGTTCTTGACTCAAAGGTTTTTAAGAAAATGTATTTTACTGTTACTCTCACTGTTAAGTTATTTCTGGAAAACAGTGCAAAATGTTAATTTGCTATTTAATTGAGCCAAAAATTTAAGTAATAAATTCATGTAACTACCGAGTAGCAGTTCAATTAATAAAGAAAACAGGTATTTGGGCTTTTTTTTTAACATTAGAATATTGTGTCCCATAATCTGGCGCTGTTGGCATTAATGTTAAACAGATTTTTCTTAAGAGTGGTCCCATAAATGCAACAGAAGGCGTTCCAAAGCATGAATTGAGATACAGAATAGGAGAATCCTGACCCTCGTCAAGACTTGCTGATGACTCTGTCTCTGTGTGCAGTGCTGGGCCCTGAGGGACAGGAGGTGGTGAGCTCCTGTAGCCCCACAGTCAGGACACTGGACCTCAGTGTGTGTTTTTTGGCGGATCTCCAGACCCTTCGGGCCTGTGCTGGTGTCCCCCACCACCCCCCACCACCACCCAAATGGGCCACTCAGTTTTTGTTAAAGAAGAAATTAATAAAAATGTTTTGCGACAATCGAATATATGTTATTTCCTCATGTTCAGCTTTTATCAATAAAGTGAAAACATGTAGGTTGAAAACCATCAAACCCCCGCAATTTGCCAATCCCCCACAATTTTAAGCAAATATTTCCACACTTTTCTATTGGCCTAGATTATAACTCTTTCACATTTGCTGGAGAACACAAAATCCAAGATATTCCTTCCAGCACCCATTTTCCAAAGCCTCAGTTAATCAACAAACATCACCTTCAGCTTTGGCGAGGGTACATTTTAAATTACCAACCATGAAACTTGAAGTTCTGGAGATCCAAGTGCGATGATGCATTCCAGATTTGCCTGATTATTGAAGGGGTTGTGATTTGAGAATTGGATAACAGTGGAAACAAATTCAGGCACCAATTTACTAAATAGAATCAAGTTTGTGATCAAACAGGCTTTCCTCGTAGCACAGATACCAGTTGTATTGTAAAAAAAAAATCTCAAATTAGATCACTGTGGAATCAATAACTGAATTACAATTGGCTGACACAACGTTATATCCCCCAGTAAAGTTTCTCACAGTATTGATCTTAACATTTTAATTATGTCCTCAGTGTGGCTTGAAATGAAGATTTTGATGATTTGGCAAAACGTCATTCTAAACAAACTCTATTTGAAAACTACCAAGCTGTCACTGAAGGTTTGATTTTTCTTTAAAATTATGGCATGGAACATTCCACAATATATCCATGTCCATTAGTCTAATTACATAAAGCAACTTTCAGTGGATTATTTCTTTATATTTCAAGACCATTTTTCTCAGAGATAATAAGTGCTGCAAGCATCACTGTTGGACTTAGAATAACTTACAATATTTTAATGTTTAATGTTCCAAAATGGTGGAAGAGTTTAAGTTTGTTTTATTTTGCCACAAATTTCACTAAATGTATCTCCATAACACATCTATCCAAAAATAGCAACAAAATAAATAACTAAAATTAATTTTAGCTTTTTAAAAAGTAATATTGAATGTAATTATAGAATCTATTTATGAGACATGAGATTTCTGGTACATAATAACGATGTCAGAACTTGATGCTTGTTAACTTTTTTCAGACATCAGTCTTTCACATTAGACCCTCTATTTCCATTTCATTTAAAAGCAATTTACGAAGTGCATAGAGATAGTGAGAGCACTACAAGGTTCTTATCTCCCCGTTATTAATGCTCTGGTTCCAGTGTGTAGGGGGAATCTCAATAACTTAGAGAGTTGACGTAGATTTCTCCACCTTGCTATTAGAATATTAAGAAATGTAAAGAAAATATTCAGCTGCACTTCAGTTTGTGGAGCTAGGGGGAAGGAACGCTTCAATTCTAACCATACACAAGTGATCTCTCATTGAAATCTCTCATTGCTAATTTTAAAAAATTAAGCCTTCTCAGCTTCATGGATATAAACAAGTGTACACATTTTCCCAATGTAAAGGTCATGAACGTTTGGAGCATCTGTAAAGAGCTTTACCATTGAGACAGCTTTGCTGTGCAGCTTACTTAAAAGTTAAACAAATGGCTAATTGAGTCTAGAGTTTAAATTAAAACCATAGCAACTATTTAAATGTATTGTAATTTTGCAAAAAGTTAAAAACAAGGAACTGAATGTCCAGATCATTCTACCTGAGATAATATAGGTGCATCAGAATATATAACTCCATTCCCCAGTCTTGATGTCAGAACTACAAAATGGGCTAATAGTCTACATCACTTGTGATACAGTATAATTTTGGCAACGTGTTGATGTGAGTGCACATGGAATATAAAGAGAAACGCTCAAAGAAAATTGTGAAAAACAATGTATACTTGTCTCACTCACGATAACCTTACAACTCAAGTGACGGTTAATGTCACTTGATAGAATAGTAGTGATTACCTATGCTCCTGGTACTTATAAATGTCTGTTCAAGGCAGTCAATTATAATCCACTTAATACAAGCATCTACTTTTGCAGACTGTTGCATGATTCATAATTCCAGGCTTTTTGTCCAGGGGGCACACATTTCTAAATAACAACCAGCCAAGTCCACATGTGCGCTCCAGTACTCATGTTTGAAGCAACAAACAAAAACACTACATTTTGCATCCAATCACTTCAGCCTCACAGTTGATCACTTGCCAGTATCAACAGCCATTGAACGATTAGAAGTAATACAGGTCGGCTTGAAATTAGTATCAAAACAGTAACGATGAACTGTAATCTTACCTGAGACAATCTCTTGCTGGAGCACTTTTCATGAGCTTTTTTTCAGAAATATTAAATAAAACCCATAAGATAGGACCAAACATTTGAGAGCCACTTCCTTCCAGATGGACCAGGTGAGGTTGGTTCCTAGCTGTCCTGGCTGATGAAGGAAAATGGTTAGTTTATTAAAGATCGCGAGTTTTAAGTTTCACATGTCCCAGATGCTTAGGATCTCTTTGGGAATAGTAGACATGTTCTAGGGCAATGGTGAGTGAAATGTATGTCATCGTTATAGTCACACTTGGCACCACAAAATAATTATCTTCAGTGAAACATGATTTTCTCCCCCCTCCAGGCCATTGCCAGCTGAGAGGTGCTTTGATTTTACACATATTTATGCTGATGGTACAAACAGTTTGATTATGCAGGTACCTCTAGGATAATACTTAGCACAGCGTGATGTACCTTATTAGTTACTAGTGAAAATTATTGTTACTTTAGCAGCAGAAACAGCAATCATTTAAGTGGTACAAGAATCTTCTACAATTTAACAAGCAAGCCACCCCACTCCCTGTTAAAATTAGTATTAAAACAGAAACGATAAACTGTAACCTTACCTGAGGCAATCTCTTGCTGCATCACTTTGAATGAGTTTTTTTTTAGAAATACTAAATAAAAGTCATAAGACAGGGCCAAGCTTTGACAGCCAGGATCTGAGCATCACTTCCTTCCAGATGGACCAGGTGAGGTGACCAAGAAAGTTTTGTTTGTGTGTTAAGATGTGTTTGTTTAATGGGCAGGAAATGCTGCTGGTTTCATAGAGCAAATGGCTTCTTTTCTTTTGTTCTCAAGTCAAAGTAAAATTTTCACAATTCAATGCATTCCTCACTGAGCATAGAATGATTTACTTTTCCTAAATATGTTAAGCACCTTAACGATATTTGAAAGCTTAATTGATAGACAATCTGAACATTTAACTTTCAGTCAATCTATTTGTAAACTTGTTGTGTAATTGGTAAAATGAAATTCTAACAAAATCGAAACAGATTTTTATTACAATTGATAGGAAGACATGGCGAGTGGCTGATCTTCCAAAAGGTGGTAGTAGATTAATCAATACTTGACAAGATGTCTTGCTTTAGTTGTTTGAGAAGTTCAGACAAAAGCAAATTGAATTGTTTAAGTTGATTGATCAGATGAAAAACAGAGTTGGAAATGTCAGAAATGCTTAACGTTTGAGTACAAATATGGCTGCTCATACATCATGTTCTTATTCAAGGAAACATTGCAAGCCTAGCATAGAAATTGGGAAGAACTATTATGTGCATGTTAATCATCATTAGCTACAACATAAAAACAGTTGCAGCACAAGCAGTTCATTCTTTGCACCAGTCAACTTACAAACCACTTCATTTATATAGCACTCTTCATGTGGTTCTGAACAATTTTTGTAGCAAAGAATCTGTTTATCCTACTGCCACAATTTGATTACTTTTCTACGATAGATCCTGATTGTCAATAGGTTTTCAACTTCTATTCTTTAACCCTGAGCTGAGGGAGGGTACCTGATGTTGCTCTTTAGTCCTTTCATAAGTTTCACCAGTGATTACCCAATGCCAGTTTCACAACAGGTGTCTCTGAACGTTTTGCTCACAAAATATCTAGTAAATTCACTTTACAGTATTTCTGTGAAGTGCTTTGAGACTTCTCAAAGACATGAGAGGGTGCTATATCAAATGCAAGGATTCTTATGATTATTACCTGCATCAGAAATCATGCAGTGTCAGAAAAAGGCTGCTTTAAATTTTAACCAGATCTAATGCCACAGGTAAAGAATGCAATAAATATCTACTGTTGATATAAGACTTTGTATGTTGGTGAAAAAGATACCTAAATGATGATAGGCAAAATGTGGTATTGAATAATGTTTTGAGCCTCCTGGAACATTGTCCGTCCTTTCAAAATAAATGGAAACTGCATTTCATAACCCAACCCCACCAAAAAAAAAAAATCTTTTGAAATGCTTCCATTTATTGTTATTTTCACAGCCCACCCAGGATTGATCCCAAAAGAAACCTTGTTGGTTTAGCACCCACTTTATGCAAGTCTAGTTTCTCAAAATCATTCACCCCACTTCCAGGAATGCTCTTACTATCATTTTCTCCCATTTTCTAACCCACTATAATCTGAATATTTAATTTTTTTATGCCCTGACAAGTTTCCTAAATTTGTTAACCTCAATTTCTGACTTACAATGCCCCTAATGCTAAAGTTAGCCCCACAAAAAGACATTACACTGGTATCTAATTTCCAATAATCCTTAATGGGATTTATTTTAAGAGAATTTCTCCATTAAAAAAATGAGTGTTGCATTGAGTTTATTTGATGCTAGGTAACATTGCTGGTTTTCTTCCTCTGCACCCACAAAACTGTTCAATGGAACGCTAATTTAGCAGTTTGTGATAGTTGTGCTTTTCTTAAAATGTCAATATGTTTGAGCAGAGCCAAACAGAAGAATCATGGCCCTTCTGCACTTGCATATCTCTTTACCCAACGAGTTCTAGCCAAGATGCTTGTCACTGCTGATAGTTATGTGGTGTAAAAGATGATACAATCAAGCACTTGTTTACAGAAAATTTATTAGTAATTCCATTTGCCAAATATACAGCTATGTGATTTATCTAAATATCATATTAAATTACAAAAGTAAGCAATCTTTATCAGTTAGACTTTAGACTCTTGTAAAACAAGTAGCACCCATTACACATCAGCAAGTACCCCTCCTTCCCATATGCAGCAAAACAAGTTATGCATACAAGTCATCACAAATCAAAGATAACTCCATACATTAGAAGATAGATTAGTCAGACTACACTGATATGTATGTATGATTGATTATAAATAACCACAGTATATGAATGTGCACTTGTTGCTTTTCTGATAAGATACCAATTCCAGTATTATTTCCCATAATACTAAAGTGTCTGAGTGCACGTTCATCAACGAAACGGGCAGTATTCCCATTTGCTGACGCATCTACACGGCAATTAAAATTGTACTTGAAACTGAAATTGAGAAAACTAATTTTAAATGTTCCTATTAAAAAAATGAGTTAGAAATTAAGCAGAATTCCCCCCAACTTCTCTGAATGAAATGTAAATTTAGATGGCTGAATTTTGCATAACCTGGACCAATCTAGTGTGCAATGTTCTTAATAAGTTTTGGAATTTGTGCCAAAGCTGCAGTAAAAAGAAATGACAAATCGATTGGTAAATTTAATATCCAACTTTATAAGTCAACATGTAAAGGATGCTGACTTNAAAAAAAATCAAAAGATAACATTCACTTGGTTTAGTAAAATCTTTTCTTAATTAGGACTGCAGGGAAGAACTAACAATTTCACAACGAAGCCCCCAATTCCAGAGTGAACATACAGATCCCATGGAAATTCCACAGTGTATGCATATGGACTGAGTTAATTTGAATCTAAGTAATTTAAATTAACTGCTTTATTTCACAGCTCAGACTTGCACTGCAGCCGACTAGTTTGCAGAAAGCAAGCTGAAATTGGACTGTAGTTGGGTAAATGCAATTCCGTTTGATGTCATGCATTCCACTCCACAAATAACAAACATGCGCTGACGTAAGAAAAGGTAATCCATCTTCACCTCAGTTCTTTCATTAAATTGAAAAAGTGAAAGCAGCTTGCACCAGTGTAAAACTCACCACTGTAAAAAAAGGTCAAATTTGTATTCCATATTGATTTACAAAAGCAAAAACATTCTGCATCATTTACATGAAGCAGAACAAACTGTATTGCTGAACAGCAATTCAAATTAAATTTTTGTGTATACATGATTTTGATAGTTTTAAGGATAGTTTCAACACTATAAAATAAGAAATCAAAATTAAATATTGAAACTCAAGATTTCCGTAATTTAGCCAACCAAAATTTGCCATGTAAACTACATTGTACAAACATTCCATTAAAAATAGCTTCCTTTCTCCTCGACAATCATTTATACAGGGCAATGCTGTTTGAAAATGTCAAATTTACCCATAGAATAATGATCAACAGACATTTTGATTTTCACAACATTAATCATTTCATAAATGTAATCTCTTAAAAAAAAGTCAGCAAAAAGGAATATTGAAGGATCCCACTACTAGGTTGCATTTTAAAAAAAAGAAATTTAACTGAAAAAATCTTCAGTCAACGGAGGGTAAGATGGTTAATACATGAAAGGGAAACATTTATTACTGTAACCTAAACTGCCCTAATAAATTAATGCAAGTTGTATTTATGAATTTGACACGAATACACAACGATAAATCGTTATGCTCAAGGAGACCTCAGTTGTATGCCACAAAACAGCTCCCAATAAAAATGATCCACTGTATTCCATAAGGTTATGAAATGTTCAGTGGACTCACAAATGTTGACAAGTTTTTTACTGAACAAATATTTCAGTGCTTTCTTGGAAGTTAATATAAATCTACAGTGAAGTTTCCTAATGAAGTCATGCAATGCTATTAAATAAAAGACCTTCAACAATGCTTTTAAAAGAATGAAAATCATATGGATTACAAGTAGCAACCAAAAAGTCACAACAAGATTATTAGGTGATTTTATATAAACTGCTATAAATGTAGAGGCCGTACTGAATATAAATTGTATTTAATTTGCTACAAATTATCCAGAACAATTTTCCCAAATTTGAAATGGTGAAAAGAGATAAAGCCAATTTTTTATTCCAAGTCAGTACTTAACTGCAACCATCTACTGGCTGGAACCTGAATTCACTGTGATGCACACTTCCTATGGAATTAAACTTGCATTGAACAGTGTCACCCTGAACAGCACAACACAACGTATATACATACTGTAAAGTAAAAACTGAGATGATGATACCAGCAACACTTGAAATACTCCATTGAATGCCAAAATTAAAATGGCCGGATAGAATTCCTAAGTACACCAGTTGAGGCTGAGTAAATCAAAACTGCAGCCAGATTTTTTTTAGGAATTTTAAAAATCACAAATTTGTACATTTACTGAAGACCAACATTGACATGTATATTTCCCCAAATGAAAACATTTGAAAACCTCAGTTTGTACATTTTGTTGCAGCCAACACAATATGCATATGATTAACAACTTTAAAAAAAACTAAACGTGAATAAATATTTCAAACAAATGTGAAGTTTGTTTTAGAAAACTTGTAGTTTGTATACATTATCCAGGCCTAGGTCACATCGAGGAGGAGAACTCATCCCGAGATGATGTCAGCAAATCTTGGTCAAGGTTCCAAACAGCGAATAGTGCAACTGTAATCATCCAGGGGTTAAGTGTACTAAACAGATTTGTCACAATTGTACGGCTGAGGTTAGACTTGATGGGAAAATGTATTTAGAATTTGCAGAGCAAAGGTAAACTGAAGGACAAGAAACAGCAATGTATAAACTGATATTTGCTTGCATTGTCAATTTCAATGGATATGCAGCATTTTCATTTCTCAGACTACCAGGTGATCACGCAAAAGACCATAATTGGTGTTAAGTTTTTCCCTCCCTTTAGGATATGTGCAGATTCAGAGATTCTATGTCTGACACAGGAACCCCAGCTCCGACACTAAATACGAAAATTTCAGTCAAAAACTTCAAACATTAATATTTTTAAAAGGGCAAAAAAGAAATAACTTTGAAAGTGTGCAAGTCTCATCGGTTATTGAGGGACCGTCAGTAGTATTCATGATATAACCTGTGGCAGGTCTATGGAAACGTGCAGCTGCATAATGTAAACTTTTGTTATCAACATATAAAAAAATAGTTTAGCAATCAAAATATAATCCAGGAACAGATTCTAACAGGACACATTGCTTAGAACAAAAATGTCTTCTTTACATGCTGTGCTACAAATTATGTGTAGAAACACGAAGAGCTCATATAAAATGCCCCCTATTGCTCCAGAAAAAAAAGGATGATAGAGAAAGTGGCGAGCATTAAATTAAAGTAGTCAAGAGAAAAGAAAACATGAAAATGTCACTGTAAACAAGGCTGGCCCAGTACTTTGAAATCTGGTGGAGTTTTTTTTTGCAAAAACATTTTTTAGTGCTTTATGCCATTTTTAAATATACATCTTGGCTTGCAAAGTATTTGGCCCTTTTTTGGTATGATAAAAAATTATCATGACACAGAAAGCTCTCACCATGCAAATATAAAGCAAAATAAAGCAAACTGTACAAATAATATGGACAAGATTATTCATCTTACTTGGGTCACTAGTTAATTAAGCATAAACATCATGTAGGTATTGTTGCTTGTTTGCTTAATACAGTATTCTGATGTTGAAGCCCAAAAGACTTGTGGTTTGAGGTTGTTGGTCTGACAATTTCATGTTCATGTGGCATGACACAGTGACATTTTTATAAACACACAACCACCCAGATAAGATGAAGTCAAATCAATCATTTGTCAATGTGGGTGCAAATAAAGAAATTTAACTTTGGAAGATATTCACCAAATACAACACTTACAGATGCACAAATAAAATAGGTTCAAGTTTTCTCCCCTTCTTTAAAAAAAATTAAACCAAATGCTTCAGGGAAATTTGATTGAATCTGGAGGAGGGCTGTTATTGAGGTGCAAGTTAGTGTCCAAAGAAGGGTAGAAAAACTACCACAAGTTTTCTTTCACCCCTCTACTTTAGCAGAGCCCAAAGGACTTCAAAGGTTTTTTTTATATAAAATTTTAAACATGATGGGCATTATATGTAGCTCAGTTTTGCAGAACTCTCAGCCTATGGTGCTTTAGGAAACTGAATGTGACATTATTCATTAGCTTTGGTTACATTCATAAATTAACAAATCATAGCAGGGCTGAAATTTTCTAGACATTTAGCTAAATAATTAAAAAATAAAGCAATTAAGAATATATCTACCATACAGACAGGACAAAACATTTTATACATATTGTGGTCATTGAACTGTAAAAAGGCTGATAAAATACATATCTTCAGAAAGTGGCAGCAACATCCCCACAACAATCTAACAATCTTAAGTCTGACTAACCTTGTCTTCATTGAAGGTAAAATTAGTCCATAGGCACAACTTTCATGCCTAGGATTGGCAGGCAGTTGGTTACTTCAAGATACATACATCTGAAAAACCAATTACCATTACTGAAGTCTGTTGGTTCTTTTCAAACAGTGGGAGCTCATAAATTTCCATGTCAGTAGTTGCTATGTTTGAGCTGCCCTCTGTAGGCTTTTGAAATCGTTTCAGCTACTGCCAATGATGAGTTCTTAAATTTTCCTGAGCCATTATCAACATCAAATCAGTCTCCAGAAGTACTGTACAACAAACGGCAGATACAATACACCTGGATATCACATTATAAACACAAAGGCATGTGTCATAACTTGTGCAGAAATCAATTTAAAAACAAATATAATTGCTCTTCTCATTTATCTCTCAAAAATAAAAATTTAATCATCCAGTATTTTCCGTAGTATGCTGATTAAATGTTTCAGTCCATAAATGTAACCCTCGTCTTTTGTGTTGCTAGGGAACACATGTGCAAAGTCTATCATTCTGATGTCAACATCTGTGGATTCCTGAAGCATATTGGATGTATGAATCAACTGTTTTAAATCATTGCCGTTTGGCTGTCCAGGTGTAATGAGAGTTAAACATTTGCATATACTATGGTCTTGCTCTGTTTTCTTCAATTGTGACGGAACCACATTTTGATGTCCTCTGTAGCACCCCTTCATGTGGAGTGCATACATATTGGAAAGGCTTTGACCAACTGCAGCCTCCATCATTCCATTTTCAGTAGAGTTAATTACATGCATGTTGTTATTGTTCTCCAGCGTTTCTCCAGTATGTCTCATTCCCTTTGGTGTTGCTGGTTTGTTGGGTGCCTCTCCATCACCTATTGCTATCAGCTGAGGCGACCCCTCATAAATAAACAGTAAGGAGCTTGCATAGAAACAGAGCTGATTCTGACTCTCAAACCACTGTAGTATTTTTTCAATCTCTTGAATACTGGCAGCAACAACATCCTTTCTCAAATAATTTCCATTGTGGAAGAATCTAGACAGACCTGCATAAAGATTAGCAAAAGCATAAATCAAATGAGGTAAATAAGTATGCAATGGTGTACTGTAATTAAAAGAATCAAAAAAAGTTTATAGAATAACTTTGGCAACGGTGTTGTAACAGTTGAAATAGCATAACAAAATAGGTCATTCCACGACATTAGTTAAGATCAGCACAGTATTGGGAGAAACTACTTGTATGCTAATTTAGTTAAAACCATATTATCATTAAGTTTTGTTTTACCAGTAGCAGCAAATTAAAAAGTGAGGATCCATTACCTGAAGTTTAAACTATCGGGTTATTGCTACAAGTTTTAAACAATGAAATTATTAGTATACTCTTAAAACTATTAAAACGCAGCTTTGTAGGCCCATTAAAAGTCACAGCAGCAATTAGCACCACCCATCAGGGTAAAATTTACATGCATATCAACCAACTGTTCCTGCAAACTTCCACTCACACCGGACATTTTGGACCAAGATAACTATTCTGCTCTGACCAGGAAATTAATCAAACCAAGCAAAGGGAAGAAAATACCAAGCTAACATAATACAAGTTATTTAGCTACCCCTGCTAAGTTACCAGTCTAGATGCAATATCTATACTTTCGTTTCAGGTTAGGTTCATCTGTTGAAACACTAGTTCTGTTGGACAGCATGAAGATACATTTAAGTTTTTACAAAGTGTATTTTGGTGTTAACTAATACCAAAATAATTACTGCACTGGAGATTCAAATATTTGCAATTGTTGGTACCAACAGTATTTTGTGAATATGTAGGTACTAACAATTTAATAAAATTGTTAATTGTTTAAAATTTTTAGCAAAGGTCACCAGCAATTCTTAAGCAACTGACCCAAATAATAAAGCAACATCTTGAAATATTCTTTGAGGAATTTTTCTTTGCGATTTCAATCTATCTGCATCTGTTGCTATTTTGTGACCTTCAAATGAAATTGTGGAAAACCTTATCCTAACATCTTTACGAGGATGTGTAGAATTTTGTAGCTAACAACAACTTATATTTGTATAGCGCTTTCACATCGGGCAGATTTCCCAAGGCGCTGAAGTGTCAATTTTCTTTGAAAAGATTTCTATCAGGAAAATCTCAGGATGTAGCCGAGTTCTTATTTGACAATTACTCTGGAGTACATTACCCAGTTATGCTGTTCCATTGCTTTTTGGACATTTCAAAGATGACCTACAGCACTCAACTCGTTTACAATGAAAGAGATAGAAGCTCATCTGTGCTGCTTCCTTTTGATGAAAGACATGATCCTTCATTTTTCTTTACATGCAGTAAAGGTCTAGTAGATGATACACCTTTCTTTAGAGGAACTCTCCAACATATATCTTTCCTATCACACACGTCTACATTTGTGGTCTTGTGGAATGGAGAACCAAGATACCTCATCTAATGTTTTATTCAACTAAGAATACACTGTAGTCCTTCAAGAGCTGAGCAAGGCATTTAAGGGCCAAAAATCATAGATCCATCTTTTCCTCTGCTGCCACTCTCCCCTCCCTTTGCAATGAACACTGTACACACTTCCTACGATACCAGTGTTGATGGCGTTACTTGTTCGAGTGAATCCATTTGTCCACTCAAAAATCAATCTTATTACAGATCAAGAAGCCTAACTTCTTTAATGGCCATTCATCACACAGCACACAGGAAACTTGCCCAAGCTTTCGTCCTGCTGGGAATCGAATCCAAGTCTCTCGTTTGTGAGGCGAGTGCTCTAACCACTGAGCTACAGGACTCCACGTTCTGAAATAGTTCTGTAATTATCACAAATCTTTTTGAGGTGATAACTCAATTTGCAAATAAGGCTAAATAATAGATATCTGCTTGTAATCTAAAGATATTCTCTCCTCCCCAAAATTACAAGTACACCAAAACAAATTTCTAATGTTTACATTATTCGATGTAGCTATCCTAAAAATACGACGATAAAATTGAACTACGCTACTTTGCTCAAAAGCACTGTTGAAACAGTTTTTCTTTGGCAATTATGATCAAAATAAAAAGCAAAATAAAAAGCAAACAATCGCTTGATAAGTTTGGCATTAACAGATGACCAAAACCAATTAAAGTCTTTCAACTTGGAGACTTGTATTTGAATGTGCTTGAAAAAGTGAACCCAGAACAATTCTTTAGGATGCACCAAGATAATGGAACAAAAGAAGAAACATTTAGAATTGCAAAGAGCAATTTCAGGAAAGACACCTGAATGTTTTTCTTCACCCCAATCATAATTAACAACTGGAGCAGGTTACTTACAGCAGAAGCTCACACTGTGGTAACTCAATAGTAGGGGTAACTGATGATGGTTGCATCTTTTGTTTCCAATTTGAATCTGATTTCAAACTCACAAATAAGGCAAAACAGACCACTCTGGCCTAAATAGCAAGTTTGCAATGTATTGCAATAGATTTAAGTTTCTCCACTTGAGTATATTTATCTCATTATACTAATCTACAGAGCCACTTGGTTTTGTATAGAATTTCACTTCAGTTCAATAAAGGAGATAGTAGTTCTGTGCTTATTACATTACATCCTCTTATTACATCCATTTATATCATTAACTTCTGGAAATCTGCAACTCATTGAATGCCATTTGACTTGATAGACAATGTGAAATAGTTTGCTTTACAGTTCAGGTTTATCAAAAATCACATCTAGCTTATTATCTCATTTCTATCAGCATTTTGGCTTTTAGGAGTCCTGTAGCATAATGTAAAACAATGAATCTAAACCTCACAAGCACATCACCTTGATTTATAAAGCTTCCGAATCAAGTATATTTGGTCAACCATAGACTTCAATCACAAAGATATCAGCCAGCCAAAAATGTCTGGGTGCCAGAGCTTTCACAAGAAGTTTTCCCATCAAAACTTTCATATGAATTCTGTAGAATAAAAGATGTATGGAAAGAAAGAACATGAAAGGGCAAACTACAGGAACTGGACAAACTTCTGGAATTTAAAACAATTCAGGGATTTTAGGTGATATGTTTGATATACGATTTGGGCAATCATATGCACATGGATTTTGCCTTCTGTATTGAAATCAAGTCGCAATTTAGATGAAAACCATCTCACTATACCAGTTATAAGGGTCCGAAATGAATCAAATGCATTTGGAGCTAAATAATTAAATAACTAGAAGAAAGCCATCACACACCTGGAATGCTTGAAGCACTGTGACAGGCAGGCTGTTTCTTCTCCCTCCCTGGTGCCTTCATGTTTTCTTCCCCATTTCCAGCCATGCAATGCAATTCAGTCAAATAGTGTTGTTCCCTCATTCTTGAGGTGACGATGTAAAATGTAGATTAGGATAAAAACACGCTCCATACTAGGCTGGCTGTGCCTGCAGTCACGTCAATGAAACCAAACAACAGCTACTATAACAGGTTCTGGAGCCATTGAAGCAATTCCTAGGAATATCGTAATAAACCAACCAGCTAAAAACATAAGGTTATTTGCAGCTCAATTGTGCACCAAATGGAGTGGATTATTTGGTTAAAAAATAATAAATTGTTATAGGGAAATTGAAAATAATGAAGACAACCTATTTTGCAAAATGTAGATATTGATTACCATTGAAATAGATAAAAATGGCAGTTCTATCCATTCTAAGCATTAGGAATATCAGCCATTTGATTTTAAAGGAAGCTTAAACTGAATAATAATTAGAAAGTTCTGTCCAGAAATCTACACAAAGAACAAAGGATGTTACCATAGAAACTAAATTGTGAAGTTGAGTTTGTGGATCCTCAATATGGAGGCACTGATAGCTACTATACTGATGTTGTTCGCAAATTATGTAATTCAGATTTAGTAATTCAGCACAAAACTTATTTAAAGGGAAACATGTTCATGTGCGCTGAAAGTTTGTTTTTATATTGCATAAAATTATATCTGCAGGATTCCAGAGACTTTTATAAAGTCAATATGCCGTTTAAAAAGTTTAAATCCTCTAATTTATCAGAATTGCTATGAAGATTAAATAAACTGGATGCTTTCCATTTCCGAGGTAATGAACACATTCTCATGTCAAACTGCAACTCATTTCCTTAAATTTGCAATCAAAAATTATTTTTGGTCTCAACAATCTGAATTTTCTTGAAAATTGTAGGCACTAAATGATTACCATGTTCTCAAAGCTAAAATGTTAGCACACAAAAATAGTCACTACACTTGACTGTGAAGCGCTCTGACATTTTCTCCTACAATAAATTAAATGTTATATATTATATATTAAATGTGAGTTGAAACTGCCCCCGAATAAAGGTTCCATAAAAATGTCTGCTCATACACTATATAAAACCACTTCGCAAATGTGAAACTGTTAAACCTACTAATGAAAGTACAAATACTGATTTTACTTCCTTAACCTCTCAAACTTATCAAAGCAGTGCACAACTTTGGAGTTCATCTGGTTTGATCCTCAGCTATTCTTTCTTCCCCATATTTGATCCTTAACCAAGACAACTTTCCTCCATCTCTCGCCACATTACCTTACTCTGAATCTTTCTCACACCAAATGCCACCGAAAACCTCACCCAGACTTTTGGCACCTCCATCCTTGATTATACAAACACATTCCTTGCCAGTTTTCCCAGTTCCACCATTCACAAATTCTCTATATAGTCAATGTATATTATAAATGATACTTCAACCAGTTGTAGACTCCTTTCAAGAAAATATTGTATCCTACTCTAATGTCCGCTTCAAATTAAATTTTTTTAAATTCTTAGTATGACATTTTATTTCCTTGCTGCAGAAATAAGTCATATTCTGCAAAAGTCAGATCAAAGGGAATACAAAAAGAAACAATTTTCAAAGAAACTTAAAACTAGTCAGTTCATGTGCAGCTAAATGTCACTTTTCTATATAAAATACAAACTCAAAGGGATTTTCTCCGGTTTTGGAAAAGGCTTCTAAGTCACGATATAATTTACAAAACAAGAACACAGTGCCATCTGGTGATAAATAAACGAACAGCAAATTTAAAAACTGTTGACGGAATTTGAAATAGATCCAAGTGTTGGAGACAGGACACCCAATTTTGTTTTCCAATTGTACTAAGATAATCTACTGTTGCCTTGTGCACATTATTTGCCCTTGTTTAAGTTTTTGAACATAGATTTTAAATAGTTAATCTGGTATTACTTTATTTTATGAATGACTAAAGACAAATGTATTTATTAATCATAAAAACTCTGAAAAAAACATTTGCAACTTCAATGCTCTTGAAACAAGCTGAATCTGCTCACTATGGCAACTATTGCACAAACGTTAGCCTCTCCATAAATAAGCAAATAAGAGAAGCATAGACAAAGAAAAAAAACTTGTGTATTCTACACAACATATGTGAAAGCTTCAAATTTTTGGTGTAATTTAACATATGGCAACTTTCTTTGCAAAGTCACTCAAAACAAAGCCAAACCTAAAAGCACTATTAACTAAGATACCAGCATTAACCTGTGTGTACTGAAGAATTTTGTTGTATTATCTGCACATAAACTTAACAACTAGGGCATTACGGGAATGTACTTTTGCTGCAAGGAATGGACTGTAGACCGATGAAACTTTGTTGACTACAGTACATGCTGTTGTACTGCTGATTTTTGCCTACAAGTGAAATTTGGTTGATTGTATTGTATGTACCATGTATTTTTGGTAACCTTGCTAGAATTGAGTAATCTCTGTCTATTTATCTGATGGCATTGCTTTTATCTGGTGCAGTTATGTAGAAAAAGGACTAAGTAACCAGATGGTCTTGGTATGTAGAAATGGGTAGGTGGAATGTTCTTGAGGTCTCAAAAACAGGATGTAGCAATGAGGGGGTGACCAATACAAGTTAATTGAACTCAATTGAATGGTAATGACAAATTGAAGGAACAATGAACAAGAGGTCGGGAAAACTTCTGTGTTCTTGTGTACAACAATCAGGCCCTATATAACCTGAAATCATAACAGATCTGGCATTAAAGATAAAGATAAAAGAAGCTCTGCGTCGCTAGAATGGTAACTGTATCTTTCCTGTAATCATTAGTACCATATTTATTTGTGGACAAATAAATGTTATCTCTGTGAGCTTGACTATTTTGGTGTCTAAACCAACCGACTGTCAAGTCAGCAATATGTATACTTTCACCATACATGCTAACATTCTTCACTTCATGCTCTTCATTTCTCTTAAGCATCTGCATGAGTGAATATATTAGTCAAATAGGCGAGTAAGTGTAACATTCTGAACATTTGTCCTACAATTGTAAATCTTAAAATGAACTGGTCCAAGATATTCAGTTTAGTGTAGAGTCAAAAGCTAAAATCAGCAGTAACTTACCTACAATAAAAAAATCCACTGAGTGATGTAGCTTTCATAACAGTTCCACAACAGACTTTCCTGAAACATGGAACCATATCTAGCACTAATTTGTAAACTTAAGGCCAACTGAAGAACAAACTACAATTAATGCAAGATTGTCTACAATAGTTTACATCCGGTAAGTGGTTCTTTGCAACTGACCACTTACAGAAATATTTCCCTTGTGATTAATACAAAATTTATACTGCAGCGGATGTCTGATTGGATTTTTGAAATCTCCTGAGGAGGTTTCAGTCACAAGACTGAATAACTTAAATGTTAAACTTCAATCTTTACAGCAGTTTAACATCTAGCAGTGTAAACCCAACAGATTAAACAGGACATATTGGAACAAAATAATATATTCACTGGCCATTTTATGATCTTTATATCTTCCTTTCATTGAGCTTTAATTGAGAACAATGTATTGTCAGCAAAAAAATATTAAAAGTGTCTTCTATGGACATCAAAGCCTGTTTTTATTCTTGCAATTTAGCATCTCATACTATTTACCCATTTCGATTAAACTTCAAAGTAACTATACATTATATTTTTCACTGGTGAACAGTGTTTATAATATCACAAATGCCAGTTAATTGTAAATAGAAAATGAACAAGCCATTCTTCTACTTCAGCCAATGTGGGTTTTCAAACAATTATCAATGTTCTCATTATGCCAGATTTCAATTCTTCACAATCTTAGAAAACAATTATTTTTCAGTTTAGAAATCTATCCTCAAAGAAAGTTGATAAAAACAGCAACCCCAACTATGATGCATCTACAAAGCACATTTATTGGTTACAATGTGACTGAGGACACCAAATTAACAGGCTGGCCATAGGCCAAAATGCATAATTTCAGCACACATCTTGATTTCCTCTGCATATGTAGTTATGAAATGCATTTCTTCATGGTCAATGATAGGCCCACTGACAGAAATGTAACTGAACTGAAATGGAAAGCTCACGTGATACGACTGGCAAGGCTAATATTGGCAAGACAACAAGGCACTCTCTTTTTAAACAATATAAATCACTAACCAAACAAATGATATTCCTATATACTACCTGTAGGTACACACTCATTTCTTTCTTGCTTGCCTGCCACTTTACCAAGTTTATATTGATTTTTTTTAAAAAAATGAACATGTAATCTAACCACCTGTGGTTTGGGGTGAAGGATGACAAATGCTCAGCTGAGATTCTTACACCTGATTATCCCAGTGACCCTACAATTTCCTGTTATGAGGTTATGTGCCGATGTATTGGTCCAAAGTACAGCTGAGTTGTTTTTCCCTGATTTTAATGTGATAGTTGGTCGCATTTCCTGATGCAGAAAAGCATTTTATATAACCTTCGGACCGCACAGTTCTTGAAGCTAAGGGTGGAATGGTCCCAGGAAAGAATTTCTACATTCTTTGAAAAAATTAAGTTCTAAATTAACGACACTCCAGGGACATTTCAAATTATCGCCTACAAGCCATTTATTCATGGTATATTGACACTGGGATGGACCTGTTTTAACCTTTCCCGTGTACTGCTTTTCCATACTGCAACCACCGCCATCGATTACCTCTCCAGAAATAGGCAGCGGCAACACAGAAAGAATACAAAAGGGAAACAATAAGTTTGATAGAGGCCTTCTTTTATTTTGAGGTCGCACTACAGATTTTCTGTAAGAAAGCAATGCAGAAATTGTAGATAAGCTCTTACCATCTTTTAAAGTTTCCTGTGTTAGACCTCTTCCATAGCACTGGTCATATGCCACATAATTATCAGATGTCAACTGGTAGACCTGGAGGATAAATTTAAATTAGGATTTGTGTGCGAAAATCTACCTTCACGTAACAAGGACTGTTAATTATTCACTATTTATACAAAAGGCAGAATTTTATTGTTGATAGTATCTCAAAGTTAATCTCCCTACACAATGATGGACAAAAATCATTCAAAACATTCATGAATCTTTCAACATCAAACAGTATAATCTTATTTTTTTGTGCGATTGAAGTATCAGCACAAGTAATTCAAATTCACACATAAGAGTGATGCACTGGCAATATTCACTGTTTTGGACACCGTCTGGCTCAAGCAACTTAAATTGCAGTCAGAAGCAATAGCTTGTAAGCATCGTCATGGCATACATCAAAATACGATTTGAAATAACCCTAAACAAAAGGCAAAATGCTGCAGATATTGGAAATCTGAAATTGAAAACAGAAGTCGCTGGAAACACTCAGCATGTCAGGCAGCATCTATCGAGAAAGGAAAGTGAGTTAACGTTCCAGGTCAATGACCCCTTCTCTGTTTGTCTTTATTAACTGCTCCCTTCCAACATCCCCCAGTTTTAATGAAAGGTCAATCGATCTGAAACGTTAACTCACTTTCCTCTCTCAATAGATGTTGCCTGACCTGCTAAGTGTTCCCAGCAACTTTGGTTTTTATGTAAAATAACCCTACCCAATTCAACGCCATCTTCAGTTTTTGTGTGTGAACGAGCAAATACCTCGACTGGACCACAATCAAAAATCCTATCACTTGCTGAGGCGTTACAAAAAGAAAGTTGCAGATTTGTATCCATGATTTCCCCAACATTAAGACAAAGTACTCAAAACTTTATAGGTTCATGCATGTGCAATGTTCTTATAACTAGAAATATAGAGCTAAATTTACACTGGCAATGTATTAGGCGATCAATATAGTCTTAAAAAGTTAATGAAGACAAAAAACAAGGTTTTAAAAATTTACTGGTTGATCTTTGAAATGGGAATAGCACAAGGCCTTCTCCCACTGGAAATCAAAATGCATGAGCAACTTTAAAATAAAAAGGCACCATGGAGGCAGATTTCTTGTAACTGCTCAGTTCAGTGAATGTTAGTTCTAATGTATCTGTCCACATACTGCATGTAAGAAGGAGCATGTTGCAAAAATACTATGCTGGGCCTCAGAATTTTTTCTTGTGACAGTTTACATAAATGAATTTCATACCAGCAATAAACAATTCAAAATGTTTAGTGTCTCAACTATTCTGAGAGAACTATACATTGTAAATTTGCAAAATAGTACTTATAACAAGTCATATGAGATTTAGACTTTCATAAACTAAAACCAAAGCTGAATTCTTAAATTATGATGCAAGGCTGTAAATCAACACAACACTCCACATTTCAGTGACATTATTAATTAACACATTCTTTAAAAGTAAAGATATAGGTTACTGTGGCAATACACTAGATTCAGATAGACATTTGGAATTATTGACAATTATGTAAGACTGCAAGTTTCATGAAAGAAACATGAAGTATGAGATTGTTCAGAGAATCTGAACATTTAATAAGTTCAATTTTGTAATATTGCTTTCAATTCCTTTATAATTACTCCATCATAATCAGATCTGCAGCAAAATGGACTTAAATGCAAGACATTTTTGTTTTATAGCCATCGAGCATTCAGTATTTCATTACTTCATTATGTGTACTAACATTGACCCCTTCGAATTAAATCGTCTTACAAAATCTACATAATATTGCACAGATTTCATCCCCTTTCTGTAACAAGGGCCAGCATCTGAAAACAACCTTCTTCCTTCTGGTTCCTTCTGCTTTTTCTTTTTTTTAAGGAGGACTATATGAACAAAAAATTGAATTGAAAGCACAAACAAGAAATACAAAGGCTGCAGGAATAAAATCTAGAAACATAGCCAGAGGTAGGTTATGACATTTTAAACTTCTGGTGAAATAACACAAGACAAAGGGTGGTATAGCTGTGAGATAGCCGTGGAGGTCATTCAGACTAATTTGAAGCCTTCAGAGTTGGCAGACAAAACTTTCACAACATTTATTGCTAAACGATACATGCCAAGTAATGCATCTTCCAGTATCCATGTGGAGTGTGGCAATATAGATTATCGTTACTTGAAAGTGCCTATGTGGCAATCTTAACGTACCTGGCATTTACTTGTCAGAAAATAATTTTACCCATAAATATATTTTTCTCTACTGGATTTTTCCATGGAAAGATGCAACCTAGAGAAGGATGAAGCACACTAACTGTCAAAATATTACCTGAATCCTGCTGTATCTCACCAAGGTACCTCGTAGAAGGCTTTCTTTACCTTCTGAAATCTGCTTTTGAAAGCTATGCTTTTTCTGACAACTTAAGTGTTGTTCAGACTTCACTTAGCTGTATGATTAAAGGCAAACTATTTTGAAATTTAAAAAGTGATACACTAAAATAGTTACCCCCAACCCACCCTAAAGGTACCAAGTTGTGCTGCAGTACAGTTCCAAAGCACAGAGTTCCCTCCGGTAACTGTCCCTCATATACATTTTTCATGCATGCACTCAGACAGTGGGGGTTAGTGGGCTATTCAACTGTGGTTAATATCAGGAACCCTGGTTAATTCTCTTTTTCCAAAAAGATGGGTGATGAATGAACTCAATTGTAGCAATTATTTGAACTATGTACAACATTTAATATCACAAATTTGCATTCTCACCCGCACGAAACTACGCTCCCCGATCACCCCAGTCATTGCCAGACTGCACTGGCTGCCTATCCCAGAGGATCGACTTCAAGATCCTCACCTTCGTATTCAAGTCCCTGCACTCCTCTGCACCCCCTACCTCTCTGACCTCCTCTCTCCTCAAAACAGCACCCATTGCCTTCGTTTCTCCAGGTCTGGCCTCCTCCTTGTCCCCTGAGTCCTCCGCTCCATCCTCAGCGGCCGTGCCTTCAGCCACTATTCCCCGAGGCTCTAGAACTGCCTTCCTCACTCCCTTCACCTCGCTCCCTCCCCTCCCATTTTCAGGTCTCTGCTGAAGACCTTTCTTTTCGACTGCACCTTTGGTCACCTTCCTCCCCCCGGCTCGGCCCCGGGATCCGTTACTGTAAAGCGCTCTGAGACGCCGTCCGGCGTGGAGGGTGCTATATAAATCCAAGTTGTTGTTGTTATCCCAAATGTTTGCATACAGATTTAAATGTACATGCGTTTTAATGATTGTGTTTAAAACATATGGGTGGCAGGCAAAGTTACTAAGAACTGTCAGTTCTCAGCAGGCCATGCTGCCACAGGGGAGAGCCACGTCCTTCACATCACACCTCACAAAAGTCTGCTGAAAAAACAGCAATCTTTGCAGGAGCAGGTCAAACTGGAATAGAGATTTTCAGCATCTTTGATCTGTTTATTTAAAGAAAATAGAATTCTTTCAGCTCATCTACTATGAGTTGTAGGATTAATCAACATTTCCTCACTTTTTCCTTTCCTCACTTTGAACATTCATTATTCACTCCTGCTTGTAACAGCTACAACCCAAGCTCGGTGCAACAAATACCATTATTGATTAGTTTTACTTTTCACTTTCAGAATTTGTTGCAGGACAAACCCTACTTTCATTAGAAATGAAGCAGCTAAAACATATTACCATTTCAAAGGGATGATATTTTCAATCTACACAAAAAGCCAGAATGGAATCCATTCTGAGTTTAACTTTGTGAGTCAATCAGAAAAGAGCAATATTTAGACAATATTCAGTGTCATGGTTACTGTACTTGTGGTTCTTACAGAATTATTGGTTTAAGTTAAACTTAGTACCAAAGATTTCTCGTTCAGCTGCTACAATAGGAAAATAGGAACAGGAGTAGGCCATTCAGCACCTCGAGCTTGTTCTGCCATTCTGTAAGATCAAGGCTGATCTGTACCTCAACTCCAATTATCCACCCTTAGATATCTGGCAGGCTCTGTTCACAGCAGTCTTGCCTCAGGGTCAGAAAGTTTCAAGTCTCACATCAGTTGTGGGTTCAAGTACCAGATAAAATTTCAAGACTTACTGCAGAACCACTCTATGTGGGTGATTTGCAATAAGGCATGTTCCCTTGCTATCAGGTATTGATAGCAAATACCTATGAAGGCTTTGAAATGCTTACATATTTTTATTAAAAAATCATGACTTCAAATACATTTCTTCACATGGACTAGAGGGATAAATATGGCAAAATGTAACAAACTTAAAATACAAAGCAATAAAGTGCAGTTTTGTGAGATTTCTTTAATCTCAATTGTCTACTTGGATAATGTGATTAGTCTGTGAATTTAACCGGTTAAAATCAAATGGTATAAAATAAAAAGTCCAATTATTAACATCTATATGTTCACATTTAAGTACTGAGGTCCAGCAAAAATTATATAGGACAATAACAAATTAATGTTCACAAAACATACAAATTAATTTTGCTGGCTCTATTTGCAAGATAATAATTACAGATTATTTTTACTGCATTATGGAGTAATCTGTGGGAAAAGTCCTTCTATCATCCTTTAAAAAAAAAGAGACAAGTGGCTTCTTCAGGAAACACAGAAGAGACAAAAAAGACGGTTAAAAGAAAATAACTATCTGTAAACATGGATCAAAAAACATATCTCCAAACATATATGCATCAGGAAACAGCAGTTTTTTTTTATATAAACCATACATCTTCCCAAATTTAGCGTGGATAACACTTACCCTCATGCCAAGCAATAAGAAACCAATTTCTTCCATTAGAGGGTATTTGCTGATCTGTTGCTGTATCTTCTCAGCACAAGCGTCAGGGTCATAGCTCTTTTTCCCTATTTTCACATCCATGATGCATGGCTTGTTGAACTTGCGTGTCACATCTTCCAGTTTAAGGTACAATTCTGATAAATGTAAAGGAGCAAACTCAGGAGAATTTAAAATGAGAGCACTTCTATGTTTACTTAATTTTTGATAGAAAGGAATAAGTATTACACAACATTTAACAGATTATTTTACCAGACTGCCAACTCAAAATAAACCTTGAACATTAAAATTACTCTTTTTTTACTGTTTTTAGAAGGCATGTTGTATAACAAGCTATTTGATATTAAAACCTAACATTTAACACAACTCTGTGCATGCATTTAACTGCGTGTATGCAGAATTTTCTCAGTCCTTGGTGAGTCATTGGGAGCAACAAATTGAAATCAGGCTTCCTGCAATTCAACCAAAGTATAAAATCAACAACAACTGATTTAAAGGAAAACAAAACCAGACATGGAAATATTTTTGAAAGTTAAAAATAAAGAAACAAGAAAAAATACACCTATGTTGGAATGATTAATATAAAAGTGATAATGTACTTTATACACAGGTACCATAGACAGATTTGAAGCAAAAACAATTTCGGAGAACTACAAGGAAGAATACTAGAATTTTTTCAGTCTCACTTGTTTTATCAAAATTGACTAACACCAACCTACACCCACTTCTTTTGGAGAATAGTTGTCTCAAGAAAGACATTGGTAGGGCATATACAAGCATAAAAAGTATTTGTTAAATGGTTAACCTGACTTCTAAAATGCATTCACCACCACTTTCCTTGTTCCACCACCCATAAGCTTCATCTGATAAAAATCTTCACTGCCCACACCAAACTCTGCATGTCCTATTTCGGCTCTTCTGGTTCCCCATCTCCCAACAAATCAACATCAAGGTCCTCACCCTCATTTATTATTCCCTTCAAGCCAAAGCACCTCACCTCAGAGCTTCACCACTTCATAAAATAGGCAAGGTTCTCACCAAAAGTTAATGTGAGATTACAGAACTGAAATCTCTTTCAAATGCTATTCCATTAGGGGGGTCATTTTAGTTTATTAAAAGTTCTTGATTTTTTAATTAAACAATAGCTGATTGTTACTACTGTAGTTTGAATAAACCATTTTTGTTACTTTACTATAGGCAACTATTGGTGCCAATATTTATTGTTACCATTAGTGTAAAACACCACAAAGCTAGAATGTAACACATTTTGGAAATGTATACAGAATATGATGATGAGTTTAATGAAAAGGATACCATTAGGTGCAGCAGTTGGTGTCCAGGTACCAAGGAACTTGGGCAAAAATTGTTGTAGTTCTAAGAACACATGATCATGACACAATGAACCAAATACCTGAAAAAAGAAGGAAAACTCAGTTTAAAAAATATTCAAAATATACAATTAGATGTGATGTGAAGCAGATATTCATATTAAAAACAGAATCGAAAGCTGGAAGTTGGGCACCACCAAAACATCTCAGCATGCATAATTGTTTCTAAGCTACAAGTCTTTTTTTTTTCCGGGAACGAACAACAACAATAAGAATCCCAACATTTGATATAAAGCCTTTCACATTAGGAGGACGTCTCAAAGCTCTTCACAGGATACTGTAATTTAAAGCAGAGTGACTGTATTTTGTGGGCAAATGGTGCAGCCAATTTAAGAACAGCAAAGCCCACAAACAGCCATCAAGTGAGTGACCAATTTTATTTGGAGGATTATTGACCAGGATACCAGGAGAACTTCCATTCTCTTTCAACAGTGCCATGTGATCATTAAGTCCATTTGAGAAGGCAGCAGGACCATGATTTTAACATCTTTTCCAAAGGAAGCACCTCTGGGAGCATTCCAGCACTGAATTGGAGTGACATGCTGGGCTGTGAGTTCAAAGTCCTGACAGGAGGCATTTGTGCAATGAAATACTTCCTGGTATCTGTTCTAAAATGATCAACCTTGACTGTTCTGGCACAAGCAAATCAAACAGCCAGATAACCTAGATTCTTGAAACCAGATTTAACTAGATTGTTTAAGTGTAAAGCAGCTCTCAAAAGCTTTCTCATCAGTACCCAGTGCAATCTCTGTTTTTCTGCAATCCCCCTGGTCAAATTTGAAGTAATTTTCCTTGCTTGTTGCAGTGTTTCATTCAGCATCAGGTTGCAAAACAAACACCCCATGGGGGAAAAAAATCTGGTAGTTCTGGTGAAACAATACCGCTTACTCAGCTGACAATGTAGATAGCCGATTACGTCCACCATTATTAGTGGCTTAAAGTTAACAGGCATCTAACACGTCACAATGGGTGGATTGTTTGAATGTTATTTCCCTTTATAGCCTTTGAAGAACAAAACACACAAAGCCTCACTCAGGGAAAACAAAATTCACATCAGGAGGCAACAGCCAAAATATTTCTCTCTGGAACTTAAACACAAAATAGTGTGTTATGCAACCAAAAAAAGCCAAATAAACAGGCAAACAACAAATAAAACCCCCCAAATTTCCAATGATCTAGTAAATGTTGACCACAAAACAAAGAAACACTTTATGGGCAATTAAGCACAAATGAAGCCTATTAACAAGAACAGGGATCTGCTGACAGATTAGAATGAACTCAGTGTGTCTGTATAATGATTTTATTGCATAATGAGAAAATGCTGTGAAACTGCCTCCTGAACTCTGGCATGGGACTATTTACTATTCTTCCACTTCACTGAAACTTCTATACATGTATAATATTCAACATGATTACACCATAATCATCTCTGCACTACATTGTGAAAGGTTAAACGTAGTGCTACTCATCACTGCCCGTTAGCATTATGGCACATCACATTGCTGCTCCTTTTTGATAAGACCTGGCCTTTGTAATCTACTTTCTTCAGGTTCATGCATTGTAATAATGACTGACAATAAAATAGTATGGTTAAACTGCACTCCAACTTCCATGATGTACAATATGTACAGTACCCATGTCATTCTAGAAACTATTGAATTGGTTCACTGGGAGAATTAGTGAATGAGAAAGAAGGGTTAAAAGAAAGTACTTTTTAAATCTCCAACCCACATCAATGTGACTAACAAATTTATGTATGCAAATTTGGGCAACTATTCTTTTCTCCATCCCTCCAAAGGAAAACATTGTGCCTCTCTATGGTGACCCACTACTTACCCTATAAGACTAGGAAGTCATCATGTGAGGCACTGTAGTTATAATAATCCTTGCATTTGATATTGCGTCTTATCACGTCTTCTAAACATCTCAAAGCGCTTCACAGAATATACTGTAAATTGAATTGATTGTATGTTCTGTGGGCGAAACGCGGCAGCCAATTATGAACTCCATTGCAACTCTTCAGAAGAGGGCAATTAATCATTCTTTTCCTGTTGTCACAGTTTGATTAAATTTAACAAGAATAAATATAGGGAATGGGTTGGTCATGTCCAATGATGCAACATATTCATGTACAAACATGCCACATTGCAGAGTGACAAGATGCAAGTTCATTCTTGCAGCTCTTCCAACAACTACATATATCTGTGCAACAGTGGAAGCAACTTAGTAAAATATCAGTTTGAATGCCACATTAAAATATTCAGATAACTTTGAAACAAGTTTACAGATGCATACCATACAGACTGTTTAATTATGAGTCAGTGCAGAATTCAACTGAACTAATATGCAATAGTTACTACTTCTTGCAAGTGACAAGCAAGGGAAGAAGGGGACCATGGAGGTGACCGTAAACTCAGTCAATGATGCAGATTTAAAAATATAAATGTGTGACAAAAGAGTAGAGGACAAGGACATAATTGTTGAAGACTCACATATCAATAATGGCTTAGAAGAGGTTGGGGGGTTGTGTAGCAGGCAAAGGTTAGCCAAGCAGAGGGGGCAAGCAGAAAGCTGAGGTAGGACAAGATCTCAGAGTTAGGGAGGTGCTTGGGCATGAAAGGATTCATGGGTGAGAAACTTGAAGATGATCTTTTGGGAGACAGAGAGCCATACAAGGAATGGGCACTGAGCGCACAGTTTATTGCAGATGAGTTTGTTGGCAGCTGAGTTTTAGTTTTGGAACTGGGGAGGCCAGCAAGGAGTGCATTTGATAAGTTGAGTCAGGAGATAAAGGTGTGAATCAGGATTTTGGCCGAAATTCATATGATGGGGAGGAGATGGGAAGAATGGGGAAAAGCGGTGAAGGTACAAAATAGATTCAAGTTCTAGAATTCTGCTTGAATAGAATTGGGGATTTGGAAGTGTATATATGAAGAATCTTCCACCAGAAGATAAAGATGGGTGAGGTTAGCTCATGATGGGGTAAATGTGTGCATGTTCTGTGAAAGTTGGCAAAATGGCTTTTTTGTTCCTATTCCATGCTCTCTTACGTTGTGTTTAATCATTATATTCCTTACTGGAACAATGCTCATCATCTCTCTCTCACTAACTATACTGCAGCAAAATTCTACCACAGCTTTCACAAATGATTTGTGTTTCTATGAAGTTAAAAAATATTCTACTGGTCCAAGATTTAGAACTCATTAACATGGTCAAATGCAGGTAAGAAATATTAAATCTATTTTTTGGAAGGAAAACAGCAAGGAAAAACAGCAAATATTCAAGTCAAAACAAAGTGGAACTAAGGACACCAATAATAATAATAATAATAAAAATGTAGATGAAGACCCTTTTCTGATTAAAGAACTTCATTGACTTTAGAAACAGGCACATCATCAATTTGCAAATCCTTCACTTATGAAGTAATTAGAAAAAACAATGAACCTTGAGGTGAAAGTCCCAAATGAGAACATGTTTTAATTAAATTGCCATGTGCTTAAAAGGGCATCGCGGTTCAAGATAAATCTGTGTTCATAATAAATTGATCTTTGAGACAAAATGTAAGTGTGAAATACTGTACTGAATTCTGCATTTTGTGAAAAAAGCAACCTTGCCAAGCTGCTTTTTGGCACCATATGGAATCTCCTGCGCCAGCAACAGCATTACTTAATTCACTCCATTTGCATTGTATGTTGTTTTCGTAGCAGACAGATAATAGTATTAAAGCGTACATATACAAAATTCCACAAAATCTCTCTTGTGAAACAGATTACTTTCCAGGACTTCTGTTCTATTCTTGATTATACTTTGCTTTCTACACTCCTGTAGCATATTGCATTTCCGTTTCAGAAAGCTATGTACCACTATATATATATCCAGCCTATTATTGTGCATCTTATTATTGCACTAATTCCCCTTCCCTGGTTTCATCATTGTTTTTATCAAAATACAATGACATCTGCCACTGTCAGCTGAATTGGATGCTTCCAATTTACCTAGATGTACAATCATTGTGAATCACAGCAGAGATCCCTGAGGAATCCCAGAAGTCCAATGTTACATTCTCTTTGCTTCCTCTGATTCAATCAATCTCAGATCCACTTCAAAGTTCTGACCCATCCCATATTTTTTAAACCAATCAGTGGAGCACCATCTTTCTAAAAGCCAAAATGCATTGAATCGACTGAGTCTCCCTTGTCCATCACATCAACCATATTGGAATCACTATCTATCATATATTGATGCAGCACATTAGTTACAGCAACTGTGCATAAATAGATTATATATAGATTTAGGTTTATAGTGAGGTGGAGAATAGATTTCACCTTGCATAATTTTCTATTCAAAACAGCAATTACCATATTGTAGAAATTTAACTCTCTGGGCCCACGAGGAGGGGGTTGTAACTGTTTCAGGACTGTGCCGTCTGGATGCTGCAATATACCTAGGAGAGGACAAATAGCAATGAATTTCTACAAACCTCTTCACTATGTATTTTTATTGCAAACTAATGTGCCCTCCTTAAAAAGATCAATTTTATCCTGCACATGTAGCTAGCTGGCTAAATATGAGGATTGGAATTTGCCCAAATTCTTGATCATAAAAAAACTATAAAATACTTAAACACAATTTTCTTTTTTGGTTCAATATACACCTTGTCAATTTTTTATCAACAGAAAATTCTCAAGACAGAACCTTCATACTGAAGTAAAAACAAATTAAACATAATTTTTCTATTAGAAAAAAATCTCAAAATGTCTTTAGCATTATGATTCACTCTGCTTCATCGGATTGATACATGTGGCTCCAGTTTATCCTTTTAAATTTGAGAAATGCACAGAAGCAATTACTGTAAAAAGATATAACTCTGTCTCAATGCTTGGCAGATTCCCCAGTGAAACTATGAACAAGAACACAAACGGCTATTGACCCAAGGAGTGAATTTAATCAGCTGAAGTGCTGGTCATTCAATGTGAAAACTTAAAATGCTCTTCATAGGTGTAGATTATAAAATACATCTGAAGGATTGTTATCAGCCTTGAGAAAACCTTGCTGTTTATAATTCAAGAATCAATTACTATTGGTTCTTCAGGGAAAAAAACAGAATAGGGCTAAGATACAGGAATATAATTTGGGGAGGACTGAGTGGGAAACATGTCCAATTTTACAATGTTCAGTTCTTATCTTTGAATAGCCAACATGTTTGATAGTTTGAACTTCTTACTCACAGTATCATTGTGTCCAACAAGTATTCAAGGATTTAGGTGGGAAAATATTCTCTTTTGTCAAATGAAAAGTGCAAATTTTCCAACCATTGAATTGGTACACATCAACCTCTGCTCAAAGTCAAGTCCAACCAGCTCNAAAAAATTGAAGGGGATGGGGTGCAGAGAGAGATATCAGGGCGGGATAACAAAACAGGCACATGGACAACAGCCAAATCCTAATGTCATCTCCACCCCTGCATTTATTTTTCTTCCCCAGTAATCGATTGTGCTGAAGACGTTTACGGAAGAGAAAACCCTAAGCTTCAATGAAGTACAAATTAAGAAGTCCCTTGAAGCAACATATATCAAATTCAAAGGCAATCCTAAATTATTGCCCTAATCTCAACATAAACAAACACACTGTCATCTAAACATTGGCATTTTTCCTGCACCTTTCTGAACCTCAAATGGAAAACTGCTTAATCAGTAGGAAATAGGTTTTCTAAAATGATCTCCCACAGTAAAACTATGATTCCACCTCACCCAAAAGTGAAACAATTTTGACAATGTAATCAACAGGGTACATATTCAAACACTACTGCTAATATATCTTATGACGTTGTCAAAAAAACATATGTTTCCCAAGTTAATTTTAAAAAAGTAAACAGCTCTTATTTATTTCTAAATAAGTTTCAGTCCTTTCACTCCTAGAGCAAAGTTCAAATGTGTTGTAAAGAGAATTATATCTCTTCAGGCTCTAAAAATCCTACATAAAATGATCTTATATGAGCTTAAATAAGTGGATTCCTGTAGCTTAGTGGTTAGAGAACTCGCCTCTCAAATGACAAGACCCGGGCTTGATTCCCGGGCCAGGCAAAACGTTTGGCAAGTTTCCTTACTCCACACTCCTCCGATTACCTAGGAGAACATCAGAACCCGGTACTTCATTGATTGGCAAATCACTTTTCTGGGGGTAATAATCCCTTCAAAATAAATAAATAATACATAATAGTAACTTGGTCACACAATCCATGACTGTGGGACACTGCTGTGCGCTGCTGCACTTCTCCCACAAAATACACTTTACAGTATATTCTGTGAAGCACTTTGAGACATCTCAAAGACGTGATAAGGCGCTACATCAAATACAAGAATTATTATTATGCAAACTCAACCCATTCATGATGACCATGGATCCATAATACAAAATTGTTCATGATTCAAACATTCACAAATAAGGCTTGCATCAACGTCAATGCAATCATATTACAGTATACAAATGATAGCAACTCAAAGTAGCTGAAAGCACAAAACTATGCCAACAAAGCCTCAATCCCAACTTCACTGCACCTTCAGGTAGGTTGGACAGAGAGAGATTCAAGATACTGTATTACAGGACGTGGTATCCAACTTAGCATTTCTTATGAACCTCTGAGGGCAATATTTGTTCCAAGGAGAAAACCCTTAATTATCTAAGACGTTGTTCATAGTTGACGGTTTAACTCATCAAGATTTGGAGCGGAGACATGTCAAAACAAAAATTAAAAAGAGTTGGACAATACCAGCTAGGCATATATGACATTTGGCTATATTTTGCACTCTTCATCTGTTCAGTTACCATTTGTTTAGTCATTCAGTATTATATTCCACTCAATCCTGCAAAATAGGCAATGTTTCTAGACATAGTTATGTGGGAAAGAAGTGTACTCTGCTCATTTTCCCTTCCTTTCAGTAAGAATGTACATAAACTCTGCTCTCCTCACAGCACAACTAAGATTTTTAAAAAACTGCAGCATCACATCTTACCACGCAGAAAAATTACAAGTGTAAGGAGGAAAATAAATTGAGCATAGTAAGAGCTTACACAAATCTAATCATCAACATACCACTTGGAGTAGACATTAATCTATGCGCACTTGTTTATCTGGAGGCTTTATATTGAATCAAAACTTTAACTCAATGACAATTTGTGGTGTTCCCACAACAGCAGAATGCTTATTTAAAAAAAATACAAGTCTAGTCCAAGTATAGTTTAGGATTTACTTTCTATCCAGTTAATTTTCTTACATAATTCTATAAACGTCCTCTCTGAGATGCTTTTTCAATGCTACAAAACCCTAGTTTATATATTCCTCTTTCCTTACCACTCATCCCTCTTAATACTGAGTATTTGCCTCGTTACTCTCCTGTGTCACGCCTATTTATGTCACAGCACATTATAGATTCAGCACGACTTCTAGAGAATTCAATTTAGCTGATTTGGTAATGTAGCCCAGCATCTGTCTCACTTCACACATCACTGTCTTGAAGGAAGGAAATGCACTTCACCTCTTCCCCTAACCCTGAAATCAAAATATTGAATTGCTAGCCCTACCCATATTTACCTTTGGTCCATGGGTGGCTGCAACAAAGAGTGAAAAGGTAAACGAAAATGAGTCTTCATTCCTTCTCCAAAAGAATGAGAACCCAGCATCGTTAGGAGTCAGCATTACTGGCCTTTACATACCTTCCCCAGTAATCAAGGAACTCCAAGTTAGAAAATTGGTGTCACAGGTCAAGAAGAGCTACAAAAAAAATTCTGCTTTATTCTTTGAAAAAAAACACATGCCAAAAAAGGTTCCCTTGATAGCTTCGTTGTAAAAGCACTGCCAATTGTGAAATAGCCACAGAGATCAGTAGAGGTTGAATGAATCACCGTTCATTGCTAAGTTGCCCAATCTCAAGAAGGGCCACATTAAGGAAGGATATACAGTGCTCATTATTGCAAGCAACTGTGGGGGCCAAAATGGACCGTGGAATGATGATCAAGATTAAACATTAATCCACATTCTAATTCAGTGGAGCATAACAAGAACCAATAAAAGTAAAACAAAACAAAATAGTCCACATACAGCAACAGTCCCGCATTTAATGAGCAACTTCTGCCTTGGAAAGTATTAAGCTTCCCCCCCCCCCCACCCCCCCAGGTTTAAAACTTTGAGTTCCCCCCTTCAGCCTCTCTCTCTCTCTCTCCTTATAATAAATAAAAATACAGAAGATGAGGTGATACTTGACCTTTACTAAAGCCCCAAACCACCCACCTGAGGGTCCAATGAATGATCCCACAGAAGTCAAAGGTGCGAGAGGAAAGAGGTCAGAAGCTGAGTGTGTGTGTGTGTGTCGGGGGGGGGGGGGACTCTGGCCTCAGGGCGCGGCGCTACCTCCGTTGAGTACAGGTACCAGTTTGACTGAACGAGAGGCCGCCCCCACCTTCCTCCTCCTCCTCCTGTCGTGAAGGGTGTAAATAACGGCTTCAGTGGGGGAAGAGGTAGAGATGGCAGTTGGGGAGGAGGGCGCCGTGTGACAGCCCGAGGGAGGGAAGGAGCCGCCAATCGGTGCTGCGACGAGACAGCGGGGTGTTGGGGGGGGGGGGGGGGAGAGGGAGGGGAGTGGGGGAGAGGAGAGGGAGGGGAGTGGGGGAGTGGGGAGTGGGGGGGACGGCACTCACCGAGCTTGGACTTCCCATACTTGTGTCCGGCGACCTGGTGGCTCAGAGGTGTGCAGCCGTTCGGGAAGCGGTGCGGGCCGCCCGGGGTCACCGCGCCGCTCTCCATTGGCGCCCCTTCCCCCCCCACTTTACCTCCCCCTCCCCTCCTCTTCCCCCCCCCACACGCCTCCGAGCCTCAGGGCCAGAGCGGGGGCCGCCGCCTCCCGAGAGCCATGAACTTTCTCTGCCCGGAGCCTCGCGCTTCCGCCTCCCTCGCGTCGCAGCCACAGCTCGAGGCCCCGGAACTGACTGGAGCCGAACCCGTCAGCGCGCATGCGCCTGAGCCACCTCTCTCTCTCTCTCTCTTCCCCCCCCCCCCACCCCCCACTCTCTCGCCCACACAGCGCCTCCAGCGGCCGCTCACGTCCATCACACGGGCAGCAAAGTGAGAGCATCGGTGCCAGTGAGCGCGTTGGGTGTGTCTTGTGCTGAGTGATTAAAAACGGTGCCTAATTTTTTTATACTTTTAATGGAAACCCGCAAAACGTATTTTATTTTCCCCATTGAAGACCTCCTCTCACACAGTCTCGAAGCACTAACCTGAGTTGGCCACTCTGCTGACCAACAGGAGGCAACTCCTCATGTTGGGCTACTTCAAGGCAACCGTTTGGTTGACTTTTGGGCTGCACCCATTTTAATTTTTGTCATACCTTTTACCTTTTGGAGCTATGCACAAACGTCACATTTTGGGATTGATTCTAAACAGAGATAAACTTGTAGGTTCACACACACGCTCACGCGCGCGCGCGCCGCGCAGGACTATCTGATCTTTGAGAACTTGGTCACCAGGTTCAGGTCGGGTTTGTTCTGCCGGAGAGGCGAAATGCGGCACAAATTGTGCACGGCAGTGTCCCACAAACAGTTGTGGATTCAGTGACCAAATTATTATGTTTACTTTTTTGAAGGCATTATTAAGACCAGAAAAACGATCTGCCGATCGACTAACAACCGGCTTCCTACTCACTGCTAAGTAAACACGTATGTGGAGTAAGGAAACTTGCCCAATGTACGGTGCCCAAAACAGAACACAGTACCCGAGGTAGGTCTGACCAAGGCTTTGTAAAACTGAAGCATCAATTTTGTATTCCACCAAGTGAGTTTATACTTCATGTGAGCCAATCTCTCTCCTAACCCCCTCTCCTCAAACCCCTCTATTTTCTTCTTTTAAATCTATGCAGATATACGTGGATATAACACTTATTTCGCTTTCAGCNAAAAAAATTATGACAGCAGGCACCTTAGAGGACAGAAACAGGACAGGCGTTTGCAATCAAATCATGTGACTTGAATTATTGAGATGTGAAGTGGAATGAGATTAGATTTTACTTCACTGCAAGTCACAAGGGAATAGTGTAGTGTACATATACTATTAATGATTCATTCAAATAGCTGCAGCCGATTACAGGTCCAGACTGAAGTCTATTGTTTACCTAATCAGATTCCTGACTGAAAGTTACAAATTCTATAAAGTGCTTGACCCATTCGTAAATAAATATATCGTAGATTTAAAGAAAAATGTGGTTACAAATCATTCTCAGCATTGAATAGGAATTAGGGTTATGTTTATTCACATTTTTTAAGAAACTATATTATTGTTCAGTCTGTCCAAATTATAGACTTATTATAAACTTTGATTGACTGATTGCTGCAATTTGTGGTAAACCACAGAAAAATAGCCGCAGCTGACTTTGTAACTTGGGACAGAATGCCGTTGCAATGTTAATACCTCTGTAAGCAAATTTTGTGTGTGGCATCACATTGATGTATGTGCAGATTTATAACAAACAGTTCCACATGTTCTTTGAAAGTACAGACTGACATCAAGTCAGGGATGTTGCAGATCTATCAGTAATCCCCCCTGCTCGGGTCATGACCCAACTGTGCAGCGCCTTGGGACGTCCTCCTGACGTGAAAGGCGCTTTATAAATGGAATCTTCTTGTTGTTGTTGTTGTAATGTCACTTTTAGTTAATTGCACTAATGATAATGGCAGACCCCACTGGGAAATTCATTTTTTATGTGAAAATTTATGTTTATTCATTGCTTAAACAAGCTGAATGTAGGAGAGTTCATGGTCACCCACAACAAAATTTAGCAGCGATGTTCTTCAAGATTAAGTTTTCCTGCTAGTTTGCTAAGCCTAGGGCGAAGGAGATCCAATATCAAAGCAATGTGTTGAGAGGCCAATGAAACAATTAAAATATACAGTAAAATTCAATCAATGAAGGAATTTAATTGATTGTTATTAAATATTATTAAACCCCACTGTTTTTAAAGAAATAGGTCAACGAATCTCAAGTGTAGTACAAACAACTGGCCCAATATAAATCCTAGTTATCGCTACAGGAGCAATGGGGCATTGCTTATATTTTTATAGTAATTTGGAGCAGAAACCACTCCAGACTCAGTTCAAGAAGAGTGAATTCTCATGTAGATCTTTATCTTTTAATACAGTGCTGATTATTTCCAGCAGATGTCACTGTAATATTTCCTTTAAATGTTAATTTGGAAATTTCCAAAATTGTAATCAGCTTCCAGTTATGATTGTCACAAAACCTTACTTAATAATTTAAACTTGAAACATCAGTTTGGCTCAGATGGTAGCAGTCTCAAACATGACAGGCTCAAGTTCACAGTTTAGGGTGACTCCCCAAGAGATGCTGCCTTTTTGAGATGACAGCATAAACTGAGGTCCCACAGGCTTGTTCAAATGCAAGTTAAAGATCCCATGACAATATTTAAAAAGAAAATTTTCCCCTGTGTTCTGGCTAAAAAATCTCCAGATAATGTTGTCATTCGCTTGATGTTTGTGTGTGGCATTTGTTGTCTGCAAATCTGTTACAATATTTGCCGTCAGATAATCACTGCATGAGACAGTGATTCCTATGAAGAGTGTGTTTCAATGTTTTAGGTACTATATCAAATGATCTGCATTACCTTCACAAGGATTATGTAACTCCCAAGCATTTATTCAATTTTCCTCAAATTTATCAAAATAATGATCCATTTGTAAAGGATCATTTTTGAGATATTTGCGAGGTCTTCCCAACGTGAAAGGCGTTATATAAATGTAGTTTGTTATTGTTGTATTACTATTCAAATGTCATTTTACTATACATAAAAGGAAAAAACAATTATACAATGTAAATATAACTACATATATTTAACATAATACAGCAGTATATCAATGCAAAGGTAGCGTTTATACAATCATCAAGTGTCGGGATTTCAGAATATTGAAGCCTATTATTTGGCAACACAATTTTTATCCTTATTACTTTGTATCACAACTTGATGTACAGTAATTAATTAGCACAATATTACACAGGCACCTTTGCAATTGTTTGACTTTAACACAAATAAATCTCAGAATTTAGAAACAATTCTTGTGTTATGCTTCTCTTTTCTTGATAATCAGTGGGCCTACATTATCTCCAGTTTCGTCATTGTGTTTGGTGTGAGAGCCATCACACATCGGGAACTAAAATAAGAAAACAGAAAAGAAAGTTATGATTTACATTATATATTACGAGACCATTTCTTTGTCAAAAACATTGTTGCCAAAAAGAGCAATTTCTTTAAAATTGTCTAAATGCTCAAGAAGCCCCATGACATTTTGGATCATTTGCATCAATACCATTTTTTTCTTCAATGGAATTAAATTATTTCTTGACAGTTTCTTGGCTCACAAATCACCTACAGTTAACTATGCTAAGAGCAATCTAGTGACAGGTCTCTCAATCACTCTGAGTTGACGAGTCAAATGCAAAACAGCCTTTGGATAACTTTCTCATTTTTCCTTTGAAGTATTTCTATTTTATAGATGCTATTTATAATCTCCACCTACACTGCTAAAGTATTGTGTTACAACATTATAGAATGCATTATCAATATACCATTTGTAATTTATAATTAGGTTAGAATTAAATTTACATTTATTCGCAATATCAATTGAGCTTTTAGCACTTCAGAAAATATGGCCAAAACAAAATGGCTTGTTAGGAAATCAATTATGCATTTATTTGATTAGAATGTAAGTGTGCATACATGAGGGAAAAGGAAATAGAGGTACCGTCAATCCTGAATTCAAAAAGCACTCAGGAGACTGGTCCAAAGTGGCCTTTATATAAGAGCGGTCTCTGTGTAAGGGTTTGTTGGTGGATGAAGCAGGGCTGTCCATGGTGGTTAATAGGGGAAGGTTGCTTGAGCAGTTTTGACTGTATACGGGAGAGAGGATTTGGAGGGGTGGGACTCATGTGGAGTATAAACACCTGCACAAACTACTTGGGCTACATGACTGTTTTTTGTGCTGTAACGTACTCTGTAAATCCATATAGAAATCTGTAATGGCAGATGGAACTCTTATCCACAATAAGTCACTACGTATATATAGGTCTTTCTATGTTCACATGCCTCTCCAACCATTGTACTCAAGGTCAATAGCTGATGAAGCAAGAATAGTATAAACAAAAATAGTAATTCATACAATGGAAAGTTTTCTCTTTCCCAGGTTCTACAACCCTGTATTATTCTGGCTTAAAACATGACTAAATTCGCTGCAAGATTCATCATTAATCTTTTGGTTCATAATTTCTTGACCCTCGCCCACAAAATACAATCGAAATACAATTACAGTATATCCTGTGAAGCACTTTGAGATGTCTTAATACAATGAAATGCTATATCAAATGTAAGTATTATTATTATTATTGCCTTAGTCCTCAACGATTGATAAAATCACACCAATAGAAATGTGTCAAGAAAGTCAAATTATGCTTACCCGTTTAGATCGCCAGCATCTACAATATACAGCTTTGTCTCCTAGGTCTTCAATATCAAATGCATGTACTACTTTAGGATTATCTTTCTGGATGTCGAGGTTAACCAGCAATTTAGAGCCTTTGTCTTTTGAATATAATGTTTTGTAGGCCAAATAGCCAATGGCCGCTGCACCAACAGTCAGCGAGGCTGCTGCAACCCATTCTGTATCAGAAAATAACAAAAATCCAGAGATTTTAGATAAGAAACCTATTATAAATTCAGTCCATTCGGCTGATAATGTCAAACTATAATATACAATCAACTCACAATGTGGAGCAGTAGAATGTTTAAAAATATAAACGGATTGCATAATCCACAAAATCCACGGCAATTAATTTGGTAAAGCTTTCTGCACGATTGCTTTTAGATTATCAATTTACTCTGTACCACTTCCAAGTTGGAGCAACACTAAGTATGATTGGTGTTTCATTCTATTGTGGTATGAAGTACATTAACAACAAACTGTGTATTCTTATAGTGCCTTTCATATTGGGAGGATGTCACAAAGTGCCTCAGAGAGCAGTCTGGGATTCCCAAGTGTTTTCAATGTAAAGATGTTGTGCATTTTGTATTCTATCCCTCAACTAATGTAATACAATATTTCACTTGTATTTTTCAATGCAATCAAACATTGAGTTATAACTTATATACGATCTAGTTGCACTCTCCTCATTGCTTACTTAGTATTTTAGGATCATCAACAAAGTTGGAAATTGGTTTACAATATCTGGTTGTAATAAATTGTTGTAAAACATGCTGTTAAGTGTAAGAATCCAAACCGCTTGACAGTGTTTAATGCTTTTTAATATGAAGGGCCATTTTCATGCAACACATCTTTATCTATGACTTGTTTGTGCAGATATGTCAATTATGTAAATATTTACCTGGTCGATCAACCCAGACTAACTGCAAATAACAAAGGAGAATAATTGGCATGTGAGTCCAGGATTTCTGCAAACTAAGGTCAATGTTGACCAGATGAGTGAATGTTGGAAACTACAACTGTGGATAACTAACCTGGTTTGTGCATTGACTGAGTAGTGAAATTTGAACTCATTTAAATTTCAGGGAATCCAAAGTGGAAGGAATGAAAATTGGTAAGCACAACCGTGACGGTTGAATCAGTTCTTTGTCGTGTTCCACCACCATTGCAGAATAGAAAACACTGAAACATATTTTACCTGAACAAAACACGGATCGCCGTTCGCGCACATCCATGCAAAAAGAACGAGATTCAATAAGCTAACAAATACCATAAAGTCAATTCAGAGAATTGGGGCTTTAGGAACCACAAGTTGATCAGCAAGAAAAGCAAAAAAGATGCAGGTGAAAAGGTAAACGAGGGATTATTACAATTCATGTGATGCACCATTGCAGCACACGCCGACACTTAACCGCGGTATCTATGTCTCGCTTTATTCCTCTCGTAAACCGGACTTCGCAAAAAAGGAAAAAAAGAAAAAAAAACGTTTGGTCGATCAGTGACGGTCTAAAGTCTGGACACGTACAATAGGCTTTATCGTCACCTCGTTGCTCGGCGCTGCCGCATTTTCCAGCGCAGCCTCCGGTACGGACTTGACCAGAAATGTTTGGGCGGCGATCCTTTACCACAGATGTGTGTGACGGATCAGAGCCCTCGTCTCCGGGAGGGAAGGGGGGAGTGAGCGGCCTCTGAAGGTGACTCCTACTGCTGCACGGATTTTTTTTAAAAAAAACCGCTCGCCGTGACCTTCAGAGAACAAGTGCTCGGGACAGGGACAGAAAGGCGAGCGAGCGAGCGAGGGCACTATTCCATACCGCGGGACGCGTGGCTTCGAGAAATCGCAGCCATCGTTATGAACCATCCGCGAAAGCCGCCCTTTTCCAGTTAAAAAATAAAAAAAAATCCCATACCTTTGAACGCCGCACCGCTCACCATGACTGACTGCGCTGCTTTCCCGGTGGCGCACGAGCGCGCGCGACGCACAGCTCCCGGTCACGTGCTGAGGGGCGGGGGGCGGGGCGGAAGGCGGGGTCTGCTGACGTCACCGCCAGACGCCCTGACCGCCGGGAGCGGCGGCGTTGGTTTATCCGTGACTTTTTTTTTCGCCCCCAAATAAAACAAAACAAAACAAATAAATAAACTCACACACACACAAAAAAAAAAGGAAAGCTCTTAACCGAACCTGATGGCGCAGTGGGACGTGTCCGCCTCGCTGTCTTGTCTGTGTCAGCAGCTCCGTGAGTTCAAGCTCTCAAACGTTGGCGCTGGAGCTCACAGTGCAGACTGACCGACTGACTGACTGAGGCTCCAGAGCAGTGCTGGGGGGGGGTGGGGGGGCAACACTGCGCTGTTGAAGGCGCCATCATCAAGTAGGGGGGAAAAAAAATTTTTTTTTTTTTTCGAAAAAAATCCGATGGCAGTATTCCAAACGAGAAGGGCATCTTTCCCGGTGTCAGAGACCCAACGATGGTCCAGATAAATGTGTCCCGTTCGCAATGCCGGCCCTGGTGTTCGCGCCTTGGGGCGTCCTCCCGACGTGAAAGGCGCGATGCAAATGTAATCTTGTTGTTGTTGTTGTTGTTGTTCACAAATTGGTTGACCCGTTTGCCTACAGATACACTGAGACTACGTTGACAATTATGCGATTACCTGATATGTTTGGCGTTTGGGGCAATATGTAGTTATTTTACAATATAAAATCACCACCTATAAGAATAGCACTAAGCAATTTTAAATCCTTGGCTGTGCTGAGTTCTACTGGGGAAAGATGCTGCAATTAGCATCAGTGACTGGGTTCAGGGAGGGGAAATATAGCTCAGGTTTCTGATTTTGATGAAGATAGAATTGGGATGTGGTTGAAAAGCCTGTGTACACTCAGCATTAGGATTCAGATACGAATAATGACTCCTTGAGTGTAGTACCAGAGAATAGAACAACAAAAAAACACACACAAAATCACAAGGAAAATATAATCAAAAATGGCTTCAGAAATGGAGAAATAAGGAAGAGAAAATTGGTGATGACAGGTGAGTAGCTCAGGCAATTTTGATAATGACACATTTTCATCTGTGACTATCCACTTATTGTGAATATTTCAGTCGCAAACCCTATAACAACTAATTTTCCAAACTACCCAATTATACTATTAATTAAAACTTGTGATACAACAATCCTTGCTTGCATAAATTGTTTAGCGTTTCATCTCTTTGGTAAAATGGCAGCATCAGGTTACTTTGCAAAAGGAATGGGAAGTACAGACACACCACTTTTTTGAATGAAAATTATAACATTGTGCGCATTACTACAAGGAACATTACACCCCACACGAAGCATTCTTTGTTTACATGTGTTAAGGATACTAACTTGAAGGGGGAGGAGGTTAAAGAGAAGTTTGCAAACAACAGGAACAAATGGACCAAATACAGAGAGATCCAGAAGAATTGGGAATGACAAGTGGCAAATGTTATTTAATTGTACATCATTCCAATTTAGTAAGTTGTTGTAATGTGATCTGCTATCATGAAGTTCCAATCTTACTGTAGAGGTTTAAAGTATTATTGAAAGGTACGCTTAAAGCAAGTCTGAATGGACCTAAATAACATACTAAGCTCAAAAGATTCAATGCTCATTGTGTTCACAAGCAATCTTTGGAAACATTATCCATAAGTCTGTGAAGACAATTTTTTGTTTGCAATGACCATCACCTTCATTATGTGTTTAGACTGGGAGTACTAAGATCAGATGAAGAGCACATTTTGCTGCTGCTGATGGGAGATTTGTTTTATAAACATAATATATACTGGTTCGCATGTATCGTCTAGAGATTACATAGAACATTTATCAACTAGCAACAGCTTGAGCTTTATGGCTCAGTAGTGGAGTACTACAGCCAGCTCCAAATTCAACCCCTGGCATTTCCAGACATTTCGCTACTAAATATATTGAAGCTTTACAAAATAAGATTTTTAAAACATTTGTAACTCAGTTACATTTTTTTCAGTAGCATCACCACCCTAACAGTTCCAAGATGCAAAATTGTTAATCACTCCTTACTAAGTGTGACTATGCACTTAGACAAGTATGAGCTAATCAGAGAAAAGCAGCATGGAATTGTAAGTAACCTTGCGACGAGGTTAGGATATCAAGGGATACGAGGCAAGGGCAGGTAATTGGAGTTGAATACAGATCAGCCATGATTTTATAGAATGGCGGAACAGGCTCAAGGGGCTGAACTGCTTACTCCTGTTTCTATGTTCATCTGAAGAGTGAACAATGATCCCAAACCCATTCTTTTGCATATTGGTGGTCATATGCCACTGCAACCAAGCTCTATTCAAACAGTGAATATATTGCTAACAACACAATATAATACAATGCATCTATTTAAAACAGCTCTGCTTGGAACAACTAGAACATATTCTTGCTTCTCTAGAATACAGTATATAGTAATAATAATCCTTGCCTTTGAAATAGTGCTTTTCACATCTTCTACACATGTCAAAGCACTTCACAGAATATACTGTAAAGTAAATTGACTATATTTGTGGGCAAAATGCGGCAGCCAATTGCACACAGTAGTGTCCCACAAACAGTCATGGATTGGTGACCAAATTTATTTTATTTTTTTCTTGAGGGATTATTATAATAATATTTATAATCCTTGCATTTGATATAGCGCTTTTCATGTCTTCTAGATGTCTCAAAATGCTTCACAGAATATGCTATAAAGTGAATTGACTATATTTGTGGGCGAAACTCGGCAGCCAATTGCGCACAGCAGTGTCCCACAAACAGTCGTGGATTGAAAATGACCAATTTATTATTGCTGTTTTGGAGGGATTATTATTAGGTGTGTGGAGTAAGGAAACTTGCCCAAGGTTTCGCCCTGCTTGGAATTGAACCCAGTTGTCATGCTTGCAAGGTGAGCGCTCTAACCACTGAGCTACAGGACTCCATTATCAGGCATGTGGAGTAAGGAAACTTGCCCAAGGTTTTGTCCTGCCAGGAATCAAACCCAGGTCTCTCGCTTGCAAGGCAAGTGCTCCCCCACTCTGGAACTCCATCCCACGGTCCCTTTGCCTCGTTTCTTCCCTTGCCTCCACGGCTGGTCTCAAGACCCTTCCCTTCGATCGTGCCTTTGATCGCCCTCCCACCTCTCTGCCTTCCCTCACCCCTACACCACCGCTCCCCCATGCTCGGGCCCCGACCCCTGACCATTCAGTGCTTTGGGACGTCCTTCCAATGTTAAAGGCGCTCTATAAATGTAATTTTGTTGTTGTTGTACAGGACTCCTACATAGTACTGAGACACCATTTCCCTGATAGTAAACAGCTTGTTTTCCTCAAGCTTGATTTTTTTCTTATAAGTAAAGGTGTGGCCTAATCATGAGCACAGACCCAGCAGGAGACAGCTTGTGAGATTAAAGCAAGTCCTATCTGTAACAGCTGTCAATTCTCCAGGACCAAAGAGCCTCAACTCAACTCACCAATTAACAAGACCAATGTTATGAATCCAGAATAACACAGTTTTCCTCTCTCTCTGCAGCTCAATAAGCATTTAACTTTAACAAAGGAGCAGCCCACAAGTGTCGTGAATGCCTTTAATGCCCTGAACTTCTTGGGAACTGGAAAATATAACGCCAAAGAATGTGGGGTTAGTTTCGGGTTTTGCTCAGGTTGGCCTCTGAGGTTCCAGAGAGACGTTGTGAAGAACCTTTCCTGATAGCGTGGAGTAGATTGTGTCGGATTCACACGGAAGCCATGGACTCGTTGGACCGAATGGCCTTTTCTTAGTCTACGTTTTCTTCAGAGCAGTACCTGGAGACCGCCCACCAGAGGCGCTCTGTGGCGCCGAGCGACATGTGACAAAGGCTGCCCGTGATGCTTCAGGAAAGTTCGACAGCTCAATGACGTTAACGCACGCTCCAGGAGCGTGTCGGGAAGTGTAGTCCCGACACGCCGCCCCTCCATGCGACAGGCGGGAAACGAGGACTACACGCCCCGACGGGCAGCGGGGCCACGCGTGCGCAGTCTCCCTGGTTTCTTGTCAACGGTGAAGAGGAAAATCTCGTTAGGGTGCCGCTTGGGGAGAGTCAGTGCAGCCCGGCCGCCCGCCCGCCCGAGAGAGAGAGAGAGAGAACAGAGTGAGTGAGTGTAGCCTCCCGCATACCAACACTTCACTATGGCCTTGAAGAGGATAAACAAGGTAAGGTTTTTACCTGGAGGTTTATTTGAGAAGCAAACGTTGGCGCTCGGGGCCTAACAGCCAGTCCGCCTCCCTCCCTCCCTCCCTCCCCGGCCTCCCTCACCACAGCCGCTTCTCTCGCCTGTTTCGCGGCACCGCGTCCCCACGTCCGTTCCTTCGGGGGTGGCCCGAGGCCAAGGGAGTGAGACCGGTTCCTTGCGGCCGAGCCGACACTCTTCTCTCCCGGAGACCTTGTAGCTAAAAAAAAAATGGCATAATCCTGCGCACAGCGCACGGCGGTCGGCGGAGTTACTCGGCGCCCCCCCACCCCCGGGGCTTTCACAAAGACTGTCTGTCGTTAGCTCGGTTACGATCGACTCTGTCGCCCATCAGTCAGATAACAGCTAACCCGTTCTTCACATCTTCCTCACCGATGCTTTTATTTGGGCTGAAGGAAGGATTTTGATTTTTTTTGTTGAACCGAACGGCATCAATCGTTGCTGTAAGTTTGACGGCTATATCTGGAGTTCTTCGGCAACGCTCTGCTCTTGTCGACCTTTCTGACGAGAAACCTAAGATGGAGATTGTGTAACTAGTTGCTGCAAGAAACAAAACCATCCCTTTTCTCAGTGCCGCTTTCGGACACAAACGTGAAATGTTCTTATTGGTATTTTAGTACGTTTACAGGAATAAAACATTTCTACATTAGGAGTACAGAGACGTCGCTACGCCCAAGTCCAAATGTTTTGCGTTTATGTAGAATTTCTGGGATAAATAATTCTTGTTATATCAAATACAAGGATTATTATTTATTGCAGAAATTCTATGAATGATTAAGTACCATTACTTTGTGCACGTGTACTTTTGCGATTCTGTTAAGAGGAGATATTGAAAATCTTCAAATCTTTCGGGTTTCTTTTTTAATAATTTCTATTGTACCAATGTTAATTTCAATGCAGTGAAAAATGATTCCTGATATTGGTATGATGGCAAGGTCTCCTGGGGTTGGTTGAGGTTTATGGAGTATTATGCTTTAAATTGGTGTTAAAATGGTGAATATTTCAATTCACTTTACAGTATATTCTGTATACGCTTTGAGACGTCCAGGAGATGTAAAAAGCGCAATATCAAATGCAAGGATTATTTTTATATTTAAAATCAACAATCAATAGTTTGATGTGCAATTTCCATTGCTCTTTCTGCTACCATGTCAGGATTCGGACATAATAGCTCATCCTATGCTGGTTGGGAGGAGATCAATACTATCAAACGTATATGATTTTAAGCAGGAATATAGAAGGTGATGGCTTGACCACTGTTCTGAGCCAGCCGAGAGAGGAATGAGTGGTAAATCAGAGTTGGACATGGACAAAAAGGAGAGCTGAAAGAGATTACAAAGATAGAAAGGGGCAGGTTATGAAGGGGTTTGAAGGTCAGGCTGAGGATCTTGAACTCAATTTGCTGAGTTTCTGTCAGCGAGTACAGCAAGGATGAGGGAAGGTAATGAGTGTAGGAGATATTCCAAAAATATTTTTGTAAAATGTATATAATATTCTCATTTATGAACACTTTTTTATATTTTGTGTTGTAAAATCATTCAAGCATTTTCCACATCCAGTGGTTTACATGCCAACAATAAAATATAATATACAATATAATCTCCCCCACTGAAAAATTGCTTTGAAATAATCTTTACAAATGTAGGCTTTATAAATAGTGGTACACTCTTCTGTACAGTCTTTTTGTAAAGTAAATGAAAATGAGCTGCTAATTCTCTTCCTCTCCTCCCATTTTGTTATTATTTTAGATGTGTCTGTATTGTGTTTTCAAAAATGAAAAATACAATTTTTTATGTAAAAAAAACTCAAATGTCCTCGTGCAGATTCTTAAATCAGCTGGTACTGCCTTCAATTGATGTCCAGTTTTTATGATTCCAAATATTCAGACCAGGGTACTGTTGGGTGCAGTCATTTGGGACACTATCCAATCATCTGCTCGGACCCTATCCTAGCACTCAGGTTTGGATCTAACACAGATTCAATGCAAGTTGGATGAGTGGATGCCCATAGCATAAAACTTGTAAATTTGAACATCAGTTGTGAATAACTCCATCTGTAAAGTTTGGGAAAAATGAAAACTTAAAACATTCAGCCATGTGCAGTATATTATAGTCATATAGTGCTATTGTCTCAAAATCTTTTTTTTCTGTCTGCCTTTAGATGTAACTCATTACAGAGTAACTTTAATGCCTATATATTTTTTTCAAATCAATTTTGTTTGATTTTCAGAATATCGTTAGGATATGAAACGATTAAATAGTACAATGCTTAATATTGCCTTTATTAAAGCAATATCGCTCCCAAATATTGTATTGAAGTCTTAATTAATTGTAATGCAAATCTTGCAACTGCAGTTTAAAAAGGGCTGCGTTATTTTATGCTTGAACTATGCCTGAAAATGGTAGTTATCTAGTATTCTAAATCGTATTTTAGATATCTAGTTTTCTGGAATGAATATCTAGTAAATAGTTTCACTTGCTTTGTTGACAGTTGCTATGCTTACTGTTCAAAAAAGATGGTGTATATGATATTTATGCCAAAGGAATTCATGTTTTAAGCGGTTTCACGCTAAACTTGCAGTTGACATAATGACAATGATCTATGTGTTAAATTCTAAGCTCCATGAGCTGGCTTTTATATTATAAATGGGGAATCTTCTCCACTGTAGCAGGTCTTTCCTTTTTATCTAAGTCAGCTGGTATGGCCTGCTCACAGTCATTTTTGTCATTATGATTCACTGCCTGGGAAATGAGGTCAAAGCTACAATGCTGTAGCTTGATCCATTCATTTACATTTGAAATAGCATCTCTTACTCTAGTCAGATATTAATGTGGTACACAAGTCATTTTATTTGCATGTTTCTTAAGTGCAATGCTATGGGATTAAAGGTTTAAAAAAAATCAGCCTCAAGTAATACCACAGAATTGAAGAAATATTTTCCAATGTAGTGAATATATAAAGTAGACTCCCAACAAAAGCAGCCATTGTTATTCCTGCAGTGGTTAAAATTCGGTGTTAAGAATTGTTCCCAGCATGTTGTGTTAGTCCTATGCGAGTACTGTTTAGACTTGACAATCAAAGCTCTCTGCTGACAGACCTGGAGCATTCAACTTGAGTCTTGCAAAATACTCTTTCACTTTGTCACAACAGACTATCAATGTGGAGATTCTGCTTTTAATTTTGGGCCCTTCAACCTGTTCACCTCTCTGGACTTTCATGCATGTCAACATACGTTTATGTGTAGCCTGTTTGTAAAATAAACAACAATGAACTTTTAATTCTAGTCTTAGGAAAATGTCCCTCTCCCCACCCACATAATTGTATTTGATGCATCTATACTGTATATGAAAAGAATCCCAACTTTTTAAAAATAAAAATGTGTTGTCATACAGAGAGCGGTAAGTCATCTGATACAGCCTTTAGATCAGCTGGAGTGAGACCAAATGCACTGTCAATCTTTCAGTGCCCTTTGGGTTGCTTTTGATATTCAAATCCAGCTGCAGGTGGGCAGAAATGGGCAGCTTCAATCTATTCACCACCTCCATTGGAAATAGTAAATGATGCAAGATACCGAAAGTGCTGTTCTGCTCAAATCATTAAATTTCTTTCCGGTAATAATCAGATGCTTTGCATTTGATATAGTGCTTTATCACACTAAAGCATTAGTTTTTCTGCAAAGTGTATTGACTGTGTACTTGTAGGCGAACACAGGAGCCAATTTGCTCATAAGTAATGTCCCATGAACAGACATAAAATAAATGATTAATTTTATCTGTAGGATTGTTGGTCAGGACACTAGGAGAATCTCCCTGCTTTTTTCAAGTACTCCCATGGGATGTTTAACATCTATCTGAACAGGCAGTCGGAACCTCGGTATGAACCTCTCAACCAAAAGATGAGATTTGTAACCATGAAAATTAAGGATGCAGTGCAAGCTTCTTAAATATTAATTGTTGGAATGCTTCAGTGTTGGTAGAATGTCCTGTAAGTTCATTCCAGAAGAGGTAGATTGTTAACCTGTGTCTTTAACCGCCTGTATTTTGCCTTGACATCTGTCAGCTCAACATGTAATCTCGCAAAATGCCAGTCTGTTCAGATATATCAATGGTTTGTACATGCTAATTGGGAGTTATAATTTGCATTACAAACTGGCATTAGAGAGGTTTTGCTATGTTCCTGACATTACCAATTAAAGCCTACAATTGCAGCTTGCATGTTCTAATGTCACTTGCCCTAGCTGATGCTGACTAAGTGATCCATTAGATTATGCTTTATAGCTTTCCGTTACTCTCTGTTTCTCACTTTCATGCATATTTGTTCTGTTTCTTTTTGACAGTAATAAAATATTACCTTTATTTTATACCAAAGGCTCTACATGAAGCTTTCACAGTCGTCTTGTGATGATTGGAGTCGGGAGAAAAGAAACTGGCAAATATGCAGTTGTGTCATGGGGATGGGGGGCTGGATGGCTAGCTGGTTGGCATCCCATCTCCATTGTTTAATTGTATGATTGTGTTTAAAACAACAATGATTTCATTACATGCTTTATATCTCTGCACTGTACCTGAGTGGGAATTGTATATTCATGGTAGATTTTTCAGTAATATATATTTTCTGGGGAGGAAAAAGTCTTGGATAATGAGTTTTAAAAGTGTATATTTCTAATAAATGTTCATGATTCAAACCACAAATATTTTTGATTCATATTGTTTGACTGGCGTTCTCCTTTTCAAATTGAGAAGAATTTTAAAAGTTTGGTGAATAGCCTTTTGAATCATGTTAATCTTTATCTCATGTAAAATCTTCACAGTGAAGTTGATGTAAATTAGATTGCTCTGGAAAAAATATGCTCTGGGAGCCAGATACTTTGGAGCTGTAAAACAGCAGTTGGTTTAGCAAGAGTTGACTTAAAATTTTCTTTTAAAATTTAGGAATTAGAGGACTTGAAAGTTGATCCTCCAGCACAGTGTTCAGCAGGGCCGGTGGCGGATGACTGTAAGTTTTTAACTTTTACTTTAAGTTTTTAATTTGTTTTTTTTAAGGGAAACATCACATTCTAAACATTGCTCCGTTTTTTTTAGTGTTTCAGTGGCAAGCCACGATAATGGGACCTGTAAGTATTGTAGTACAAAGTGTTTTTCTTGCAATTTTATTATTTTTAAAATTTGGTGGTGGTAATATCTGCATTTCATTTCTGGTTGTTATCTTTTTCAGAGTGACAGTCCATATCAAGGAGGAGTTTTCTTCCTTACAATTTTTTTTCCTTCAGATTACCCTTTTAAACCACCAAAGGTAATTTGTATTTAAGGTATTTTAGAATTTGAAAAATTAAAAACCTTCTTTTCTGAATGTAACAGTAGTGTTTCATATTTTAAAGGTTGCATTTACAACAAAAATATATCATCCAAACATAAACAGTAATGGAAGTATATGTCTTGATATTCTGCGGTCACAGTGGTCACCAGCATTAACATTATCAAAAGGTAAGGTATTCTTTTGCTACATTTTTGTGGTATGATTTTTACATCATTAACTTTTTAAAATGTATAGTGTCTCTTTCTCATTGGGTTTTGTTGCTCCTAACATCCATTTTGGAGAGGGGAGGTACTTTTTAAACAAAAAATTCGCCAAACTACTTTAGCAAATCCATTAGCTGCAGATCCATTTTTGCAGCCAATGAAAAACTGAAGGACTTGAGGTTGACATGCCCTATCATAGATGTCTAGATAATAATAATAATAAATCTTGCATTTGATATAGCACCTTATCACATCTTCAAGACGTCTCAAAGCGCTTTACAGAATATACTAAGTGAATTAACTGTATTTTCAATTCCAGGCAGGGCAAAACCGTGGGCAAATTTTCTTACTCCACATGCCTAATAATAATCCCTCCAAAAAACAAAACAATAATAAATTGGTCATTTTCAATCCACGACTGTTTGTGGGACACTGCTGTGCGCAATTGGCTGCCGCGTTTCACCCACAAATACAGTCAATTCACTTTACAGCATATTCTGTGAAGCGCTTTGAGACGTCTAGAAGACGTTAAAAGCTCTATATCAAATGGAAGGATTATTGTTATTTTGTGAAACGTGGCAGACAATTGCCCACAAAGAGTCGTGGATTGAAGTGACCAATTTATTATTATTGGTTTTTTGAAGGAATTATTAGCCCCAGAAAAGCGATCCACCAATCGACTAACAACTAGGTTCCTACTTACTGTTAGGTAAACGGGTGTGTGGAGTCAGAATACTTGCCCAATATTTCGCCCTGCCCGGGAATCAAACCCAGGTCTCTCGCTTGCCCTCCATCTAAAAATATAACGCAGACTATACCTGACCCAAGATTATATGATCTTGATGCAAGAAAATGTTCCCTTTTCCAGCAGCAAAATAATTACCCCAAAACTATTTTTCATTTCTTTCATTTAACTAGGTAAATATTTGCTTTGGAAATGTAATTAAATATTTAAATGTGTTTCAATTGGCTTGCAATTCTGTTACATTAATAATCTAAAATGATGAAACTATGGTACATTGATTTTAATCTTACTATCTCGCTAGCTGTATTATCGATGGTAAACTGTTCAAATTTGGGAATTTGACAGGCTAGAACATTTTGTTGTATTTTCAAGTTTATCAGGGGACCATAGTTACACAAACCAAATGTATGCAGTTGCTTTTTTAATAATAATGGGTTTCAAAAGTACAGTGAAGAGTCATAAGCATTGTTCTTTTTTCCTGACAGTTTTATTGTCTGTTTGCTCACTGTTGTGCGATCCCAATCCTGATGATCCACTGGTGCCAGAAATTGCACATATGTACAAAACAGATAAGGAGAAGTAAGTACCACATTTATAATGGCGTGCTTCATGCACATTGTGTAAACATGTGTATGGTTTTCAATCATCTCTCCTCCTTTCGTGAAGATGCTCTTTGGTTGTTTGGTTGGCTACAATTCCAAGTACACACTGAAGTGGTAATTCTTCAAGTGCGAGTCTAGATGGTGAAGGCTGACCGATTGACTATGGGGCGTAATCCTGCCCTCACCTATTGCCTACGCACATGTATTTTCCAACAGATTCACTGCATAGCAATCAAGAGCAGAAACTAGGTTGTTGGGAGGATTTCTTTCTTTTCCCTTCCACCCACACACACACGCGCGGACGCTTTGGACCACTGACACCAATTGGAGTCATCCAGATGTACTCCTGGCTGAGATTACTTAACTCAGCATAGAGAACAAAGATATGTATACTTCCACGTTACAGGGTGACTACCGCAACAATAAATATCCTTTACCTTTTGTAAGCATGCTCATTCATGTTTTAAATGTGTACCAATGAATATTATAAACAATTAATGATATGTGTGCTTGCAGCTATGGTTGCTTAAGCAACTGAAGCTCTTTATTGAGTTTTATCAAGCTTGATACATAATCTTTTTTTATTAGACTCTGGGATGCCTTGGAAAATAGGCATGTTGGGCAGCTATCTAGGTATCCATAAATGCTTCTTAAATGATTTTTCATTGATTGAATAGAGTTATAACCAGTGTATTTTTTTCTTCTTTGACTCCATACAGTTTCTGGGAGACCTTCCCCTCCCATGTTCCTTGCTTCCTCTGCTGAAGGCGCTGACTGATGGGTGTGCCCTTAAGGATGCTGGCAACCCTCTGGTACCTCGGGCAAGTGGCCGATCTTCCTGTGTGAGCCTAGAGCAGTGGTACCTGTTATGTGGCCCAAGGCCATTTGTGCCTCGTCTCTACTTTCACCTGTGGCCTTCAGTGGACTTGCCGTTCATGTGCTTCTGGGCCTCAATTCAGGGTTGGTCCCTCTCCTTTTCTTGCTCTCCAACAAAAGAAGGCAGGGGAATACTGTTCAGAGGCAAGGCTACCCTCTCAGCTTTTGTAGATGAAGAGAAAGGGTCCAGTTAATATTTTCTTACCTCCCGTCTTGTGGAGAACTCTTTGGTTTCCATATGGCCGCTACAAGATTGAAATTTGTAGCTCACTTTAAGGCAATTCATAGATGCAGACTCTGGGCCCCATCACTTTATGATGCAACACGTTGGAACAATTCTTGTAGCAGCCATTGAACAATATATTGCTTGGAATAATGGACTTTAGAAAAATGTAACAATGCTGACCTGAACAATGAATGTCAGCAGGGTTCTTTGCCTGTGGGGGATATCACATTAAAGCTTGCGTGTTTTCTAGGAGTCACTATTTAGCAATCATCAATCGAAATCTTGGTCAAAACTCCTCAATTCCCAAGGCAAATGGTACTGAGGTAATTCTAAAGACCCAGGTGATGTGAAAATTTATAGATGAATTATCACAGAGTACCTTTGTTTTCATGTATATAACTCAAGATTTTTTGCCTGAACCCGTAAAGTCCTTTTCACTTCTAGAGAGGTTGAATCAAGTACCCAATGGGTGTGGTTACTAACCATCTGCTGTGGATTGGTTCACTGTATTCAGTAAATACAGTTTGGTGCAATAAAAGCAGAAGTGGATTATTTCTTTAATATCACCGAGCACACATGATTTTCTTTCATTAGGTTGTGGATTGCGGTTTAATATGCATAGGATGGAAATGATCTGATTGAAATTGTAAAGTTTTCAGTCAAGTTTAGATAATAATCTGAGAATCGTCACATAAATTAAATTCATTAGACTTTTAAAAATGCACATTAAGAATTAGTTGTTTAACTCGACATCTAAAATTTAACCTTTGTATGTTTTTTTTTCCTCTCCAATTTCTCCCTGCTCTCCTGAACCCATAAATTGTGTTGGGATAAAAATTCCACTGGTGATTGCTGCTTTGCAACATCTCATCTAAATGATCTTTCTTCATGTGTGAGTTCAGATCGTGAGTTTTGGCTGCCGATTTAACTTTGATCATAGGCAATCCTATTTCTGTTAGATAGCCACAAGACGTTAAACCGCCATCTGGACATTTAAGATATTTCTTGACACTATTGAAAAAGAGAAGGGAATTTCTTCTGGTGTTCTGACAAACATTCCTCCAGATAAAATTGATCATTCACTTCATAACTTTTTATGGGATATGACACACATTCAGCTGTGTTCCCTAACAAATACAGTAACTACACTTTACAGAAATTTCCTGTGAAATGTTTTTATATTCCAGATGTTGTATCAAATGCAAGATTGATAATTATATGTTCCAACTTGCCAGCAGTGGGCCTAGTAACCTTGGATACTGACTTGGGACAGATACCCTGTTTTTTTTTCTCTAGTGTCCTTCGATGGCCAATTGTACTTGTCCTGGCTGAGATTAGTTGACATAGCACAGAAAAGAGATTAAATACGGGATTTTCCTGAGTTTGGCTGTGTCTTATTTCTGCACTAGGTAGTGTCTTATCATCTGAGTGGAACTACTTTTTTGTGTCAGTTTTATCCCCTTCATTTCTCATGACTTTTCCTTCCTTCCCTTGTCTTGACTGTGCTGAATTCCCTTGTAGGGCCCCAGATGCTGGTTGCCTGAGATTAGTTAACTCAGGCTGCAATTTGAAATTTTGACCTCTGGTCTTTATGTCTTAATGCTTCACCAGGTGGTGGAGCCTGTACCCGTTTGGTTATCGGTGCAAATATGGGTATTGAAAGTTTCAAAACTACATGTGGTGGTGTAGTGCATTCTATTATTATACTGTGTTCACAGAAGGGTAGGGGACTGCATTTGCAATTACATTTCCTTTGTTACACTGTAAATTGTTGCAGTGTATTAGAATACTGTGATGATTTGTTAAGGTGGAGGGTAGGTACTTCCAAAAGGATGGTTCAAGCTGCTGTCAGTATCCAGTGATCTGCATGAGTTACATTGGATTGTTTGATTAACAGATTGTTTGGTCTGGATCTCAGGGTTTTTAAACCATTTTTTAATAAATTAAATACTTATTTGGAACTTGTAGCCAGAATATTTTGGGAAGGAAATGCAATTGCACAATTGTTATAAAGAGTTTTATGGCACCAAACCTTGTTTCTGAAATTACTGATAATATTTTAAGGAGTACGTGATTTTTGCCATTACCTGACCTTTTTGAGGNAAAAATTGCATTTTTTTTCCTTTCCAGAGTAACATTGTGAAGCAACAAAGTTTTTTTTAAAAAAAGATTTGATACTGAGAACTGTACAATTAAGTAACATGTGAACCAACAGGGAATCACAGCACAGAGAAATGTATAAGAATGCATGAATAAAAAACTAAAAAGGGAGATACTGTATTGCAAAGCTCTAGCTATGGATGAGATAGTTTCCCATGCCCCCATTCCCAGAACCTTTTTCAGGAAGGCATGTATTTCCACATTTCTTTCACCTTTAAGCTGGCTATCTGTATCCTTGACTTCAATTTTGTCCTCATCCATCTGCTTCTCTCTTTTTTAAATAAAACAACAAAACATGTGGTTCCTGAACCAAAACAAAGCCAGTACTTTAGGGGGCAGAGAAAGATATTGCTGTCAAACTTTTAACAAAGCTTAATATTTAACTATTAAAACAATTATCGTCTTGAGCAGTGGTGCAAACCTTTTTGGTTGGCCCACAAAATAATCGTAGAAATAATAAAATAGCATAAATCAAGAAATATTCAATCAAGAAACATTTGTTGGCTTACCAAAGATGTTGCTCATAAGTATAAAGTGAAGCATCAGTTCAGGTGCTTAACAGGACTAAATTAAAATATAACCTAATTTATTCTCTTAAAATATCTCTGGTGGGTAAGTTAACTTGTTGGGATCAGAGAAGTTAAAACCTGTGAGAAAATTTAAATCTTTTATGATTTTGAGTTTGTTTTACAACAGAGTTACAGTTTATTATAATCTTTTTTATTGTTCACAGATACAACAGGCTAGCAAGAGAATGGACTCAGAAGTATGCAATGTGAAACTGATGTCAGTTGTACAAACAACCATCACAGCAGAAGGAAAAATGGCAACAATTTTTTCTATTTGGAACCCATGCAATTAACAATAAATATTCATTGTGGGTGATATGAATATTGTAAGTTTTCTTTAATTGAAACAGTGCAACTGGAAAACATGTTCACTAAACTGTTTAATCTTAAACTACAAACTGATTGTAGGAATTATGTCAAATGAACAAATATGGCAAGTAGGTAGCTACTAAAATGCTACTTGTTGTTTCTGCTCAGTTTGGTAAGCACTCCCAATATTATTCTTCACTTTATTACCCTGATATACTACTTTGCAGTTTGATTCAGCAGATGTTGTTTGATGGTCTTGATAAATGCCACGGTTTATGAACAAGACCCATTATCCCTTTCACTTTACTGCATTTTGATTAAAACCTGGATATAATTTGGTTAGCACAGGAAAATTATTACTGCGAGGGATAAAGGATCACCCTTATACAATCGTTGCATTCTCTTCATTTATTGAAAGTGAAGAATGCATTATCTATTAAAGCATGTAAACGGGTTTGTTTTTAACTCGTGTAATCGTGCAATCGATTGGATTATTCTGCAAACCTTGTACTCAAATACATCACATGTTTTTATCATACAAATTAAATTAACCTTGTTCCATGCTAGTTATATAAATGTTTTAATCTGCTAGTTTCAATTTTTTTATTAGGGGAAAATTTTAAGTGTATATGGTGATAATGCTGGCTGTTTATATTTTGACATGTATACAATATTGCCTACCTCTGGTAAAGAGTGCTCTTGCTAATGTTATTGCATTACATTCACCACTAAAGATCAGTTTCACTCCCCAGTATTTTGCAATTGCCATGCTTGCCTAAGTTTATCTCATTTTACATACATTTCCCATTCAACACCATTTTAAGATTAAGAGCGGAAAAATTGCAAATAATTTTCCACTGATGGGTTTCATTGAATTTAACCACTTGTTGCATAGACAATATTGGACGTTTTTGTCTTTAAAAATTCTTGTGGATTATTTGAAATGCAGATGAAATCATGGCAAACTTCCATTTTTACATCAGGAATTGTATGATGCTGACTATAAAAAGTATAAACTCACAGCTGAACTGCTAGTTGAACATTATGTATCAAATACTTGTTACTGTAAATTGCACCTTTTATCTAATACAGCAGGGACTGAACTGTTGCACTTGTAATTAAAAAGACCAGAATGTGTTACCAGTGCTTTGTTTTTTTTAAAAAAAGGTTTATTGCCTCACACTAATTTTTTTGCTGCAATGACTGTCTTAAAAATATTTATCCTTTTTGAAATTACCAGAAGCCAGCATTTGTCATTTCCCTTAATGAAATGTGAATGTTTACTTGTATTTTCCCATCCCCTTGTACCTCTTCCCTCCCCCACCCAAAAAAAATCATTTCTCTATGCTAAGGTCAGACCTATCTAGAATGGTTGGTCCACAGCATACTGAAGGTGCATTAGGTTACATCAGCTGGTCATATTAAAATTGTATTTTTAAGGCACAATGCTGCTGCCTTTTTAGTTCAGGTTTTCTTAATATTAGTGTTTGGGCTTAAGAATGCAAATAAAGTTTCTTGCAAAATAGCAAATGAAAGATGTTTCACTGCACTTCTGGAAACTAGTGATGGCAGATGTTAATTGTAGATCTTTTGGTGTTGTTTTCTTGAATACCTTTGTGGTACCTAAACCTAAAAATTACAACAAGGCTCATCATATTCATTATTTCTTTGTCCAAATAAAGGAGTTCACAAAATTAGTCCAAGTTGATTAAGTTCTTTATATTGGGAACATCTATTAAATTTGTGGTCTGTGGATTTCATTCTTTGCACACTACTGGGTTTTTGTACTAGCATATATAGGTTAGGAAATCCTTTTAAGGCCTCATAAGAATAATATTCCTTGCATTTGATGTAGCGCTTTACCATGTCTTGCAAGATGTCTCAAAGTGCTTCACAGAATATACTGTAAAGTGAATTAACTATATTTTGTGGGCAAAATACAATATGTCAACACAATACCACCAGAGTCAGATATAATTACTCCCTGCCCATGAAGTGTTTGCTTGTGTATATAAATATATATATAGACAATCCATGCACTTATTATCAAATGTACTGTGCTGCTTCACCTCAGTTCTGTATTTTACCTTTCCAGGTGTCATTGTTTTTGTTCAGTTGCATTTCTACTCGCTTTACATTTAACTGGTCAAGTAGTAGCTATTGTAGTATTGTAATGCATGGGTTCTGGAGTGTCCAACGGGCGTTTGGACTTTTTAACCTGATTCCGAACATGTAAAATGTTCCATTTTTGATGAAAAAAATGTTTAAAATGCCTTTTTTCAAACATGACCTGCCATTCTGTGATGTATGCTTAGCTTTCATAACTTGCGCAAGAATCAAAAGTTTTGTTGAGATCAAATCAGTGGAGATTTTCAAAAAAAGTCGAGAAGTTTCCTTTGGAGGCTTAAACACTGATTGGCTCTGCTAGATAATTCTCTAACCTATTCATAGGATTGAGAGGTGTATATTCAGTACTAACCACACCCCCACACACCTCCGGTCTATATTCCTGGAAGCAAGAGGTGTATATTTTAAAGACTACAATGTTTTCTGATTAAGGTATTTTGCCCTCCATGTACTCCAACTTTTGGATTGCTCTATTCTCAGAGGTGGTGTTAAGACCAGATAAAATGGAAGGATTTTCTTGGCTCATCACATATTTTGTTCTCCCTTTCTTGTGTTTTCTTCCCATCTCCTCCCCAATCCATAGGCACACACACACACACACACTATGAGGTACAGTCAGTATTTTTGAAGATGTTGCTGGTAGGAGATTTTGTGTGAGTACAGACCTGGAAGACTTATTAGTCACTTTAATCCATCACTGTTTGTGCGACACTGCTGTGCGCAATTGGCTGCCGTGTTTCACCCATAAATATACAGTCAATTCACTTTACAGTATATTCTGTGAAGCGCTCTTGGAGACGTCTAGAAGATGTGAAAAGTGCTGCATCAAATGCAAGGATTATTATTATTAATAAGTTGGTTATTGACTCCTTCAACATACCCCTGCAGCTACCCCAACTGACCCTAATGGTTCAACTTCATGTCATCGCATCAAATCTGACCATCCATTTCAGTTATGTTTAATTGTACGTATGCTTCCACCCTTCCCATTTGTTGTCATCTGGGCCACAGTATAAATGAGAATACCCTATTACCAAATCTATTGGGTCTTTAGCCATCGGCAGAAATAACACTTGATGTGATGAATTCTTTGCACGGTTTACATGGAGAACAGTACAAATCAAGGAAGGTACATCAGCAGCAATCCTTTTAAAGTGCTAGCCAAGGCCAAAAGCCCAATACCAAAAATCAAACCATTAAAAAAAGTCAAGAAATCTGGATCAGAACTGATTTTGTTATTTTAGGCTTTTAACTATAAATATGTTTATTAGGCTTTTAACTATAAATATGTTTACTGTTGCAATGTAATAACAAAATTACATTTTAAAAACATCAAGTGAATATTATTCTTACCCTTCCTCATACTGGGCAGGTAGAAAAATATTATTATACAACAACCAGATTACATTTATATAGCACCTTTCACGTTGGGAGGACGTCCCAAGGCGCTGACAAATATATCAGGATACAATATAAAGTTTGGGACACAATGTGTCAAACGATGTCGGGATGGTGGAAGGCAAACTAGATGGACCATGGTCTTTTTGCCTAGCAAATTCTTGTTAACTATTTTGTGAACTGACCATTGCCATAGTGACAACTACATTAACAGTGTGCCATGATATTTTTAACCAGTTTGAAAGTTACATTTATTTTCTGAGTGAGTAGATTTAAACTAATCCACTCCTTCCCAACTCAATCAGAGGGAACAGTGCCTATCATGAAACCTTGAATAAAAGGCAACTTGAAACTGACTGAAACCTCTGAAGTCAGATAATGCATAGGTGAGCTGCACTTCAATACAGTACAGACTGTGAGGGTGTGTGTGTGGTGGGGTGGGGAGTGTTTGGGGGAGTGTGGGTTGTGGGAAGGGGGCGGGTGTGTGTGGGGGGGTGGGGGTATGGGGTATGTGGGGGGGGGTGGGGGTATGGGGTGTGTGTGGGGGGGGGTTTGGGGGGGTGTACGGGTGTGTGTGTGGGGGAGTGTTTGGGTGTGTGTGTGGGGGGGGTGGTGGTTGGTGGGTGTGGGGGGAGGTTGGTGTGTGGGGGGGTTGTGTGTGGGGGGGTGGGTGTGTGTGTGTGGGGGGGTGCGGTGGGGATTTGTGTGTGGGGGGGTGTGTGTGGGGGGGTTTGGGTGTATGTGGAGGGCGTTTGGGGGTGGTGTGTGTGGGGGGAGGGGGGTGTGTGGGGGGGGGGGTTGGGGGTGGGGTGTGTGGGGGGAAGGTGTGTGTGTGGGGGAGGGGGTGTGTGTGTGGGGGGGAGGGTGTGTGTGTGGGGGTGGGGTGTGTCGGGGTGGGTGTGTGTGGGGGGGTGGGGGGGGGAGGGGGTGTGTGGTGGGGGGGAGGTGTGTGTGTGGGGGGGGAGGGGGTGTGTGTGGGGGGGGGGTGTGTGGGGTGGGTGTGTGGGGGTGTGTGTGGGGGGAGGGTGTGGGGGGAGGGGGTGTGGGGGGAGGTGTGTGTGGGGGGAGGTGTGTGTGGGGGGGGAGGGGGTGTGTGTGTGGGGAGGTGTGGGGGGAGGGTGTGTGTGTGTGGGGGGGAGGGGGTGGGTGTGTGTGTGTGTGGGGGGGGAGGGGGGAGGGTGTGTGTGTGTGTGGGGGGGGGGTGGGGGGAGGGTGTGTGTGTGTGTGGGGGGGGGGGAGGGGGGAGGGTGTGTGTGTGTGGGGGGGGGGGAGGGTGTGTGTGTGTGTGGGGAGGGGTGTGTGTGGGGGGGGGGGAGGGGTGTGTGTGTGGGGGGTGTGTGGGGGGGGTGTGGGGGGAGGGTGTGTGTGTGTGGGGGGGGTGGGGGGAGGTGTGTGTGTGGGGGGGGAGGGGGTGGGTGTGTGTGTGTGTGTGTGTGGGGGGAGTGGGTGTGTGTGGGGGAGGGTGTGTGTGTGGGGGGGGAGGGGGTGTGTGTGGGGGGAGGGGTGGGTGTGTGTGTGTGTGGGGGGAGGGGGTGTGTGTGGGGGGGGTGTGGGGGGAGGGTGTGTGTGTGTGTGGGGGGAGGGTGTGGGGGGAGGGTGTGTGTGTGTGTGGGGGAGGGGTGGTGTGTGTGTGGGGGGGGGGGGTGTGTGTGTGTGTGGGGGGGGGAGGGGGTGTGTGTGGGGGGGGGGGGGTGGGTGTGTGTGTGTGGGGGTGTGGGGGGGGAGGGGGTGACTGTCGCAGACGGTGACCTTGTCCCATGATCCTCAGCGCGGTAAACAAAGGCCGGTTGTGTTGGCGCCTGCGCTGTGCAGCTCAGCTCAGCCCCGGGGGCGGGAACGGTAATAGAGCTGAAGGTAGCGGTGTTGTTGTTGCTGCTGATAGTGATAGTGAGGAGCGGAATGGCGTCCTTCCTGTCCTTTGGTGCCGCTGTGCTCAGTAAAAGGCTGGGGCTGTGCAGCTGCCGGGCCGCGCTCAGGTTGGTGCAGTGTAAGCGCTGCCCGGGGGCCGGGCCGGGGGGGCCGGGCCGGGCCGGGGGGGCCCGGGGGGCCTGGGCCGGGGGGGGCCTGGGCCGGGGGGGGCCCGGGCCGGGGGGGGCTGGGCCGGGGGGGGGGCCGGGCCGGGGGGGGCCTGGGCCGGGGGCCGGGCCTGGGCTCACGGCTGTTGTCTGACACGCGGTCACTGCCACTAACTCCCTCTATTGTCACTGTGAGACGTGAAACGCGGGAATGGGAACGGGTCTCGGTCTCGGCTCTGCTGTAATGTTGTTCATGCAGTGCAAACCCACTCTGTTCCTGCAGTGATTCTGTGTCTCCATATTCCCTTCTGCACCCGCCAGAGCTCCTTTGTGAATCCCCCCCCCCCCCCTCAAGTTAACTGATATGTGACATGTTACCGTTAACTTACTGAAGATAATACAGTCGTAAGCGCTCAATGTAGTTTCTTTCATGACAACAACAACTTGGATTTATGCAGCGCCCTCCACGTGCCGGACGGCGTCTCCGAGCGCTTCACAGTAACGGATCCCAGGACCGAGCCGGGGGTGGGAGGTGACCAAAGGCGCGGTCGAAAAGAAAGTTCTTTCATGTTTGCAGGATGTCTCAAAACGCTTTGTTGGCTGTACGTTAGGAACAGGAGTAGGCCATTCAGCCCCTCGAGCCTGTTCCACTGGTCTTCCTCAACTCCAAATATCTTCCTTTGCCCCGTCTCCTCTGATAGCCTGACTTAACAAAAATCTATCCACCTCAGGCTTGAAAATTTGAATGGATCCAGTACACATGTAAAGTGTGTGTTGTGTTTTGTAGGCCAATGCAACAGCTAAATTGAGCACAGCAATATCCCACATGAAATGTATGACCAATTTTATTTGGGGGCTTTTTTGCCAGAACACAGGAAGTAACTCCATACCTTCCTAAAATTTGGTATTCATCCAAACAAAAAGCACATTTTCTGACTTAAAATTTTGACCACACACATAGTATTGTGACGTTCGAGAGAATATATTTCTTTACAGAATTTTCTTTCTCATCAGTTCCAGCAATGTGTGCTCAGCACTTCGAATGTTTTCACTGGAGAGAGGCTCCGTGACACCTCCAAAGCGCCCAATGTCTGCTTACCTGCGCTATGTTGTGGAGCAGCATCGTGTGTTATTGCGTCAGGCTCCAGGTAAGATAATCCAAATGCAGATCGAGTTGGCAGTGAAGGAAAGCTATAATTTTAGGTTATCATACTTACAGTATGTGTACTCAGGTCTTATTTTGTATTTTATGATCACCAAGTTGAGCTATGTTAGTGCTGGCCTTTTCTGGATCAATTGTTGAACTGGCCTTACAACACTCTGTTTCTCTGTGCCTTACAACATGCACCAGATATTCAATTTTTCTTGATTTCTGTAATTGGAATTTTGCCATTCGATCAGGGTAACTTCAGTGGGAATTTTGTGTTGGAAGCAGCATCATGTTTTAGAATACCCATTACCTCTTTACAGATTTAAAAATAGTAGAAAAAACAAAGAAGATTGCTCAGGCATGGAGACACTTAACACCAGAACAAAAACAGGTAAGAACTTTCTTAATTGTAGGTGCTCAGGAGTAATGGGGTACAGTGAAGCTCTTGTGTGTTTTCTTTAGATATGGATTGTTGAAGGAAAAACTGAAACTTTAATTACACCCTTCATATATTGATATTCAAACGTAATCCTAAAATCTTTTTGCGGTCAGGAATTATAAGTGCCAAATTTATTGGTTGGTTAGTGAGTGCTTTGTGAAAAAGTCTTAATTCTATTCTTTTTAAGCAACTTAATTGGAATTAAGCAATGCATTTCTCACACAGCATGTTAGGTTTACTGTCCTCTACATACACCCAACAGTGACACCATACACAGACATACTCAGACGAGTCTAAAGAATGAGACCTCTTACTTCAGAGGGGCACAAGACTGAGTGATGTTGTGGTGGCGCTTCTAGAATATTTGTTTTTCAACAATTATTCAAGTAGACAATGGCAGTACAAACAAGTGGGAGTCTACAGTGGTAGGTGATCTGTTTTAGTTTAATTAAGAAAATTGTTATTGAGAAACTAGAGTACTTGAAAGGTCAAAAAAGGGTGGTTTTATTAGAATACGTTTACAGATATTAAAGAGAATAGAGTAAAACAGTGCAGAGGTGAAAAATTTGTTAAGCCAAAGTTTCTTAGCATTAGTTTTATCTGTTGCCTGAAATATTTTTGAATAAGTATTTACATTATTTTCTTCCAGCCATATGAAATTGCTGCAAATGAAGGGAAATTAAAGTATAAGGAAGAAGTGGCAACATTCAAAGCCAATCACACTCCAACAGAATTGGCCATCTTCAAAGAAGAAAAGAGAAAAAAACTGACCAGACGGAGAATAATGAGGCAAAAGCGGGTGAGCATTAAATTGGTAACATATGCCAGATCAATCTTAACATGTCCAGGGTACAATAACAGGAGTAAATGAATTGTGCTACTTTTTGATATAGGGATAGGAGAAGACACTTGAAGGTTTTAATGAGTACAACTATGACCAATTATTTATGAATCAATACTTCTCCATTTCAGTTTATTTAAAGCTGTAAATCCTTGTTTTTTAACTCATTAAAGTAATTGTTTTCAATGCGTCAAATGCATAAGTACAACATTCTTCATGGTCTATAAATATGTATCTGGTATTTTCCAAGGAGTGCAAATTGTTATCCAAGGAAATTTTCCTGTGATTCCCAATTCCCAAGCCTTTTATTAAGAAAGCAAATTCAGCCAATAACATATCAATACATGTTCAATCAATATGAATTTGAGCTTTGTAAAGTGCCCAAATCATTGAAAAAATACAAGTGTTCAGTAACAACAACAAAATTACATGTATTGAGTACCTTTCAAGTCAGGAGGACGTTCCGAAGTGCTGAACAGTCAGGTGTCGGGGCCCGAGCATGGGGGAGGAGTGATGTAGGGGTGAGGGAAGGAAGAGAGGTGGGAGGGCGACCAAAGGCACGATCAAAGAGAAGAGTCTTGAGACCGGCCTTGAAGGAGGCAAGGGAGAAAGCGAGGCAAAGGGACCGTGGGATGGAGTTCCATAGTGTGGCGCCAGAGAGGCTGAAAACCTGGCCACTGATGGTAGGGTGGGTCGGGGGAGAGTCATGGAGCAGACCGGAGCCCGCTGAACGGAGGGAGCGGGCAGGTTGGTAGGGAATCAGCAGGTCAGAGACGTAGGAGGGGATAAGGCCATGGATGGCCTTGAAAATGAGGATGAGCATCTTGAACTCGTTCCTCTACGGGGTGGGGAGCCAGTGGAGTTGGGCGAAGGTGGGAGTGATGGGGTCGCGTAGCCTGGTGCGCGAGAGTAACACATTGGTAGTGCTGCATTATAGCAGGTAAATCTCAACCACTGGCTGGTGCTTCTACATTAACTTGTGCACAGAAAGACAACCTGCTTCGTTGGCACTTTAATGCGCAGTGGTTCAAATTTTGGCCATTTTTTGACATGGGATGCCAAATGGCCATTAAATCATCTCTTCATGGAGCAAGCATGCACATTTTAGATTTTTATGTGTAAATAAGTATCAGGGACCATGTCCCAAATGCTCTTTGAGCAAATCCACATTATAACAAAGTGCATTATAATGGGGTTCTACTATATTTAGGAGTTTTAAATTATTCAAAGTATATGTTACTAATCTATTTAGTAAGTGCCGTTTTTGATGAAAGTGCCTTTCTATGGACAATCTGGTCAGTAAACTACAGAAGTTGAACTCCCAATTAAAGTCACTAAACAGTTTAAATTCCAGTCTTGACTAACACTTACACTCTGTTTTCTCACTTTATCATCTGTTACATTTGAGCTCAGCATTTTAAATGGTCTGGAAATAACCCTAAAATATTTTTAAATAACCCTAAAAAAAAATTTAAAAATCTAAAACCTATCTGAAGCATTGTTTTATTTTGTATGCAGAAGCTTACCATGTTGGGTAAACCCAAAAGATCCCGAACAGCTTTTAATATCTTCATGTCTGAACACTTTGACGAAGCCAAAGGCTCTACTGTACAGGTAAAAATGACACAAAGTAATCAAGTCGCTTGCCAAAGATTGGTATGCTTGACAGTAATGACTATTTAGAGTTTATGTATAGAATTTGTTAATACCAATTTTATAAACCGGTAGTTGTATAAAACTGACTAGAAATGTTTGCAACTTGAGGAAATTTTGCTGATGTTAATCAGTTTTTGTTGATTGTGTGCCTGAGGGGTTAACCGTTGCTCACAGACCAATTATTTATACTGGATTTGTTTGCTCATATACCATATTCTGCGGACTGGAAGATTGCAAACAAGACAAATATGCCCATTAAATTTTTGTTCTGCATTGTGCTCTTTGTATGGAGTCTGTCTCTGTGGCACATAAATGTGGATGAATATCCATCCAGTAGAATCTGCCTTTTCTGAAATGGGCTGCTATATTTATATTACATTTGGAAACCAACGGCAAAGGTTTCTCTTTAAAGAAGAGTGATTACCTTCATTTATTAACTAGATGTTTTACAGTGTATATTTTTGCCATAACATTTTTTTGTTGAGACCATTTCCTGTTTAACTGATTTAATGGCCTAGCACAGTAACATAATTAGTACATCTGACACCTGCACCTAAATGGGACTGTTTTGATTCCTAATTACATTTAGTTCATCCTTTCTAAAATTTATTTTTTAGGCTAAACTGAAGAACCTGCAGGATGAATGGCACCGTCTACCTGAATCACAAAAAAAGGTTGGTGTAGCTTTTGACATAAATGATGACAACAATAGTACTATACTTCATTCTCAATTCACTCTGATTTAATCAACATCGGAATTTTAAGTTTCACAGCAATTTTTGCTTTCTGCTTTCTTTCACAAATTAAAATTCTACTTTTATTCCCTGTTTAATGAGCATTTATTAATAATTTTAGGAATTGCGCAGCCCCATTTGTTTGGTTCTTTAGAATTATCGCAATGAAATTTTTTTACAGTGCCCACTATAACCCAAATATCTTCTGTGGTATACAAACCATAGTGATCTGGTATTCTAATTAGCCATGACTGAATTTAGCTATTCGCTGATGTTTGTATTAAGGGAACCCATTGTTGTATGTATCTCTGGGGGAAAAGCACTTGATTGCAACTGGAGGGCATCAAATCTTTCCAGCCTCTTTACCTCTGCCAAGATCTTATAAAAATTTTGGCTGGATCACTGGATAGAATCCTATGAAATAAATGTTTCTCTAGGTGGGTGAATTGGGGAGAGGACGGAAAGACCGAAACAGAATTGTCTTTTGACTGGTCCAACAGAAGCTTTGGCTTCTGCTGGAAAGTCAGAAATGGTATTGAAGCAGTCCTGGAAACGTCCTTGCATTGAACATTCCAGCTTCCAAATTGAAGTGGGTGAATGGTTGGTTGGTTGTGGTCTATAACGCCATCTTAAAGGGTATGGCTTAAAAAGAAAGACAGAGCATTATTTTAAATTGAGAAAGGTGCATGAGCTACTTTTTATAACTTTCTTTTAGTTCAAAAATAATGTCTCAAAATATCAAAAAGGAATGAAATCAAGCCATCTATTACTTTTCTAGATGTACACACAGTTAGCTGAGGATGACAAAATCCGTTATCAGAATGAAATTAAGTCCTGGGAGGAGCAAATGATTGAGGCAGGACATGAAGACCTTGTTCGCATGAAACAGAAAGGAAGAACAAGTGCAAAACGAGCTGTGTCCAAAGTGATTCCTACAAAAGCTAAAACCTCAAAGCCCTCTACAACTTCAAACCCGGCCAAGTCCGTCAAGAGTAAGAAGAAAGCGGAGGAATAAAATTGATTTTGGAAATCTCTCAAATCACTGACAGTGCTAGTAACATATATTGAAGACTTTTCTGATGGTTGGTAAAGTTCAGAAGATGCCATGTACTATCTGTATTGAACATACACCTGAAGCATTTCATAGGATGTCGAAGAAGTAATCAATGGTTACAGAAAGCCACAAACTCAAAATCTCTACCACATTTAATATTCCAAGTACATAATGTGTGGAATCCAACTTGGTCTATTATGTGTAAAGTTGTCGGTTTTCATTGTTTTTAGTTTAATTTTGTAGTGATTTTCTTTTTTGTCAGCAAAAATCATAACATCACTACCTAAGAATGTGCAGTGCCCACACAGTGACATCCATCCTATGGTGACCCTATAACCTGGAAGTTGGCCACCTTTGAAGTTTAAAATTACTATAAAAATGTGAATTCATTTTCTTCCATTTTGGGGAAAAAAAATAAAAAATTTGTATTGAAATAATTCTTCCCCACACACACACGCCAATAAAATCTGACAAACTACAATGGTTATTGTGTAACATTTTCCACATTAGACATATTATGTTTACCAGACATAATTCATAGCAGTTTTACAAAATCCTGTTTTGAAACCTACAAATGGCAAAACTGCTGTGAACGGATTCTGTAGTATAAATGTTTTGTAAACTGAATAATCAATGAAAACAAATTGATAGTTGAGCGATTATTCTTGAATTATGTTGTGTAAATAAAATTTGAGATTTGTAAACCAAGTGAATGCTTAGTTCGTCAACAGTTTCTTCTCACTGTATTAAACAGCAAAAGAGGAATGAATTGTTTTGGAATTTGTGATGCCTGGATACATTTTACTTTCACGCTGGTGTGTGGTTAAGACTGGGATCTAAACCGAGTGACCCATGTACACAGAATCATGCTTGTACTTTCCATTCCTGTACCAGAGTTGGAATTCCAATATTGTGCCTAATCAAAAATACTTGGGCATTTATGTATAAGGGAATACAGAGTTGATATAACTGATATATATTTTCATGGAGAGTTCATTTGTTAATGTGTTTAATTATAACAAGCTTTTTTAGTTTTAGTGGGAGATATTCTACCACAACAGCTTCCAGTCCAACGGTTATGTGACTGGAGCTCATAGTAAAATGCCATATGGTACAAGGGAAAACAGTTATTTTAATGATTTATTCATTTTGTTAGGCAATGAGGATTTAGAATCTTGCAATAATGCTTAATAATTATTGAACAAAGCTGCTTCTATATCAACTATTGAAATAGTAGCAGTTAGTAAAAAAAAATCAAATTAGCTTTTGTACAAAATGTTTTAATTGTTATTTCTTTGAGCTATAACCTATCAGGAACAGTCTCGGGTACTGGAACTGATATGTACTATACCTACTGTATTTTTCTATTTTTGTTCTGTATTCCTGTACATTGTGTAACTTTCAACTATGACTGCAGTACAGTTGTGTTTTTCAAAGCAGTGTATCAATTACTGGAATAATGGCCTTTCAACCTTTTGAAGATTGCAGTCGCAATAAAATAAAATGTCTTAGCAGATTAAAATGCTTCAGATTCTACGATGATTGTGTAATAAAGAGAACATTCACATTTAAATGGCCACTATATTACTTTGTTCTTTGCTAATGCTACTTTAGATGTGGACACCAGAGGGAGCAGCACAGACTATTTTTGCACCCTATTACCCATATTCTAGCAAAGGAGATGAAGTGTGAGCAGTGACTGGAGATTGGGTTGAATTGCAATCAAGTACAGTACACGTATATTAGATGTTAGTTTCTGTTTGCAAAAAAAGGAAGTCAATACACTGAGTAGTAATCACATGCAAAGCATTTTGAGATGATAAGGTACTTTTAAAAATGCAAGCTCTGGCTTTCTCACACCATTTTTGTACAGATTCACATGTCATGTCGGCATCAATTGCACCGCAGAAGTCCAAATCAATTGACTGCAGTTGCCTTTAAAATGGTGTTGCTCAACCCCAATTTGTATTGAAGTTTGTGCAGTGAGTTACTGTGAAAAACAGGATCATCCTGAGCATTTCACATTTGCCTTTCTCAAAATTCTACCTCCTTCCTGTTAGAATAGAAGATGTCTTCTGGAATTTAAAATTTATTTGAGGTATAGTAGTTATATATCGAGTTCATCATCCAGCATTTGCTAACAGTTGTTTATGATCGGAAAGCCCAATATTAACAAATAATAAGAAAATTACTAGTTTTAGTGCTTAGCGTGTGATAAAACGACTTGCTATTTTGCTGTCTAGAAATTTCTCTTATTAAAGGAGAGTACCCCAGAAGCTGAGAAGAATTCTCTTTATCTAATACAGCATATATAATATTGGAGGAAATATTGTGTGCTTGATAAACTCTGGTTTGTACTCTGTACCAAATAACCTATTAATTTAGAGTTAATTTGCCTGTTACATTACAGTGATATTCTGCACATAGACCACCAGTTTGTTTAGAATACACTGCCTTTGTACGTTGGAGATATGGCAGGCTTTGGAATGAACAGTTTGTTTCTCAGTGTACCATTTTAAAATATATTATTTTTTCCTCAGTTTACTTTTGATGAAATGATTCCGTTTATTAAAATATTGAGTCCATTTTAATTATTAGAAGCGCAAACTGTAGAAACACACAGTATTAATCCTATTTGGTTTTGATCTCAGCAAAAGGTAGCCATCCTATCTACTATATAAAGGATCTGTGAAAAACATTATTAAACCTCAATGGCATATTGATTGTTCAACGGATCTTTTTGTTTTAGGTCAGCATGAAATGCATAATGATATACTTTCCAAAAGTTGTTTATTTAAATGATTCTTTACAGAAAAAAATAATATTAATTCTATTTTGCTGAATCAATTGAATGATAGACTGATTTTTTGCATTATGTAGTACTTTGCAATTAGGAAAAGTAATTAAATTCAAACAACACTATGGGATGTGGAAATTTGACATGCAGTGTGGAGAAGATTTCTGATTACGCTTTTACAAATGTTCATTTTTTTAATAATAAAAATCTTACTTTGATGTGAAAGGCAATGAAAAGCAGGAGATGTCAACTAAAACATCTAAGAAGTTCTTATGAATTCTGACAAAATAGATGAAGCATATTATTGATTCAAACATCATTTAGGAGTGTATGTCAGATGCAGCAGAATTGTTTTCCTACAACAAGGACACTGTAAAGAATGAGAAATGCTATATGGACATTAAGCCTGCTCTTTTACAAACCACAGAAAGTCTACCACTGACTTCACCAGCACTCATTCTTACCTGGAGAAAGTATTGTATAGTTACTTCCTGAACTCCAAACTAAAATCAAAATAAAATCAAGCAAAGCTATACACCCCCTGACTTTACCTTCTTTCACACAATATATTGTTCCCCTTCCTCCCTGACCGATACCTGAAGGGCGCAGAATTCATTTATTTGTTCATTTCAATCTCCACCTATCCCTGTTGTCAAGCAAATAGTTATGCAGTTTTTTTAAGGATTAATCAACACAAAATCAACTGCTTTGGAGAATCTGTTCCAACAATTCCACCACTGGAGTAAAGAACTGGCTTCTAGCCTCCAGCCCTTGAGAAATTTTAATTTTAAACCTATGTGCTCTAGTTGAGCTTTCATAAACTAAACCAAACAACCTAGATGACGACAACTTGCATTTATATAGCACCCTTCACGAGGGGTAGCATCCTGGAATGCTTCACAGTGGCGCAGTCTGACAATGCCTTACCTGCCTTATCTATGGCGCTCATCATTATAAAGGTCTAGATATTCCCCTGCATTTTCTTTTCTCTAATGATTGCAAGCTAAGTTCTGTGTACCTTTCCTCAAAACTTACTCATTGTGTAAACTATTTTCCTCTTTTAACTTGTCAAGCGACCATTCTTCATGTATGTGCTTTGACAGTGAGGGTTGTCCAGAACTCCAATGGGATAAGGTGCTACATCAATTGCAAAGAACTGAAAATGCAAATTAATAAAGCTGCATTGATGTAACTTATTAGTTTGTTTTGTGTTCAATGTAGATTCATAGCAGTGTAAATTCAATTTAGGTTTGGATTCAATTTCACAGTTTATTATTTGTGAGAAGCTGTTTCCTGCAGAAAATAGCAGTAATAATGAATGTCTTAAATTGAACGGCTTTGTGGTGTAGGTAATTGTGCCCATTTGTATTTTTGAGCAACAAATAATTCTACTGGATGGTGAAGATTTGTGTTTGGCTGAACATAGAATGGCGTATTCCCCATGTATAAATGGAAAATTTCTACTTGTATGGTGGTGACACCCAGTTCTACTTCTCAAACTCCATCCTTGATTCCAAGACTGCTTCTTTTCCGATCTATTGCCTGTCAATTCCTGGATGAGCCTTTACTTCTTTCAACTTAATGTCAATAAGACCGAAGTATCTTATTCAATTTTTGTCAGTACTTTTCCACCTTTGGGACTCTCACTTCATCAATCTTCCTAGCTGCATTTTCATATTGATTCAATGCAGACTTAATCCTATCAAGCCCATTCTACTTCCGGTGTATAGTACCTTGCATTCATCTGTGCCAGAACTTCATTTCAATAGTGATCAACTTGGGTGCAAACCCTATTCTTAGTCCTTGGCTGCCTGCTTTGATTCCACAGTTCTCCAAGCATGGTGTTAAATGCAAAAGCAACTAGTTTGCACTAAGTCTGTGAATCCACAATATTGACTTATTCAAGGAACAAGAGGAACACAGCATGATCACATGAGGCATCCCACTAAATACCTCTCTCGTGTCAACCTTTCTTTCCTATTGACTAACCTCTGCTTTCTTCCTTAATAAATTACTAATTACCATCCATGCCTTACCCTTGATATCCAGTGACATCAGTATTTCAGAGAACAAAATATTTACAGGAATAAAATGAAAACTGCAAAAGCTGAAAATCTGAATCAAACGAGAAATGCTGGAAATGCATAGCAAGTCAATATTTGAAAGAAAACGATTAAGGTTAAGGTGTCAGGGCCATCTTAGGGTGAGTTACCTCAGTCCAAGACATGACCATGAACACTGTCAGAAATACTTGAAAAGTTCCAGGTATAATTAAAATGTTTTATTGAATTTGTATTATGTATGGAAAATAGTTATTTTGCACAAAGAATATCTGAAAATGTGATCATCTGTTTTTTTAGACAAACCACACACCATCGACTCACATGCTATGTTTCAATTTTTACTTTTCCATAGGAAATTGGTCAGGCTAACATGCAGTTTAAAAATAATCATTCAATTTACCTTGGAAGCTTCAGGAATGCAAATCTGCCTTTAGTTCTTTTTGTTTCTTTTAAGATGTTCTTATATCCTCCCACCAGAAATGAAAGTTCTTTGCTTGAAGGTAGAGAACAAAGCCACCTTTGAATTCTAATAAATGTGTGACTAATTTGCAAAAAAAAATCTATGTGGATTGGGATTATGCCTGGGTCAGATTTTTTATATAAAAGGATTGAATAAGAATAGTACATTTGGAATTATACTCATGGATCAATATCTCACTTGAAGCAGCTATTCATTGATCTTACCTTCAATGTAAACCATTCTGAAAGTAACTGGGAAACATTAATGTGGCAAGATTTTGGACGTGCACAGGATTGTTCTTTAAATAGCGGCATATGGAGAAAATGGAACAGCCAAAAGAAAATAATTTGATTGTCCAGATGGTAAAGATGAATTTACAAAGATTTCTCTCAAATGACAGCTTGAAATTATTTCCAGTTTGGTAACTTTGAATTTTTTCCCCCTAGTGATTAAAATGTTTTGCTCAGATGACAATATCTAATTTTCATTTTAGACATCGGAATCCAGGTGTTTGTGTGTAAAGTTATTGATTACAGTGAAGCGTAGTGACTGTATATTTGCAGACAAAGGTGGAAGCCAATTTGTGCACAGCAGTGTTCCACAAATCACAATGATCTGAGTGCCTTCGTTCCTCCGGGTCTGGCCTCCTCCTGTCCCACAAGTCCTCCGCTCCACCTTCGGTGGCCCCGCCTTCAGCCACTATGCCCCGAGGCTCTGGGATTCCCTTCCTCACTGCCTTCGTCTCGCTCCCTCCCTTCACACTTTCAGGTCTCTGCGGAAGACCTTTCTTTTCGACCGCGCCTTTGGTCACCTTCTTCCCCCTCCCCCTGGCTCAGCCCCGGGATCCATTACTGTGAAGCGCTCTGAGACGCCGTCCGGCATGGAGGGCGCTATGTAAATCCAAGTTGTTGTTGTTGTTGAGTGACTAATTTTATCAAGGGGATGGTTGGCAGGATACTAGGAGAAACTCCCTTCTCTTTCCGAGTAGCGCCAATGGATCTTTAACATCTACCTGGCAGGCAGATATTGAGACCTTGGTTTACATTCTCATCCCAAGGACCGCACTTCCAACAATGCAGCACTCCCTCAGTATCACCAGTAACCCAGGAGTGTCAGTCTAGAGTGTGAGTTCAAAGAATTCTGCTTTGCAAAGTAATCAGGATCCCAGCACTTGTAGCTTTTGGCTGTGTCGTAATTGGTTCCATTTCAACTGTTTCTCAGGTGTCCTGCAATATAAATGGGAAGACTGGAGTTAAAGGAAGACGCACTCTGCATCTCAAACCCATATAGATTGACCTGAGAGTACTTATGGATGTTAGGTTAGTGCAGAAATGAGTTTCATTCTCCAGCATAAACATCCCTCTGCTCCATACATAATATATTCCACCCAAGTCTGTTAAAAAAAAAGCAAGCAAGCTGAATACATTGTGCAGAAGCTTCCAGTATGTTTTGATTCAGAGTCCTGTATCCAGTAAATCTAAAACCTTGCCATGTTTACAGAAAATATAGAATTTCAGTTTTCATAGCAAATCTAACTTCTATTCTCAAAGGGGGTGATTGCCATATGTTCAGAGTGCTGACACCCCGATATGTCAGTCTCTAAAGTCAGCTCCAAATAATAACCCACACAGTAACAGTGCAGAGAGAGCGCAGATTGAGTTGCAGTGGAACTACTTCGGTGGATTTTGTGCGGATGGATTTTGTGAGCAGATTGCACTGCTGAGAGGGAGGAGAGAGAGAGAGTGGGTTGGGAGGGAGGGAGGGAGAAGAGAGAGAGAGTGGGTTGGGAGGGAGGGAGGGAGAAGAGAGAGAGAGTGGGTTGGGAGGGAGGGAGGGAGAAGAGAGAGAGAGTGGGTTGGGAGGGAGGAGAGAGGGAAGGAGGGAGAAGAGAGAGAGAGAGTGGGTTGGGAGGAAGGAGAGAGGGAAGGAGGGAGAAGAGAGAGAGAGAGAGTGGGAGGGAGGGAGAAGAGAGGGAGAAAGAGAGAGAGGGAGAGAGTGGGAAAGAGGGGGGGGGGAGAGAGTGGGAGGGAGAAGAGAGTGAGAGTGGGAGGGAGAAGAGAGTGAGAGTGGGAGGGAGAAGAGAGTGAGAGTGGGAGTGGGAGAGAGAAGAGAGAGAAAGAGGAAGAATTGGTGTTGGATGTGGACTTGGCTGTGGATGAGCTGAGTTCCCCCCCACACACCCCCTACACCCACCCCCACCCCCACCCCCACCAGCCCGGGTCAGGGTGACGAGCTGAGCAGCTCCTGTTAAAAGAAAAGTTTGACCACCCCCCCCCCACACTCCCACCCCACTCCCACCCCCACTCCCACCCCCACACTGTGACCGAGAGCTCGGCGACCACGATGGCGGCTCAGTCCGACTCTCTGAGCGGATACCTGATGGCTGAGCAGCCGCTCCCAGAGCCCTGCGGTGCGGACCCGGGCTCCAACAGCGAGAGGAGCACCGACTCTCCGCTCGCAGCCTCCGAGGACGATGGTCAGGGTCTCCCGCACTGCGGTGACCCCGACTGGATCGAGGACAGATTCCGGGTGGATCGCAAGAAGCTGGAGGCGATGCTGCAAGGTGAGAGGGAGCGGTGTAGTGACTGTGAGCACAGAGAGAGAGAGGGGGGCGGAGAGGGGGAGAGATGGACAGAGGGAGAGAGGGGGGGACACACAGAGTGGGAGAGGGAGAGAGTGGGAGAGGGAGAGTGAGAGGGACAGAGAGGGAGAAGGAGAGAGGGACAGAGTGGGAGAGGGGGAGAGAGAGAGGGACAGAGAGGGAGAAGGAGAGAGGGACAGAGTGGGAGAGGGGGGGGGGAAGAGAGAGAGGGACAGAGTGAGAGGGGGAGAGGGAGAGAGAGTGAGGGGGACAGAGTGAGAGGGGGAGAGGGAGAGAGAGAGGGACAGAGTGAGAGAGGGAGAGGGAGAGAGGGGGACAGAGAGGGAGAGGGACAGAGTGAGAGAGAGAGCAAAAACTTTCCAGGCAAACTTTACAATGCCTGGGAAGCTCTTGAGGCCGTGAGCTGTGGGGAGAAGATTACTGTCAGAAAAACTTCCCAAACTTTGCAATGTCTGTGTGTGTGTGTGGTGGGGGGGGGGGGGGTTGGGGTGGGGGGGGGGGGTTGGGGTGGGGGGGGGGGTCGGGGGTGTGGGGTGGGGGGTGGGGGTGGGGGGGGTGAGAACTTCACTGTAAATTAGGGAGAAGACAAGGAGATTGGAAGAAATCAATGCAAGTCAACTTTAAGAGGGAGATAACTGCGACCCCAGAGAGGAGAGAGAGAGAGAGAGAGTGACACTTACATGAGGATAAAAACAGTGATTCACATAGCGGGAGATGTACAGTTACATCAGTGAGTCATTGTGGATTAAATCGTCATCAGGAGTATTCCCTTCTTTTTTTACACACGAAAAAACCCCAACAGTAAAGTAAGATGAGCAGTTCTACATTAGGCTACAAGACTCCTGAGTGGCAGCTGAGATGGGTTTTTGAGATGGATAGAGAGATAAGACACGTTTTATGTTATTCTCGTGTGGCCCCCAAGGCTCGAGTTTGCTTGATGTTTGACATAACGTTTAACAAATCGTGAACTAAGTTCCCAGTGTGTGCGATGTGGGTGAATCGAAGGCTTTAAAATGTGAGAGTGGAGAAAACCTGGTGTTAATAATTAAGTTGCTGCTCGACTTCAGCAGATAGAAATTTGCTGTGCAACTATTCCAGGTTTTTAATGAATAACGTATTTTAGAAAGACGTGGCATTTGTTTTTTTTTTCTTCTTCTGCAAATCTACAACAAAAATGCTTCCAGACCAGATGTGGTATTTACTGTAAACTTGGTCAATTCTAGGATTGCATCGTTGATGCCAAGTTTCGCATGTCAAAGGAATGAATCCCAGTTAAGTGGGTGTGAGTCGATCAGAGGTTTTCTTAAACTTTTTAAAAAGTTTTGGTGGGCTATGTGGCTTCTAATCACGGTGCAATTACAGTGAATGTACTTGCCTGCTCTAACAGCGAAACTTGAAAATACTTATTTTTTAGAAATAGGTGAGGTGTGAGCCTGGCTTAGTTGGTAATACTCTTGCCTCTGGGCAGAAGGTTGTGGGTTCAACCCTCCCCCCCCACCCAGTCAGGACTGTACAACAAAAACAACTTGCATTTATATGGAGCCATTCACGCGGGACAGTAAGTTTAAACTCACAGCCTAGGCTGACACTTAAGTGCAGTACTGTACTGGGAAGAGCACTGCATTGTCAGAGGCGCCGTCCTTCGGATGTGACAACAAACTGAGGTCCCGTCCGCTTGTTCAGACGGACATTAAAGATCCTACGGTACAAATTGAAAAGGGTTTCTCCTGTGTCCCGTTAACAATCCCGCTGATAAAATTGGCCGTTCACTTCATCGCTGTTTGTAGGTTATTGCTATATGCAAATTGAATGCCGCATTCGCCTCCAAAATACAGTCACTATGCTTTACAGTAAAATTCTGTGAAGGGCTTTGAAACGTCCTCCTGATGCGAGAGGTGGTGTATCAAATGCAAGGAATGTTATTTAAAAACAGTGATTAGAATGAACAGTGGATATTCATGCATATTGAAAATTTACAGTTACAGTGTAGCGAGATAAGTACATGAATGACACATCACCTTTGTAATTGAAGTCATCTCAGCTGCCCCAATTGTTTTAATGAACAGTTGTTAGTCAATTGGCAGATTATTTTTCCGGGGGTAATAATCCCTTCAAAACAAAAAATAAAAATAATAATAATAGTTTGGGTCACACAATCTGTGACTGTGTGGGACATTGCTGTGCGCAATTGGCTGCCGCGTTTCACCCACAAAATACACAGTCAATACACTTCACATTTTATTCTGTGAAGCGCTTTGAGATGTCTCAACGACATGATAAGGCGCTATGTCAAATGCAATGATTAATATTATAACTGTAACTGCCTACTCTGCTTTTCTTTATTTGAGGCACTTCAAAAATTGTTCATCTATGTTATGAGTTGCCTCAAGTGCTCACACTGTGTAAACTGTGCAAGGTGATTTGTTAATCAATTTAATGAAATGTAATAGCAATATACTCCCACATTCATGAGATGACGTAGCATCAAACAGCTCCTGGATACTGAATATAAACACAGGATTTAGAAGAAGGTGCTTATTGCCAAAGGAACCCTTTAATGTCTTGTAGCCTCCTGAGCAGCACATGTTTCTACCCTGTACGTTGTGCACTTTGTTGCTTAGATTGCAGTAAATCTCACGTAAGTCGGATCAGTTGGGACCATATTTTTAATACGACTTATGCAAAGTATGAGTTATGTCAAACTTGCATAGAATATAATCTCTTAAACAGGACTTGGGCAAATGTACGACTATTTATACAGATCAGACTTGGGCAAGTTTTACTGAAATTGTAAAGCTAAAACTGATTTTGAATTTTATTAAGTTGTACAATTTTAGTGATCAGCAAATATTTTGGGCATTTAAATGGAGTTTTAAAATGAGTTGTGTGGCTTTTTTTTAAGCGGGTGGATATATTTAGTCATCTAGCATCCATGACCACCTACCTACCTGACTATCAGACATCAAGTCATGGATGAATCTCAAATTTCTTCAGCTAAGTATGGGAGGACAGAAACTATCCTCCTCAGCTTCCATCAATACTGCTTTGCATCTGACTCTTACTTCCTTAGCCTTCCTGTCTTCTCTGCCTCTTTCTCCAACTCGCTGAACCAGGGCACAACCTTGAGAATCAACTTGATTCTCAGCCCTCTTTCCTCCCTCATATCTGGTACCTGATCAAGACCACTTTTCAGCTTCTTTGTCACACCCCCTGCCTCCGGCTCTATCTCATGCCCAGTGCTGCGGAAACTCTCAGCCACGCCTTTGACTTGACTTTTCATATGCCCTCCTTGTCAGTGTCCCCTGTTTCATCATCGACAAGTTCCAGCACATTCAAAACTCTGCTGCCCACATCCTTACCTGTACAAAACTTAGCCCATCACTAATGTCCTCACCAGACAGCAATGACTCCCTGACTCCGATGGGATGGTTGAAGAGGAGGATCTTGAGGCAGATAATCATAAAAGGGAAATCGTTTTCATCTAGTGTCTCAGATAGCTTTATCCAGGTACAGTAGTAATAAAATTAAGTGAAGTTAAATAGAAGATAGTAGTTGCATTATATACAAGATTGCATGATCTCATGTATATTACATAATGGTATCACCCATTCATCACATGTGAGTTCTGCGCAAAGGGTACCTGCACATAACTGGAAAAACTCAAAAGAAATGTGAACCCAAAGGTTGGTGCCCTGCTGTCAGATGACATCTTTTGATCTCCAGAGGGATAAGTTGAATGTACCAGTCAACTAAGTGCATGTATGATGATGGGTAATCTAAGACTTCATATAATTATAGATATTTGTATTTCATATAGCAAAACTTCAGAAAGAATTTTGCACACAGTTACTTTGAAGCAAAGTCGCTTGTTATTTATATAGCGCCCTTCAAGCGGGGCAGCGTCTTGGAGCGCTTAAGACCTTAAGCCATCCAGCAATGACCCCCAAACAGCCATGGCAAGCACTAAATGAACCACAGGACACAGTAGCGAACAGCACAGCGGCATATACAGCATATTTAGTTTCTCTTGCATAGAAACCCTAAGGCTTGGCACAGCAGCTGTTGGAAGGCGTTACCTGGAGTTCGAATTCGTGAACACACGTTTGGACATTCAGTGCCTGGAATCCACCTTGATTGGCTTGCAGAGAGTTAAGCAGCTGTTGCTTAAACTCTGCACCGCAAACTGGTGGAAACATTGCTCAGTGAGAAGGGCGTGTGCCCAAGCTGTGGACAGGAAGATGGTGGTAATGCTCTCATGCATTTCATGCTGAGATGTGTTGCCCACCAGGAAGCTTGCTTCTGGTACCATCCACCAAGTGAGGGTTCAAACCTGTGCTTGACGGATATTAAACGACCATCCAGTGACTATCCTCTGGGGGGTGGGCGGAGGTGGGTAGAGGTAAGTGGGGGGGGGTCTCCTTGGAGCTGAACTGGCTCCAACTTGATGTGTTTGGCAACAGAATGTCAGAATCGAGCTAGCCCTCTGTGGGGTCTTTGTAGTCCAGTTTCTGAGCCAGGCGGGTCCGCAGTACTCCAGGGCACTGCTGATGACAGCACATTGGCAGGACTTGAAAGGCCAGACCAGTCATTGGGGTCAGGGAATCCTCCCACTTAGCTCCCATTAACCCTGCAAGCCAAATGGGTAGGGTGGTTCTAGCTGGACAAACAGCAGGAAAGCTTGCTAGACAGTGCTATCATGGCAAGCTATGTGGTTTCAGCTGGTTAGATTCCAGCAGTACCCCAATACCCATTCTGGGGTCCCCAAACCTTGGCTCTTGCCAACATGTACCTAATACTTTCCAGAATTTGGTAAGCAGGATTTGTCCCTCCAGATAGAGATTGTGCATTCCATTCCAACAATTCATCCCTGGAATTTCCATGTGTAAGTGGGATGCATGGAATTCTCAGTTTGGTTTGGATACTCATAAGCATGGTGATGGGTTTCTGCATGTGTCAGACACCCGGCTGACCAAAAAAAAATTCTATTGCATATTGCAATCTGGAATGAGGGAAACAGGATGCGTTCTTTTGGGGAGAGATGTGCATTCCATCCCAGACACGGGAATTTCCATGTGTAGGTGGGATACATGGAACTTTGTCTGGTTTTGATACCCTTAAGCATGCTGATGTATTTTCGTATGTTCCACAGACACCCAGCTGGCCAAAATAAAATATTTCTGGTAAGGCTGATGGTGCCCGGCTGAATACAATATATGACCACTTTTGAAAATGTGATACAATCAATCATTGAAATTCAAGAGTGTGTAGTCTTAGGAAATAATGTATTAATCTTCTCATCCCTATTAGATTCCAGCAAGTATGACATCCAATATGAGCTCTGCCAATTTGTCCCCATACCATTGTTTACTGACAGACATACACTGAATCATCAGCTGAGTCATACATTTATTGCTTTATATTCTAAATTCTTTGTGAATTAAAAACAGAAGTTGCTGTTCATGGCACGTATTTCCAACAGTTATTTCCATTAAAAAGATCCTATTTTCACTTGATAACTTTACAAAAATGATCAGTTTGTACTGAATAAGCTACGTTGTGAGTTCCTACCTCAGTTGCAGTTGACTTAAACGATGAGACATAGACCTGAACAGCTGATCGCTTCACTCCCTGACACCTTCCTACCTCTCCGACCTCCTCACTCCCCAATCCACCACCCGGCGCCTCCGCTCGACTGGCACTGGCCTCCTGCTTGTACCTCACACACTCAGCTCCACCATTTGAGGTCTCGCTTTCAGCCACTACACCCTGAAACTTTGGAATGCTCTCTCTCAATCCCACCTTAAAACCTTCCTTTTCGACCATGCTTACAGTCACACACACACCCCCCCCACCGGCTCGGAGTCGATTAGTAATGCTATAGGTTTCTGTGGACTTGCTGCCTCTTGGCAATGTATGTGCTACTCAACTGATGTTAATTGTTTGTGCTGTGGAATACAATTTGTTTCTCAGGTTGGTCTACCTGTGCATGTGCATACTCCTAGCTCTATTGATAGTGCTGATCTGCTGGGACTCTAGTACAAATGAGACCCACAAGAACAACATCTCGCATTTATATTGGGCCCTTCACCTGGAATAACATCTAGGAGTGCTTTACAGTGCCAGGGACAAACCTACATCTACACCTAGAGCAAACTATAGAGTGTTTATATCCCATGTGTAAGTGGAACTAAAAGCACCATGCATTCTTAATTGCTTGTCCAGTAGAAATAGCAGTCTATTTAATATACCAAATTGAACAAAAAATGAAAAGGTAGCTAAGACACAGCTAACTGGAGAATGATCTGCAATGATTGCTATTAAATGAAAATGATTGTTAACTATATCTTGTTTCCTACAAAATGCATCACATCTTCTACTCTCTGTTCTATGCTTGTTGAGCAAAGCTGCGGTGACAGCTTCCACAATCGGTATTCTGATGAATGTAACTTCAAAGATATCTACTTTGTTTTAAACTTACATAAAACTTTCATAAAGCATTTAGTAACGGCAGATATGAAAAGGCTTTACCTGAGTGGGGAAACTGAGATTAAAAATTGACCTGGTCATTTGGACATTGCAAAGAAAGGGGGAGAGTTTGCCTTTGCTATGACTCACTGGACATGATTGTCAGGAATTTGCTTGAAATAGTTTTTCTCTGCTGGGGGGAAATTAATGATTGATAGCACATGCTGCATATGTTAGAAAGCCTGTCTAAAATCTGCAGCTAATTAATCATTCAAAATATTGATCCAGGCATTTAGCACACTTTTAAATTTTACTATGTACAAACGTTCCACAAATGCTGTACTGTTGCAGAATCCTCCTTCTATTTAGTAGCGAAATTAGTTTAACCGCCTTCAGATGCAAAAATAGATTTGGGTTTTAAAAAATATCAAGAATCTTCAAGTTGATCCCGTAACCTGGAAGTGGGTGAAGAAGTCCCCCATTTATGGTTGTCTTCAGAAAAATGATGAACCCGTAGTGATGGTTCCGTTCTCGCATAACGTTTCATATATGAAAAGACTTCCAAAAAGCAAGCAACTTTGACTGCAATACTTGACTGTTGTGGGACTCGAGCAGTATTTCTGGACTGTTTCCAAGGATAATACATTGCTAGAACGGTCTGTTTCCTTTATAGTGCCTATAGCTGCAGTCCTCTGTGATGTATCTATGCTTTGTTTTCACTCTGTTCTGTAGTGGTTTGCACTGATTTGGGCATGATTCTGTATTTTAGAACAGAATTTACTTGATGCAAATTGTTTTGGGATTTTAAACAACTGAAGCTCCTGCATTCTGAAAGCATTACATTTTAAATGTGAGGAAGAAAATACAGATCAGGAAAGGGTTTAAAAAATAAAGTTCAAATTGTCCTTTTGATTTCAGTAGAAGCAGCTGTGTTGTTAATAACATCTTCCGTTTACACAGTTGAATGTGCCTATTTCTAAAAGACGTTGTTCCGCACTACATTTTTCCAAGACATTTTATTTATATTTTATTCATATTATCACTTATTATGTTATCAGTTCAACTCAGTAAAACATTTATTTTTTATTGTTGGTTATGTTTATTTTAGATTCCTTTGAATGGATTGAGAGATAGTTTACAAAACATTTCATTTTTGAAATTTAATGAATGCACAAAAAAATACAGGATACTATATTACCAAGTTACAAATTTCAATAGGATACCTTTCACAATAAGCAACAATAGATCATTTACAAACATTTGGCATAAACAAAGCTATAGGAATCGAATAGGAAAAGGAGGAATCGCATAGGAAAAGAAGGAATCTGTTGATTAGAGTCATTGTAAGAAGAAAAAGATGAGGCATTTGTATGTAGATTGTTGGTGTAGCTAGTAATAACAGGCTTGCACTTCATAAATTGCCTTTTGCTGAAATCATAGAAAAGTCAACACAGAATGAAAGGGTACTGCAAATATCAATTAAAAAGATGTTGGACTAACCCAAATGGGCTAGTGGGTGATACACAGCTTTGTGTAGCATTGACCCTTCTAGACCTCAGGATTTCAAGTTTGATTCTCTTGCTTTGATTCCATGTCTGAATTCAGTACCTAAATAATATTAATCAGGGAAGAAGTACGAGTGTGAAGTGGCCTCAGTGCCCTTGGGTTAGGGAAGGAGAAGTGAGCCAAGGATCCAGCTCTTTATGGCTCTCTGGTGATCCCCTGCTGGAAAATGTGTACAGATGGATATTAGTGAAAACAGAAATGGGATCGGGTGAAGCCATCCATCCATGTTGCTGTAGCTTTCCAACACCGCAATGTAGGCGCCCACATGAACAATGGACAATTGGGGAGGTGCTCGAAGACTGCTGGCTCCCTGTGCTCCAGTAAGAGTCTATTCCTTCAGGAGAGGAAGGGAGAAAGTTAGCAAAATAATTTGGTGCTGCTAATTGATTCCAACTGTTTTGTGCCGATTAATTGGATTATCAGGGGTTGCCTAAGCTTGTTGTAGAGTATTATAGAGTTTAGAAAGCCACAGTGTATCCAGCTTACAACACTTTTCTCTTTGAAATGACGAGCAAGATCACCTTTCTGAAATAAAGCTAAGTTGTTGGTCAGTTTGGGTAACTGATGGACAAAAGGATGGCATTACCGAGCTTCATCTGCAGAGAGCACACTGACTCCAGCCTGCTCCATCAGGCAATGCCTGTTCTTTACACGGCTGCACTTCAACACATTAAAAACATTATCACCATCAGTAACCTGCAGAATCCCTGACTGCAGTTCTTTTCTCAATTGTTGCCATGATATTTTGTCTTTGTCAACCATTGATTGATGGCCTTGCATGTTAACAAGTAAACTAAAACATTTTTTTTCTGAGAATGATGCCAGTTAGATTTGTTTGCAGCGCATGCAGTGTGTTTGGTACCTTGCCATAGTTCTAGCCAAGGCACTTGAATCAATTCAAGCACATACGTGCCACTGTCACGCTGGAGAAATTTCCTTCATTTACTCAGTTTTATAGAAAATATTTTTTGTTCTTCTGCAGTTGCAGTATCTGAAGCAAGAGAGCTTCCCGCGTGAAAGGCATTAATTACATTGCCAGGCTAGTTCTTTTGCTGCTTCTATCATCCTTTTGCACAGAACCCAAGACTTGCCAGGTGATATCTTTGGAAGAAAGTTACAGACCTTAATTTTAATGGAAGGGGTACAATGTCTTAAGTTTTGGCTTCCATGGATATGTAGTTCAGCTGGAAATAGAGGGATCTGGGGTTAAATATTGGTGAATTCACTCAGCCTTTCATTCTTTTAAGGGGAAGGAGGAAGATAAGCGAATGTCCCTTGGGGCTGAACTGAAGACGCTGCCTGGTGTTGTTGTTGGTTGACTTAGTCTGTCTGGCTTATTCCAGGAGACTTTCAGCTGCAGAATTGCCCTCAACCCTGCAGGCAAATGGACATGATATGTGTACTTAATAATTTTTGTACACTGGGACTGAATCATTGGACAAAGAGAAGTGTCCAGATGTTCTCATGCTCCTCATTGGCAGTTATGTAATGCCTCCATATGAATTCATTTTGCTTCACTGTCTTGAAATAAGGTAAATATTCTTAAGATCTCTGGGTTGCTACAGAGGAGAATTCAGCAGTTTCCTCCACTCAAGATTATAAGGTGGAGGACAATTCGAGATTTTGAACAGATGTTTGTAATGAAATGTTGGTGTTAAGATCTCCATTAAACTTTGTCCAATGCTTGATCAACATTAATTGCCATCTTACTTATGTAAAATGTGGGTGTTTGGAATAGAATTACTTATTCCTCTTGTATTTAGAATGAGCATGTAGTCTCAAATTTTCCCATCAGAAATGTATGGTTGAGTTAATGAAATGCTTCAAATGGACTATATTGTATTGTGTTTCCAAAAAACTAATGAATTTTGAAAGAAAAAAAAATCCGATGTGAGTCTTCTCCTCATATCAATACTTGCACGGCCAAAGGTTTAATGTAAACTTGCTTGAGGAAATTATTTAATTCCTTAAGCCCCAACAGCCAACCAATGAAGCAGGTTGAAAGTATCATCCCAGGTACCTAGAATTGACATTCTCAGATATACTGGTCGCCCAGTCGGTGGCCCTTTTATCACATCAAAGCAGTAAACATGTTGTCCTAGAATAAATTGTGTTACAGTGCAATTATGTTGGGAGGAGATATGGATGGGAAATACTGACAATACATTAAGTTTCCTAAGATGAGACAAACCTGGGTATTATATTGACTTAAACATAGGGAGAGGCACTTAACAATCGAGACCTGGCCTGATGCCTGTTACTGTATTTTCCCTTCTCAAAGCAAACTGGTCCTTGAGGCAGCATTGCCATTGTGACGTATGATTACTTGGCCATGAAGAGACCATGGCTCCAATGGGGAATTCAGTTCCATAATCGTTGCCCAGAAATTTTGAGTGTGTTTATGAAAACATTACCTCAGTCCAATGCAATGTAGTTTTACTCAGTTTAATGATGTTATTGATTAAATTACAATTCATTTTCATTTGGTTTGAATTATTCCTGTGTGGTATGTGCTAAGTAGAAAAAAAATCACAATTTTAGCAAATACACACCATTTGAGTGGTTGAAAACCATCTTCACAAGATCAGGTTGTGATTTTAATGAACTACCATCTTAGGCATAGCAATGACTTTCTGCTGAGTTTCACCCACCAAATATACAGTCCATTCACTTTACAGTATATTCTGTGAAGCGCTTTGTGACGTCTCGAAGATGTGATAAGGCCCTATATCAAATTCAAGGATTTTATTATTATCCCTATCCTTACAAATCTGTTGAAAGATAAAAGTACTGGGATCCAATGAATTAAAAATATTGCATGCTAATTTGCAACCACAGCCCCTGGATGTGTTGAATCACTTTTCCGTTTCCATGTTTCAGTAATGAATAATTCTGGTTCAAATTAATTCCTGGCATGGCACCAGCATGTCAGTTGCCTCCCCATCTAATGAAAAATAAGAGGGCAAGATAACCTGGACGTATGACTTAGCAATTGTTCCGAAGCACCTTTCTTGAGGGTATCAACCTGGCTCAGCGTTAGCACTCTCTCCTCTGAATCTAAAGTTTGTGGGTTCAAGCCCTATGTTGGGTCTTGGAATCAAATAGACTAAGCTGATGCTCCAATGCAGTGCTGGGGGTGTGTTGAAATGCTGGAAGTGCCGTGTTTCGGATGACACGTTAAACCGAAGTTCCATCTGCCTGTTCAAGTAGACATGAAAGATCCCCTGGCGCTATTCGAAAGGAGAAGGGAGTTTCTCCCAGTGTCCTGGACAACAATCCCCAAAATAAAATTGGTTATTCATTTCATGGCTGTTTGTGGGACATTGCTGTGCGCAACTTGCAGCTTTGTTCTGCCCACAAAATACAGTCAAGTCCTGATGTGGGGCTTGAACCTACAACCTACTGACTCAGAAGTGCTACTACTGTGGCAGGCTGACACTTAGTATATTAATGCTATCGACAGATCTTCCAAGAGTATGTGATAGCAAATGCATTTGAACTACAATGGATTTTTCCACTCAGATCAAAGTGTCAAGTGGTGCAATATAAAAATGTTCTTACACTTTTCAGAAGCTCCTCATCTCTGTTGGGTCTTCTTTAATACAGTGTGGTGACATTTGGAGTTACTTTTGAGAAAATAGCAAAAATCAAACTCATTGTATTGGTAACAACAGGGCAAAATTGTTCAATAAAAGGTTAGAATTGGGACCCTTGTTAAGTTAAAACAGTGTGGAACTTGGCATCCCCACAATAAAGGGAATTGTGCTTGGAGTGAAATTTAGTGAGTTATGTTTTCTTATTGAATGTGTGTTCTAGAAGAAATTAATAAAAGGGTGGTGGAGTTTTACAGATGTCTTTATTTTAATTTGTAATGCACTTTCTTTCAAATGCTCTGCCCATCTGCTGCTGTTTGCCAGGAGGTGTGGCTGTACAGTCCTCTCACTTTGTAGCTAGTTCCTGGGAGGTGTGGGAAACCAGACTACATTGGCTCATCTTTCTCTCTTTTACCCCTCCTCATTCCTGCATCTTGCACATCCAGGTGGGAAGTATTTTTCTTGACTGAGGATCCAGATCAATCCATTCCAAGAATCGTGATGACAGACTTTAATTGCACCTATATATCAATATTCAATACTTGTAGTTCAAGAGTTAAATTACTAGTTTTGTTTTCTTCTCCTTGCTTTTTTCCTCCAAGCTCCTGCTTTGTGAAAGTGCTTCTTGATTGGAACCGCTGTAATTTCAGTAATCTGTCACTTTCATCTGTTTTGTTTATGTGCCCAAGTGACTTTAACACTAACTTTGACTGAAGCAGTGCCAAACAACGATGTTGTGGCTTCAGGAGCAACATGAATAATGATAATGGTGAGGAAACATGTGGGACGATCTCTAAGGCAGAGGTGCTGGTTCCAGTATTCTGAGTCAAATCAAATTCTCTGCATTTCTATGTTGGAGGTGTCTCCTCCATTTTGGTTTCGGAACCTGATGGGGGGTAAGTGAAGGAATTTCCACTTTGGAAATGGACCAAAAATTGAATAACATTTTGAAAATAACAGCCAGCTGCAGTGAATCAATTTTTTATTTATCATAATTTAGGCTACNAAAAAACTTGGAGAAAAAAACTTCCGTTATTGTGAAGTGCTCTGAGACACGTCCAGTGTGGAGGGTGCTATATAAATCCAAGTAGTTGTTGTTGTTATCAATTTTCTCTGTATAATCACTGAGAAAAGTTGAAGCTATTGAAGGAATGTTGCTACTTAACATGATTTGTTTATATTTGTCTGTACAAATTACAAATATTTTATGAAAGCCTGAAAATTGATTCTTTTGCAGATGACTACTTACAAAACATTTCTCAGCACTACCTTGTACAGCTACCCCTAGAATTAATTGTTCTCTGTCTTTAAACGCACACATGCACACAGAAAAACAAGTGATAAAGTAGCATGGTAAAGTAATGCTGTGTACTTTTTAAAAGTAAACGGTTGCAAGTGTCTCTCCAGAAATAATAATAATAATCCTTGCATTTGATATAGCGCTTTTCACGTCTTCTAGACATCTCAAAGCGCTTCACAGAATATACTGTAAAGTGAATTGACTGTATATTTATGGGCGAAACACGGCAGCCAATTGTGCACAGCAATGTTCCACAAACAGTCGTGGATTGAAGTGACCAATTCACTTTTGTTTTTTGCAAAATTATTGCCAAATAATTTATAATAAAATTACTCAACCTCTCCAAATAATTTTACAATTGTCAAGCTTTTCATGTCCTGACAAGAGGGCAGCGTGTTAAATTTCAGAACCCATAATTACAGAAAATTATGTATTAAAAATTAAAAAAAGGTCATTGCACGGATATGGGGGAGAAAGGACAGATGAGGGTCAAACAATACGCAAATACAACACAAAATTACATTTGTAAATTACGTTTCATGATGGTAGGATGACCCAAGGCGCTGAACAGTCAGATTAGGATCCGAGCGAAGGGGTTTGGGATCAGGGAGGGTGGAGGGCAGAGAGGGTAGGAAGGTGGCCAAAAGCACGGTTGAACAGGAGGGTCTTGAGGCATGCCTTGAAGGAGGCAAGGGAGTGAGCGAGACGAAGGGAATGTGCGATGGAGTTCTAGAGGGTGGGGACAGAGAGGGTGAAGGCTCGACTGCCGATGGTGGGGCGGACCAGGCAGGGGACATGGAGGAGGCCGGAGCAGGGAGGTTGTTAAGGGCTTAGCAAGTTGGAGAGGTAGGAGGGGGCAAGGCCATGCAGGGATTTGAAGGTGAAGATGAGAATTTTGATCTCAATCTCTGAGGGATGGGGAACCAGTGGAACCAGCCGAGGGTGGATGTGAAGGGGTCACGGAATCGGGTACAGGAGAGGACTGTAACTTGTGGAGGGAAGAGTTGGAAAGGCCGACCAGCAGGGCGTTGGCATAATTGAGCCTGGATGTAATGAAGGCATGTATGAGGGTTTCGGCAGCCTGAGGGGTGAGGCAGTGGCGGAGTCGGCAATGTTGGACGTGGGGGAAGGTAAAGCAGGTCATGGCACAGATGTCGGGGAGAAAAGACGCCAAGGTTTCTGACTGGCTTGGTGAGGTGGAGTATGCATCCTTGGATGTTGATGCTGCCAGTGCCTGAGGTGCGGAGACGCTGGCACAAGCCAACTAGGAGAGCCTTGGTCTTCATTTACACTGACTCTTCATGCCCAAAGAACACCTCTGCCTTACTTTGTAGTGAGTAGAGAGAATGTTTTGCAATATCACAGCATTGTTTCAAAAAAAATTACATTTTAGTTTTATGTTTGTTGCTTTGGTTTTGGACAAGCAGGTAAAAGTTGTCATATTCTCTTTCTTTTCAGAGCAGAATCTGAATGTTTCTTGTGCACCTTTTGTTATAGAAATTTTGTACCACACAATTCTGTCACATTTTTTACTGCTTGCAATTTAAAAATAATATTTCTTGCATTTTTCTTTTTCTACTGTCACCCGTTTTCCTAATAACTTGTGATTGTAACATTCATCACATTGTTGAAACTCAAATTAATGTGTGCTTTCTGGTCTTTAGGGTACAGTAAACATTGTGTGGCAGCCTGGTGCTCTGGACAAAGTGTAACAGAGCTGGAATTCTGTATGCAAACATTTGTCTGATTCTATTGTGAATATTGACTTGATGCCAATAGTAGCACCTTAATTGCTGTTCAGCCTGAGATCAGGATAGGCCTGAACATTTTGTGGTCTTTATAGCTTAGTTTGCACTGGATCAAAATCCTACCCATTAAGTTATTGGGAGAGTTGAGGAGAGAGAGAGCGCGCCGAGTGAAACCAGTTAATTGAGTTACCCTCTTTGCTTGGTAACAGTCTTGCCTCTTGAGTCAGTAGGTTGTAGGTTCAAGCCCACATTGGGACTTTGAGCCCATTGACTAGGCTGGTACTCCAGTACAGGGCCTAAGGAGCATATATCTACATTGTAATACCAGTAAATTGATGGGAATGAACGATTACACTCTGAGTAGTATTGGTATACAGTTTATGGTAGGATATGAAGCAAAATTGCTGCTCCGCTAAACTTCAATATAAAGTACCAACAACAAAACTCACAAGAATAATAAATCTGTTAAATCCCATTTTTAACGTAAATATTTAGAATTTCACCATGCAATCAGCTTTCTAATAATCATAAAGAAGTAAACTTTGCATTTCATAGTTTCTTGAAACGTCTCAAAGCACTTTACAGGATTTAGTATTGGAGTTTACACTTTCTTAGGCTTGGGTTCAAATCCCAACCTTTACAGTTACTCACATCCAACTTTCCTTAGCCATTGGAGTCACTGACTCTCTCTCCTTGGATACAAATATTTGCAATTTAACAGGCATTGAATTTTAGCATACAATATAAATTTACATTTATATAGCCTCTTTCACATCAGGCGGACATCCCATGGCATTTAACAATTCTGGCTTGGCACCCAAGCTAGTGGTGGGAACTGAGGGGAAAGATGACCAAAAGTGTGGTCAAATAGGTGGGTCTTGATGAATAGGTTGATGTGTTTTTTGCTCCTTCCTGGGTTGTTACAATAATGGTGTGTTAAGATTAGCTGAAAGCTTTGCTGCTATGGTGTGGGATGTTCTGAAGAAAACGGCAAATCTTGTGTTCATGTGAGTCATTAGTGCATTTGACCCTGAAGAAACATGACATTCATCCCAAAGTGTTTTGTTTCACTTTGAGGCAGTACATTGTGGCTTTTTAAAATTGGCGCTATCCAGTGACTATGCCTTTCAGCCAGTATTAAAAATTAGACTTTTGAACAAGCTTTGTTTTTTAAAAATATTCTTCGTGACATGAATATAGACTTTTCAAGTCTTAGTTGCCTTGATTAACTGATTCTAAATCAGTAACTAACGCAGTAGACTTCTAGATATATTCTTTTACATCCCTGTTTTACACAGTTTAGTTTGAAATTGACAAGATATCAATCAGCAAAAGTGTTATTTCACTCCTGTGAAACTGATAAATGTTTTAAATTCAAGACAATTACTGAAGATCTTTATTAACCTGATCAGCTTTTGCTAAAGTGTTCAGGAATTGGACAAAAAAATCAATGGAAATTTACACAGGGCAACATCAACACACAGAGTATCAGAGGAATGTTTAGTCTGCTTTGTGAATCTGGCTTACTTTGGCTCATGTATTTTGTGCATTTCTTCATCATTTCCTCTAAAAGGCTGTTTTCGTTCTGTGGTTTTCTTTGTCTTTTCAGCTGGCTCGGTTCAGCAGAATTGAGTGATTTACTGAATTTCTTTGAAAGTCATACTATGCATTTTCAACTTTTTGTTTATAAAAATAGCAAAAATTGGAGGAAGAAGCAAAGCCCGTTGACTTGGTTTCCCAAGTTTCTTATCAGCAACTAATCTGATCTGATGCATCATATTTTTGAGTCAGAAGTCCATCACATCAGTCAGTTGCCCTATCACAGATGAGCAGCATTTTGGATTGAACAAAGGGAGAAGAATGGTTTATAAAGCAGGAAAAAATACATTTACAGGATTAAATTGAAAACAGACTGTTCACAACTCGCATGGTGTTTGGCTAGCTCGGTACCAGAATTTTCAATGTATGCCAGCTGTTGTAACAGAATTAAATAATGTCTCAACCACAAGAATTTGGGTTTTACATGCAGAATTTTTACCAAATAAACTCCATGGTGACATGGAATATGAAAACCGTGCGCCAGAAGAAGTGATTGTTAGATCACGTTAAGAACCTATTAACTTCTCTCTAACCACTATGTCTTTTGATTAATTTATATTGCCTGTTGCATATTTTTTAGTTCTAAATTTAATTAAAATTAGTTAATAAAGGAGAACCCAAATCCTAACGGGGCTTAGTTGCCTTGGGTGGTCCAAGCTGGACGAGTGGTGGGAAGCTTGACAGACAGTGCTTTTAATGGCAGGCAATTTGGTTTTAGCTGGTTAAACGCCAGCAGTACCCTAACACATCTTCTGGCATCCTCAAGCCTTGGCTCTTCTGCCTTGCAGTCTTGTGCCTAATACACTCCAGAATTTGATAAGCGGGATGCATCCCTCCAGGGAGAGAATGTGCATTCCATTCCAGACACAGGAATGTGGAACTCTCTGTCTGATTTGGATACTCGTAGCATGATGATGGATTTCCCCGTGTGTCAAACACCCAGCCGACCAAAAGCAAGGAGATGGAAGTGAGCTACAGCTTGTAGCAGGAGGCCTATCCTCTGTCGTGAAAAATGTTAGATGTTTTTCTGGCAAAGGATTTGGCAAGCATGCTAGTTTGGGTAAATGTACCTTTACGTCGAAATGTCTAAAGCACTTAAAGAGTTTAGATTCAATTATAGTGACTTTGCATGTGTCAGTAAACAAGGCAGCCTGTCTGCTCACAGCAATTCCCCACAAATAGCCATGAAATGGATGACCAATTTTTTTAATATATCGCCAGGATGCCGTGAGAAACTGTTCTCTTTTTGAATAGCGCCATGAGAGCCTTAACACTCACTTGAACAAGCAGATGGGACTTTAGTTAGCCTTTCACTTCTCCAGGACTACATTCGAGTTTCAGCCTAGACTATAAGCTCAAAGTCCCAACATGGGGTTTGAACGCACAACCTTCTAACTCAGAGCCTAGACTGCTACAACCTGAGCCAGACTGACATGCATGAGTCCATTCACTAGGAAAGTGTAATCTTCAGGGACCCAAAACTGGAAGAAAATAAACTCCTGACAATCCAATCAGCCAAAAGGAGCAAATGTTTCAGAGCTTCCACCAAGCTGTTTTCTAAAGTGATATTTCAGTTTAATTTGCAGACCATTTTTCACATTCATCCCCCTCCCCTTCTGTCGCCCCCTCCCCTCCCCCAGATCTTAAATTATAAACAGTTACCAGCAGGATCCTTCAGGATCCTTATATTTGTAACGTCTTGATAAACTAAAACACATTTTGATGAACATAAACATCTGAATAGGCATTATTATCCGGGAAAAGAGATGTCCTGATTTTTCCAACCCCTGAAAACTGATTCTCTCTACGTAACAGTTGGCTATCAAATCTGGAAATATTCCTTGGTAATGAGAGAACAAAAGAGAAAATCCTTTGAAACAGTTGTGTGTAAATTGCGATTCCCTCGGTGCTCAAGGCTCTTAACAACCTGAGTTTTGAATATGGTAATGTGCAGCGATTCACACCTCAGTTAGACAGGAAAAGATTTAGGAATGTGTGCAGATTAACCATGGTTGGCAGCCTCTGTTAAATGTTGCAGACATTCTAGTTGAAAGCTGCTCAGTTATGTTCTAAAATGAATCATTTATATTCTCCTGCTCTGGGGATGGGGAAATATGAAGTGTTTACTAAATTATTGATTCACAGAAATAATCTTGAGACTAATTTGACCTCAAAGAAACGGCAAAGCAGGCACAGTGGGAATTAAGAAGCAATATCAAACTTGTGTCTTGGAGGAATTTCAGTGCTCCCATCCTGTCATGTGACCAATTCTGTCGAAGAATTGCATTTCACGTACAAGCAGCTAGATGGAAATGAATAGGAAATGGGCTATTTTTATGTATAATGTTTCACAAAGCATTTGGTCTTTTGTGGTCAAGGGCAATTCTTTGGAATGAACACAGCATTTTGTCACTTAGCTGTGACTTCTAACACCTTTTGCTGCACATTCTTTTAAATGAGTAGAGGTGTCGTGAGCTGTGGCTGAGCTATAAAATGCAACATTTTCTGCATTATAACCAGAGGTGGTGGGAATTGTTTCAGTCTCTCCCGCAGAAATGTCTTTTAATAGTTTATTCAGGGCTCCACTGGATACCCCTTAAGCTTCTTAATGCTGTTAAACAGCCTGCACTATACAAACCAGAAAGTTAATTTGTGATCTGTTCTGAATTTGTTGCTCTTAGCAGTCCAGTCATTGGAGTGTTATGATCAGGTTTAGTGCCTTTGGGATGGAATTAAGGTAAAATCAAATCAAGGTTCCCATTTCAGATCAATTCAAATGAACCCTGGTGAAACATTCATGTGTGGGGATGTTGAGTCCAGACAGGAATTCATGGGTGATGTTTTTCACTGTCAAATAACCTGCCAAATACAGAATGAGAACATACTTTCTGGATTTTACAGGACCTTTCTATCCCTGCAGTAATTTTTTTAAAATAATGCTTGTATTTGATATAGTGCCTTTTAAAACTGAAGGATGACTCAAAGCGCATCACGGGATTTACTGTAAAGTGTTTTATACAGGAACCAGGCTAGATGTAAACTATACAATGGGCCTTTGGACACAGAAAAACGATTGCACATCTGCACACTTACTTCATTGTAACCAAGCAACCATCAACAAAACAATCTCTGGAGTCTCGTAAGTCTATCTGAGCAGGCTGCCTCCCAGTAGAGCTCAGCGAAAAAGGTCAGAGGTCTCCACATGACGTAGGTCTAATGTAGGGTTCAGTTTGCAACATTATACTGCTTAAGGAGCAACGCAGAGATTTATTTTGTAAATAGAAAGGGAACTTTTGCATTTGTGTGTCAAAATGTATCAACAATTATGTATTTTGGAACAATTTCTGTCCTTTGGGAGTACAGGCTTACCTCAATTTTCGACGGTTCCTCGACTAAAATTTTAAACCGAGCAGTGAAAGTCGATATTGATTGGGAGAGGGGAGAGAGAGAAAGAGGAATTTGGCTTAATATGAATACTGAGGAAATGCTTGGTTGCTGGAATGACCACGTATATATCATATCGTGGAGTCCTGTAGCTCAGTGGTTAGAGCACTTGCCTCGTAAGCGGGAGACCTGGGTTCAATTCCCGGCAGGGCAAAACCTTGGGCAAGTTTCCTTACTCCACACGCCTGAAAATAATCCCTCAAGAAAAAACAAATAATAATAAATTGGTCACTTCAATCCACGACTGTTTGTGGGAGACTGCTGTGTGCAATTGGCTGCCGCATTTCGCTCACAAATATACAGTCAATTCACTTTACAGTATATTCTGTGAAGCGCTTTGAGACGTCTAGAAGACTATATCAAAGCTCTATATCAAATACAAGAATTATGTAAATACCTCTTCATGAAGCAAGTGCCCATTAAATATAATCCACTTTGTCTTCATTATGTCCTGCAGCTACCTCTAGTTATGTTTTAATTTAATGGATCAGTAAATTCTGAAACAATTTATCTTTGGCTGCAAAATAAGGCACTGTAGTTTACTGTGGTGGTGTCGAAGCAAACTGAAGGGCTTTGTAACAGGAAATTCATTGATTGATACTGGTGTTGAATGCGATAGCCAGAGCTGTGGATTTGTGGGGCTGTAGTACAGAGGTTAACTTTGTGATTACATCTTGATTGGCATATTGATAAGTGCTATAAATTTTTTCATTTCAGAAATTTAGCAAAGAACTTTTCAGGAGAATAGTCTTTATGCATTCCAGTTTTTTTCGATGCAGTAGAACAAATGGCAAGTAGCAGACAGAAGCCATTAAATTCACTATAGTCCCAATAGAGGCAAAATGTAACCCTATCTGTAACATGTTAATCTTGTTTGAAAGATTAGTATTGGTAGTAGAACATGAATATCTTATTACCTGATACCATCTAGGTGTTTGTGCCGGAGCTTGGGTCAGTTTATATTTTTAATTCCTCTTGTGAATTACAAAATAGATAATTATACAGTTGACTTTTTTTTACAAAAATGTTCATGCAGATCACCAATTCTATTTGTATTTTCTTGAATAATCTCCCTACCTTGGGTCTGCTCTCAGGAACCACATTACACATGCTGGAGATGAGATATGTGTGCTTTGCCTTGGGTCTTTCCATTTCCTTTTCCTTCACTGTCAGTGGAGAAGGCCGCACATCTGCTGCCCTCTTCCCTTTCATTGCTTGCCTGCGATTGACTTGTACATGGAAAATAATCGGTCCAAGAGTGTGTCTTTGATCCCATGGAATCTTCCACCATACATTCTGGATGTTTTTTTGTTGCAGCTGGATGCCCTGCAATGTTTGATTTTTATTTTGAATTGCAGTAGCTCTACATTATAAAATGTGAGATTTTTGCTTGAGGTTACTGTTTAATTTTAAAAAGGACAATATTTTGAATAAGTGAAGTGTTTCTTAAATTGAATTTGGTTTTTTTTGGTCAGCAGAATCGCGTTGCCATGCTTAGATGATGAAATCCTTGCCTTTGATATAAATGGATACCTCATAGAATTTACTATGAAGTGTCGTGACTGTGTATAGGTGAACACATCAACTTATTAATACATAGCAATGACCCACAACTAGCTATGAAGTAAATGGCTAGTTTTATTTATTGTTGGCCAGGACACAGGGGGAAACTCCCTTCTCTTTTCGAATAGTGCCTTGGGATATTTTATGTCTGCCTGAACAGGCAGACCGGATCTCAGTTTAATGTCTCATGTGAAGGATTATGACTACTCCTTCACATGAGTATTGCTCATGTAGATTAGTTATAGCAATGTCTCAAATCAACAATGCTCTGGATAACATTAAATGCTTTTCTTTTTACATAGATGCACTAAAAAGAAGTTCTATGGAGAACCACAAAGAGAAAGTACTGTATATAAGTTTTATGTTACATCCATTATTTCGATTTTGATAAGTAATAATAATCCATTTGGCATAGTGCCTTTCACATTGAGAGAACATCTCAAAGCACTTCACAGAATATACTGTATAGTGGAACGATGGTGTATTTGTGGGCAAATCAACAGCCAAGTGGTACACAGTTATCCCACAAACAACCATGAAATGAAATTACTAATTGTATTTGGGGGATTGTTGGCCAGGACCCTGGAAGATTTGATTTTGAATAGTACCAACGGATCTTTCATGTCCTGAGCAGATGGATTCTCAGTTTCAAGTCTCAACCGAAGTATGGCCCTCCAACAATACAACACACCCCTAGCACTGCATGGAATGTCAGCTTAGACCATTTAATTCCAAGTCGCAACTTAAACCCTCAATCTTCTGACTTAAAGTCGAGAGAGCTACCAACTGAGCCAGGTTAACCCAAGTCAAGTACTTCATACGATAAGATAATGTTGACTGCATGATCTTATGTTTCTAAACAAGAAACATTTCGCAACATGTTGTTATTTCACCATTTATATCCCATCTACCAACTGAGATGCTCCAAATGAGATTGAATGTGAAACTTTATTGTAACTTCCAATGCTTCACCACAACAATCTCATCACGGAAGAGAGTTTGAGTGAATAATTTGATTCTGGGGTACATATTTCATGATAATTTTGGCAGTTGCTTCCTAACTTCCTGCATTATTTTTTCCACTGAATGGAAATTGGCAATATATGCAGACTGTTCATTGCAAATACACCCACTGGAGTTTTTGTTTCACATTTGATTTCCGACTCCGATCTGGCCACACACTGTGGACTGTGAATATCTTCTCCAGGGAAGATGATGTCTTGAAAAAACTAATGGGAGAAACTGTTTGTTTCAAACATTGGTGTGATAGGTGTTCAGAGCTATTAAAATGAATGGAGAGACCATCATTTTAGGGAGGAGAGTAGAGCCATTTGGAACAGTGTGAACGCTGCTAATAATTGGGGGAAGAGGTTCACTTTCTTGGGTCTATTGGAATGTGCCTTCAAACTTCCTTTAAGCTCCTGGACTTTGCAGCCAGTAGAAGTGGAGCAGTCTGGTGATGAATGCAAACAGCTGCAAATCCCTGGCAGCTGGATCCATCTTTTGGGAAATGTAACTGGAGGGGGATACGACAGGAGGCATTTCTCTGCATTAAATTAGGTCTTCCCAGATCCATTTTAAAATCAGAATTTATTTTCCAAAAGATCTTCACTAAACCTAAATAAGTCCCCTAAATTGGTGGATTATTAATTTTTTTGTTTCTTGTCTTGAATGAAAATGTGCAGTCCTGTAGTTCAGTGGTTAGAGCACTCGCCTCGCAAGCGAGAGAACTTGGGTTCGATTCCCTGCAGGGTGAAACGTTGGGCAAGTTTCCTTACGCCATACTCCTTTGTTTACCTAGCAGTAAGTAGGAACCTAGTTGTTAGTCGATTGGTGGGTTACTTTTTGCGGGTGTAATAATTCCTTCAAAATAAATAAAAATAATTTGGTCACTCAATCCATGCCTGCTTGTGGGACGCTACCGTGAACAATTGGCTGCCACGTTTCGCCCACAAAATATACAGTCAATTGAATTTACAATATATTCTGTGAAGTGCTTTGAGACATCTCGAAGACAGGATAAGGCACTATCAAATGCAAGAATTATTATTATTATCCAAGTGTGATCTGGCTTAACAGCCAACATCTGCAATTGATACTATTTGACTCATTTTTATTTTCTCAGTTAAACATAAGTTAGTTTGTTTAATCAATGTTGGTAAGTGTTATGAAGTGTGTAAATTATTTAATCCATCAGTTTATATGTTCTGGAACTGTAAGATTATTTTCTTGCTGGTTGGTCCTTTGACTAATGTTCACCTATAACTCCCTGAATGTTGGTTTGGCTGGATCTTTACAGTCCAGTGCTTAAACCTTGCGGCTTCTTGGTCAATGTAGCTCAGTGGAACAGGCATACAATAGCAAATTTTCCTAGATATTTTCTGGAGTGACTATGCTGATAAGTATTATCAGAAAGGAAATATTTGTGTATGATCACTAAAGCAAAAGATTTATCATACTCCTATTTTTCCACCAATTTCCACTGCTTATTCTGTGGTGCCTGAGAGAAATGTTAAAAACTGTTCCATGAATGATACAAAATCCACAAGGAATGATTTACTGTATTTCTAGTGACCTTTGCACATCTGTATTTTATTTATCTCATCTCATTTGACCTGATCATGCTTTTTTTTAAAGTAATTTTCGAAATCCTTCTCAACACTTTATGCAGGGAAATTTTTCCATATATTCCTCAGATATTTCTCTTATTGCTGCAGCCCCTCATGTTGAGGTAGAAGTACACTTATGGATTACGTTATGTGTTTTACTCAGATTGATAATTCCAGTGTGTGGTTTGCTTTGCTTTGATTCAATGAGGAAGCTTTTCTACCTTCAGTGTGCTGTGAATGACACCCACTTTAAAAAAAGGATGCAATGCAGAAAGAATTTTAACCTGATGGCAAAAATTATCTTAGAGAGGATAAAAGTCACATCCAAGAGCCACTTCAGAACTATAACTTAGAGCTGTACTGAGACTTTCCATTTAATCACAGTTGGCCGAATAAAGAAGATGATGTAACTTCATGTGGACACTGGGCCAGAACTGCAGTCTGCCACTGACATTTATGTAATGTTATTGGGAGAGGAGCAAGGTACATTAATTGCTGTTGAGTGGGTTTGACCTGGAATTGCATCAACAGTCTTAGGAACACTTACAAGAGGGAAAATTCTTTACTGTAAATGGAACATTAGTTTATCGACAGTTGAGTTTTACCCTCAGAGAAAAATGTATCATCTAGATTTATATTCTGGTAACTAAATTGTAAACCAGGTGCTAGTCTAGGAAGGAGAGGGCAGTTTGGTTATTTATAGATCAGTATATTTTTGTCTCTTGGCAAAATTGAAATATTCTCAGTTTTCTTTTATCCTCCAGTATTTTGTGGAATAGAGATGGAAAAAGCTGTATACGTTGCTTACTTGCTCATTCATCAAGTTTTCCCCATTTCCCCTTTCCGCGTCACCCTCGGCAGTTGACTGAGAAATGTGCATGTGTAGGAGGGAGTTGGGTGGGTGGTCAACATATTTTGGTGTCAACAGATAGATGAACAGGCACCATCTTTGTTTACTTCCTTTCAAACCACATTTATTGGACTGCTCCCAAACTTGATTTTCTTGTTTTTTTCTAACGCTCGAGTTACTGTCCAACACAGTGACACTGCCAGATGTCTATCTTTATTCATGAACATGAAGCTAATAAGTCATATACTTTGATTTCTATTCTATTTGAGAAGCAGCTTCATGTCCTCTAAATTCTTTGAAATAATTCTGTAGATCATTGATCTGTTATCTCCACCCCCCACCCCGGGAATGCTGTTGTAATTTTTCACTGTGTTCTTGCTCTTGGAGGTCATAAAACATAGAAATAATTGATAGTTGTACTGCACAAGAGAGCCGATGCATAGTTTTGATGTGCTATTGAACAATTGTTGCGAAAAAAGCCAGGGTTGTATAAAGATGGTATGTATCAAATCTGTAACTGGTGGCTTTTCTAGCATTATCTCTGTCTGTCGGTCCTTCAGCCTTTCTGCAACCACCCTTTGGAACTCCATCCCACAGTCCTTTCATTTCGCTCCATCCCTAGCCTCCTTCGAAGCTCGTCTGAAGTCCCTCCTCTTTGAACGCGCCTTCAGTCACCTTCCTACCTCTACTCTCCCTTCCCTCCACTTCTCCTGATCCCAACCCCCAGCTCAGGTCCAAATCATTGACTGACCAGTGCCTTGGGACGTCCTCCCGACGTGAAAGGCGCAATACAAATGTAATTTGTTGTAATCAGCGATCCCATCGATCAAGCCCTTCAGACACATATTATTTGGAGCTGCATTTGGACTTTTACTTAGACGTCCTCCCGCCGTGAAAAGTGCTATTTGTATTATTCTCAGGAAAATGAGCTGTAATTAGCCTAGGAAACAAGTGCAGCATGGGAGCTGTAGTTCTTTCATTCCATTAAAGAATTCATCAGTGCTGGTCAGGAAAAGGTCATTGCCAGAGGCAGTGTGTCAACCGCAAAAAAGGATCATTTTAAGTGGAAAGGAGACAGCTCACAGACAAGGAAGGAAAGAAAAGGAAACTGTCTGAGTTTTCATAATGACTAAAGAGGAAAGTGCATTATAACATCTAGAGGAGAAAAATCCACTTCACTTTCATGACACTGATGTATTTCCCATTGGTATTGAAATAACCCTCAGGTATCTCAATTGTTCAATGTTAAAGTGAACCAATTTTACATTATTAAATGAATGGATTTTCAGATCCCCGCTGAGAAGGTAATGCAGTGATGGGGACTCGCTGGTTTTAAGTGTTGTCAAATGCAGAATACAACATGAATGTTTTATTATTTTAATCCTATATTTTTTAGTTCCAGGGCTTTTTAGATAATTGCAGACATGTTTTGTGCGTTGTGGGTTCATGTTTCACTGCAATATCACAGGAAAACATCTTGGGTGAGGTTGGTACAAATTAATTTGGAGTAATTGGAACACAAGCTTTCTTCAGAGCTAAAGACTATACGTATGTTCCAGCTAGTGTTGCCTTAATGTCAGCATTCTGTCCTTTGCTATTTGTATGAAAATGCAATAAATCTATATGTAACAACAACAAACTGTACTTATATAAGGATCTTTCGTGTAGGAAGACATTTCAAAACATTTTCAGACAGATGGTTTGGGAGGTGAGGGGAGGATGGGATGGTGTAGGTAAAAGGGAGGTTTTCTGAAGGAGGAATTTACAGTACGATAGTACAACAATAACTAATTATATGAATCCTTGCATTTGATATAGTGCCTTATCACATAGTTGAAATGTCTCAAAGCACTTCACGGCAGCGGCAGCCAATTTGCACACAGCAGTGTCCCACAAGCAGTCGTGGATTAAGTGACTTTTTTTTAAGGGATTATTACCCCCAGAAAGTGATCCACCAATCAATTTACAACCATGTTCCTACTTAGTGTTAGGTAAACAAGCGTGTGGAGTAAGGAAACTAGCCTAAAGTTTCACCCTGCACAGGAATCAAACCCAGGTCCTCTCACTTGCGAGATGAGTGCTCTAATCAATTCGCTATAGGACTCCACAATTGAAGCATACATTCACATTTTGGAAATGGCCATTTCCTGCCCCCCAACCCCCACTTCCCAACAAACACAAATTATTTTACAGTTGGCGTTGGGAGCCCATTTATAACTACTAGTTTCTGTAACTGGGTAGTAAACAACAGCAGACTTTTTAACAACAGCTTATATTATCCTTGAAGTCCACATAACAGGACTAGCCACTTCTTCATGGCCTGAGGACACTTTGAAGCATCCTCTAAATCTGTATCACTGACCTTAGACTAGGTGTTGATCCTCGGTTGGCTCACTGATAATGAAATCAGGAGTTTGAGAGAAGAGGGAAAGTTTTCACCCCCACACCTCTTCCTATTGAAGTGTTACTAAAACTCTAAAATGCAAAAGGAATCTGCATAATAAATTATACTTGAAAATTCTGCTGGTTTATCCATTGAATTGAGATGATCTTGCCATGTGGTGACTTTACTAAAATAACAACTGCTTCCAGGGGTGACGTCTCAGAGCATTTGATCAAACAATTATGAAAGAGGCAACCCTGTTATAATAATACAAAGAAACCACATTTAAAAAGAATGTGTTTTTAAACAAAATTATTTGTTATTTTTGTGTTTGTTTAATCAACCATTTTAAACTTTGAAATATGTACTCGTGCCATAATGAAAAATAATTTTGTTATTTTTAATGGTGAAGGAGCACACTTCAGCAGATGGAAAATGTAATATAAATTTGCACATCTGTATGTCCATTCACTCCCTAAGAAATGTGATCCCTCTTATCTTATCCTGTCGCCCTTGTTTCTGCACTGTTAATGAAGCTGCTATTAACTCTCATTATAGATTACCTTTATAGTTCTGTCTTAATCCACAGTGGGCAGTGTGTTTGTTTGGTGTGGCTGATCCTTTTCTGGGGATCTTCATGCTTCTGTTGTACACAACTGGAATTCTGCTCTTGAAAACTTTGGTGATTCATTTGTGTTTCGCCTGAACATCTTCACAGGGTTTCAGTCTGGGTTTGGCATGGCCATTTCAAAAACTTTATTTTTTATTTTTCTGTTTTTCAGTCCAGTTTGTTAGTATATTTTTGATGGCCCAAAGTTCCTCATTGTATTCCAAATGTGCTTTTGCCAGTGAATTTGATTTTACTTCAAATGCTGATGAGTTCATCTTGGAACTTGGTTGCTGACTTTCACGTAGCCGCCTGGATATTTTCAGTGAAAAGACACTTTTACACTTCAGTTTTTCTATTTTTCCACCATTGCAAATAGACACCATTCATTCTGCAGACGTTTCATGTTCTAGTTATTATAAACATATTCAAATTACAATCCAATTTATCTACCATTTCTCAGTCCACCATATAATTTGGTGAAATCCATCAGAATGTTATGGATTCTCCACTGTTGTAGTCTACATATTTGGAGTTTGAATGTGAGGTTTTGATTTTAATTATGTTCCAGGCAGCCTCATCCTCCTGCCTCTTGTCACCCACTATCAACCCCTCTCCGTCCCCCTCACCCTCCTCATCATTAGCTCCTACCATGACCCCCATCCTACATTCCTTCTTCCCCATCTCTCCTTCCTCCCTCTCACCCACTATCACTTCAATGAAACCCACCATCTGCTGCCTTGACCCACTCCCCACCAACTTGCTGGTCACCCAGCTCCCCCTCCTCTGCCCACTACTGGCTGATGTTATCAATCAGTGCCTCTCCTCTGGATCAGTCCCTGCCCCCCTCAAAACTGCTCTCCGCCACTCCCTCTTTGAACCCCTCCAGTCCGTTTTCCGCCCTGACCACAGTACCGAGACTGCTTGTGAAAGTCTCAAACGACATCCTCTCTATCTGTGACCAGGGCTCCCTCTGCCTCCTTGTCTTCCTGGACCTCTCCGCCACTTTCGACAGTCGATCATGCCATCCTCCTCCACCACCTTTCCTCCATCATCCACCTCAGTGAGACCGCACTCGCCTGGTTCGAGTTCTACTTCATAAACCGCCAGCAGTACATCTGCACAAATGGCTTTTCCTCCCACTCTCACCAGGTCAAATGTGGGGTTTCCCAAGGATCCATCCTTGGCGCCCTCCTCTTCCTAATCTATATGTTCCCTCTTGGGGATGTCATCTTCAGACATAGGGTACACTTCCACATGTATGCGGATGACACCCAACTCTATTTTTCCACCTCACTTTGCGATCCCCAGTCCCCTGATGTTCTGTCAGCCTGCCTGTCAGACCTCAGGAGCTGGATGAGCGCAAATTTCCTTCAGCTTAATGTTGACAAAAACGAAAGCCATATTCTTTGGCTCTTGTCAACATCTTCAATCGCACGGTTCTCACCTCCTCTACCTACCCGACCTGCCCCTAAAACTCTCCAAACTCCACTCCTCTGCATCCCCCCTACCTCTCTGACCTCCTCTCTCCTCACAACAGTGCCCGTTGCCTTCACTCAACCAGGACTGGCCTCCTCCTTGTCCCCCGAATCCTCCGCTCCACCATCGGCATCCGTGCCTTCAGCCACTACGCCCCGAGGCTCTGGAACTCCCTTCCTCTCCCTTCGCCTCGCCCCCTCTCTTCCTATTTTCAGGTCTCAGCTGAAGACCTTTCTTTTCGACTGCGCCTTTGGTCACCTTCTTCCCCCTCCCCCTGGCTCGGCCCCGGGATCCGTTACTGTGAAGCGCTCTGAGAGCCGTCCGGCGTGGAGGGCACTATATAAATCCAAGTTGTTGTTGTTGTTCCCATCTCATTTGGTGTGAGGTACAGATTGCTACACAACTGCTGTGCAAATTGTGTGGAAGAAACAACTCCCAAGAAGGCATAACTGAGCTTGCCAGCATCTTCCTTCCAAAGATCTGAATTGCTCCATCTTGTGGCTTTTCCTAGAACTGATGATTTTTTATTGAGGGGAATTGATAGATGCCCAATCTGACTGAAATATAATGGTCGTTTTGAACTTTTGTTGTATTAATGTCATTCTTGGGGCACATGCTTTGATCTTTGCATTACAGGGCAGCTTGACACAGGTTAACAACTAATTTACAATGTGCTTTTTTGCCAAGGTTTATCCGCAAACTCAAAGCTGTAATAGAGGGGAAAATATACTAATATAGTGGTATTAAAATCCCACTAGAAAATCCAAAATTCTAAGCAGTTTAACAATAATTTAATGTTAAGGGAACACTTGCAGAAGAGGCTTGGTGGGAGGAACTATTGGCCATTAAACTTCATGTCCAGGAGTGAAGGGCAGAAGAAGGGAATTTAGTTTACAAAGATCTAGTGAGGTGTTGTGGACGCATTGTCAGACACGTCAGACTCCTGAGGAAGTATATTGTCTGCTTCAGACTGGGCGTCTGGGTGGNAAAAAACATATTCATCAGCTGCTTGGAAGCCAGTTACATTTCTGTAAGGCGGACTGCATTTTATGGATTGTTGCTTGGCAAACATTGCAGTACAACCGAAGACGAAATATCCTCTTGCGAGATATAAAACTGGTTGTACAAACTGCGCAACATCCCGAACAAATGACTGATGACAGAAGGAACCTGAATTTTTATTCCCCTTTGTTCCCTTATTCGTTTTTCCACTGCAAGAGGAAATACAGTGAACAGGATGTTTTTTTGTAGATGAGGATTAAATAACAAGTTTATATAAAACAAGTCCTCCGCTTCCTAGTGCCTTCTGCTTAAAGCAGTAATGTAGTTCAGACGGCCCCTGTCATAGGCGAAAGCTTGTGTATTTCTTGTGCCAAGCGCTGACATTCTCACTGACAGTGACAGCATGCACATTGTATGAATCCTACACTATTCCCAACTAATAAAGTTTAAGTACACATGCTGTCAAAAGTAACAAAGCTATGTCTGTCTGTGTTTGCAGTGTATTACATGAATGACTCCAATCATCTTCATACCTGGCAGACAGCTTTCAGAAAGATGGCAATATTGTAATACTTTCATTTAAATATAACAGAGAACTTTTATCTAAAGATATTGGCTGTATGAAAGCTATTACCACCTCCCTTTGCATTGTACGAATTGTAACCTGGTATTCATTAACTAAGCAGGTAAAGTTCAGATTGCAACCCGTGTCCTTCAGTATCTCTGACAACTAACAGACAGACCTGTTGGGATTTGTCATCTGAAGTCTGAAAAAATAAACACCTACAGTAATGTTTATACAGTACAGTTCTCTCAAAATGTGCAGTGATTCTATTAACTGCAATACATTTCTTCCAGAAGAAGAACAATCAAGCTTAGGCTTCATTCTGAAGGGACTAGATAATGTAAAGGACAAATTGCCACCAACACATCATTCTATCATGTGTCTGAATTGTTTAGCTTGCATGTTAACTACAAACACATTTGGCTTCTAAAGTACCTCCAGTGTGAATAACACAAAATTATTTTGAGTGCTCATTGATTGTTTTTTTTAAAAAAATCACTGTAATTTTATTGGGATGTGTTTATCAGTCTAGTAATTTAACTTCTTCTCTACATTTTGTACCTGACGAGCACTTTCAGATTCAGTGCAGCATGGTTTTGCTGCCCATTCAACTTTTAACCCAACAAGCTACTGTTAGCACAGACCTCACAAGTGCACACTGCAAAACAGTGTAACATTTCCATTTCCTCCACATCAACCATTACTGTGATCATATCTGCCGGAGATTAATTGGCATCAAATTGTTGCTGCCTTTGAGGTGAATGATATGATATGAGAGTGACTACAAGTGAACTTTCTTGTATCTTTATATAGTCAAATATTTATCCTTTTTTGTTTGTATTAGCATATGTATTTAATAAATAATCTTTGCGTTTGATATAACGTCATAAGAACATCGTAAGGTATTTCACTGGGTTTACTGTAAAGTGTAGTGACTAGACGAACATGTATTTTCTAGCAGAAGCTAATTAACCATAATAATTAAAAACCAAGTTACGAACAATATAATTTTGTACCAAGAGTAATTAACCGAGGCTAACATTTATATTTAAATTGTCATGAATCGATGTCCATGCTTAAATCCAAATCACAGAATTTGGCCAGAATCACAATTCTGTCTGTGTAAATCTGACGACACTCTTGGAAAGATTTCGAATGAAAATTGTGAATCCTTTGCACACAGCTGGATACTCATAATTAAACATAAACACATGAAATAAACCCTTAGGGGATAATGTCATTAACAGTCTGTAAATTGCTTGTGAAGTTCAATTCTTTTGAGTACTATATTCCATACTATTTTCATTTTTTTTGGCAAGTCTGGTAACTTGCATCAGTCTTGATTGACTCTCAGACAAGTTGCAGGGAGTTAAACTCCATGATAGCCAAACATTCTTGTTTCGTTGCTTCACTTAGTTGACTCTCATCAGCTATCAACTTGGCAGGGCTCATTGAGTGCTGCAGGAAGGTGAAGTGCTTCATGTGAGGGTGGAAGGGGATTTGTCCTGTAAAACCACATGTTCCACATTTGACTTGCTCCTCGCTAGTTAGCAGTGAAGTCATCTCCCAAGACAGTTCTTTATTTGTCTCGACCAAAAATATTGTCTAGCTGAAGGATATAACTAATAAGAACATAAAAGGTTTTCGGAAGTGGAAAGGTCATCGTATTTTGTTACTAAAACTCTCACCTTTTCACCATCTCTCTGTCTCCTCCCCAGAAACACTTTACCTTTGGAGCCCATTGATTCTTTCTGCTTCAAGGCCTTCTGGAATGACTCCCATTCTTTCTGTAAAGCTGACTCTGCCTCTCTCATTCTTAAGCTTGTGCCCCTAACATTTAAGACCTTTGCCTGAATAAGCAACTTGACTTTGTTAAACTGTTCATATCGCAAACTCTGTTCCAAAGAGCAAAAGCTTAACTTCCTTAGACTTTCTTGAACCACAAAATCCTCCTTGTTGAGTTGTCTAATTCAGTTTTCAATCAGTTTCTTTGCTAGTAGTAAGGCATAAATCTTCAACTGTGAACTTCTCTGTTGAAATGAAAACAGAAGTCACTGGGAAGACTCAGCAGGTCAGGAAACTGAGTTAACGTTGCAGGTCGATGACCTTTCGTCAGAATATTCAGGTTATCAACCTGAAACGTGAACTCACTTTCCTCCTCCATAGATGCTGCCTGACCTGTTGAGTCGTCCCAGCAACTTTTGTTTTTATTTCAGATTTCCAGCATCTGCAGTATTTTGCCTTTTATTTACCTTTTCTGTTGAGTTATTTTTAGAAATGTTTATTCACACAACAATCCTTCAACCCCCTGTACTATCTCTTCTGCCACATTGCTCACTCTGACGTGCAGGAATCTGAATATGTTGGTTAGCAATTAAAGAGAAACAACATAAAAAGTGCAGGGAAAAAGCAAGGAATCGGGTAAAGGGTGTACAGCTCCAGTGAATAAGATAGCATCCGCATATGATTGCTTTTGCTGCAATTTCTATGAAATCCTGGTATTTGAGGACTTGTTGCCTAAAGGACTAACAATCTTTGTAAAAGACTTAAAGCAGATGTACTGGCTAATCCGATATTAAATATTTTTGTATCTGGTGCTTGATGGAACTCTTGCGGGCTGTTCAGCTTGCCTTTCCCTGATTAGTATGTGAAATAATTTTGGCACAGTTCATTTCATGTTCACCCAGACAAACCAAGCAGTCATACAGTTCCTTTGTGCCTTCTACCTCTTCTCTCTTTGAGGCTGTTTGAACTCTCTGAAATACTGATAACACAGAGCTGCCATGGCAAGTGTTTACTTAAGGAGCATGTTTTAAATCCAGTTAAACATTAAATGAACATGGTACAGTTGGCTCCAGATAAACAGAAGTTGATCCAAGTATTACATTCCAATGTTCTAGATCATTTCCTATTTGTTCCCATCATACACCACCCCCAAGCTAAACATAAATGTTGCTTTATTATTTGTGGGCTTTGTGCTCAGAATGCCAGATATCGTTTGTCAAGTATTATCTGTCAGGTTCTGTGCCCTAATCTACTTATAGATGGTCATGGTTTAACACTTATAATTTAGATTTGGGTACAGTGTACGTGGACTAAGCACAAATGTATAAGTTAAAAATTGAGATTCATGCTACATCCAGCTCTTGCTGATAATTAACAACAACATCCATTCATATAGTGCCCCTCACGTAGAAAGATGTCTCAGGGCATTTTATAATGATATGCTTGGATGCCAAGAAGGGGAAGCGTGGAAGGAGATGACTATAGGTGTGGTCCAAGAGGTTGGCTTTAATGTGGGCTTGAAGACAGATAGAGAGCAGGCAAAATGGAGGGGTTGAGGGTGGGAGAGAGTACCAGAGGCTAGGGACGTACAATCTGAACATATTTTCCTCAAAGTTATGTCCAGTGGCATTTCTAAATGCACATTTTAAGAGTCAATTTTGCTGATTCTATATTCCTTGCACTGCAATAGTATTTTTTTTAGAATTAAATCTATAATTGCGTATCTTTGACTCTGACTAAACTTCTTTTACAGCTGCTGCTGAAGGAAAAGGCAAAAGTGGAGAAGACTTCTTTCAGAAGGTACCGTGCTCAGGAATTAAATTATATGCTGACCTAGGGAAACTCACCTCAAACAGCACAAGTACAGCTAGGATGTTGGTACAGATGGCAGACGTTTTAGTTTCACATTTCACTTCAAACTAACTCGGAAAATAAATTGAAAGTTCAAAATTACAAATGTAACTGTATAGAAAAGTGGTTAATGCAAGAATTATTTACAAGACGATGTGTATAAATGCTTAGATTTGTCTTCTGCATTACAATTGTTACTTCCTGTTGGAAACTCTGAAAGGTAAAAACATTCTGCGGGGCAACTTACCATTTTTTTTTCAAATTGTATGTTTTAGCTACAGAGTCGAATTTAGGTGATGCATTGCATCAGTTCTAATTATTTTCTGGTTGGTTCCTTAATCTATTTTGATGTGGTACCTGCAGAAACGAGGCTTTGCAGAAATTCAGCATCTCTGATCCCACACTCTGGAACTCTACCCCGCAAACCCTCCACCTCACCCCCTCTCTTGCCTTCTTCAAGTCCGTCTAAAGACCTTCCTCTTCGACCATGCCTTCAGCAATCCTCCTCCCCCCAACCTGCACTCTACCCCTCCTGATCCCAGCTTCCAGCTCGGGTCCAAAAAACTCTTGACTGTTCAATGCCCTGTCTTTCTGACAAGGGCGTTATTCAAGTGTAATTTGTTATTGTTCTTGTTTGAGTAACAGTTAGAATTGTGGATCCTGTGTAGTCTACTTATTTTGAGATTTCCTTTAAAAACCTTTCACTTGCAAGAGAAAAGGTTGTCACATATCATCTTTGTGTACTGAGGTGAATTGGGGAGGGAGGACACGATCCCTTTACCTTGGTTTACTGGAGGATAAAGCTGATAAATGCAGCAGAGCTGAGCTGTCCAACTGAAACTATAACTCAACCTTTGTTTTTCCATCTTTTGACTTAAAGAACATAAGTGATATTTTTACTATGTTTTAGTTTTGCCTGCCTTTTGAGAGTGGAGGCATAAGTGCTGTAAAATAGCGTTAACTAAAATCGAATCCTCAAATCCATTGCTCTTTAAGAAAACGTGCAATCATGTTAACCTGTTCACTAAGCCTGTTAGTTGGGGAGAGGGAGGAAATATGTAAAGCAATGTTTCTGGAATTACCCAGCTGAGAAATGCAAGGTTTTATCAGCTTATTGCAATTGTAAAGGGCTTGCATTGCGGAGGGTATGCTTGCAATAATTAAGTGTTCAAAGGCCAGAGGAAAGTATTTTAGATTTCTCAGTGAAGAAATGACCTTCAGGTAGTGTGTAACACATTGTGATAAAGCAAAGATCATTTTGAGAAAGTTTCTCATGGCTCTTTTCAGTTGGTTCTTAAGCCTATTGTGATTCTTTTGATTAAAGCAGAATAAATGAAAATAAACATTTTAAAATGTTTTTGGACTTTAGGAATGAGTGAAAAACAATAACTCTAAATAAAGACTAAGGAAAGAGTGCTGTAAAATGTGTGTTTCTTGGGAAGTGATGGAATTAACTTTGAAGCAAAGGAAATAATCTCAGAAATAATAAATATCATGTATTTTGTGGGAATGCATTTTGAGGAATCAAGATTAACTGTTATGTTTGTTCATACTGAATTAAATATTGGGGAAGTTTTCCTTTCATTTGGGATCTCTAAAAGTAATTTCAGACAGGCTAGAATGTACTTGGTATCTGTAAAAATAGTTATCTTTATCATCTGAAGGAATAGTTCTAGTTTTAATGGCTAATTTTAAGAGAGCCAGTGTTCAGCTTGAATACGTTCCTCTTTGTTTAATGATTTTGCACATTTACTATAGAAACCGCAGATACAGTATTTAAAAGGTATAGGGATTGCTGGGTACGGCTGATTAATTAATACCAGAATCTACAAAAGTATCAGTTTGCATTAACCTTTGTGGCAATTGTAGAGTTGCCTGTGAAGCAGTTTTGTTTTTTTTAAAGTTCAAAGCTAGATGCCAATAGTATGATGCTCTGTCTGTCTTGTAATTCAGTATTAGCAATTTAAATTCCAACTTTGACTATTAGTATTCATTAGAGGCCAAGTGTAAAGAGTACTGTACCTGAAGTTATCCCTACATTAATAATGTATTCTATTCACACTTAAAATAACTTGGCTCTTCTAAGTATTCTTTCTTTCCACTTTCCCATCACTCAAGGGCAAATGAGCATGATAACTGCTTAACAGTAATTTGTATCTAATTGTAATTCCCCTATTTAGCACCATCCAAGATTTTAATGTACTGAAATTCCAATGTGAACTTTGTAACAAAGCTGCTTTTGACCTGCTTGAGATTTTGATAGAGATGAATGTCTCACTGCTTAACCACTTCATAAGTAGCCTTATTGAATAGATTACAATGAAATTGCAACCTGCTGCTTACTTCAGCATTGCCAAGTCTGCCGGGAACGAGACATTAAGGCTATTTCTCAATGGGAGAACTGTGGGATGCAAATGTTTAGCTAAGGTTAACATTTCTTGGAAAGTAGGCGTGCACAGATGAGGACTGGACTTGCCAATGCTCACTGTCTGGACTGACACCTTAAGAATAATGGACCAAATACACCAGCAAAGAACTAGCGCCTTTAGGAGAGAAGGAAATAACAACAACAAAATTACATTTATAGAGCACCTTTCACGTTGGGAGGACGACCCAAGCGAAACAAAATTGAGTACCACGCAAATAAATTACTAATTACTTTTAATATTCACTTTCTGTAGGTTCCAGTCCATTGTAACACTGTGGATTTCCACAACAACAGGGCTTTCTGGAGATGGCATGAGGAAATTTTGTGATTCATAACCTATTCCTTACTGTCTCTTTAAAGTCCTTCTTGCTCTGCCTTCGCCAAAAAAATAGTTGGGAGATAAATTGTACTATAAATGGAGAGAAGGAAGGGATGATGGATGAAGTGCTGAATTATGAATTATGGGATTTATAAACCACATTCTGAGATGAACAAAAAGCAAAATACTGCAGATACTGGAAATCTAAAATAAAAACAGAAGTTGCTGGGAACATGCAGCAGGTCGGGCAGCATCTATGAAGAGAGAAAGATGAGTTAACTATTCAGGTTTATGACCTTTCGTTGGAACCTTTTGTCAGAACGTATTCTGAGATGAATATGATCCCTGTAAGCCTGCCTCTGTTGGCTGACCTTCGGGGAGATGCTTTCTGTCTAATATGGTATATAGAGTCTGCAGCTATATGTATATTTTTTTAAGACGCAGAGAGAAAATTGAGGATGGCTCTGGTGAGCTATAAGGGATTGGAAATAGCCTGACGGATGTAAAAGGGTAAATTTACTTAGTATTTTAGCTGCTTACTACTTGCAGAAGTGTTTTTGTTGTGTCTTTAATTATAGTGGGAAATTCTATATGCGTATAGTATTTTGAGACCCAATATGTTATTACAGTATTTACTTCCACCTAAATCCAGTAATGTGAATAGTCCATTTCCCAATGCATACTTGAAGACTATTTCCTTGTTTTGACAATAAGGTATTTGGGATCTGGAAATGACATTGCATTTTTTGCCCTTACTGCAAGGATTTTGATGCTATACCTTGAAAACCAATCTCATTCCTGCTGTTTTCTAGCAGGAACTCTTGTGCAGAAGTACAGAGATTTCAACTTTCATAAATAATTTGCTAATGAATATAACTTTTGTAACAGATTCAATTTTGCTTCAGACAATGGGCATGGATTTCCGCAAAGGATGTAATTATGCTGAGCACTCTAGGTGTGGTAATTACTTCTCGAGAGGAGTAAGTAAGCAAGCAAGCAAGCAAGAAAGCAAGAAAGCAAGAAAGAAAGAAAGAAAGAAAGAAAGAAAGAAAGAAAGAAAGAAAATATAAGCACAAGATGTACAGTGGAGTCCTATAGCTCGGTGGTTAGAGCACTCGCTTTGCAAACGAGAGACCTGAGTTCAATTCCAGGCAGGGCCAAACCTTGGGCAAGTTTCCTTACTCCACACGCCTAATAATAATCCCTCCAAAACCCCCCCAAAAAAATAATAAATTGGTCATTTTTAATCTACGACTGTTTGTGGGACATTGCTGTGCGTAATTGGCTGCCGCGTTCGCCCACAAATATAGTCAAGTCACTTTACAGTGTGTTCTGTGAAGCGCTTTGGGACGTCCTCCCGACGTGAAAAGCGCTATATCAAATGCAAGGATTATTATGATTATTACAGGATTTTATTATCTGCAGATATGGCTGATAGTTACCCTGAATTAGGGTACCAATAATTTAACTAAAGTTGGAAAGTCTCCTTTCTCTAGCATTGAAATGTATTTCAGACAGATGATCTGAACAATAATCTTGCATTAACTTTCTGTAAATGTTGTTCATAAAACTATTTAAAAATTTTGTTCAAATTCTTGTTTTCTGCTCAGTTAGCTGACCTCAGCTGGGGCCATAACTGGGACACTACAATTCCCTGAACACCTTTGGGTCACATAGGAAATGAACAACGCCATTTGCACTCCTGCTGGTTATCTACTGCTCCTTGATTGGTCCCAACTGAAAAGTAACTGAACAGGCTATTTCTGCTTGTCTTACACTGACTGTCCCACAACTGACTCAGAGATGCACTGTTAATGCCTTTGAGGATCTTAATAGATTTCTGATTTAAAGGATCCTTGATTTAGAAACAGTTTGTTCAGAATTCCAAGACTCTAACTTGCATGAAGGATGCTGTATAAATACAAATTATTGTTGTAGTTTTCCATGTAATATTAAGTGAAGCCTTTTTAAGGGTGTTTACGGTCTATTTTGATTTCAATGCAATATTGTGCAGAGCTGGAAGATGGTATCAGACAGTTCAGTTAATAATTGTTAAAGTATTTCGGGGTGACGATGTTCAAGAACACAAAGTTGCCTGACATTACAATAGTAAGGAGAAATAGTCAATCGCATTCCATAGTCTTACTGTCGGGAACTTCTGTGAATATGTTACTGAAAACTACAAAGACCTCTTTTCAAGAGGAGAAATGAAGGACAAAAATATTTATTACCCCTGTCACTTTAATGTTTTCAAATGCCTGTCAGTATTTTGATAAATAAGATGATAAACTAAAAATTTTATTGACATACTGTTAATGAATAGACATCTATTAAAAGGGAAAATGTTTCCTAATTCTATTACCCATTTCAATAAAGTTCAGAGATTTTGTTAACTGTGCATTGAAGTTTCCCAAAACACTTGCAATGTCAGGTGAATGTAGGAAATATTAATGTGAAGATATCTGAGACTCCCTGAGCTGACAATAGTTAGACAACAAAGCTGGAAATCTGAGCTATTGATCAAGATTTTCTAATCAAAACCTGTTGAATATAATGTAGATAGAAATTGATAAAGCTATTTGGGAGACAGTAGGTTATGACCTAAAGGGTGTTCTTATGAGGTTATGTTTGAAGGCTTAGTTGAGGAAGGGCAGGAGGAGGCTCATGTGGAGCATAAACACCGGCATAGACTAGTTGGGCCGAATGGCCTGTTTCTGTGCTGTACATTCTAATGTATTCTAATGTATAATTATACATAAAAACATTTGGCTGATCTAGTTCAATCCCTTTCCCAGAACAAGATGAATTTATTTATCTTCCTGCATCTATCCCTATATCATCCAATGCAATTTCTGGGCAGATATCTATCCAGTACTTATTTGAAGGGGTTATTTGACACAACAGCAACTGTTAGTTTTTTTGTTGAAGGTCTGCCTACTCTGCTACTCTGTGGGAGGGTGGAGCTAGGATTCTTGCAATCTGTAGTTACACTTGAGTTGTTTTAAGAGTCCTAGTTCAAATAGGTTTCAGCAAACTCAATCTAGTTCTAAGAAAACCTGAGTCAACAATGTAAAACTGCTGTTGAATTGGGCACAAGCCATTGATCACTGAAGTAGCAAGGATTGAGCAATGGAGATACTCACTGTGATTTGTGTTCATGCTCACCTCTAGGTCAGGATTTTGTCTGGCTTGTGATGTGCAGTTTTGGGGTGCCAACAGGTTCTGTTGGTAGCATTCTTACCTGTGAGTCAGAAGGTTGTTGAATGAAGCCCCATGTTAGGACTTTGAACTTATCTAGTCAAGACTGACCCTCTAATGGAGTGCTGAGGGTATATGGCGTTGTTGGATATGCTGTCCTTCAGATGAGGTGCCTGTTCAGGTAGATGTTAAAGATCCCATGGCACCACGGAATAGAGAAGGAAGCTGCACCTGGGGTTCTGGCCAGTAAATCCCCTGATGATATTGATCATTCACTTCACAGCTATCTGTGGGACAGCGTGCCAATTGACTGTTGCATTCGCCTACAAAATACACAGTCATTACACATTACAGTAAATCATGTGAAGCACTTTGAGGCGTCCTCCTACGTTATGTCAAATACAACGTTTATTATTTTACAGTAAAAGTACTTAAGTCATCATTGTGTATATACATAGAGTTGTGATGTGTCTTTTAGATGTAAATTAAAATTTCCACGTTCAAGCAGTTTTGCCCCTTCCAGGATCCCCAACTATTGATTCAAGTTGAAGAATATAATTGTTTTAATCTGGCTAAAAATGAGCTTTTCCACAAATTGTTGGATGTTTTAGAAGATTATGAGTGATCTACCTAGACAACGTAAAATGTAGTTTTCCTTTTCCCACAGGAGGATGTCATGTGTAAGAATGATTATAGGAGCAGGTACCATCTACTGATATTAATTTCTGGATGCTGTAGCTATAATTTAACAAAATTACAGGATTGAAGGTTGATTCTTGGTTTTGCTGTATTTAATTACTTGTGATAGTACTGAAGATATATCAAAGCGTCTCTCTTTGAGCAGTGTCTGATGACGTGTGGATTTCCCTTCCAGCTACTTGTTATATTTTCATTGGATTTTTTAAAAAAGTACAACAGGCAGCGAAGAGAAAACAGGCAAAAAACACCCCTTCCATTTGCTCCAGGCATCTCAAGCAAAGCAACCTAACCAACCTGATTCTGAGTGATGCTGCCTCTATCTCTCCTTCACCATGACAGTGACAAAATGTCTTAGTCATGATCATAGAATAATAGAAATAACAACATAGCAGGAGACCATTTGACCCATCAAGCCTGATGTGGTGGTAGCTCATCCACAGGAGCTAACTATTCTAATCTCAATTCCTTATTCTTCCCCTGAAAAAATATGGGTGATTAGATCTTTGCACAGTCTCTCCTTTTGTGAAACCTCCTGTGAGGAATGAGAGAAAGCAGTGAGAACTCCAGGATCAATGTTCACTCTGGCGCCAATAATGGGGGTTTGCGGTACCACAACTATTATTCTTTTCAGTTGCCATCAGAGATAAGCCAAGAGGAAAAAGGAGCATTTTATAATAATAATAATCCTTGCATTTGATATAGTGCCTTATCATGTTATTGAGACGTCTCAAAGCACTTCCCAGAATATACTGTAAAGTGAATTGACTGTATATTTTGTTGAGAAAATGCTGTATTATAGGATACAGGCAAAATCTGCAAGCAAATGGGGGTAAAAACGGGGCAAGCGAGATCATGGAAAAAAGGCAACAGGAAAAAGACTCCTGACATTTCACTTTTGTTTTTTTTCTTGCTCCCCTGACTCTGGAGTCCAATTTCTTTCTGTTTTTTTCTTTTACTTTATTGCCTCTGGAGTATTTTCCTCTCTCAGTATCCATAGCAGCTGGCAAGACAAGAGAGTCCATGACAACTGTTTTGGTGAAGTCTGCTTCAGAAAAAAATTCTCCAAGTGTATTAACTTTTTGGAAACCTCAGATTTGTGAATTGTTTGTGCTGCGTGCTTGGGGGTCAGGACAGTACAAAAGATTATGCTGCTCCAAAATCAAACCTGCCGAATATATGCAGAATTGCATAAATAATAAAAAAGATACACATGCAGAATTCAATATGTCTATACTGACAGATACAATATTAGGGTAACTGAGTGTGCCTCTGTTTTAATTAAAACAGATGAGCACAAGCCAACTAGAAATGATATACTTTCACTGGCTGAGATTACACAATTTGAATCCGATGAAGGTTTAGATTTTAATGTCTTCAAAGCGCACATGTGAATAAATTGCAGTGTATGTTGCTTGCAGACTCCACTTTACACTGTAAAAGATTGAATAAAGCTTTGTATACATTGGAACATCAAAATACTCATGTTGTTAGAAATATGTACAACATTTATTCCATTGTTCCTTGCCTTTACAGAAGAGTGCTAATTTAAATTTTAAAACTACGAAATACACTTTACAGTATATTCTGTGATGCACTTTGAGACATCGTGAAGACTTAATAATGCAGTATATCAAATGCAAGGATTATTATTATTAAAACTATTCATGTGGAATTTTGGATCCTCTGGTCTTTTCATTGACTCTGTGAGCAACTGTTCTCTGCTCAATCTGTGAAGTCTCAGTTGTTTGTGGTGTTTTTACGTTTCAGATTTGTCCCTCTCTGAGGAAAACGTTCCTCCTGTGACTAAGTGTAGTGCACTAATGGGGGCAGAATGCAGAGTATTCGCACACAATGTCAATGTTGCTGTACTTAGCGACAGCATGAATGCCTTGCCCTTTGTGTCCTGGTAGTAATTGCATGGTCAATGTTCCGTATTCTTACAGCACTAACCAGTCTTCCAGGCAGCAGACACTGATTTCTTGCTTGACCTCCAACAGGGAAAACTAACTTGAGCACTACCAGAGAAAGCATCTCAAGCTCTCTCCCCATGAGACCAAGTATCAAATATTAAAATCTCATGTGTACAATGGAGTATCAACACACTTACATATGTTGTTAGAAATGTATGCAATATTTACATTTGTCTCCATTATTCCATGCCTGCTTCACTGAACTGCAGTCTCTTTAGAAGAGTGTTTTTCTTGAATTTTGAAACTGCTTAAGTGAATTTTTTTTGAACTTTGAGGAAAACCAAATGATCCTCTGGTGTTTTCACTGGCTCAGTGAGTGACTTGGCCTCGATTTTGGAATGACTAGATTTCTAGCGACCCTTACTGTTTTGATTATATCATCAATCTTGGTTGCAGGGCTATAAAAAGGGGAAATCAGAATCATTTGTCATGAATGGGGAGTCATTTTACCTTTAACCTAAAAACCTTTTTATTCACAAATGGTTTCATAATGGATTGGAAATCTGTCAGAGCATCCCCTTGTCTACAGTATAAGATGAGGTCAGTTGTTCTTAGCTTCAATTAATCTCGAGGGTTAAACTTACTAGTAATGTACATTTTGGCTCTTGTAGGATCCAGTTCCTTCAGACAGTGACCAGGTTGCCTAAAATATCTCTTCTCAGAGACCAAAGTATCTCTCAGTTCCCAACATACTTATTTTATTGAATTTTTGAATAAAAAGAACCTTGTATGGCATGATTAGGGTTTTCGAACGGTCAATGTACTGTTGAAAATACTTTCTAAAGACTCTTTCCTGTGTTCTGGAACTGAAGAACATTTGCTAGTCTGGTGCCTGATGTAGAGATGAAACTTTGTCAACATGGAGGTTAATCACTTTCCTTATTATATTTTGTATTTGTCTCTGAGTGTGGAAATAACACTTCAAAAATGCACCTCACCTTCATATAGTTAGGGAACATTTTTTCCCACTGAGTTTGTTGTCGTCCATTTGCTCCTTTTTGTTTTGGCTGCTTCCACTGGACAATACTTTTCTCCCAGAGCAGAGGGTGTCAGGGTGGCTTCACATTCCTCAACTTGCACTACTCCTGAGCTGGCTTTAGATATGCAGGAGAGTGTTGCCTTCTGATATCTCTCAGTTGTTTCATTTTTGTTTCTTTCCCTTTGAGGTGTTTGGCTTCTCTTCAGTACCTGTGCTCAGCCACGTGGACAAAACTGAGATCATGGAGGATAGGAGTTGGGTTGGAAAGGGTCAGACGTTTATCACAGAGTGCAGCCCTGGAGATGGTAATCAACCTCTCTACAGCTTACACGAAGAGTTCATACGCTGGTTGGAAGGCACTGTATATATTTCTGGCATCTCCTGATTGTGCAGAGGGAGCGGGATAAGTTACAAATTGTTTCATCAAGAAGTGAATTTGGAAAACAATATCATGCGTAATATTTATAAATACAGTGATTCCTATAATATGAATTGGTTGCTTAGTACTTAAGTGCTGCACCCTGTGCTAGGGAGTGCTAGGATCCCAGAGGTTTTATATATGCACGTGTGTTTAATAAATATAAAACTTTGTTGTTCACAAATATTTGATTGTATTTAGGAAACTGGAAATTTTCAGACTTAACTCCCTGCCAGCCCAGACCCCTGCACCCCTCCCCCCCAACACCAAAACAAAATCTAAATGATGTTCATAAACTTTGGAGCCTGATTGAAAAAAAATCCACTCTTGGGTTACTGGAAAAAAACTGTTTAAAAGAGCTGTCATAAAGAATAGCTGTCTTCTTTGCACATCTGGAGAACATTTAACACTAGTCAGTGACCAAAAGTTGAACTTTGACACTGCTCTTCATAAGATTGTCTTTAAGCTTTTGAGAGCAAGACAGAGGGCTTTCTAATTTTAAGGTTACCTTTGTTGAAGTTTTCCGACCCTTGAACAAACTGATCACAATACTTACCCTGACATTCTGCACATTACTGGGTCCATCTAGTATGGAAATAATTTGAGTTTGTGTCATACTGATAGAGATTTACTACAATGCTAAGATTAACACACTATTGTATCATAAATTGTTTCTTTATTTACATTTTCTACATTTGCTTTTTGGCTTTAAATTATTTTTTAAAAAACAGGAAAAATAATAGGGAGAGGAGGTGGAGATTTGGAGTGGTGCTAATGACAGACTAGACAGCAAAAGCAACGGTTGGCTTGCTGAGACCATTTTGCTGCATAAACCTGCCTATGTTGTAACTTTCACATCTTGCAGATAGGCTCTTAAGCAATAGTGGTAAAATGAAAAGCTGTTCGTATCTTAATAGCAAAAATGTGCTGGAGCTGTACTCTGTAACCAAGAATTAAAATCCTTGCATTTGATAGCCTTTTTAATGTCGAGAGGATGTCTCAAAGCACTTCACAGGATTTTGTTGTAAAATGTACAAACTGTATTTTTTAGGCAACCACTTTGTAGATAGCAATGTTCCCCGAATAGGCATGAAGTGAATGAGCAATTTTATCTGAGAGTTTTTTTGCCAGGACACCGAGAGTAACTCCTTTCTCTTTTGAGTAGTGGCATAGGATATTTATCATCCACCTAAACAGGTAGGTGGGCCTTTGTTCAGTTTCTCATCTGAAGAATGATACCTCCAATAATGCACTGCTTCTCCAGCACTAAATCAGAGTGTCAAGCTAGACTGTGTGAGTTCAAAATATCATTGTGGGGCTTGAACCCCCTCCTGATTTGGAGGTGAGAGTTACAGGCAGGCTGACAAGTTAGCCAAGCCAACATTGTTTGTGAAGTTTTCCATACAAACATACAGATTGAATGTTTATTTGGTGTTAATGAGTCATTAAGAACATATTTCTAGTGATCTAAGTGGAAAATATTCATACAGAGAAGATGAAAAGCTAATAATTATTTTAAATGAATAATTAAAATAACTCTTTGTAAATGTTTCACTGAGAGATAAATGCACTAGATAATATAGATGTGAAGTCCTGTAGCTTAGTGGTTAGAGGACTCAATCTACGACTATTTGTGGGACACCGCTATGCGCTATTGGTTGCCGAGTTTCGCCCACAAAATATACAGTCAATTGACTTCACAGTATATTCTGTGAAGTGCTTTGAGACGTCTTGAAGACGTGATAAGGCGGTATATCAAATGCAAGAATTATTATTATGACATACACAAAACAGTACTAAAAAGTGCTAGTTGTTTTGAATCTGAAAAAAAGTATTTTTTTATTCATTTGACATTGCAGAGTTATCAAGGTCAATCTGAACTACTACTAAACCAACACAGATAATCAGATTGAGATGTGCACTTTTCGATAGATTCATGGATGCATGTCCCACAGCCAGATGTTCTGTGAATTCTGGTGAGTGAAAGTTCAGACATTACAAGAACACAATTGTTTTAGATGAAGAAAGCTGTTTGGCTTATTTGATCTCAAGGATGATCTCATCCTTCCAGAACATCCACTCTACCATTTGCCCACCCCCGATCATTATCCGCAGATAAGTAAAGAAAAACTTCCTGGCATCTGTTCTGAAATTACCCTAAATATATTGTAATCGAAAATTACAATTATCTTCCACTTTCTACCCACAGTTCTTAGTTCTCTACATTTTTGGTGTGCTAGAACTTCTGCTTTGCAAGCTGGAAATGTCAAATTTGCAACATTTAACCTCCTATAAATCTTTTTTATTTTTATGCTATTTTCTTTTCTTTGTATCTGCTTCACTGGGCTGGGGCTTATCTAGTGTGTTATGGATTGGGACAATTCTCGGTTGAAGGAATGTGCCCCTCAGCAGATGATTTGTGCTTGTAACTGTAGAGCCAGTGGCTGACATATTCTTCTGGCTGCAAAATAAAATGGCTACATATCAAAATATCTTAATCGTATTTAGCTCTGTTTCACTCAATAGCTCTGTGATGTTTTGGGCTCAGGCAGTTACCTAAATATCTATGAAGATGTGTGTTTGGCAAGCAGTGGCAGTGGATGATTTGCAATTGTACTTACATTTTTTTGGAAAAAAAATTGCTTGCTTGTCAAAACAAGAAGCGTAATGTAAAACAGGGAGATTTGCAACAGATCATGCTATTGGCCCTGGCTAAATAGTGTATAAAATCTGTGATGTACGTGTGGAATGTCCCTCTGTACAAGAGATGTGCTGTCTGAGATGGGCACATGCAATAGAAACAGCTTTAATCTCCCATTAATTTAGTTGCACATTTATGCTTCTTTTGGTTTATGGTAGTTTAGCTCTACTTGTATTCCTACCACTACATTTCCCCTTCCGACAGGATGGCAGAACTGGGTGACACAACAGTTTAGCACACTGTCACTTCACCTCTAGGATCTGTGCTCAAGGTTGTAGTGCTCGAAGCTCCCCACAATTGGCAAAGGGACTGAAAATGTCAAAATATGGTGCATCAGAGGCTTTTCTTAGTTTGTGAAAAATGCACAGTATTAATAAATACCGGCCAGAGCAGGCAGATTTGTATTCCATTTGCCTAAGTTACACTTTTCTCAGGAGTCATTGATGTCAGTGCAGAGTGCTGGACAGCTAAGTTCTGCTCCCCAACACTGACATCAGTCATTGCAGAATACAAAAAAAATTTTACTTTTCGAGGAGTTTCTTTTCTTGAGCTGCAGGCACAGATTTCAATTCCAGGGCTAAGCTGTGCTAAGGAGATGTTTTGTTTTAGTACAAACTATTTTGGGAAATGTAGACTTGGAATCTCTAACCTGTTTAGTATATAATTCAATTTAAAATTCATTCAGTCTTTAAGCCTGATCCTTTGGCATTTATTCAACTATATTGCCAAGCGCTGCTTGCTTTTGTTTAAAGGAATATTCCAGTATTAAGATCCGTAATGGCTTAATCCTAGGCTTACCTTAATGTTTTGCCAACTTCATAGTAAATTCTGCTGTTTCTTTGAAAAATTGGTTCATGCAAGTTATTAAAATCACTTCTGTTCTCCAATAGTGTGTGGCTGTCCTTCCAATCAGAACTCGTGGTCCTTCCTTCCAAGGAAGGCTGAGGCAGTGAGGCATGGAGGAAAATGGTCCCTAACCTTCCATCTCGAATCCAGCATCTAATTCTTCATGATCGATTCAAATGAAGAATGGACTTTCAGTCCATTTAATCTCATATTTTCTAAATACCCACCCTACTATCTTCCCACCACTGCATCAAGCTGTTTTTTTAAATGGGTCCAGTATCCTGGCCTCCACCACTCTTCCTCAACAAAACTGTATGGAAAACCAACAACTTTCCAACTCATTATAATAATCCTTGCATTACTCTATCAGTCTGCTTAAATTTGGAGTTGCTTTCTGCAGATCGGAAGGTCCTAGGTTTTAGTTTGTGCTAAGTTAGCTGATTTCATCCGGGACTTCAGATGAGGTGTTTCAATTGGTCACTGGGTTCCTCAGCTGTGGATTAGAAAAATTGAGTTCTCCATGGTGTAATTCTCCTGCGTAAATGTCTTCATATCATCTCAATGCTGGAATACATTGGCATAAGACAGCATTTTAGTAAATCATTGCTTCTGTTTAATAAGTGCATCATCCCTGTAAATACTGATATGCCCTTTCACTTTGCTAAAATGTTTATTGCTCAGAAAGTAAAAGCTGTATATGTGGCTGCTAAGTCTTCATTTTAGTGAAGATCATATGGAAAGCCACAGCTTTGCAGATTGGCAGGCAAACTAGACCAACTCATACATTTCGTTGTGTTTAAACATTGTCAACGCAAATAATCTAAATAATTCATAAAAGTTTTAGTTTGTTTAGAATAACATTCCACCAATAGTTGGATTGTACTATAAATATAAAGTGAGCCATAAGAACAGCTCTAAACTGTTAATATAAACAGTGGTGCTGGATTGAGCCCCAAGACAGTAATTTGTAATCACCCCATCTCATTGGACGCCATGATTGACAACAGTGGGGAATGACACCCTAAAAGTGGATCTGATGCTAATCCTGAAACATATTGTAATGTCTTGATGTGATGTTGCAAACACTACAGTGTACCGAAACCATCAGTTGCCGTGCCTTCAGCCACAGGCCCCGAAACTCTGGAACTCTCTCCCTCAATCCCTCCGCCTTGCCCCTCCCTCCCCACCTTCAAATCCCACCTGAAGACCTTCCTTTTATGATCACCTCCCCCCTCCCTCTCCCCCTAGCTCAGCGTCAGCCTCCGCCATTGTCAAGCACTCTGGGACATTAGCTCTCGTGGAGGGCGCGATATAAATATCAAATGACAGGAACTGTGTCTGTAGATGTGTATTGTGCTGAAGATTAAAGTGCTTTTAATATTTCAAAGAATGGCACATTGAATACCAGCTGCAGCATGTACAGGACCATGTAAAAGCAGCTATAATACACAGTCAGTTTATAATATTTCCTGTCAGATTACATCCTTCTTCATTGCTACGCTAAATTTATCAAATGCAGCATAAATAAGTTGCTTAGAGCTATTCCAGGCAGAGTTCCAGCCAGGCCACTGTAACGTTCGGTAGTGATAGTTCCCAGACATTAGAGAAAATGAAATGTTGTTTCAGATTTAAGATTGTTGGTTGCCTGTTTTGTACTGTAGTTAAACTGGTGCATATTTGCTTTGGAAAATTGATGTTAGGTTTGTCTGGATTTACGTTTGAATCTGTATCTGTCAAGCTTCACTTACTTGATATGGGGCAGTTTCAGAACATGGAGAGAAAAATATGATTACCAACCCCCACATAGATAACCTTCCCACACAGATACGTTTATAATTTCACATACGTTTACTCATAGAGTGGCCAGTCCTGTCACGGTTGGAACTTGGAGGGAATTGGGTTCGGCTGTATTTGCAAAGGAGAATAAATATCTATTAGAGTCTAAATCCTTTCTCTATACTAAAATTACAATGGTGAGTATGTTGGCCAATGGAAAATGAATTTCATGCTGTACCCTTGGAAATTTGACCAAGTACATATGTCCTGAACCTGGGAGAGAGAATCGTAAATGGAACATTAGACTGTAGGAAACTATGTACTTTAGTTTCTCTCATCTACTGTACCTGGAATACTTAATGCAATGCTGCACCTTTCGAGTGCAATCAGTTAGCTGCCAAATGCACATATTTAAAGGAATCCTTTGTTTTGATATTCTGAGCATTCTTTTCATCCTGTTTCAGAAAACCAAGTCTGTAATTTACTTGGTAACTTGAGGTTCTCTTCACTCAAGTGGAAAATGTCTATTTATTTTTTATTATGCTTCTTTGAGAAGTTATTTCATAGGTCGCCTGTTGTTTCTCCATTGCTTGAGGTTAAACTGCTGAATTTTTGAAAGCTATTGGATGCTAAATTTAGTATTGCTATTAAGACGCTCTCTGGCTGGAAGGCTGTGGGTTGTAATGGCAGACCTTCACTTTGTCTTCCTGCATCAGGAGAGTTTGGGAGGCTGTTAGTTCAGAGGAGATGAAATGCCATAGAAATGAAGCATTGTCTTGGGGAATTTGTTCATGTGTCCATTTCACCTGAATTAAACCCTGGTTCCTGATAGCTGAGCATGCCACCATTGAAGGCTATGAAGAAGCCCTCATTTTGCCAAGTATGTTGAAGAGCAAACTCAACCTTGATGTTAAAAACATGGAAAATGAACATATTAACTGAACGCAGAATCCTTAAAGATGCTGTCAGGGTCTGAGGGTTATTCATGAGCTGCTAACATCAGGGAAAATTTAAAATAATAATAAACCTTGCATTGATTTTATATAGTGTTTATATAGGTCCATTCTACTCTGGGCATTGGGACTTCCATTGTGATTCCATTCCACTTCCATGAATGTTGAAGCCTTTAAATTATTTGTGAAGACTGCAGGCCCAGTAGTTGGTGTTTCATAAACCATGTTGTTGATCCTGGGAAATTACGATTAAGTCTCAGTTATATTAAAATGGTCTGTTAATGGTTATGTGAGTTTATATGTACATACTGTACCACAGCAAGTAAATATTAGTTTCAAATGTTGTATTTATTCAGAAAATAAATTCTCAAATATATAATGATTGACTAAACTCCCGATAGCCCTAGGAGCACTGGGCAGGAATGTCGATATGGCTGCTTTATTCCTTTTAATTACTCAGTATACATATTTACAGCCCTGGTATTGATTAGCATTTGCCAGATAGATAACTCTTGGCAGACAGCCCTGAATTCCCCTTTGATTGTAACCATAGCTTAAAGTGACCACATTCATTAAAATGCATTTTGTTAGTGTTTTTAAACAGGGCTGCCAGTGGGTTAGGTACTGATCCCATGGGTTAAAGTTTTGTAGGTTAAAGCATGTTGCAAAATCTGTGATGCTACTTGCAATGAAGTAGCTTGTTTGGCACTCAGTGAAAAGCTCACACACGAACAATGAATTGGGTGAGGTATCTGAAAGCAGCTAGTGTTTATGGAACTATATGTCAGTTCTTTCAGGGGATGAGAAGGAGAGAAAATTGGTGATTTAAAAAAATCTTAACAGTGGGTTTGGTTTGGATATTTCCTATGTGTCCATGGGTTTCTGCATGTGTCAGATACATGGCTGACCAAAATTAGAAAAAATCATTATGAGGATTAGCAATTAAATGATACGTAGAAAGACATTAATTAGCATACCTTTATAGTGCCCGAACATCTGGACCTTATAATAGACTTCACGGAGGAGTGAAATCAATCTGTTGGTTAGAACAACGTGGAGAGTAAAACGAGGAATATTCAGAACAACAAATGAACTCACAGGGTTGCTGTGTGACTTGCTATGGATGGCCACACATTTTACATCTTCAGATTATTTTCCATGACTACATATTGAAGTTTGCAAGGCAAAATGAGGGGAATCTTTCTGCTCCAGACTCTTTGTGTTGATGGTACAACGTGAAACATTGTGTATTTGTTGTTGTAGAATTGCTACTGCAGTTCCTAAAGAAATAGGTTGCTGCACAGAAACGGATGGTGTAACTTACAGCAAAACACTAATACTGCTGTTCATCTCCTCAGGCCATACCATGTATTGTCATTCTTGGAACAAGTTGCAGACTGGATTATGGAGATTTGATTATTCTGATGATTATTTATTGAGATGGTAAATGAGTGTAGTAAAAATGTTGGTAGTTAATTTTTTGTATGAAAGTCATTACCGCTTTATTAAAGCAACTAAAAGCTGTTTCCTAAGAGAATGGAATGCATTACCAATGAAATACTGCTTGACTCATCACAGAGGAAATACAAAAATAAAAAGATACATTCTTCAGCACAGAACGAGGCCTCTCTTTTTATGAATGCCACTTTCCCTACTCTCTCCCTGCCTAATCTCAGATTGATGTACCTAAACTCTCCCGGAATAGGTTAGTGTGTATCTGCACCATGAAGAGAGTGTGTACCCCATACCCAACAATGGAAGCCATATATACCGAATGGGAAATTCTCAGTTGTTAACATTGGAAATGCCTAAGTGAAGTGATAGGTTTCTGCCTGTGCAGGATACCTGGTTGACCAAAACAAAAGCTTTTTCCCTATATCCCTTAACATTTCACACATAAAACACAAATCACAATGACAGTAAAATCCTGTGAAGTGCTTTGAGACATCTCGATGCTCACATCTTCCACATGTGAAAGGCGCTATATAAATGTAAATTTGTTGTATATAAGCATTATATCAAATAAAGATTATTATTACTGCTTCTAATTTGTTTATCCAGTTCCCTTTGAATGATCTATAGCTCCAGCCTCAAGACCAGTTGTGGTAATGAATTCAATACACTAACAACTGTTTGAATGAAGAAATTCATTTAACCTTCCCTTCAATTATATTAATAGCAATTCTAAGACTTTGCGACTTGTTAGCAATTTGAGGAAAGTTCTACCCTAGTTACACTGTTGTGCCTCTTCAGAATTTTAAACACTGGAGAAACTGCTGAGACATTGAAAGTAGTGCAGGTGGAATATATTAGGATCATTTCCGTTCTCCTTAACTCACATTCTGAGCTTGTTTTAGTGCCTTGAACACCATCCATTTCCTGCTGTAAAAGTTTTTTGTGATAATTGATCTTATTTTACTGCTTTAAAAGTTATTTGGCAATGATTTCTTCAAGTAAGCCAAAGATACTCCTCCCTGTAACTCTCATTGAGATGTGGCAATTGATTATCAAACCGCCACAAACTGTGTTGTATGAAAAATGCATCCATGGCACATATATTAATAAATGGAGACTTGCAAAATGAGGAAATCTCCTTGGTGCTTGCCTCCAAGGCAGCATTTCCAATTCATGGCTAGTAATTAGTAGCTTTCGCTGATGTTTAACATTTTCACCAACACGAGATGAGAGAAGAACATCCATCTCTAATATAAACTGTATATAAGGATGTGATGGCAACGTTTTGGCCATTCTCTAATACTTCCCAGCAGGGTATGATAAATTTTTAAATAATTACTGAATGTATTTGGCGCCTCCTGGCAGCTGGATTTCAGGAGCTAAATAGGCTTGACTCATCACAGAGGAAATACAAAAATGATCCATGATCTCTGTGTAAGCAAATTTTTAATGAGCAGTGAAGTAGTTCTGTATCAATTGTGTTATGATCGCAGTTGTTGAAGTTCATTTCATTTTACCAGAAATTATGCAACAACAATATTTTGGCAAATTGGTTTTGATTTTACTGGATGTGCTGGTCACATGCTATTGGCATAATTTTGAAAAGGGGAGCGCAACTGAAATCCGATACAACTTTAAAACCCATAGAGAACTGTACTTAATAAAATCTGGGGGAAACTGCAATCAACATGGTGTTCAGATGGAGTTTGTTTGGTTAAGGAAATTCGGGTATCTTTTTTCCACCTCACTTTGATGATTGCCACACTGAACATTCCATAAAATTGTGGATAATAATAATCCTTGCATTTGACGTAGCGCCTTCTCACGTCTTTGGGACGTCTCAAAGCGCTTCACAGTATATACTGTAAAGTGAATGGACTGTATATTTTGTGGACAGAATTTCAGTGTATGCGCTTGATGTGCATTATGGACAGACCTTTCCTCCAAAATTCTCTGCATAACAATCCCTCCTGAGGATTAAATTGGCTATTAGGCTATGATGGGGTGAATTGTGTATGGATTCCAATGAGTTATTCTTGCCTTTTCCCCACAATTTACAAACTATGTGATTTATTGTTACAATGTGACAAACTATGAGTCTTACACAGTGTATTGTGAAAAACCATGAGCATATGGTGGAGTTGTTCCTGTGAACATATTGAGTGGATTTTTGTTGAGTCATAATGGTTCTGAATGTTTTTTTACTTGTTTTCCTCTACACTGTATGTACTTTCTGATGTCTGTTGGAATTGTCATGTTTCAAAGTGCTGGGGGTGCAAAAAGACTGTTCTTAATCCATTGTGGTGCAGGATTAATAAATACAAGAAGAGGATGTTAATATATTTGAAACACAATTTAGTTTTTGACACACTTCCCATTGTTTTGTTCCCTAACTAACTTATTACGACTTGCCCTTCCTAAGGCTGCCATTCCAAAGAGCAAAAGAAGAACATCTGTGCATGTGTGGTGTAACAGCCCTAAGATGCTTAGTGATGTTTGTGATTATTCTCTCAATTCTTTTTAATAGTGCATATATGCACAGATTATCGTTGACTCTTTCTATGTTTTGCTTTCAGAGGCCATGATCTCTGTGTAAGCAAAGTTTTAATGAGCAGTGAAGCGGTTTTGCATCAATTGTGTTATGACCGTAGTTGTTGACGTTCATTCCATCTTACCACATATTATGCAACAACAATAATTTGGCAAATTGGTTTTAATTTTACTGGATTTGCTGGTCACATGCTGTTGGCGTAACTTTGAAAAGGGGAGCGCAACTGAAATCCGATACAATTTTAAAACCCATAGAGAACTGTACTTAATAAAATCTGGGAGAAACTGTGCAATCAACATGGTGTTCAGATGGAGCTTGTTTGGTTAAGGAAATTAGAGTATCTTTTTCCTTGACTTGTTCAGGCTGTCTGGTTTTCATTTCTGGTTGAGCCATTGGAGAATTTCTTTAATGCCTTGTCAAGAAGCAAAGGAAGGAAGCAAAGCCAACTTTAAGCTTTCACCATCTCCTCAGCCAGAAAAAGACCAATTGCTTCATTGCTTGATTCTCAGGACTGATGTGTTTTTTTCAGCGTAGTTATTCTCTGTACAGTTCAGCCATAATCCGCCACATGCAAAAAAAATGCAGATTACAAAGGGGCAAGTGCATTTTCCAACACAGATTTTGGTTTAAATTTGTGAAAAATTGCAACCCATGGCGAGGGAATCTTCAGCCTTGTGGAGGAAGGCAGTTAGATAGGTGCAGTATTGGACTTCATAGGGGCATTGAGCTCAGTGCAAGGAATGGCCAAGAGAAGCTTGTGTTTTCACATCAGAAGGAACTCTCAGGTATTATAGCTCTTCTACAAATATATGCTTCTCTGTTATCCAAGTGTTTATTGCCAATTATTAGGTTTCTCTACATTTACTGTGAGGAAAATGAATTGTAAAATATTCAGGTTTATTTACTTTATTTACACCATTTTAGTGGGAAGAATTTCATTCTAGTTCTGCCCATAATTCTTTGCAGAAAATGAGATCTGCTTTTAGGTTTTATTGCCTTGCGATGCGGTTCTATTCTGACCCTGTGCTACAATGGGCCTCAGTGTCCTGCATTAGTGAGGGGGGAAACCGGCCAGAGATTTCACTCCTAGTTGAGACCAAGTGACTTTCTCCTAGAGCTTCATATGTGTGGATGCTGGATTCTCACGGGTCCAACACTTCCTGCATGGCTCACATGTTTGGGCAAAGTACCAGAGGGACCTGGAACAAATGGAGCTGTACCCCAGTGTAAAGAAAACACGTGAAACACCTTTAGGAGAAGATAAACTTAGAGGAAAGGAAACTTTACAAAATCCTTTCCAGATGAGGATATACAGCAAACCATTCATTATTTTTAAAATCTTTCAACAGATTATGGAAGAAACAATCACACAAATAGCATGGCCATCTAAACTGAAGATTGGAGCAAAGTCCAAGAAAGGTAAGGAATTGTAAATGGGGATGGGGAGCTTAATTACATAAGAAAATATTGACACTCTCATCATTTAAAGTTAAGTTGACAGTCTGTCAGGTCTATAAGATTTCCCCTATCTGTCTTTTTGCATTAATGGAAATTCCAAGAGATTGTCATTTGTGAAACATCCCAGTGGATCTTTAAGATGGTTTTGAAATTCTGAAGCAAGAACTGCTACTTATTGCTTACAGTGTTGACGTATATGACAGTGTAACATTGATCCTGTGGGAAGTGACAGACTAATCAACAAGGCAGAGAATGAAATGCATTTTAACTGGCGTGCTACAGTTCTGGACTTTAATTGCTGCCAACAACACACACCTCTGCTTGCCTGCTGGTGCGCAATATCAATCACTGAAATAGTTGTCACTGCCTTGGAATAGTCATCTGGTGCAGTTGCAGTCCCACTTACACCACAGAAGTGGAAAGAGTTAGTTAAAGTCCAGTGTGAAGAATAGGTATATGAATTCCATTCCCCTAACAAATGGCTGCAGATCTCTCTCCACTTATCCTCTTTCCACGGCCAGTGTGACCTTCAGAGCAACTCAACAACTGCCCTCGGATGATGCTTAAGGATCAATGGAAACAATCTGAAATAAAATTGTAAACAAAATGCCCAAACCAATCACATGTGTGTAAGTGAAGTATTTTGCCTTTACATTTTATTCGAAGTTTCTTCTGCTGCAACCTGTGCAGTGACCACGGAGACAGGTCCAGGTCGGGGTGGCTTAGGCTCTGGCTTGTGAAACTATAGGAGCAGAATTGTCTGATTCATCTAATGAATTCTACATCCAAACGAAAGGATTAGAGATGTTACAGCAGTGACTGCTGACATTTACAGAACCACGCACACAGAGCTTGAGCCAAGGCTGACAGAGTCAGTATAGAGGAGTTTCAGGCACAAAGTAGATTTCACAATAAAAATGCTTTTGGGTAGTTGATAAGGATTTTATAAAATAATTGTGTGGAAAGAATCCAGCAGGGCACTGGCATTATCATAAAATCTCTGAATCACAAAAGCTATACATAGTGCTTTTTCTCTATTTTTCTGGATACAAAGTATGGTGTGTACCCAGTAGCTGTGTACACAGTAGCCAGGTCAGAGGCTGTCTTTACCTTAGGTGACACTTTCACATTGAGGTCATCTGCTGAGTAATGGCCAGGAGCAGACTCCTTTTATTTTCCTTCTCCATCCAAAGGGCACTGAGCTCAATTATAGTAAGCAGGTTGAGATCAGCTAACTCAACACACATGCCAAGGACTTTCTGTTAGAGAATTGCTCAGCACTGCACTACATTATGTATTAAACCATGGGGGCTGGGGTGGGGGGGAAAGAAACCTTATTCGGCATGCTTTCTGCTGGGTAGATCAGCTTGGTTAGAATTACAGTACAATACCAATTCACATTCATATCATGCCTTTCACATTAGGAAGACGTCCAAGGTGCTGATAAGCCACTTGGGATATGGGTTAGTCTTATATATTTTGTTGTACAGGAAAAATGCTCTATTCCTGAAGACACACAATTTTTTTGTTCCAGCATTATTGTAATCAATCCCTTTGGTTGCTCCACATAATGAATACATAGAGTAGCTTTCTGTGTACAGTGAAACCCAATAAAAGCCTTGCACCATGTCTCACCTTCGAGATTGAGCACTGAGTCTGTTGCTACTCCTCCCAACATCCTAAAATTGAACTGGATTCTTAATAATAATAATAATAATCCTTGCGTTTGATATAGCACTTTGTCACATCTTCGAGACATCTCAAAGCACTTCACAGAATGTACTGTAAAGTATATCTTAACATAAAGCTTAATATTTATCCTATTATCCTATTAATATTAATGCTTTTAAGAGGATTTTATTTCAGCTCAATGAACTCGAAGGAAAGAGCTTTAAACTGACTTTTAAATTGTAAAACGCTAGAGCCTCTTTATTAAAACATGTAATATTCATGCTGTTGCATTACATGAACTGTTTGTAACATGGTGTCTGTTCTGAGATTACCTCTTGCTACTCTAATTCTTAATACTCTAATGTCCTCTTGTTCTCCTGTCTTGGTGAATCATCCTTAACTATTCAAAGATGAACTGCAACATGGTTGTGTGATGTTCGCCTGGTGATTAAAACCAGTCGTGATTTAATATAACAAGCAGTTCATGATGGGCAGGAGCAGCAGAGTGAGACCAGTTGTTTTCACACTCCCACTCAACCCAAAAAAAACACCTGAATGATTGATATGAACAACGCGTTCTGCTCAGTCAGGCTAGGAACATATTTTCTGTACTGACTATGTTAAATGGATCTGAACCAAAAAATGCCCCCAATTCAGGGAGAATCGGTTCCACGTATTCCTCAAGTAACAGTTGTGCTTTGGCATGTTTTATTGTCATTAACTAGCCCATTGCTTTGAAAAACAAGAAGAACTTGTGGATGGAAATTTGTTAATTTCTTATAGTAGATTAGACTATTAGAAGAAACCCATGAATATTCTTTTGACCGTATTTTTGACAGAAAACATGGAAGAGCTAAAGCGATAACACAATGGAAATCTGAAGAGACCCACGCAGGCATTTAGATATTCTGATTGTTTCACTGATTGAAAGGGTTTGTAAATCCCGAGAGTAAGTCTTATAGCTGATCAAGAATCATAAACATTTTCATTGAGAATTCATTCCTACCCTGCTCAGAAAGTTTAGGTTCTGAGGGGAACTGTGGAGGAATTTTACAGCTTGCAAAATATGCAGTACAGTTGTCTTGGAATAGCTCTGGAAAAGGATACATCGTCGTGGAAACAGCTGTTAAAAAAATGTTAAATGTCAGGTTTTAAAGGTTCCTACTCCACTGAAACAAAGTCACTGGTGCAATTTATAAGCTTGGGAACCAAATTCTGACACCCACTGCTGACAACAGCACCTCAGTCCCAATAAAGCAACAGCTTTTCAATTCTGCTCTACTTGTGCATTTTGACACAAGGGGCATACCAGGCTCCTTAGTCCAACTTCCTAGCAGGTAACCATGGGAACTAAAGCACGCTCATTAAAACATGCAGTAAATAATACAAAATAAGGCATCGCAGCAATAGACCATGCTCTGTTTTCACAGCTGTTGCCTCCATGATTGCCTTTAGTTCTGCTGAAGCATTTTTTGAATAATAGTTTTAGTTTTACATCCAGTCTAGCTCATTAATCCAATGCTCTGTTGGTTGTAACTGACAGTCATTGTAAATATTCCTTTGAAGATAGCATTAAAAACCAACACACCTTTTCCTGTGAAGTAATTTAGTTGCAGTGAAACCATATGATATTCTGAAGACGGACTAAAACAATTTTCTGTAAAAGATGCAGCAACTGCATATCGTACCTCGCTGACGTTCTTACTTAACTGTGGAAACATTCAATGCCCATCACATCACACCTGTGGCTTGTAGGCAATGCTATTCACTTTAAATGGAAGGGAAGAAGAAGCAAATTTGTGGGAATAACCTCAATCCCTTTATTTTATGCTTGTTTACATATACAATGGAGTCATGAAACACATTGAAATATACTGAATGAAGTAATCTCAGAGATGATTTGGAGTCCTGTAGCTCAGTGGTTAGAGCACTCGCTTTGCAAGCGAGAGACCTGAGTTCAATTCCAGACAGGGCGAAACCTTGGGCAAGTTTCCTTACTCCACACAGAGCCTAATAATAATCCCTTCAAAACCAAAAACAATAATAAATTGGTCATTTTCAATCTACGACTGTTTGTGGGACATTGCTGTGCGCAATTGGCTGCCGCGTTCGCCCACAAATATACAGTCAATTCACTTTACAGTGTGTTCTGTGAAGCGCTTTGGGACGTCCTCCCGACGTGAAAAGCGCTATATCAAATGCAAGGATTATTATTATTATTATTATTATTATTGCACTTAAGCTCATTTCATATCAAATTTGATAGGATTCATATATGGTTAAGATGTTTTTAAAAAATCAATTTAATGTAATATACTGTAATATTAGTTAATCGTATAGGTTCAAATCCGGCTTCGGATCTTCTTTACACCAGTCTGGGGTAATTTCAGATAAAATTTCCTGGTTTCCTCTCTGGAATATAATATCAACCAATTGCTGTTTGATTAGGGTTGCCTTAACAGCTAATCATCAGGGAACTACTTTTCCAAGTTTAATTAATCCAACAATATGTAAATCACAATAACTTAGATTAAAGAATGATCTTCTGCCCATTTTATCTTATCCTTCAGGGTACCAACTACATGCAATGGTTTTCACATTACAGCAGTATTTCTTAAATGAGCCCGGTGTTATCAAGACTTTTAGGTTATCTAGTCATTCCTCATAGTTTATTCTTTGAAAAATGGAAATTATCTTCATTGCTCACCTCTTTGCATTGCACAATCAGAAATATATATGTGGAATCCTGTAGCTTAGTGGTTAGAGCACTTGCCTCGCAAGCAAGAGGACCTGGGTTTGATTCTCAGGCAGGGCATTGTGCAAGTTTTCTTACTCCACATGCCTCTGTTTACCAAGCAGTAAGTAGGAACCCAGTTGTTAATTGATTGCCGGATCACTTTTACCGGATTCCCTTAAAAAAAATTTGGTCAATCAATCTACGACTATTTGTGGGACACTGCTATGTGCAATTGGCTGCCGTGTTTTGCCCACAAAATGTCCAGTCAATTCACTTTACACTATTTTCTGTGAAGTGCTTTGAGACATCTCGAAGAAGTAATAAGGCGCTATATCAAATGCAAGGATTATTATTATCTATGTCCAGCAATATAAATGTCTAAACTTATGTGGATTTTGGTGTTGTCAAATCTGCAGTTTAAAAAAAAATGTAGTCTATTTTTACCAAATTCAGTTCAATCTTTTGTTGCCATTTATTCATGAGAGTATGATAATTTATAATTACCAACTAATGACAAGCCTCCTTGGGGGACAGGTAATCGGGTCTCCTTGGAGCTGAGCTGGCTCCAAGATGATATGTCAGAATTGAGCCAGCCCTCGGTGGCAGTTTCGGTAGTCAGATTCCTGAGCCGGGCAGATCCGCTGTACTCCAGGCCACTGCTGGTGACAGCACAGCCAGCCTGACTTGTCAGCAGTACTTGGAAGGGCAGACCAGTCACTGGGGGCACAGACTCCTTCCATTCAGTTCCTGTTAACCCTGCAAGCCAAAGCCCTAAGGGGTAGGGTGGTGCTAGCTAGACAAGCAGCGGGAAAGCTTGCCAGACAGTGATATCAAGGGCAAACTATACGGTTTTAGCTGGTTAGATTTCAGCAGTATTCCAACACACACTCTGGGGTCCCCAAGCCTTGGCTCTCCCCATCCTGCGCCCAATACTTTCCAGAATGAGGTAAGCAGGATGTGTACCTCCAGGAAGAATGTGCGCCTTCCATTCCAATAAATATGTCTGGAATTTCCATGTGTAGGCAGGATGCATGGAATTCTGTTTGGTTTGAATGTGCTTAAGCAGGGTGAAGGGTTTCCGCATGTGCCAGACACCTGGCTGACCAAAAATAAAATTACATTTTACATGATTTATTAAAATTAACATTTAAGATAGTTCAGCAGATAAGGTCATGGATATGAAACACATCACCTAACTAGAGATTAGCATTCCAGCCACACAGTGATAGGATGAAGTTGTTGCGATTCACTTTAATAGCTACCAGATGTCTTTGCACTCTTTGGAAATATTCAGCAGTTAGAATATTTACTAAAAAAGCTAGCAATATTTTGTGGCAAAATGCTGTGTCTGCCTCAGTGTTTATTTTTATTATATCAGAACCTAAGGTTTTGTTAAACGCTCTTGTTCAGAACTATTTTCCTGTGGTTTACAGAATTGGCCTTAAAAAGGTTGAGCTATGCATATTTCAATAAAAGCGGCTGAATTCCAGGAAAGCCTGTTTTGGATTACAAATCTTACAAGTATCTCAACTTGCAGTCATGTTACTGATTTAGGAACAATAAGGCATCATCAAAGTGTGCCAGGCAGTAGTTCACAGTTTACCTGCTAACCAACACATTTTTTAAAAACAAATGTTAAAGAACAAAGAGTTAATGTAAGGTGCTCTACAATATTTGCCAATTGGGATCCTAGTAAGAGCAATAAGACACAATGCAAATCATTATTATTATTATTATAATGACTCATTTCAAAATACACAATTGCACAATAGAGATTAGCATCTTCCATTAGTTTTATGTAATATTGCTATTTTCAAACTCTGACCTCTGAACCTCTGGTAGGTTTGAGACGTCTCAAAGACGTGATTAGGTGCTATATCAAATGCAAGGATTATTATAGGTTTGTATAGTTCATGACTATAGCCTGCTCCCACATGTACCCCACTCAGTAAAACATACTGATGGTAACCCAGTATGCACTGGAACACAGATAAAGTCATTGTATGCAGTGAAAAACCTTAGACAGGAACACTTGGCAACATTTAAATAATTTGTAGGAGACTATATTTTTTGAACGGATGACATGGAGTCACTTTGTTGGCAGAGTACAAAATAAATGTACAAATAATGAGCGCTGTTCAGAAGACTGGTGCTGGAATGTTGCCACATTGACTCTGGGATAACACCTGGCCAGTTCAGCCGTACAGCCACTAAAGTGCAATTGCAGAACAAACACAGCAGAGAGGTGTTTGAATTCATTGAGCCTGGTTAATCTGGTGTAAGGTATAATTCCAAAGTTGCTGGACTCTGTTTCAAAACAAAAAGTATTTTTCTCCATTTCCCCTGGCTAAGCAGATGTGGATTAAACTTCAAGACTGTGGTACTGTTGTGTCTCCATGAACATCTGCCATGTTAATCCAGCAGGGCCGGGGAGCCAAGAAACAGCGCGCTGGTATCCCAGAAAGTTGAACCTCTCCCTTTTGCATTATTGAATTCCTTGAATTTATTTCCATTATTTTGTTTCTTGTACAAATGTGTTTACCAATTCCTGTTAAGCTTAACAATAATGCAATATATATCTGCTTTATGACCCATGCCTATTCTTTCTGCCTTCTTTGTAATTCATTTATCGTGCTTAGCATATGCCACAAGGCAGATTTTTTTCTTATACTTTGTACCTGTTCCATGCTGGAGTGATGTACTGTTAAAGATGGGCATCAAAGCTAAACTGTGATTAAAAATTATTATTGTCCATTTCAAACATAATTACTTGAACATTTCAATGCCTTGAAGCATAATGAGGGATTTGTATGGTAGTACAGTTTCCATAAATCTTAATTTTCATGATTAATACTGCTGGATACCATCGTAAAGCTAAACCAATTTTAACAATTACTTATTAGAGGAGATATTATTAATTTTAATATGTTTAACAATTCCATTAATGGACGATTCAATTCCATTTTGCGTTAGGAATAAGAATTATTCGTATTACAGAAGGGTAATCAGAATAACCCTCATGAAGGCTGAACTAAAATGTGTAGCTTTCTAGCTGTTTGCAGTTCATGTTGCAGAATTATTATTTGCTGCAGTTTTCATTCTTTGGTGGTGCTTTTACAGTAAAATGCAATTTGATGGGAATAAAATATAATAATAATAATCCTTGCATTTGATATTGCGCTTTTCATGTCTTCTCAACATCTCAAGGTGCTTCACAGAATAGACTGTAAAGTGAATTGACCGTATATTTGTGGGCGAAACGCAGCAACCTATTGCGCACAGCAGTGTCCCACAAACAGTCGTGGATTGAAAATGACCAATTTTTTTTTGTTTGTTTGTTTTGGAGGGATTATTATTAGGCGTGTGGAGTGAGGAAACTTGCCCAAGGTTTCGTCCTGCCTGGAATTGAACTCAGGTGTCTCGCTTGCAAGGCGAGTGCTCTAACCACTGAGCTACAGGAATCCTCTTTGTGACAGAGGAAAGCACTTATCAGAAGGTTGGAAACCTGCTTCCAAATCCCAGTGTGGTTGTAATGTAATGAGATGACCTGGGAGTCGAGCTGTAGGTGAATGTCCCAATGTGGAAGTGGAGCTGCTGTAAATTGCTGAACATATTCATATTTCTTCCAGTTGTCTCACTGAAGACAGAAAGCAGTCACCAAAAAGGAATGTTGCTTAATGTTAGATCTTGTGGAATAATGGATTTCCGCATGTGTCAGAAACCCGGCTGACCAAAAACTAAAATCTTGTTGGATGAGTTCACAAATAGTTTTGCAATTCATCAAGAGAATTTTACATTTTGGATATTTATGCTCAAAATTTACTTGGTTCTGTTTCTGGGAATGCTCAGTGAATTGGTTAAGAGGAAAATGTCATCTCGTAGCTAGTTTTATACATGGTAATGTGTAAGTAATTCTGGGGCGCTTTATGGTGAAGGATAGAAAAATACAGGAACAATTATGGACCACTAAAGGCCACAGGCCAAATAGGTACAAGTGCTCTTTATATTTGAAATAATGTATGTTGACTTGTTTTGCCTTTTATTTAAAAAAGGGTGATTTATTAAAAAGTGGCTTTTAAAATTAAATTGATTCAATTTGAATGAATATTAAAATGAGAGGAGGGAGTAGTAATCAAAAGAAACTGCTTGTGAATGTTACTGAAGGGCAGGAAGAATAGGAAGAGGATAATAACTAAAGGTGAATAAGATAAAGAACATTGTTATTCTGCTGTTATTTGAGCATCAGATTTAAAACTGACTCTTTCTCCCTACTGTACTTTGGAGGGCCTGTGAATAAACTGAAGTCTATGTGGAATCTGACTAATGCTGTTATTCATCCTCCGATGATAAAAGCATGAATTACTGAAGTTTAAATAAAAAATGTGTTGCTGAGAGTCCATTGGTTGAAATGGTTGCAGAATTCAATATTTGCTTGGCTTCAGACTAAGGATCTAGATATCAGTGTTTCTTTGTGACCAGAAGAGCCATGTTGGCCGATTACATTGGCCAACTGTCCTTGACTTATAATTTAATTCTGAGAGCTAATGTTTAACACAGCAGTACGCAGTTGCTATCCGTATTCAGAGCCAGGAATTTGTTAATCTCTAGCATGCTAAATCACGTTCAATGTTTAATTTAACTGAATTAGCACCATGACGGAGGGGGCTGCTGCTGGATTTTCTCCATGGCTTCACATATTTTCCAATTGTGAGCCAATCTCCCAGCACCCAAATACACTTTGGTTCATGTTGTACTCTACAGCCACACTCTTATCTTGGTGGTGTGTTTATGCAAGCACCACTTGGTAGTGTGTTTATGTGTGTGACCAAGCACACACACACACACGCACGTGCAACCAATGGTTTTATGAAGCTGACCGAATGAGTGTTCCTGTAAGTTTATGAACTGAGCAAGGTGCGAGGACTCCTTGTTCTCAGAGCTCCTTCAATTGCTTTCTCTAGTTATTACAAGTTTGGAGGTTTAGCTGATATCCAAAATATTTCACATTTCCTGCTTAAAAAAACGTAAAGCATTATCTTCTGAAGATAAGGGCTCAGCATTGAGGTACAGTTGTGATAAACATTTACAGTGCACCTCTGTGAGGGGAGTTTCGATTCAGTGGAGCTTGGGTTTCACTTCCAGTCATATGTGCAGAGATTGTTCAATTTTGTATCTGGTTGCTTTACGGAAGATTGATTGTTGCTCAGTGATAAGCAGGTGGCAGGAGGATCTCCTGCTGGCTGGCCAACACTGTACACAATACCGGTGCTGTTTTGGAGGCCTCATACTGAGAATTTATGCTACTAAGAGTGTCACCTCAAAGGTTGTGTGATGCACTTTGTTTTGACAACTCTTTCCGTGCTCTTAAGCATGGTTCCTTGATTGGTCAGTTGAACTAGTTAGACTTTTTATGCAGTGTACAGTTTTACTACTATAATTATTTTAAAAAGTATTCACTGCATCTAAATTTGCACATGCTTCAAAGAATTTGAACATACATCCTTTCAAAGAATGTTTTTTTTTAGCTGGTGTTGTCAATACTTGGATGTGTTGTGTGTGTGTGAGGCTTTCCAAAACTGAAAATGAGTAGACATGAGTTGAACCTGTGATAGCACACCTTTAATTTGGAGAAGCAATCCTTGGTCAAACACTTCTACTTACTAACGACTGGCTTGTGGTTCTTGCCAATACTTGTAGATATACGTATGAGGGAGAGGGGACTAGAAGGGTTTGGGAGGGAGTAAGGAATGGGTGGAGACTCGTGTGGAGTATAAACACCAGTATGCACTTGTTGGGTTAAATGGCCTGATTCTATGTTGTACATCCATGTTAGAATGTCCCTCCGAGGAGAGAATATGAGTTCCATTCCAGATAAAGGGATATTTCCACATGTAGGTGGTAATTATTATGTAGAACTCTGTCCAGTTTAGGTAGTCTTAAACATGGCAACGGGATTCCACATGTGCCAAATGCCCAGCTAACACAAACCTGAATTCATATTTGTATTTAAAATGCACTAGGATGAATACATGAAGGAAAAAGGTGTGGTTAATGAGGAATGGGATTAGAGAAGTTGGCTCCAGTGGGGAAGACAGCACTTAAATATCTCCTTCTGTACTATAAACTTTCTAGGACATTCTGTGACCATCTAGGGACCATGTGCCATCTAGGCCTGGCTACAATTCAATAAAATATTGAACCTGGAACACACACAGAGTCTCCAGACAAAATGAAAAAAAATGTAAATCAGCATGAACATTTTTGTGGGTCTATAAATCCCTGTATAAATGCTGAACCTAAAATGGATGGATTAAATTGCTAGTCTTAGATTCTTTGTGTAAAAGGTTATTGGTAGAAATACAGCAGTTTGCAAAATGGAGAAAGCAGGAAACTTATACAATTGACACTGAGTTTCAATGCTCCTTTTATTCAGATTCCTTGCTATATCCTTGTCCAAGGCCTATTTGCCATTAGAAATAATTAGTTACATTGCTGTCTAATTCACTTGTACTTGAGTAAAAAATGCACTGTAATCTTTTACAACGCTCAGTTTTAAAAATACAAATCATAGGACAATTTGTTGTATTTTCAAAAGTATGCTTATTGTATTTTATGATGCCATTCATTAAACATTAACCTAGTAAAGAATTATATTAAAAAATAGGTTTAATGGCGCACTATATTCCTTTGTGGTTTGGTTTTATTGCAGCACCACTCACTGCAAATGATAAATTACTACAGCATTCTGAGTTGTGGGTTTAAGATAATACATTTTTTCACAATAATACCTAATTTGTACCACTGGGAGAGATTACTTATAGCTTGACGAGAAGGAGAGTCTTTTGGATTTTCAGATTCAATCATTCTTCCATGGGGCCTGAGGAGAGCTCCAGGTATGTGACTAAGAGTACATGTATAGCTCCAAAAATTGACAAGGTTTTAATGTTACACAAGAGCAATGAGTATGAAAATCGTATTCTGCAGCAGGTGCGCTCTGCCGAATGCCAGCCCGACATCCTGGCAGACAACTTTCATAAGGGCTCCAGTGAGAATCATAATAATGAATTGTTGTTGAAATAAAGTCCAGCATAAATTAGACATAAAATACTGTCAACTCCAAAACATGAAAACTATTTATATGACCCAAATTTGGTTGTACATTGGTGTATCTGGGATTCACAGAATCACAGAATGTTATGCCACAGAAACAGGTCATTCACTGGTGTCTATTACCGCAGCAGATCTCTTACAGTGCCTTTGTTCTGCTGTGATCCATCCTTCAGATGAGATGTTAAACCGAAGTCCCATCTGCCTATTCAGATGGGTGTTAAAGATCCCGTTGGCACTATTCGAAAAGAGAAGGGAGTTTCTTCCAGTGTCCTGGCCAACTATCTCCCAAATAAAATTGTTCATTCATGCAATGGCTGTTCGTAGGATAGTGCTGTACACAATTTTGCTGCTGCTTTCTCCCACAAAATACAGTCACTTCACTTTATAATGTATCATGTCAAGCACTTTCGGACATCCTCGAATCATGACCCATGACATAAACACTGGGTAGATACTGATATCTAACAGAGGACATTCCTGTAGATTTCAGGAATGTGAACAGTGATGTCGAAATTCTATTTGGCTGAATAGCTCATCAGTCTGACAGGGAGCACTCTGTGCTCTCTCCTGTTCCTTCACTTGGATGAGGAGTTCAGGAATGATTGTCCTCGCCTGATAAGTTGATTGTTCTGTAGGGTTATTGTGCAACTGCAGCAACCAGTATCTCGTGAATTTTAAACAGATAGAATGGCAGAATATCTCCAACAAGCCCACTCAAAATAAAATATGCACATCTTTATTTAGGAAACCTGTAATTCTTGTCAAGCTGTTTTCACTGGCATGTGTCATTTTACACCTAAAATATTTACAAATGAGAAGAACATCCTAAGATGATGATGTTGACATTATTAATAATCTTACATTTGGTATAACGCCTTTCACATTAGGAGACATCCAAAGCACTTTGCAGGTTACACTGTAAGCTAAATGACTGTGTGTTTTGTTGGCAAACACAGTTTGGTGGAAAATAACACTTTCATTGGATGGAGAGACCCTAAATAATGTAGAAATATTTTTTTCTCTGAAAATTCACCCTTTTTATTGGATGTTATGACCTGAATATTATGTTCAGAGCCCGGATAGTTGAGTTGAGATAGTTCAGCAATTTCCAAGCATGAGCGGTGGAGCAATATACACACTATTTTATGGTTACTTTTTTTTGGAAACCTTGCAGATTTTTAGAAATATAAAGAAAACAATCTTGTTTTGCATGATGTCTAAATTTGGTCTTTAGCTATTTGATGGATGTGCTGAACACATTGTACCTGGTACTGAGCAGTGCTACAGGAGATAGCACCTTCCTCAGTGACTGTGTAAAATAAGCAGTTGTGGTTACAGAACCATAGCCCAATTTAACAAGAGCACCTTTAACTTGCTTGCAGTTAAACAAACCCACACAGTAATTTGGTGAACATTATTGTGTTGTGCTGTCACCTCTTAAGAATTTTACTTGTATTCATGAACACAAGAGTATTTATTTTATGACTTAATGAACTGGATAGGGGAGAATTAAACAAAAGATTTGTTAGTGTTAAGCAAAACATACTAATAAAAATGTACTGAGACAGGATGTTACTAAGATACCAGCAACTCCCTATGATAATGTTGGCTCGCTCCATGTGCAGGTTGTGAAGTCTGATTGAGCTGCTGTATAGAATACCTTCCGACAGCACACTGCAAATTAATTTTGGGCAGGGTGGGTTGCAAAAGTGAGAGATTGGCAGAGCTTTTGTCACTGAATGGAATCTTGAAGTGTTCAGCATCATTCATTAACAATGGTTGTGGAGAACAACAATAAGTTATATTTATATCACATCTTTCATGAGGAAGGACATCTCAGAATTTCACACAGCTGACTGGGAGCTCAAGTTCTGGGGGGAACTGTGGAAGGGGGGGCAGGGGGAAGTGGTCAAAAGCATAGCTCTTCAAGCCAGTTTTGAAGGTGGGAAGAGTGTGATGCAATTCTATAGATTAAGCAATTCTATAGATTAAGCAATTCTATAGATTAAGCGCAAAGTTTGCAGAGGTAGCATAGGGCGGAGATATAAAAGAATTTGAAAGTATAGACGAGGATCATGAATTGGATCCATTGGCAGATGGGAAGCCAATGGAGTCGAGCGAGGATGGTGGTGATTAACTCGGAGAGCCTCGCCTTAGGAGAGGACATGCCCTTTTTATTCTAGAGCAATTGATCAATATTTTGCTAAATGTAATAATTGTTGAAAACTTACTGAAAACAATGGTACCAATACTGAGTTCAGACATGCTCTGTGAAATCCTCTGGTTTGACAGTAATGGAGAGAGACACAGAACAACCCTTAAAATATAACTGTTTGTCCGTTGGAATCTTCCGAGCAGCTGAAGACTATGCAAGACTCATCTAGGTCCAAGTATATGATGTTCATGTATTTCCACAATACAGTATTTCCAAAAGATGATCTCCTTTAATGCAAAGGTGTGTATCAGTGCAGACCATCTAAAATTAAGCAAAACTGGGTGAAGAACTCAATTTAATTATTAAATACTCAACAGAAAATAACTGTGTCAACTGACAACCTTGAGATCTCTGCAGAAAATGTGCCATTTTGTATTCCTTTAGGATATTTTACATTTAGACATCATAAGCACACAAAAACAAAGACCATTTTTCAATACTGTACTTGCCATTAATAATCACCAGATGCCTAAGGGTACTTGAGATTTAACTGGCCATTGTGATTACAGGTTACATTACAACATAATAGTGCATTTGTTTAAAAGTTGCTTTCACACTCTGTGTCCTTTAAAATCACAATTTAAATATGATCCCATTCAACACTGCCACTTAAACAGATCAAACAGAGCTAAAGTCATTTTGCCTTTACTGCAGATTTTATAAGTGTTGTTCAAAAACAAGAGATCACAATCTGTCCTCCATTCTTGTTGTCGGTTATTTTAACGCTTCAAGACTCAATCCTGCATGAAGGCGTTTTTTAAATGCAAGTTATTGTATTTCATAACAAATGGAAAGAAATTGCTGATGTCATTCACTTTCCAAGATAGAGTAAAATAAACCTCATGACTGCTCACTAAATGTTGGTATGTTTAAATAATTGACTGTCTTTGTAAGAGTCTGTGCTTCAGTCTAAATGTGACCTGGGTACTTCTAATTTTGCTTTGTTCTCGTATATACAGATCCTCATATTAAAGTTGCTGGAAAGAAAGAAAACGTGAAGGAAGCAAAAGAAAAAATTATGTCGGTCCTTGACACAAAAGTAAGAGATGAGAAATGTAATCTCTCCTGAAGCTACTTGCTCATTTTCTGTCTGCAGGGTCGTTTTGTGAAGGGCTTGTGTAGTGTGTAATAATATAATAATCCTTACATATGATATTGTGCATTATCACATTGTCAAAACATCACAAGGAGCTTCACTGGATTTTGCTGTAGAGTCTAGTGACTATGTATCTGTACTAATGAAAGTATGAAACCTAAAATTGATTCCATTGTCCTTGTTAGTGTAATGCATTTCTACTTTAATCGTAGACAAGATTAAGTATAAAGTGCCCTCAGATAAGTGATGTCATGTTTGTGGCCAGAGTAAATAGATCACAAGATTAATTTGAATGAAGAAGTCTATCTTCGGTCTATCCAATCCATTAAAATGTCTGGGTTTGAACTTGTTTTGTCAGTCCAGTTACTCTGTTTTTGAACAATTTTTCCCATAAATATGTTGATAACTCTGTACCTACTGTAATTCTCAGCCACTAAATCGTATGCCTTTTTATTGTTTCAGTTTAAAACCCAACAAATTACACCAGTTTATTAGTTACAAGTTGCCCTTTGAGCACATAAAAATATAGCCCCAATGGGAAACTGTGGAACATCTGGCTGATATACCTGTATCTTGTAGCCAATATAATGTTGGAGGTCATTTAACCAACATCATGTAACGCATGTAAAGATGATTGTCAGCTTTGTGTTGTAAAGCACATTATTACCAAGTGTTTTAAGAGTAAAAACAAACCTTTTACTTTGTGGTCCAGAAATGAAGCAGTTCTCTCATTGCTCAGCTTGAAATAGAATGCACAATCCTTTGCATTTCCAGAGCATAGGCTAGAGCAGGAAATCGTATTCCAAGGGTGAGCACTTGTGCATTTGGTGAGCTGATGAATTGGATTTGTGATTTTCTTTCACCCGAGAATGTGGATTATGGGCCTTGCTGAACAGTCATTTGTTTATTTATTTACAGGAGTCCTGTAGTTCAGTGGTTAGAGCACTTACCTTGCAAGCGAGAGACCTGGGTTCAATTCCAGGCAGGGCGAAACCTTGGGCAAGTTTCCTTACTCCACACGCCTAATAATAATCCCTTCAAAACAAAAAAAATAATAAATTGGTCATTTTCAATCCACGACTGTTTGTGGGACACTGCTGTGCGCAATTGGCTGCATGTTTCTCCCACAAATATATGGTCAATTCACTTTACAGTATATTCTGTGAAGTGCTTTGAGACGTCTAGAAGACGTGAAAAGTGCTTTATCAAATGCAAGGATTATTATTATTATTATTACAATATTGATTCAGGGAACCTTTTGGGCCAAGCTGATTTATCTACTGTTCCTCATTTCCATCAATGACCTTATAGATTCAATTAAAATCCCTTACCCTTTTCCTAATCACACCATCCACTCCTCTTGAAAGATGAGCAGTAACAGAATGGTTTTGAAATACATAGCAAATTGTAACCAACAACCACTGGGGATAGAGCAGAAAGCTCCAGTGCCAGAATTAGTACCAGCAAACATTCTACAATTCTAATATCCCACAAACAAACCCAAGGAAGACTTAATATGAACAGCAATTCTTTATGAAGATGAAATCGGTGCCTCTGTGCACCCTCTTACTAACCTCTCATACGTTTCCCACCTGTATTTTATTATGAAATAATTTTAATTGATTTTACTCATGACCAATAATCTTTAACATTTTAAAATCAAGTGTCCATAATTGTCCTTTGGATTTTATGACATCTGTAGCAAATAAAAAGTGAATGGTGTTGTTAACAATAAGTTCTTTTGTAACCAATGGTTTAACTAACCATTACTTTCTTTGGTACTCGAATATGCAGTGATTTCTATCTGTATTCCTTTAAAATAAGTGATGTATTGGCATGATGTATTTCAGAATTTCTTATTAAGAAATCCCATTGGAAATCAGTGCATTTTAGATCACATTAGATTTAAGGACAATCCTAAAATAATTTAATACAAAACAACCTTAAACCCACTGAGTGCTCCTAAACTGTTTAATCTGTGCAAGCTCAAGGAGCTGCAGCTTTCGGTTCCTGACCTGATTTGCCCTATAGATCACGATGCAGAGATACTTGGCACATGTCTTACAGCCTGGGACCCTGTGACTTGAGACCAGCCAGCAGTAGCCATCACTGAGCAAAAAAAAACAATTCTCTGAAGGCCGCAAAAATTTTTTTTATATAGTGTTTGTGAAAATGGAATTGCTTAACTCCTTTATTATTGGTCTTTCTGCATGAGTTTATATGAGTTTTTCTTTGATATATCCAACGCTTAACATTGCTTTTTTAACGTGCTCTCCTGATGTGGATGGGGCGAGCTGAAGGGAGCAGGCCTGTAAATCTTTTTGTGACTCTTAATATCCTGGTAATGATCCTGCTTTGAAGCCTTGAAAATTCTGATGCTTGTGTAAAGTGGAAGATCAGCCATGAGATCAAAGTCAATGCAGGAGCCTCCCTAAACTGACAGGGAATCCAGACATTCTTTCCTCACACCCCCAGCAAGGCTGCCAGGAACACAAACAGCATGCCAGTCAGTAGTTCACCCAGGATCAACAGTAACAAAAAAGCCAAATTTTGTTTTTGTTTTAATTACCTCTTATCCATGTGGCTCTGGGCCATTGCCTGCCACCAGGATGGCTGGAACCATATGATGGGATGTTGTATAATGTCATTTTCCACTTTATTTTATCCCCGCTCTTTGGAACTCCCAGTCCCTCCGACTCACCTCTCCCTCCCCACATTCAAAACCTGCCTCAACATTTACCTCTTTGACTGTGCTTTCAGTTAGTTCCAGCTCCACCCCAGCCCCCACTCGAGTGCCCAGCCAGCTGTGTCGGGTGCTTTGAGTCATCCTCCCATCGTTAATGTAAATTATATTGTATATTTGTATTATTTTTTGTAGGAACAGGCACAGTAAAATTGTTTTGTTCTGCAAATTCTGCATTTTGAGTTCTGTTCAGCTAGGTCTCTGTAACACTGATTCTACCTTGATGTCATGGAACTTTAAATTATTTCAGAGAACACAAAACCTTTGACTTCTAATTTTCTCTACATTTCATTACATGGAACAAGATTACTACAAACTATTGCTGAATTATTTATTCTGACTGACTTTCCCATGGTCTCAGAAGAAAGTGGGTTGTATTCTGACCCCTGATAGCAAGAGGTACTTTCAACAAATAATTTGGGAGAGTGACCATTTTCTTGCCGGCTTTTATACAGCACATGTACTTTCCACTTTCCCTTTAATTTTATCAGAGACAAAACCTGTTTTTTTATCACTATTACTACAGTCTTCAAAGAGTTAAGTTAAGCTGTGCTGAACATAGAGATAGATTTCAACCAAAACAAAAGGCTCACTTACAGTCCATACTGCTCTTGTCAAGCTAATTAAAGCAACTACTGCTATAATAAGTAGTGGTTCCAATACTCTGCTACTTGACCTGATGTCTGGCTTTCCTGTTTAAACAATGAAAGATTAGTATTCACAGTCAATGTGTGTTCTGTAATGAGGAAAAATGTAAAGGAATTGGTGACCTGAGGAGGACTGACATAAGTGATGATGAAATTACATTAATTTTTCCCTCTTCAATTAGAGTAACCGGGTAACTCTGAAGATGGATGTGTCACACACAGAACACTCCCATGTAATTGGTAAAGGAGGAAACAACATTAAAAAGGTTATGGAAGAAACAGGGTGTCACATTCATTTTCCCGACTCCAATAGGAACAACCAGACTGAGAAAAGCAATCAGGTAATTCAGTGTTGATTTCTAATTCCATAATAAATATTGTGTTGGTTAGATTGAAGAATAGTAAATCAAATAAAAACTAATTTCCTTGTATTTGCTATGGTGCTTATCACATCATCAAAATGTCTTGAAGTGCTTCATAGGATTTGTTGTAGTGTTCATTTGAACAGGCAAATGGGCCCTCGGTTTAACGTCTCATCCAAAGGGAGCCACCTCTAACAGTGCAATCACCCCACCCCACAGCACTGCATTGGAGTGTCAACTTAGACTATGTGATTCCAGGTTCTGATCTCCGGCTTGAACCCAAAACCTTGTAACTCAGAGAGGCTAGAGTACTACGCTAGGCTGACACTTGTTTTTTGTGAGCAGGATGCTTTGTGATATAATTAAAATTAGTTATAATAATAATAAATTACATTACATTTGGTATGGAAGTGCCTTTCCTATTGAGAGGACATCTCAAAGTGCTTCACAGAATATACTTTAAAGTGCAGTCAATGACTGTATATTTTGATGGTAAACTTGTGGTTATAGGAGATGAGAGACTGTGAACACTACTGTACCACTTTCTGTTTCTCTTATTCCTAAAATAGAATTATTCCTGTTTGGTAAATGTTTGCAAGGGGTTTCTGTTTTCTCACACTTGTTCATACTGAGAGCAAACTCTCACTATAGCTTATTGATCACTCAGCGTGAGCATCTTATCTTCATTCTGATTTTGTAATTTCTGGCTTTTCACAGGCTTTTCACAATACTGATGCAGATTTTGTTTAACTTTTACTTTGGATGCAGATGTTTTCCATGATCTACAGTTTGCTCCAATGGATATCCATTGATGTAATTCAAGCAGGCCTTTTGTAATTCTCCATTTGTAACTCATGTTTTGATGCCCTGACAATAAGTTGGTCATGTTGCAGCATAGCAGTTTGGCTCAGGTTTACCCTTCATATGAACTAGTTAGAGCTATAGCTTTTGTTGGAGTAGTGAATGTATTGGCCTCCAGGACCTATTGGTTTAAAGTACTGAAGCCAAAATAAAATATGATTCTGTACAAATATATTGAATGCACCTGATTGATATCAATTGATGTATGTCTCAGTTTGATTCAGCAGCTGGTATGAGAAGCAAGTTGAGTGGATCAACAAAAAAGAACTGATTTTTAGCCAAGAATTACATTACATGACAAGGCTGTAATGAGCTCATGTTTCTTTAAAATCTTCATGAGGGTGTGTGTGTGTGGGGGGGGGGTGGAGGCTGATGGGAGAAGCATGGTGCCGTGACTAAACATAATGAATGAATAACCTTTAAGGACAAGATCAGGGTCTTCATTTCTTTTTCGTATTAATTTGTTACCATGGATACTCCTGGGTTTCATCTTATAAAAGACATCTGTGTGTGTACGTTTGTGATTGTTTTAATTTAGCTGCTATGTAATTAGTAAGTAGGTGATTAAGGTCTAGACTGTACTGCAATACCATTGGCTCAAAGCACAAGAAGATTAATGAAGTCAAAAGCTGCCAACTTGCTACCTTAGATTACACTAAGTGAAAGGGATGAAACAAATGTCTTATTGTTTGATTTTAAGTATCAATGTGCTCCACAGTAATATTAAGAAGTAGAGATGAGAATTAAACCAAGCAGCTCCGGAACACTTGAGTTCATTGTGAACTAACCTGCAGTTTTCCCCTGAGCCATCATTCCCTTTACTTCAGGAGACTTGAACAGATCCAATAACCTTCGATCACTCCTCAGTAGTCCAAAAAGCTGCTGAAAAAATGGTGCCTGCTATAGCTTATTTGTGACGCAACTTAGTGGGAATGCATTTGGTGTGCAAGGATATTTCATCCACTGAACAAAGGGCAGAGGTTATTTAACTGGTTCGAAATGGCCAGATTTGGCAACAGGCTGAAAAAAAATAAGAGATTTTTCTGACAATGGGTGAAATAACTGTAGCAATTTCATCATCGGGCATCTTTTGTGACTACTTAATAATATTGTTCGTAACTTTCCAATAACACAATTAAAAGATCTTTATTGTTAGTGAATGATTTAGCCCAATGATATTCTGACAAATAACTTTCTTACTCTCAAAGTGGAGAAATCCCACCTGGGGTTAGATTTACTCTATTTGTGTAGAATAGAGTGTCCTGAATTTGGTAAAGTATTCAATTTATTAACAACTTTGACGTTGGCTATCTGCGGTTCTTGAAAGATTGTAGAGAAAACCAGCTTCAAAATTAATGCTGTATTTAAGAATTTCCCAAATTCTGGATGCTGGTAAATGCTTCCTGAATACAGTAAATCTAGATCCAGGTGGAATTTCTTTCTATTAATGAATAACCTTTAAGGACGAAATCAGCCTTTTCTATTACATTATTTGCCCAGTGTTACAAATAAATAATAGATGTCATCCACATCTCTTAATTTCAAAATCTATCCTTTGATCTGATGCCAAATGGTGCAATATGGGTTCAAGTCAAGAATTGGATGAATTGAAGTTTAATGATGGGGAAAGAGTTCATAGACTAACACAAAAATCTTTAGATGCCCATAAATAATGAAAGCATGGGCCAAACGGAGGCAGGTGAAAGTTTCGTTTTGTGTCATTTTTATACTGTTCATTGGATTCAAAATCCCTCCACTGTGCTTCAAATCTCCATTTCACTACAGTTTGAATCTGCTTTATTCAACAGGTCTCCATAGCAGGTCAGCCATCTGGTGTAGAAGCAGCAAGAGTTCGTATTAGAGTAAGTTTCTGCATGGGGATTTTAACATAATTCCTGAAGTTGTTTAGCCACTGACAGGAACTCTCCCATCTCATGTTATTTATATATATCAGGATATTGGGTTCTTCATCCAACTCCTTAGAAACTTTCATAGATTTGTAACATAGCTGCAATGGCATGAATGCATGGCGAACACATTATACTAGGTTCAAGTATTTTAGTATTTTAAAAGAAAAACATTTAAATTTTAAGGGAATTTTTCTTTGTAAAAGTAAGTCACGTAGAAAATATGAGACAAGACCATGCATACTTAGTCAGGTAACTGCAGATGTCATTGTGCAGCGCTCAACAACAGCAACAACAAAATTACATTTATAGAGTGCCTTTCACATCGGGAGGACATCCCAAGGCGCTGAACAGTCAGGTGTCGGAGCCTGAGCATGGGGGAGAGGTGGTGTAGGGGTGAGGGAAGGCAGAGAGGTGGGAGGGGGACCAAAGGCACGATCGAAGAGACCGGCCTTGAAAGAGGCAAGGGAGGAAGTGAGGCGGAGGGACCATGGGATGGAGTTCCAGATTGTGGGGGCAGAGAGGCTGAAAGCCCGGCCACCAATGTTAGGGTGGGTCGGGCGGGAAACATGAATAGCATCAGTTATAACATCAGTTACAAAATGGCATTTTTTTAGTGCATGAGAAGGTGTCTGGCAATTCTAAGCAGGGCGCCACAATTTGAAGCAAGCTAGCTGGTTTTCTGTGCATATAATGGATTTTTGGGGGGTAACTAAATGTCAGGGTCTAACACCCCAATTGCATAGTTGTGAACTCAAGGGTTCAAATGCTGTTGGCATTTAGGATCTGTTTATTTCTGAGATGGCTGCTTCAATATTCACCTGTTTCATTGTTTCTTTTCTTTTATTACCAAGACTATTTTTCTGTAACTAATATTCTTGTGCCTAGGAGCTTCTGCCTCTGGTGATGATGTTTGATTTACCAATAGCTGGTATCTTGCAGCCAATTCCAGACCCCAACTCACCCACAATTCAGCACATATCTCAGACCTATAACATATCTGTGTCATTCAAACAGCGGTCACGTATGTATGGTGCTACGGTCATTGTCAGAGGTTCTCAGAACAATGCTGCAGCTGTCAAGGTGAGAACATTCCCAGAAGTCATGAAAATACATGATTGTTTCATCTTTAGTACAAAGGTCTTTTAAACAAATATCTGGTAATCCTTTTGAAACATTTAATTTAGAAAATAATAAATTTTTTCAGCAATTCATTACATATTTTTTTTGGAGGAGGCAGCGTGAGGAAAATATCATTAAAAGATTTTTCTTTCTTATGCCATGCACTGTCCCTGCTTTCTGCCTATTCTGCATCATAACTAGCCACAGAGACATGTGGAAACACAGGCCGTGAGAGACTCTCCTATTTAATTGTTCAATGTAATGTTTGTCAGAGTGTAAGTGAATTTTCAGGTACAGTATAATGAAATGCAGAGTAAAAATCCCTCCACTCTATCCCAGGAGATGTGTGTGTGTTTTTTTCTGTAACCTTCTCTTCCCAGTCATCTTAGTATCTGACCTTTAATGTGGAGCACTAGTAAGCAGTTGAGTGCATTGGAACTGCACTTGCAAGTACCAACATTTTGGCTGCATTGCCCCTAAATTTCTTTCATTTAAGACACTTAAAGCTGGGGGAGAGGAGGCTTAATTTTTATTCCATGTCTTGGGGGCTGGATTCAATATCAAAAGGTTAAAGTATGATGTTGAAAGTCACTGCACCACTCAGTCCTTTTAAAAGATGAGCCATCTCCGTCAGCATATTGAATGTTGAATGAAAAGTGTAATCTTCCTGTTTCGTTCTAGGAAGGAACTGCCATGCTGCTGGAACACTTGGCTGGCAGTCTAGGCAGTGCTATCCCTGTCAGCACACAACTGGACATTGCACCTCAACACCATCTCTTCATGATGGGCCGCAATGGCAGCAATATTAAGCACATAATGCAGAGGACAGGTGCCCAGATCCATTTTCCTGATCCCAGCAATCCCCAGAAAAAGTCCACGGTCTACCTCCAGGGCACCATAGAGTCTGTCTGCTTAGCGAGGCAGTACCTCATGGTAAGCATGAACATTCTACAACTTTTTGGCTAGTCCACAGTAATATGGAAATTAGTTTTATTCTATAATTATAATGGCAATAATTGTAGTTGTTGTCAAAAGCTTGGAATGTTTGCAATGATCTAGGGATGCTGTATTTCAGGGTTGCCTCCCTCTTGTGTTGATGTTTGATATGAAGGAAGACATTGAAGTAGAACCACATCAAATTACCCAATTGATGGAGCAGTCAGATGTCTTCATTAGCATCAAGCCAAAGCCGAAACAGCCCAGTAAGGTAAGGAACACAAATGAATCTGCTGCAGTATTTGAGTCAATGTCTGTTAACTCTTTGGGTTCTCAGGGGAGTGTGAAGATTAAATTCAACAAGCCAAACGTATTGAATGGATTTTGTGTTCTTAAAAATTTAATGAATTAAAACAAATGTCTGCAGGATGTATGTAAAAAATTGAGACATAGTTGAGTTTCGTATACATGCTAATCAAGTTTAAAGATTTCTGTTGTGATAGAGCAGCTGTACATAGACACCTCTGCAATGCTCTTGACACTTATCAGTGACCGAACTGTCCTTTTTGAGAGTGTCTGTGTGTTCCTGATTTCAATCAAATAATAGGTAGTAGCATTTCGTTCATGGCATTCCTATTATTGATTGAAATTTTGAACCATTCAGCATTGTCGCCAGTGATTTACTGAATTTTGGAGTTGAAGAGGAGCTAGATCAAGATGTTTTTATGATCAATATTTAGCCAATGAATCACTGGTAAGATATGTAGGGATCATATTTATCAAAGACAAGGATGATTATTATTATTAATTACACACAAGCAGTTTTAATTAACATTGTTATAATGTTTGAATCAATAAAATCCCCCCCCCCTCCCCACCCTAACTCCACAAAAGTAAAAGCTTAGAGGAGAATAAATCAGACATTTTGCATGTAAACATTTTACTACTGGAAGTGACAACAGTGTTTTCAGTCATAGAAAGTGGGCATGTATACTATGCTGCCCCACAGCAAGATCCACAATTTGTTATATAATTGTTGTGTGTTTTAAAACATCTGTTAGAAAAGTAATTGGCATACAGTCTTTACAGTCTGGTAGATTTCTTTACAACATTGGATGAGTTTGAGGTGAATATAACAAAATGGCTTTGTAATAGTATTGGTTTCCTTTGTCCCATTTTCTATATCCCAATGACAATAGAATTGGGAACACTTCTGAGTAGAATGTCCCAAACATTCAAAACTCTTGTATTATTGTAGATATTTGGAAATGTAAATGAGATTTAGATGACAAAACAGCTATTTTTCTTCTGACAGAATTAATTTTGCAATTGAAGGACAAGCAAATTTGTAGTTTTGCAATAATGTGGTTCAGTTTTAGAATGATATAGAAGTGAATTTAACTGCTTACCAAATGTATATCTTTGATTTATAATTGAAACTATGAGCAGCAGAGATTTATATCTACACAGCTGTGTAGTAATACTAGCTAAATGATCCTAATCTGTGTACTTGGTTCACTTACCGCAAGCTTGTTTCAGATGCAAACCATTCCTCTCAGTCGGTACAGAGCCAATGTATATTTTGTTGTCTGTTGTTAGTTCACGTAATATTATTAGAATATCAAACGTAGCTGGTAGAATTACTTTACCAATCAGGTTGCAAAGCTAGAAATTTTATTTTTCTATTCTAAATTCAATAAGATCTTCAAGTCTGACATTATGCTTGCATTTTCAAACTGCTACAGAATTAAATGCAATTATCTGTTATATATGGACAATTGTGTTAGGTTTGTTATCTGTACATGATGGTTCATGCCCTGAACGCCAATAAGCTATTCTAAAGGTTCACTTGAAAGTTTTTTTTCCCCATTTGCTGTAAAGCAAAGCCTGTCTGACAATTTCAGTTTGTTTGTAAGACATTTCTGTCTCAAAAGTAAAATATTATTGTAGATATAATTTACTCCAACAGTGCAATCAATTGAAAAATGCCTTCTGAACAATTTTGAAATGCTGAATTATTGCAGAAAGGTTTCAATGGATCCATGTTACTTCCTTCATCAGGCTTGCTGAGATTGGGAGCAGCCACTTAAAGATTAGCACATGTGAATTCATAACCTACTGCTTTGTTGCAGTGAAACCTAATTATATATAAAGAAAAGCATGCTCCTTCTTTAGTGTTCCTTGTTTATCTATGTCAAAAACTAACCAATGGAAACCATCAGTTAAATTTAATAGAACATCAGACAAATACATGAGGAAAATTAATATTAAGAGCCAATAGATAAGACCAGGTGATTGGGATTATAGTGGCGCCTTGGGATGTCCTCTCGACATGAAAGGCGCTATACAAATGTAATTTTGTTGTTGTTGTTGTAATAGGAGCAAGCCACAGCAGAGGCTTGAGTTGAAGGACCTTCTTTTGTGCTGTAAGCATGCTATGATTCTAAGACCTAAACATTTCTCTCTTTTCTGTCAGTCAGTGATTGTGAAAAGTGTTGAAAGAAATGCATTAAATATGTATGAAGCAAGAAAGTGTCTGCTTGGCTTGGAAACTAGTGGTGTTACTCTCACAACAAATGCACCGTCTGCAGTTACCTGCCCCATTGGACTGTCGTGTCATGGACTTGATATCCTGGCTTCAGCTGGACTTGGCCTAACTGGACTAGGTAGGAAGATCCTGTACATCTTGCAGCATTTCTACAATAAGGTTTATTTCATTGGCTGATTGTTTTGTTCCAATCCTTCAAACTCTACAGAATTAATATACAAATGGAAGATTTCCAAACGTCATAATATGACCCTTCTGTGTTCACGATATCCATATTTTAAACAACACTGTCACAACAGTGCATTTGAAAGCAAATCACATTATTTGTGCTAAATAATTATTTAAAGCTTCTCTGCTTGCTGATCTTTAAAAAAATATCTGTTATTTGCTAAAATAGAATCTTTCAGGATATTTCAAAGATTAATTCCAAATCCGATTAATCCAAAGAGTAACTCATCTAAACCACAAGCTTTTAACGAAATCAAGCCAAACCCACTGATCCTTATTTTAATTAAAAAAGTATGTGTATGAAAATGTTATATCTATGTCCAAGGGAAGAATGTGCTGCACTCCCATGCACTGGGCATGAAGACAAAACTACATTTGGAATCTGATTGAAATTCACACACACACACACACACTCGCTCGCTCGCTCATTGACTGACTGACTGACTGACTGACTTATGGTTATGTGGTGTGTGAAACCTGGACTCTCACAGTAACGGTCTCCTGGATTTGTGCACAAGTAAAAATACCGTAGCTTCAGGATCGAAATAAATGTTACATACTGCAAAAGTACCCAGAAACAGCTATTGTGTTCAAAACAAGAGTCCAGCAACTGTGCAGCAGGAATTTGACTAAAAATAAGTGTTTTAAATGTTGCAGTGAGGGGAAGGCGACTGTTTCATTTCCCTTGGTGGCTGCAGATATTCGGTCATTCATACACAAAATTGTTATTCCTTTCTTAGCTGGATGAAATGTTAATTCATTTCCTCATGGATGCACATCAGTACCCAGGAGGGAATTGATTTTTTTAAAAAATATGTGTTAGGTACAAGGCTGTCACAGAAACAGAAAGCTATCATTATACGAATTTAGTCAGTTTGGATAACATGTTATTTATCAATGCTATCTTTGTGTTGGATTTGTGTTTTTTGTAACTGAAATCTACTATTTTTATTTTAAAAATAATTGTAATTTTTTATATAAATGTTTATTGCTAGTAATTTGTGCAGTTGCCAAAGAGAACGGAATCACTCATTTAAAAAAAAACTGGCATAAAATTAAATTGTAAATAACTTATTAAATTTACAGGCTTCTCCACAGTATCACCCCTTATGATCCCACCTGCAACACAGGCAACTTTAACTAACATCCTACTGTCAAGTTTGCATGGCTATGGCCAGAACACACCATCTCCGCCCCCTGGCCTGGCACCAATGGATATTCAGATCAGCACTTTAACACCAGAGAGCAACAAGATTCCGACATCCTGCCTCAATGGCCACGTCAAGGTAAAAGGAATGTATGCGGAGCTAGCGGTTTCATGATAGGAACGGACCGAATGCCACAGTTTGGGTCATGCTGGATGATTTAAAATAACAGCCACATTCCTCATGAACAGGCTGTGTACAGCTCATTGGGAATTATTCAACATAAGAAAATCTTTTTAAAGATCTCACATCAGGGATTAATAGAAACGTTTTGGCTTCGAGAATTGCTGTGAGATGAACATTATTTTTGCTTTTATATTTGATCTTTTTGATGGAATGTTTTAAGAAAAAGGACAGTTTTGCCTTGTATTCAAACAACTTTTAAGCTGACAATTTATCTACCTTTTCTTTCAGACAATATCTGTAATAGTTACTTTCCTTTAAGGTTATTATAGTTTGCTCTGCTGAATCCAGTGAACATATTTTTATTGACATTATCAGCCCTGTGTTATTTCACCCAAATGAGATATGTCCAAAGAATATCTGGAATGAGATATATCCAAAGAAGATAGCTTATTAGTTTTCTGAGACTTAACATAAATGTTTTATTCTATTTTTGATGCAAAAATGTTAATTTAAAAATCACGAGTTAATCATTTATTATAATGTGTGCAGTAATGTAGTGAAATGAAAAAACTAAAATGGTCTGAGCCAGGGTCAAAATTCTAAAGGGAAAATTCCATTGTTTATAGTGTAGGGAAACCATCATTTCGACAATATCAGCAATAGATCTCCTTGTAGTGGATTAAATATAATCTGCTGGTGGATTTGTTATCTCATGAATACTGGTGACACACAAGATTATCCAGGTTAATCGCAAGAAGAAACACATTGTAGAAAAAAATACATTTTGCTTATATAAGCATTATCAATAGGTTATCCTTGGCACAGGTTAGAAAGTGTGTTTCTCTTGATTGCAGTTGATTAGATTTTCCTATTATAAGGGGCATTACTATGTGTATGAACTACTATCAGTCAAGGATAACTGCAAGGTCAGTGTCTAGTGCTTGTGGGTGAAACATTGAAATGTATTTTGTTTCTGCAGCCCTCAAGTGCTGTTTATACTAGAATATCGACTCCATCTCTCGCAGATACTGTGTTGAGTTCTAACCACTCTGATGACCCCCGAGACAATGCTGCTATCAGCACACAGGAGCAGCTGAACAACAAATCCAGCTCAGCTGAAGGTAAAAGACAAAATCAGAGCCAAATAGGTAATCAGAAGATCTGACAAGATCTCACTAAAAACTGATTTACTCCATTACTTTAGAATTTGAAATTAATTTGTGGCTTAAAATAGTCTTTTTGTCCAATATCATAAATGATAAATGAAAAATTATAATTCAACCATTGTTATAGTGACAATACTATGCAGAAGCTGATTACTTGATTCTTAATTTAAATTAACAACAAAACTGTGCAATTTTTGGTTTGTATCAGATATGATATCATCCAGCAAACTTATAATAATAAGCTTTGAATTTGATATAGCGCCTTATCACGACATCGAGACGTCTCAAAGCTCTTCACAGGATATACTATAAAGTGCAGTGTCTGTGTGTTTTGTGTCAACCTGTCTCGATCGCACATACTCTCGCCTCCGAGCCAGAAGATCGTTTCTAAGCATTTTATCTGAACTTTTTTAATTCAGTGACCTTGGTGCAGGCGCTAACATTTTTTATATGTTGAGCTTAACATGACATTTCTGACAATGTTTTTCTAGGTTCCAATGATGCCTTTGTGGAAGTGGGCATGCCCAGGAGCCCTTCGCATTCAGCCAATAGTAATGAACTGAAGCAAATGCTTAATAGTTCATCCTCATCTGTTGCCAAACGACAGACGTTAGAATTGCTACAGGGCACAAAGAATACCCACCTGCAGTAAGTTCCTTGTACCTAGTCACAGAGCTTGTAGAGGTAGAATGATTTAGAACAGACTTGCTCTTACTGAGATTGATGGAAAGTTCTATACTGTGTTGTGAAGTATGAATGCAGATCTCCTTTTAAATATTCCTGAAAAGAGCTCTATTTTGAATGTTATTTTAAAGAGTTGAATACACCATTTCTCTAATAGTGTATATGTTTTTCCTTTAGCTTTATTGGGCTGTCAGGAACCTTTGAAGGGCCATTATTGAGCAGAAACTGTATCAATTCACTCAATTATCTAGTGGAACAAATACATTTCTTGGTGTTAGTGATAGTGAGAGCTGAGATCCAGAACAAATCATCTCACAATCACAAATATCAAACAAATATGTACTGTATTTTTTCACGTTCATTCAGCATGTGAATTGCAACATAATTCAGGGATTGATTTATTTTGTGACTAATACTGTGCAGACAGCCAAATAAACTTGAATGGCAAGAGATTGTTAGCCTCAAATGATATTAATACAATTGCACAATGCATCATCTTGTTTTATATCTCCAAATGTAACACCTTTTTAATAGATTTTAAAGAATTTTGAATGCGGAATTTTACTTATTGCAGCCATTTGCTGAGCAGTCAAATCCAGAGCAGTATCAGAGGATGTTTAACAGTTGCTATTAATAAGCTCTTGATTTGATTGCTCTCAGTTCGATCCTGCTCATATTCCTCTGACATGACAGCATACATTCAGTATTGGGGAAAGCGACTGAGAAACACTCTTTTAAGTTTTGAAAATATTGACAATTTTGGGCTAGAAATAAATTATCTCACTGTGTTAGGACTACAGTGATAAAGCTGGATAACTTTGTTCACTCTCCCCTTCTCACGTAATCGACCTTCGTCAAACATTCCTGTGGATTTTATTACAGAGAATTGAAATACATAAATCCTTGTCATTTTTATTGGATTTTTCCGTTCCTCCATGCAAAAAGCAAAACAAAATGGAAAATCTATTTTTGCACGCTAAAATCGGGATGTGCATTTCTTTGCAGCACCTCAGATTGCCTACTTTCAGATTCTGAATCCAATCCTACAGAGGGCACAGCCACTGACAAGAGGGCTCCCGGCAGTGAGCGAGCAGCAGAGAGAGCAGCTCAACAGAACTCTGAGCGACTACGACTGACTCCACAGTCAACATATGCAAACATCCAGGTAGTCAAAACCCTTGAATGACCTTTGATGCAGGAAACAAAGAGAACTGTCTGTTATATGATATCAATTTATATTTATTCATCTTTGAAATAATATAGTGGATATATTATCCATAACAGTCGGTAATAATATTCGTAACAATATTGTGCTTGACTACCTCGTATGACTGTTCCTCAGAGTAAACAGATTGACGTGAACTGCATTCACATTTTACAAATCTGCCATGATACTATAGCAGACAGTGTTCGGAGCTTTGCATTGCTCCATCTTCCCCAGTTTAGCTTTGACTACAAGTGGTGGTTGTGGCAGAACAAGCCATGTTCCAGGAACTTGTGTCGTCCATAAGATGCTCTGCAAAAGAACCCATCTCCTTCAAAGGCCTGACACTTTAAAAGATGTTAGTGACCAATTTGTTTTTGAACTTACATCAACCAGAAGAAAGTTTCTTACTAGTTTAGAGGAATCTTTTTGAAGCCCAAACTGCAAATGCTGACTTGAAGCAAAGTTAATGCCACCGGCACATGTTTTTGTAAAGATAAGATTCAGTAGCCAGCATTGACTGCAAGTCATCAGCCCAGGTACTAAACTTTTAAGACTAAGCTAGATTTTTATTTTACCTGACAGTTTGTTAAGTGCTGGAATCTTAATGTTGCCGACTGCGTTGCTGATGATATCAAGTTGACAACCGCACACCTCCATTAATCTGAAAAAGCCTGTCATGAATATAAGCAAATTGCCTGTATTTAAAGATAATTCTTAAGCTTCCATAATATTTCTGCTGCTCAGTGTGGTTACCAAGCTGGCATTGATTCAGGTGATGTGAACGACTTCCAAAGTAAGTCAATCTGTATTTTGCATTTCTAATTAACCAGCATTCAATGAATATTCTAATTTTATCAGTCACTGTTTTAAATCATCTCATTTAGCTGTGCCTAGTTTGCACTGTTAGCAAAACTATGGACTGTAGTTGAGATGTTTTTCAGAGACATTTTATGTTCAATGCCATTTTATTGTATACGGTTGTTAAACCATTATGTCTCCTTTTTATTCTCAGGCTTTTGACTATGAACAGAAGAAGCTGTTAGCAACCAAAGGTATGTGCTGCAACAGTGATCTCTGACCTATTACTATTTGTCAACAGCTGAAGAAAATGATTCTTCCAAGTTATAGCCTAGTAGTTGCTATGAGTTTTGTCAAGGCCGCTGAGTGTGGCTCAAATATACCATCTGTGAATGATGAATTGCCTTTAAGTGTAAATATAAAACGTTGTCTTCAAGCAACACATTTTAAAATTTGGTACAGAATGTACTGAACTCTAATTGGCATCTAAAATTATTAATTGTTTTCATTAATCCCTAGCAATGACCAACACTTAATTCAGTTGGATGGTAAGGGGCCAAAAACATTCCTGACATCTTGAGTCATATGCCAAGGCTATTAAAATGAATTAATTATGTTAAATAGATGCCTGAATGCAGTGTTTAATAGGGTACTAAACGTTTTGGAGGCACATATCGTGAAGTGGTAGAAAGAGCCGTAAGTGTTGAGAGAGATGAAGAAGGATGAGTTTCTGTAGAAATAGTGGAATGTTTAAAAGCCCCATTACAAATGATGGCTCAATGTAAATTGAGAAGGCAGACGTTAGCTGTACCATTACTTAACACACAGCCAGAAGTACTGGACAGAAAGATGTTTTAACTACAATTACATTTTGCCATTGTTTCCCCCGTCTGATGTTAGAAATGTCCTTGAGAATTTCACACTAAATAATAATGAGGAAGATAAAATCAAATGAGGAGGTTTACAATTTAATTTCATTGTGTGCAGCTACTTCATGCATTGCAAGGGTGTGATTTGGGATTTTTATTGTTCTCGAGCAATTCCAATTTTATAATTAAGTGAATAAATTGGTCACAGCAGCAAATCCATAAAAGTTACCACTGAAAGATATTTAGTGTGGATTGAATTGGCAATGAGACATTGCCATGCTGAGACTCGGGACACATAATCTGTCCATTTGAACTTTTCGCCTTTAAGGTATATGTTGTTCTCCAGTCCCTAAGAATGAAAACTGAAAAATTAATAAACTGTGAAATCTAATTTTTAGGGATATTAAACTGTCTTCTTTGTGCTTCTTGAAGCTATGTTGAAGAAGCCCGTGGTAACTGAAGTAAGGACGCCAACTAATACGTGGAGTGGACTTGGTTTCTCCAAATCGATGCCTGCAGAAACAATCAAGGAGCTTAGACGTGCAAACCATGTGTCCTACAAACCAACCATGCCAACAACATACGAGGTAATAAAAAAAATTATTTTCAGAACTTTCCGAATGGAGTCTGTTTGACAGCCACTGACTATAACTTTTGGTTTGGGGATCAATATTCAGCCTCCCAAGTGCAAAATATTGTCACATCCTAATGTTAAATACAAACCAAGATGCAATTGCTTTTTAGTAGGACTAAAAATTTATCAGGAAAATAAAGTTTGACAACAGGCCAAAAGTAACGATGCTTTTATTTTGAAAGTAGTGCTGTATCTATATCATATTTTATGTTTTACTTGGCAATAATGTCTGACTGAATACTCAAAACGAGAAGTGCTGAATTCTAAATATTATTATGTAGTTCCATACAATAAGGTTCTCACTATGTAAACAATGTCTAAATCCAGGAAAGAATGATGAATGCTCTACTCTGGGCAGTAACCCAAACACATGTTATCAATTACTCTCTTTATATGGGCTGTTACCAGATTTCTTTATAAATTTCTATCTTAAAGTTGTTTTTGAGGATAGCAAATGCATTCACTTCCAATTCACTGCACACTGATATGGTTTAATGGGAATACTTGTTTGTAATAATGATTCATTTGAAAGTTGGTTTATGCATAATACATTTAAAAGCAGTAAAAGGTCAAATTTACTCAATACCCTTTCAGCCTCCCTAAATATCAATTCTAATTCTTTTATCATGGAGGACAATTTCAGAGGTCAGTGTTCTGCACTGGACTCAAGAGGCTTCTTGAATAGGTTTAAAACCAGTGGATTGAAGAGTGGCTCATTTTGAAAAAATGATTTTTTGGTTGGATTTAAAACAAAAATAGACAACAAATGACTATGGTAAGGTTTAATGAGTGAGCTTGTCTTCTGAAGTGTGATCAGAATTGGAGATAAAACTTACAAAAGCCTTCGTGTTTGTGTGTATGTGGGTTAGAAAGGGGGGTGAAGGCTAAGGCGGATGCTTGAATGACAATAGTTGATTCATAAAGGTCATGCACTTAAGAGCTTAGCACAATTTAGATACTCACTCTCCCCCATCGGAAAATAAAGGGACATTTATTCTATTTAATGTTGATATTTCTCTGCAGTCATCATCACCCTTGTCGTTATCGCGGTCAAACAGCCGGGAATGTCTAGGCAGTGGCAGTGATTCTGAGAACTGGAGAGATCGAAATGGCTCAGGCTCGGGCCCTCATAGTGAATTCACAACGTCCATCACCAGCCCTAAAAGAAAAACTAAATCATGTAAGCATTTCTGGAATTATGATCACAACCTAAGAATTTCCTTTGATATTTGCTGTGATTTCAAGGGGAAATTGATAAATCTGCTTTTTATATTTATGATTTGGTTTTTAACTCTTTATCTCTCCTATTCAGTTCTTGTTTTTCTTTAGCAAAGTGAGGATTGTTGTGACTAAAATGTTTGTTGGTATATACAGCTCCAATTAAAAATTGATTGAATAGCACTGGAGATATTGGATAACATGAAAATTCCAAAAGTAAAATATTTTACAGGAATACAGTTGAACCCCATTAGAAAACACTTCATTATAACACAGATTCACTTATAATGGTGTAAACCCCAACATCGCTGCTGATGTCATTTCTGTTGGTGATGACCCACAAATCAGGCAAATTAAAAAAAGTTTGTCTTCTGGGTGTCCAAGTTGCCTCCAATGTAATTTCCTGTCTGCTGAGGATGCGAAGCACTCAGGATGTGATGGCTGCAGTGACCCAGTGACCTGGAATTCAGTCATTTGTTTAGCGCACAAAAAGCCTGACAGTGTTTTGAAGCATGCTGGCTTTTTGTGCACATGTGCACAGATTGCAGAGGCATTGAGCAACCATTGTGCCTTATTATAATGCTGGTTACAGGACTCCACTGTGTTATGATTAATCAAGAGAGTTAGCATTGGCACTCATAAAAATTCACATTCCTAGAACCAGTTCAGTACTTACATAACTGTTCAATTTTATGCCCCTTCTAGTGATCAAATTACTTGTTTCAACATGTTGCATGTTGGAATGTGGGATCTTGAGTAGATTAAAACAACCTGAATTCTTTATTCCACTTGGATTCATGCTAAAATATTTACCACAGTAAAATATGCTAAACTATAATTTCCTGTTTTTAGTTGAACTTAAGTATAGTACTTTTTCCCTGAGATTTTTGTGGATCTGCAATGAAAAACTGGAGCAAGGGAAATCTTATCCCGTTTATAACATCTTGAGTCATCTTATGTTTGTCACTTACATGTAATGTAATCTACCTCAGTATATCAATGACCACTGATACCTTTTTGCAGGAGTATTTTTTATGCTGTAGAAAAGGAATTCTCCATTAAGAGTAATTCCAGTAAAAACAAGCAAGTTTTCTCCATGGGATTTTCCCTAATTCATGTTAACTTCACTTCTCAGAGTTGCTTAAATATATTTGCAATGAATAGATTGTCAGTGAAGTGACTCAATACCGACTAATATATTTGTCTCTATTAATAAGATACATGATAGATTCCATTTTAAAAGTGCCTGGCTTAGATACAATTCTTCACTGTGTCAGCTCTCGGATTGTTTCGTAACCATGGAAATATGCACTCTCAGTGAAAGCATGTTTTTTCTTAGCAAATTTGAACTTTGTTAAAATGAATCAACAATTGAAGATGTTTGTGCTAGTGTAAGAGTCTGACAATGGTGGGTTAGGACAGACAAAGCAGGAAAGCTGCTCAGTGTGTCATTGAATTAAGACCAGTTTGATAATGGTTATGGTTTAGTTGATGCATGCATTGCTACATACAGCCACAGCCAAGTGGACACAAACTAGGTGCTCTTTGCACCACCGCAAGATTTAGTTTAACAAATAGTGGCTCACTTCAGGATTTGGTTCCAGCAATGACATAACAAATGCTTGTTTAAAATTCTGATGGTTCCCAAGATTTACATTGTGTTCAACAGGGAGTAACTAACCTGCAAAAGAGAATCACAAACAAGGCTGGCACTTGTTCTTGAATGACTTTGCTTTCTTCCCATTTTGCTTTGGTTAGTTAACTGCAGGTTCAGCTTCAGCAAAGACTTGGACGTCTGCAGTACCTTTGGAATCATTATCTTGTACACATAATGACATCACATGCTCTGCCATTGATTGAGGTCTGAATTACAGTGATTACTCACCAAATTCCTGAATGGTTGTCAATGACAAAAGGGAATTCAGCTCCAGATATCAATTGCACCTAAGCTATTGGTTGGTGTTATGCACTTTCAGTTACTGAAAAAATAATAATCAATAATAATCCTTACATTTGGTTTTCCGTCTTTCACATCAGGAGGACATCCTAAAGTGTTTCACAGAATATACTGTAAAATGGAGTTACTGTGTGTTTTGTGGGCAAACATGACAGCCAACATTATGCACAGCAATTTCCCACAAACAATCATGGGGTGAATGACCAATTATTTATTTGGGAGATTATTGGCCAGGATACCAGGAAAAACTCCCTTCTCTTTTCGAATAGTGCTATGGCATCTTCAACATCCACCTGAACAGACAGATGGGGTCTTGGGTTAATGGTCTTGTGTTGAACTGTATCTGTACAATTTTAGCATTGTAACATTGTAGTTTACTTCTACTGGACAGAGTTTAGCAACTAAAGGATGTGGACTTTAATGAGGTAAAAAAATAATATATTCTTGGTTTTCCCTCCCCAGCTGAACATTATCTGAGTAGCAGTAATTACATGGACTGCATCTTATCACTGACTGGTGGTAATGGGTGCAACCTGAACAGCTCTTTTAAATGTGATGATCTGCCTGAGCTCTTTAGCAAGCTTGGTTTGGGCAAATACACTGATGTTTTCCAACAACAAGAGGTTAGTCCAAGGACATTTAATCAGCTGATAACATTTGCAATTTATTCTGACTTCTATATATCACAGAATCATAGAATCTAATTGCACAGAAGGAGAACATTCGGCCCATCATGCCTGTGCCGGCTCTTTGAAAGAGCTATCCAACTAGTCCGCTCCCCCGCTCTTACCCCATAGGCCTGCAATTTTTTGTTTTCAAGTACAAATCCAATTCCCCTTTGAAAACTATTATCGAATCTTCTTCCACCACCCTTTCAGGCAGTGCATTCCAGATCGTAACAACTCTCTGGGTAAAATACTGTCTCCTCCCATTTGTTTCTTTTGGCAATTACCTTGAATCTATGTCCTCTGGTTACCGACCCACCCACCAGAGGAAACAGTTTCTCCCTATTTACTCTTATCAAAACCTCTCTCTCATCTCTCCACATAACCAAAGTCGCTCATCCCTGGTATCATTTCTAGTAAATCTCATTTGCACCCACTCCAAGGCCCTGACATCCTTCCTAAAGATGTTGTAAAAGATATTCTGGATAAAGCTTTAAATTGAAAACATAAATCCGCACAAACAGATAAAATCACACTGTAAGCAGTTCCTATCCTTATTGTATAGTTCTGTGAATTTTGGAAGAGAAATGACAAAATATACGTTCTTGCTTGCTTGCATTTCTTTGTTATCTTTGCCATTCACTTCAGAAGGACATCTCAAAGCATTTCACAGGATATATTGTGAAGTGTAGCAACTATTTTGTAGACAAATGTGGTAGCCAAATTGAGCACAGCAAATTGATGTTATATTGGTGTCGATGTTTTAGGAGCCAAATATAGGAGCTACACCAGTGCTGTTAAACTAGTCTTCTAGGAGCTATATCAAATGAAAGGATTGTCAACTCTAAAGCATTGGGAGCATTGTGCCCCAATGTAATGACTAATTAGTTATTTACTCTCCTACTGACTCTTTTCAGATTGATCTCCAGACGTTTCTCACACTCACAGATCAGGACTTGAAAGAACTTGGCATTACCACGTTTGGTGCCAGAAGGAAAATGATGCTTGCAATTTCTGGTGGGTGTTTCATCTCGTTTGCAGCTCTCAAAATGTGAAAGTGAATTCCCCTAAAAGAGAATGGAGAGACCAATCTTTACAACTTTCTAAATATTTAAGATTATTCAGATTTTAAAAAAAATACAAAACCTTTGTTAAGTGCATCATCATTTCTTTCTATTTTGTTGTGAAAGATGCCTAATTGAGAACCGAAGGGTGTTGCTTCCAGCTGTAATACATTCAGCATTGAAAGGAAGTAACAGCATGCTTTTCAGGTGTTTGTTTTTCTTTTTGGTCAGCCAGATGTCTGACACATGTGGAAACCCATCACTGTGCTTAAGAGAATCCATACCAGACTGAGAGTTCCACAAGTGCGTGCCGTGCCACCTTACCACTGAAATATATTCGTGGTCGGAATGGAATGCACACTCTCTCCCTGGAGCGACTCACCTTGCTTACCTAATTCTGTAGTGTTAGGTGCAGGTTGGCGAGAGTCCCAGAGTGTGTGTACAGCTCCAGCAGTTGGTCACATCAAGACCAAGTGCTAGAGTTTAACCAGCTAAAACCACATAGCTTGCCACTGAGAGCACTGCTTGTCCAGCGAGGACCATTCTACCCGTTAGAGCTTTGGAAACAATACTTGACCCCAATGACCTGTCTGCCCTTCCATATCCTTCCAACATGCCAGGCTGGCTGATCTGTCATTGGCAGTGTTTTGGAGTACTGTGGACCTGGCAGGAGCCAGACTACGTAGACCAGCAAAGAGAATTGACATGATTCTAACATTTTGTTGTCAAGCACGTTACCTTGGAGCCAGCTCAAAAGAAAAAAACACTTATCCCCCACCCCCCATCCTCTCGAGGATAGACATAAAATGAATATAATCAGCAGTCCTGAATTACAGTTGCCGCATTGCTTAGATTCATGTCAATAAATAGAAAACAAATGGTTTTCCTTTATTAAAAAAAATTTACCCTCACCCACCTCTGTCAAGAATCTTTTATCTATTCTCGGGCAAATCATTCAAATGTCTTATACTATTGGCGGCTAAGTCTGCCTGCAAATACAGACACTGCACATTATCGGAAATCCCGTGAAACATTTTGTTAAGGCGCTATATCAAGTGCTATTATTATTATTTATATAATATCAATAATTTATATTATTATGTAAGTAACATTCTTATTGGGGGCCATTGATGTCTCTTTTTACTTTGCTCCACTGTATTGAGCGGCTATTTTGTGATTGCATCAGGGCTGTATAAGAATACTGTCAAAACGTTCAGAGCTTAAAACGTTTGACCAGGTGTTGTCTTGTAATACTGTTTTACCAGGTTTCTACTGCTAATAACAATTAATGTGTTTCACAACCTGCCTAAAATAACTAAACACTCTGCATTCTGCCCCTCCAGAATTGAACAAAAATTGCTGCAAGCTGTTTGACCCACCAACCATTCGCTCAACATTTCTGGAAGGCGGGGCAAGCGGCAGGTTACCACGGCAGTACCACAGTGACATTGCCAGTATAAGTGGCCGTTGGTAGCAGGAAGCTGGAAGTTGTGTGTTTGCAATTATTGCAAGAGTCATCTGGCAAAAATGATACAAACTCTAATGCAATATTACCCTGCGGAGAGCATTTACTGCACAGACCTCGGTGGTTAGGAGTTTTGAATCCAAGGACCAAAGCCTGTTTTATTTTGCACAAGCCGTTGTGCCAAAAAAGGAGACATTGACCTATCAATGTGTATTCATTCCATGGTTATCTTTTGCCGTATCACCAAATATGGTACTACTTAACTATATGCAGATCAGAGAACAATAAGATCTTTAAGACTAGCTTTCTTGCTCAATATTATTTATTAGATAACAACAAAGTTAAATTATGCACTGAATTTTTAGATTCCACCATAGAAATTTAAAATGAACCACTAGCCAAAGTGCATTGTATGTATAGTTTAGAACGAGATGGTAAAATGCATTGTACTGCTGAGTAGAGAGATTTAAATGTAATTTCCTCTGCACTTTACATGTCCTGGTTTTCTAGACCTGTGGAAATGCATTTTTCTCTGGTCTTCATATAAAAAAGACCTATTTTATTCGCAGCACCAAGGAAATGAAATAATCATCTGCAGGTACTTGAGCAAAATTATGTCTTTATAGTGGTGTACTATGATGCTAATTATTATACAGTAAAGCTTGGTTCATCAATCATCTGACAACCAAGCAGGCATTCTATTCTTGCCCCACCACAAAATACTGAAATAGTACTTGTTTTGAGTGACTGACTAAAGTCCTCTTGTGTTTTACTGCCATCTTAAGCACATTTACTGTAGTGAAAATACTAGTTTTCTGTACAATCTCACAAAACCATTAAGTTTCTACGTTTGATGTGTATAACGGCAATACCAACAATTTCCTGTACAACAACTCTTAATATTTCTAATGACTCGCCCTATAAGTACAGTGTGCTGCAGCATCTCAATAGCTTAATATTACCGATGGGTATTAGTTGGGCATGGTACCAGTTTTTATTCTAACACACCTCTACAATGTAATGTGAAAACCTGTGATGAATGTCTGCTTTAAGAGACCTTCCTGTGCAAGTTTTACGTCTTAAATAGAGCAAAAATAATAGTAGTACAAGCAAACATTGGCAAAACTTGTATCCTCATTTTCCTAAATTGCAAAATTAAACTGAAAAACAATATATAGGTATGTGGGTGTACTTGACAGTGGAAAAAGTAGGAAACTGAAACAGATGACTTAAATATCCTGCACATATGTTTTGCTGGAAACCTGTGTGACAGTGAACTATAAAAGTTGTGATGGTTGCTTTATGAGGTGTTTTTTATTTGTAAATGTTTCTTTGCTGCTTACTACCATCTACAGTGTCCTTCAGCTTGGAGAGTGAACACTCTGGGTTGCACACTGAAGCATAACTGCCATTACTGATGCTATGGAGTTAGCTCGTGAAAGGTGCTATTCAAGATAGTTAAGTGAATGATGGTTCGTCCGTTCTTTTCTCTTTCCTCAAGCCAAGATATTGCCCTGCATCTGTGTGGCAGATTATCTAACAGCCTGGTTGAGAAAAGATACAGCTCCCACATCTGAGGCATGGAAGTCCATCACTTCTGCAATTGAGCCACTTGCTTGCTTGCTTGACGAACAACACCAGATTTATTTTTCTTTACTTTAGCAAAATTATTTGCAGAACTCTCAAGTGAAGTAAATCGTTCCATAAGGACAAGTTTCTACAAACATTAGTAGGTTATGTAAGTTGTCTGTTACGACTTTTCTTCTGTTCTCTCTCTGTGTAACTGGGAGTTTATTTCCTAGTGTTTTTGCACTGACATTTGTACCCACTTATGCTTTAACTGGCAACGTTATACAGTCCAGAAAAGCATGAAGAATTAAAATTACACGTTGTATATTTTATGTTGTTTTTATGATGGATTTATGAAGATTTGTCATTGATTTGAAGGAAATCTCAAAGTGCCTACCTTTTCTGCTATCCAATTATCTAGATTTCCACATCTGAATTGTCCTATTATTTAGGACATTTTATACAGGGAGAGATATGAAGTGTCTGTATTATATTTGCACAAAAGGTATACACTTTGTTTGTAGCCGTTAAACCACTATGAATAGTGCTGAGTAAACTGGTTTTTGGTGATCGCCTTCTTGATAGCTTGAGCAAAGTTAGACATGTAAAGAATATGTCTTGCTACATATTGTTTACCACTTCGTTGACACCTATACAATTGGTTGGTATAGTAAATAATTGTTGGCTTAATCAAAAAGAGATTTGCACATTCAAAGGGAAGAGATTATTGTGTCACTTATTAAATGTGGTTTGCGATTATATTTTCCCCATAATTATTAGCAACCAAGAGGAAATCCATTGTTGTTAGCCCCTCTTTAAAGTTAAATTCTCTAAAAACATCTATAGATGTATACCAAAGTGAAGGATGTTCAAATAATAGAACTAAACTGAAACAATATTTTGTACAAAACACTGGAAGAACACTCAGTTCCTTGCTGCAGTGTAAGGGGGTACCAGACTAATCATGTTTATACTAGCCATAATGGTAACAAATGATGATGACCTAAAATATGCACAGAGCAGTTTTGTCATCGACCAAAACTGAAGGTTACCTATAATTCAGTACCAATAAGGCACTATAATTCAGTGCCTTCAGTGGTCATTTATCTGTAAATAAAGCACAGATGTCTATTTTCAGTGTGGAGGTTTCTACCTTTTATGACCTTCAGAGAAAAATATTACTGTGGATAAACTTTAACAAAGGGAATATTCAATGCAGTTTTATGTTACATTAAAAATAATTTTATAAAACTTCCTCTATAGTCTATTATGTAAATGTACCCAATATATTGTACCTCTGCAAAGCTTTAAAAGTACCTTTTGTTTTGGGGGAAACCCATGACGCCAGATTTCCTCCCTTGACTCTGAAGAGTCGCCTGAGACTTTGGCTATGAAAAACACCTTTGTTTGACATCTTATTGCATAGCTTATATTGTGTAAGCAGTGAATATTATCTTGTGACTATTGAATAGCCAAGCAATAAAGTTTTAGATAAAGAAAAATGTGTTGACAGTGAGATTTTAAAAAGGTTTATTTTACAATTCCAATATCTGGTAAATAAGCAATCAATATCCCTAATGTGTTTTCAGAAAATTAATTGGTCAATTTCTTGCCCAGGTTATGTAATTTTATTAATTTGATTTGTATAAAAGTATAGTTGAAATTGTAGGAAATATATTTTAACTTTGCATAATGTAGGTGAGATGGGTATCTACCGCTTTGGGATAATTATATTTGTTCAAATGTATTTTATTTTAAATCTTTTCACTTTACATTATAATATCCTGCTTTTACTGAGTTTCTTTAGTCTGATTATTGCCACCAAAGATTGTGTCTATCTGGCTATTTCTGTAAATAACTAAAGAATATCAAATACCATATGTAATTGAATTCGAGAAAGACAAACTATATGTCTTCAGAAAAGACTAATTTTGGAGTATTCATTCTCTCCTATTGGTAGCTTTGAAAGTATTTATACTGGTAACAAAAGATTTGCTACTGTCTTCAACCCTTGGATTAGGAGTGTTAGTTATGTTAATCACATGATAATATCCCTTACATTTGCTGTATGGCCTTCATGTCGGGAGGATGTCCCAAAGTGCTTGACAGGATTTACTGCAAACTGCAGTTATTTTGTATGTTGTGGGCAATTTGCGCACAGCAATCTGTCCCACAAAACAGCCATGAAGCGAATGACCAATTTTGAAACTCCCTTCTCTTTTATGATAATGGAATCCTTAACATCCATCTCAACAGACGGACACGGCCTTGGTTTAACATCTCATTCGAAGGATGGCACTTACAACACTGCAACACACTGCCAGCACTGCATTAGAGTGTCAGCTTAGACTATATGAGTTCTAACTCTCAATGTGGGCCTTGAACCTCACCGACAAAACTCAGGGGTTCGAGTCAGTGGAAAATATTTGACCTATTATCAATTGTATTCACAAAATTAGATACAAGCACATCTGTCTTGTTTTTTTGTGAAGTACAGTACTTCTCCAATCACAGCTGTTGCATATAAAATAAACATATGTCAAAGGTGTTTGAAACACATCAATCAATTAAAATAAACAGCTCTGCGAAACCTAGCATTGTCCATGGGACATTACAAGACTGATTCCGGGATGGAGTGCCTATCTTAATAGGCAGGAAAAATGCAGAATATTTTGGAAAAGGGTAAGTAAAAGATGAGCATCATGCAGCTATACTGGGACTAATTTAAAGAAAAGAAATGCAAATCCTTCACTGTAATTGAAATGTGAAGTAATTAGCCCAAAAGGATTAAAAAAGGACAAAACAGCCTGTTTCTAGGAACAATCTTCAATTTATAAAATGTATATTTTTTCAGACGTTCCAAAGAAAAGGTGTAGTACTGGTTTTCTGATGTTGAATGCAAATATTATTATATTATTTATTTTTATTTTATACTTAGTAATAGTTTACAGTACAGAAGGAGGCCATTCGGCCCATTTTTTGTGGTGTTGTTTGCTTTCCCACTGGAGCTATCTACTGTACATTCTTGTGCACTTTTCCCACAGCCTTTAACATTAATTTTTTATCACATAGTTATCCAGTTTGTTTTTAAATGCTATTTAGGGACTCAGCTTCAGTGCTTGTTTGTTGTGATGCATTCCATATTCTAACAATCCTGTGTGTTTGTATGTGTCTGTTTAAAAAATTGTTTAAGCTTTTTTTCTTTTATTTGCTATTTCAAATGCAAGGATTTGATAATATTAATCCTCAATTGATGCTTTCCTTTAACTGACTCAGTGATTATCAGTAACTTCACCTTAGTCACAGAAGTGCAATCTGTAACTCATTCCTACCGAAAGCTTAACTGGTTAAGCCTGGTATTAGAAATTGATTTGATTGCTTTCCTGCAGTTAGTCTGTCTGGGAATAGAATAGTTTGAGCTGACCTTGTAGTTGCACTTCTGAAGAGCTGCTGATCAGATTGCTTTAGTTTGGGGATTTTATATGAAGATAGACTTACCTGTCCTTTCACACTTGACTGACCTTCTTCATCTGTGATAGAATTTCAGCATTTTGGCCAATGTTGTAACATATTTTTCATCAAACCAGGGATGCGAGGTGATTCCAGTGGTAACTGCTTCAATGAGGTATAACGACACTCTAATTTACTTTCTCGTTGATCTTCAGCCCAGTCTAATTAGACCTTTCCTGTTTGGCACAATAGCTTCAACATGTAAATTACACATTGATGTCTGACAGTGGGATTAGAATATGATTTATGTAAACCATCTGGTCAGACCGACAATGGAAAAAGTACAAATTTGATTAAAACAGATGACGTTGCTACAGCTACAGCTCATCATATATTTGCTAGAACTTGTAATTTCAATAATTTCTAGTATTAGGTGTCTTAATTTAGCAGGCAGTGCATCGCTAGTCTATGAACTCACTGAACTGTAATTGGCATTAATCCAAAGTGTCAAATGCACCACTGTGGGTGGTTCATGACCTCTACTATATCAGAATTATATATATTTTTTAAAATGATAATTTGTGGGCTCATGCAATACTTTCAGCTGGTTTAAAGCATTTAGTTGGAACTGGAAAAAACATTATCACTTTAGCAAATCACTTGAGCAATAAAACCCTGTTTTTATCTTGCCTTGAATTTTCTGGGAATCATCAGTATTTTAAAACAGGAAGTATAGTTCATTGGCATCTCATTTTTTCATAGTCAATGTATTATTCCTACATATGGAATTTAATTTATTTCTTAACAAGCCCATGTGACGATACACCACTTAAAAACTGCTAATTACCATGTATTTAAAAAAAAGAAATTAGCAAGGAGAATGAATATCATTGATGCCATTCAATGGTTACTCATATGTCTGAAATTGATCTACTACGATTAAGTTGTCATTTTAATCTAGTTCAAGTCACAGAACCCAAGCCTGAAATCATTAAGCTCAATTCTCCTGGCCTGCTTGTAAATCTAAAGCCCTGCAGAACAATCTGATTTTCCATCAATAGGTTTCTCAAAATCAACACCTTGATGGAAACTGAAAGAAGAAAAACAAAGGAGTTAATTCGATTGCAGGAATAATTATTTTTGATAAATAAATAGATGTATTGACACTAATAAGTGTTATAAGTAGAACATCACACAATTGCTACACTTTCAAAAAAGGTTGACTAAATGTCTAAGGCCTAGTACTACAGTATGTACAATATCATAAAGCAACACATTTATGTGTGGCAACCTATTTATTTAAATATTAACAAATAGGATACAATTCAATATTGCCTGGCCTAAAGAAACCACAGAACACCGAAATCTATCACTTATTTAAGTGGGGTGTCACTATTTGAAACTTCAGTGTGAGTGTTTGACCATTGTTTTATTCTTTTCTTCACTGTATATGGAATTGAGCTCAATGTATTTTACTAACCTATTCAATTTCTGTGTCTGCCTCAACCATAGATAGAATTCCATCCAAGCATGATAGCAAGACTAGGACAGTTAGCAAGACTAGGTTCCTATTTTTACCTAAATTCCTGCCTCATGCTGTTATTATTGATTATACCCTCACCACAGTAGTGTAATAATTTTCACCCAATTCAGAGTATGGGTTTCAAAATCTGCTCTTTTTTTAAAAAAAACTTTGGATACCTATTATCCAGGGACAATAGTAAATTCCTACAATTTTTTTTAAAAACCCAGGAATGCTCCACTATATTACTTATATCTTTGTTCCAGAACATTAAATCATTATTCTTACTATTATTACTGTTCAGTATGCATGGTAGAACGCAATAGAATTGGATAACAAGGCACTGAAGTTCATGGAGTTTGTGTACATTTTATATTGTATTATACTGTAATACTTTATGTTGTATGAAGTAATACTCGTTTCCTATTTATCCTGTAAACCTAGATAATCAGTTCTTCAACTTCAGCATGGGTAAAGAAAGTTAAGGGAAAAAGCATGTTTACTAAATAGGCAGTTAAAAGATTATGTTAAGATCTTGTCAGTCATTTAAAATGGAAGTACTTGGGTTTAATACCTTAAGCAGTTGAATGTTTAGCTGTCCACCAGAAAGCTGCAAGTTTCAGGGCCACTCATCGGTCCAGTTCAGTTGCCTCTGTTGAGTGAGTCAGCTACTCAGCAATTCAGATCCCACATATCTATAAAACTGCCCCTCTTGACTATAGAGCTGCATCAACAGAAGACGTATTTTTTTTTATGTAAATGTACATGGTTTAGATTGCCTCCCACCAACATGGGGCAACAGAACAGAAGTCGAAAAAAGTAAGGTTTTTTTTTAATTGTTTAAAAGAAATACATTCATATTTAGTGCTTAAAACCTCTTTTGACAAGGAATTGAAGTTTAAGTATGTGGTAAAAGCACAAAGGGTTTTAAAAACATCTTATTGTTAATGAAACATTTGCAAGAATTGAGATCTTGAAATACTCCTCCAACCAAGCATTATAACTAGTCTACTGCTTGACTGTACACAAGCACAAAGGCACCATTGTTTTACTTCGCTCCTGTACAGTGCCATAACCTTCTAATATTCTGCCCAACGGCAAACTGAGCACCTGTTAGCACACTGCAGTAATTTCCGATTCTAAATGTTCAAAGGTTCATTAAACAGTTGGGAGAATCTAGTTTGTTTTCTTTTAGACATTAGGAACATGGTCTATACTAGTCCAAGCTGGCAATTCATACTGAACTTTCTACCACACATCCGTTCCCTGACCAGGACCTCTTTTTTCCATCTCCACCATACACAAAATTCAATTAACTCAAAACTCTGCCTGGATACTCACCCACACAAAACTCTGTACCCCCTTGCCAGGCTACACTGGCTCCCAATTACTGAACAAATGGATTTCAAGATCCTCTCATTCGTTTTCAAATCCCTTCATGCCCTCCCTACCTATCCGATCTGCTTACACCCCACTCCACCACCCGCTGCCTCCACTCAGCCAGCTCCGGCCTCCTGTCTGTTCCTCGCCCCCTCCACTTCACCATCAGTGGCCATGCCTTTAACCACTATGGCCCGAAATTCTGGAACTTTCTCCCCAATCCCTCTGCCTTTCCCCCTCCCTCCCCTCTTTCAAATGCCGCTAAAGACCATCCTTTGTAATCATGCTTACAGTCACTTGCTCCCTCCCTCTCCCCCTGGCTCGGTGTCAGACTCTGCCACTGTCAAGCTCTCCAAGATGCTACCCCTCATGAAGGGCATTATATAAATGAAAGTTATTGTTGTTGAACTAAGCCAAGGTTAGAATTTGGATTGATAAAAGATTTAAGATTAAATTATATCACTGAGTGTTTTAGTTATGACATTTTTGTTGACTTGTGCTCAATTATTCTACACAATGCCTATTGTAATGATTAGATAAAAAAACAAAGATATGGTTTAAAGGGTCATATTAATCTTGCACTTAATTAATTCTTAAATAGTTTCTTTAGTTGATATATGTATTAAATTATTGATGCACTGAAAAATACTATTTGGAGGGGCAATGGTAAATATTGTAGTCTTGGGTGAGTGAATGACCTGATCTTTTCAGATGGTATTTTCAGGATTCCTGAATGGCAATCTGCCACTTATAGTGAGTTACGTCACAAATTACAACAGATTTTCAATAATTATTTAAAGAAATGGAAGTGAAACCTTGAGTGACATTGATTTAATGTTGGGAATACTTGTATTCTACAGTTGTTATTTTATCCAGCAGGGGGTTTGATAGCAAGCCGTTTAGCTGCCTTAGTGATGAAGTGTACGTTTGTTCTGGTTTTGATGGCATTGCAAGACTACAAAGAGTATATAGAATTGTAGATATTTCAGCAGAGGAGACGTTTCAGCCATGTTTGTTCTGTGCTACAGTTAAGTACTCATCTCATTTTTCTGCTTTTTCCCCCTTGTATCATTTCATATTTTTTTTTCTCTTTCTTTTCAAATTATCTGAATGGCTTGACTTTGGTTGTCATTTGTGGCGAATTTCACATCATATTCTTGTGCAACAGAAACTGAGTGTCAATTTTCAAGAAATTTTCAACAAGCTTTTATTGCATATTAACATATTTGGAAGTGTATTCAATATTTTACTACTTCTTGAGTAGTAATCTCAAGAAGGCAAAGATGTGCATCTGTAAGGTTTTTTTTTATAATGTTGATGCTGTAAGAATACAATTTGTCTTTTTGCTGTGTAGAAACAATACAAGGTATGTAGGTCAGGCCAGGATTCAAAAACTAATAGATTTTGCGATTCAGTGGCCTTGTAGTTAAGGTCATGAAAGAGTGCCACCTGCTGTCCAGAAACATCTGTTAGTTAAAGTAGATTTCTGTTACTTGACCAAACTGCTAATTGTATTGTTCATAAATAATTATTCATTACATGAATTTCCATTGAGGTACTGGACTATTCTCCACCCTTGTAAAGCACTTTGAGACATTCTGCGAAGTGAAAATTGTTGTATTAACAGTAGCTGTAGAAAAATATTTACATAAAGTTAGAATTTAGCAAGCAGTAAAATGCTAATATAACACAGCCACTTTAAATGTTGGTGTATTTTGCCTCAACCATTTCATTCATATGATTAATGAAGTTAGCACTGTTTTAGATTCTCTTGTATATTTTTCACGTTTTCCCTCTCTTTTTAGGTGTTTGCATATCATTTTGCAGTCAAAATGCCAAGCAGGGAATCTGTTCACACGCCAGAGACAGTGCCCTCTCATTCTTAGGGGTGTTGCAGGCTATTTGTTTTTCTTTCCTCCTCTGTGTGTACAGAGTTTTGTTGCTGCTCACTGCCTCCTCCTTACCAGTCAGGCAAGAACATAAACTTGCTGTGTTGATACAAAGCAGCCCTTGTCCTGTGGCATATTGCATTGATGCTCCAACATACTCTGCTTTCAGACTGCTCCATTTTAAATCTATTCACTACATACCTAGTGCTTAGCACAGACTTATCCAAAAATGAATAGCATTCATATGAAAACAAAATTGTCTAACTAGAAAATGAACTGAAGTTCCATGCAGTGACACACTATTATAGTGACAATAAACCCTGTTATACTCTGCATTGAACATTAGATTGTTCTAACAATGGCTGCAGTCTGACTGATGTTATGCATTACAATAAAACCTTTTGAATCGGAGATGCTTGCCAGTCTAACCTGGCAACTGAATTAAGGACTACATTTTCTGATTTCAATCATATATTCTGAATGCCATATCTCCCCTTTTGCCATACAAAGTACATATCACAACTGACCATGGTCTATCACAGTGTTCCCACTGTTATCTAAGTATTACAAGGTCATATCAGACCACAAATTCATGGGTAAGAAAAAAATACGAGCAGTGTGTGAGCATCAGTATCTCCTCCACTGATCTGCTCTGACTATTCCGGGCACTCAGAGTGGATAGTGACAACAGGTCTCATTGTGATAATATTAATATATAATACAATATAACCGCTCACCTTTCACTATGAATCTTAACAAATGATGATCCAGCCAATTTATAATCCTTGCATTTAAAATAGCACCTTATCACGTCTTCTAGACGTCTCAAAGCATTTCACGGAATATTATGTAAAGTGAATTGACTTTATATTTGTGGGTGAAACGCAGCAACCAATTGCGCATGGCAGTGTCCCACAAACAGTCGTGGATTGAAGTAACCAACTTTATTATTGTTATTTTTTGAGGGATTATTATGTTAATTCTATTCCACACACTGGCCAACTTGCGTATCCTTAAAGACAGAATGGGAAACAAAAGGATTGTATGTGACAGTGAGGCAGAGAATCAGTTGATCAAAGCATGGCAGCAGATAGGTTCCATACCCATTTCAGTCAATTTAAAACTCAGGCATGTTAAGGTGGAGAAATGCAGAGGAAGATAGCTTTCTCTCCACAGAGAAGGAAACACTGAATGGGGAAAGGCGCTATAGCAAATGGAAAATAATCTTTCAATCTATTTGAAGCCCTTAACAGGATTTACTGTACAACGCAGTAAATTTTGTATTGTGTATTTTATAGGCGAACGGGACAGCCAATTTGCACACAGCAATCAATGTCCCAAGAACAGCCATGACCAATTTTATTTAGAGGATTGTTTGTCAGGACACCAAGAGAAACTCTTCTCTTTTCGAATTGTGCTATGGGATCTTTATCATCCACCAGAACACACAACTCAGTTTGATGCCTCATCCGAAGGATGGCACTTCCAATATTCAGTGTGTCCCCAATACTGAATTGAATTGTCAGCCTGGAGCTCGAAGTCACTATGAGCACAAAGTCCCATTGTGGGGCTTGAACCCACAACCTTCTGACTCAGAAGGGAAATTGCCACCAACTGAGCCAGGCTAAAACTTAAATATCTTGTCCACCAGCTTAATTTACTGTCCTGGGCACTTATCCTTGCGCAAGCGCAAAGGAGTGATGACTTGAAGAGGATATGACTTTTCCCTGTCATACCAGACCAAATGATATTGTACAAATTAGCAAAGCCACTGAAATCCAAAGTATTTTCATTGGCTGATTAGCTAGGATATGGAACAACATGTGCAATGTTGGAAGAGAAAAAAGACCTGATGGGCTTGAACAGAATTTCACATGGTGTGGAAAGCGAAGGGAGTAAGGAACATTGCCAACTTGACTATGTCAAACTTGGTTGCTGACAATATTTACTATTTACAACTCAAGAGTCACTTTGACCACTACAGTTATGTGATACAGAGGGTGCAGTGGAGATTTACTAGGATGATACCGGGAATGAGTGACTTGGCCTATGAGCAGAGGCAGGAGGAACTGGAGCTTTTTCTGCTGAAATAAAGAAGGTTGAAGTTTTTGAAATTATGAGGGGGTTTGATAGTCAATGGAGAGAAATCATTTCCACTGGTCAGTGAGTCAGTAATTGAGGCATCAATTAAGATAGTAAACTAGCAAATGGGGAGGCTAGAAATCATTTTCCACACAGAGTATTTAGAATATGGGAAAATAATAATAATCCTTGCGTTTGATATAGCGCTTTTCATGTCTTCTAGACGTCTCAAAGCGCTTCACAGAATATACTGTAAAGTGAATTGACTGTATATTTGTGGGTGAAACGCGGCAGTCCCATAAACAGTTGTGGATTGAAAATGAACAATTTATTATTGTTTTGTTTTTTGGAGGCGTGTAGAGTAAGGAAACTTGCCCAAGGTTTCACCCTGCCTGGAATTGAACCCAGGTTTCTCACTTGCATGGCAGGGATGCCCTGTCAGGAGCTATGGTTGAGGCAGAATCCATATTGGCCTTCAAGAGAAAACTAGATACATACCTTAAAACTAGTCAGTTACAGGGGTATGGGGAAAAGTCAGGTAAATGGGACTGAAAGGATTGCTCTTGAGGGAGCTAGCAGACACTCTGGGCTAAAAGGCCTTCCATTTCTGTGGTTTTGTCTCTGCCTACTACACCCCATAATGTTAATTTGTTTGGGGATATCTGTACCTGAAACTAATACTGAGAAATTGTGTAAAATCTCACTTTAATTGGTGAAATTTAGTGTTGTGTTACTGCACTGTAAACATCTAATTTGAATTTCAGGGCAATCGAACAGTAGTCACTAAATGTAGTCACTATATAACATTAGCAACTCTTAAATTGCTATGATTTTTATATTTAAAATTTGAAACTTAAAAAGAAATGATGAATGATATTTTGTCTTTATTTTTTATAAACACCATAAAGTAAATCTAAAGTCCATGGCAACTAATACTGATGTTAACCTGACCTATTCTGGGGTCTTCATGACTGTGTAGGCCAGGAGCTAACACGATGCCAAGACATTACTGAAGTCACTCATTCTCTAGGTTCATTTATCCACATTTCACAACAGGGCTCAGAGACGTATAATGGTGTCTTGGAGTGAACTGCAACAGTACCGTCCTGTAGCTAGTCATAATACAGTCACTGTAATAACAGCTGACAGCTACTGCAATGTCATTTGTTTGCAGAAAATGCTATCGATGGTTTCAATTAGATTGCTGTGATGATTGTTTAGTTTCCCAAGTTCCTGTGTGTAAACTGTAATCTCCTTTAGCCTCTTTCTTGGCACAAGCACTGTTTTATCATTCCTTTAGTTTTTATTTTTTAGCGAGTTTCCTTTGCTTATTTTTATGCCTTGTGATGCATCTCTTCTCTTACAGTCACCAGAAACTTCAATCAAAATGAAAATTAATTAGAAACATTATTTCAGCAAATAATTAGAGCAGTGCTGATGTTCTTTAAAAATCATTCAAAATGACTGTACTCCTTGACTGCTCGAGTGGAATAGGCAGATCACGATGCTTGATCTGCGTGACTGTCAATTTGTATCAGGCAGTATCTCTGTAATGCTAGTATAAGCTGACTAGATTTAACATTTACAAAACTGGGAGATTCCAGCTCAAAAATTAGGTCAAGGCTTTTAGTTTTAAAATTCAATTGGAAAAGGTGGAGACTATTACATGTCTGCAAATTGAGAGAGATAGAAGAGGAGGACACACATTACTGTCTGAATTTGAAACTTCTGTTCAGAGTCAGATGATGGACTCATTCAACTGCACCTGAAGACCCTGAAGCTCAAACACAGTGGAAAAATAAACTATCTCTTGTATCTGAGTATTTAGAGTTTTGTAAGTATGGGGTCATTCGTTCAACAGTCCTGCTGTATTGGTTTGGCCAGGTTAGATTTCTGAATTGTTAACTTTTGGAACTCAATTGAGTTGCAACATGAATCTAAAAATCATCATCTACGAATCTTCGGAAAAGTACTTTAATTCTTGGCGAAGAACTGGAGTGCATCTCCTTCCCCTAAAACTGCATGAAAAGAACTTGAAGGCAAATGTTAAATGTGCCGGTGACTCCGTGCTGACACTTTCATGATTGTACTCTATCTCTTAAACCAAAAAACAATATAGTGCTTCTTCCCCTCTTAATGAAATACTTAAAACACCACCAATAAATGCTTTTCACTCAGCAATGAGTACATCCTTAAGCAATGAGTACGTACTTAAAATATTAGTGCTTTAACACTGTAGAATGATGCCAATTTCTGAATAGGGTTTAAAAAATGATGCAATCACCCAACCCCAATGATATTCTCCCCTCATCTATGTTTGATTCCCGGGCGGGGCAAATTGTTAGTCAAGTTTCCTTACACCACATGCCTCTGTTTACCTAGCAGTAAGTGGGAACCCATTGTTAGTCAATTCGCGGATCGCTTTTCCGGGGGTAATAATCCCTTCAAAAATAATTTTTTAAAAAATAATTTGGTCACTCAATCCACGACTGTTTAAAAACGCGGTGGATGGGTATTTGAGTGTTATGGGGAAAGGGCTGGGAAGTGGGATTGACATTGATTGTTCTATTCAAAGAGCCGGCAGAGACTCGATGGGCCAAATGGCCTCTTTTTGTGCTGTACAATTCTATGATTCTATGAATGCTGTGTGCAATTGTCTGTTCACAAAATATACAGTCAATTCACTTTACAGTATATTCTGAGACGTTAAGAAGACGTGATAAAGTGCTGTATCAAATGCAAAGATTATATTATTATTACTCCAACATACAGTACTGTTTCTGTGGAACTGTATTTTTTTTTAAAAAGTGGCAAAATAAATCCAATCCCTTAAGTAAGTAAGAAAGATACATTAATAATAGAAATTAATCTATAAAGCCTTAAGAAAACAGACGTTCTTATCTGGGATTTGGGGAATAGTATTAATCACAGTCAGACAGAATGATATGGGGGCGTAACCTATGCCCTTGACATTGTAAAGGTATCTTTCTATAAATGTCAGTCTCAGACGACACTCTTCCTGCTATTTGGCACACCAATCAACTTTATGGAACTGAGCCAAGGTGTACTCAAGGTTCTCAGTATTGATTACTACAAAAATAAAAATCTTAACTTGTTCTATTACATGTGATCCAGACCCATACTCTAGAGTTAAGTAACCTTCCTCACCAATTTCAACATAAGGATGGATCCAAACTCATTTGTATATGGCAAAGAAAATAATCTTACTTGACTCTCTCATTACATAGTTTTAGGTTTGATAGTAACCAGAGCCAAACACTTATTTGGAAAATATTTCAACAATCCAGCTGTACACTACTCAAATTTTCCTGTTAAGATTTCAAAAGTCTTGATTAATCAGGAACTGAATCCAGCCTTAAAATGCTGGAATGAAAGAACATTAGGGCTGAGTTTCCCTCCATCATGACGATAAATTGTGTCAGTGTAGCAGGCTGACTCATAAGTTCTCTTCTGGACCAAGTAAACCAAATCCTGTATTCATCCCGGTTAGCAATGATGCATGATGCTTGTGAGAATTCACAACAGAGAGCAGTATTAATGTGGCGCCTTAGGTGCCAATGTCCATTTATTATGATTTAGCAGAGGCATAGACCTCAGGCTTTGTCTGTGTTATCACTTGGAAACAAAACTCAAGCTTTCATGATTTAGCTGCATTTTTTTTAACTCAAACATTGATTTCCTCAGTTGCTACTGCACTCTTTAGTCACATATTAAACTTTGTTCACATTAAGCTTCACCCTATTGAAAAGTACATCTGACATGCTGACACAGAAATTAAGCGAACACTTTAAACATAAGCCATTATTGTTAATTTGAATAAGGACATTGTGGTGCAATGGTTCCACTCCCAGACATGGGTTTCAATCCAAATCAGATATTCCTAGAGCATTTGGCATTGCTTTCACTAGCAGAGTGATAAGGACTAAGAAATGGATTCACATTACACAGCTCAAAAGCTCTCATGGGGGAGAAGGAGGTGGGCACTGAAAATGACTCTGCTGTGTGCTTAATTGCATATGCACAGTTCTGCTAACAAATGTCAAATGCTGGTTGATCTTTAGTGGTATTAAAGAGCTAAGGCGTAACAGGATCTTTAATAATATTAAAAATATATTTGACTTCCCAAGAATTTTTACAACTTATTTATTCAATGTTTATTTGCTATCAGCTGTTATGAAAGGCATTTTATTCTGCAGGGGAGGGAGGTTATTGATTCAATGTGAGCCAGCCTTTGAACTGACTCAATGCCCCTTTTATTTAATTGTTTGCAACTTATGGCTCAGTGAATTGCTGTTGTAAAATGTAGCTTCAAATTACAAAATCATACTATCACATTTATTGTCATACACTGGACTTTTGACGACCAAAATAATTCAAAAGAATGATATGAAAGGGTTTATTGTAGTATATTGTCAAATCTATATTCACAGCCAGATTCATTTGCAATTAAAGATTCTAGTTTTTGGACCATACTGAGCTCTCACCTTTAGTTACCTCGGAAACCATTTACTTTGCAGTTATTTGTTGTGTAATTTTATTCGCTCTGGGAATAAATTCAATAATAGTTTTTATTTCAATAACATACAAATATAATGAAAATGTCTAACTTTTGTTTAGATGGGGAGAAAATTTATCAGAAATGCTCATGGAATCCATTTACGTTTACTCCAGAGTTCAGCAAGTCAAATTGAGCATATAGTAACATCAAATTAAATCTCATCCCAATGGATTAAAATTCCTCTGCAACAATGCACTATGAATTTACGTGAACCCAAATATAGCTACCAGTTATGAATATCAATATCCCATGAGTTTAGCTAAGGAAAATTAAATACATTGACTTTTAAAAAATTAGCAGCTACGTTCTATAGCTATTATTGATTTGGTGTATTTTTATACGGGTGTTTGCCTCACCTAAGATGCATTAAAGATGTAATTTAAATATGGTCAGTTACTTAATATGTAAAACTGCAACCTGACTAACAGAGAGTTGAAACCTTTTTTTAACCTTTGCTTCAGTCTGTGATGACAAAGAGCAAGGCTCAAATCAATATGTAGAAAATAATCATAATGTGTTTCTAATGTCTTTTCTGTAGGACATTTGTCTGCATTTATACTTCTCATTTGGCAATGAATTCAATTTGCTTAACCATAGCATACTCCACCCCAGCTTCACAAGGACTTTTATTGGACCATTGTTTTTATGGTTTGAAGGGCAACTCAAAACACTCCACAGGATTTATTGGGTGATGTAGTTACTATTTTATAGATGAATGTGGTAGTCAGTTTGCAAGCAGAAATGTGTGTATCCTGGAGGGACACACCCTAGTTACATGATTCCAGAAATTAGGCACAGGTTGACAAGAGCCAATGTTTGGGGTCTCCAGAGTGTGTCACCCACCACTGTTCTCAATTTGTCTTGTTTCCCATTTTGTCTATTCCATATGTGTATATATATATATAAATATTTCTACTCACACTTTTTATTCTGTTTCCCTCCTAGACTAGTATTTCTCTAGTCTAGGCTGATGTTTGCACTGCATTATTAAAGATGCCATTTAACAGATCATTCATTAGAGACATGAAAGCAAGATCCCATCTGCCTATTCAGGTGGATATTAAAGATCTCATGGCACTACTCCAAAAAATAAGTTTTTCCTAGTGTCCTGATCAACAATTCCCCTATAATTGGCATTTCACTTCATGGCTGTTTGCGGACATTGCTGTGTGCAAATTGGCTGTCACATCTGCTTACAGTCACTACACTTCACAGTGAATCATGTGAAGCTCTTTGAAACATTTTAATGATGTATTAAAGCACTATATCAAGTGTAAGGATTATTATTGTCATCTTTCTCTCCATTTTCCATCTAATTTGATTCACTCCTTGAGTTTCGGCAAATCTTTTTTCAGCAGTCACAATAAAACAAAAAATCTGATTTAAGCGTTAAGATCACTACTTGCAATAGCAGTGCAAGCAATTTTTTTGATTCAAATACCTTGTACTCAAATACAAAAATTATTATGACTCACATAAGAACACTCAGAAAACTCTGCTTAGTTGTTTTAGGAGATGCTATACATTCCGTTAGAATATTTTTATTTCAAAATGGCAGACCAAAATCAAGGTTCATGCTTACATAGCCATATGAGATACATTAATGATATTAACAAAGTATGTTGAATTACATAACTTTCAAAATGTCACCTGGGTTCATCTTTTAACCAAAATTAAAGATCACTAAGTGCCAGACGTGGCTGATCCTGCCTTTGTACATTGCTCTGTATGCAGGTGATGAAGTGGTGAAATATCTTGCAGGATGCTTTGCCATGGTAACAATATCTGATTAATTGCAAAGTGTGAAAAACAGTGGAAAGTTGTGCTGGTTCTTGCTGTTCTGACAATTAAAAGAGTGCTGTGAGGAATGTTAAAACCCGGATATTATGCAAGCTAGGCAGTGTATCAATAGGAACTGATAATAAAAATATGCAACTTTATTGCAAAACTATTTTTTAAATGCCACGCTGGTTATCAACAATATATGGAGTCCAAGGGTAGGCGATTGTTTGTAATGTACTTGTGTTATCTTATCAGATGATAGATTCATTATAAAATTATTGTGCCAGCACTGAACTTGTGGTACCAAACGTTAGAAAAAAGCAATCGTGTTTCACAGCACTGAGTACATATTACATTTCCTTGAGCCACAATCTTCTCAAAAGCAGATGCTTCCAAATGTGTAAAATTTTCCATCTATTGATTCTGTAGCTTAGTGGCAAGAGCGCTTACCTCACAAGCAAGAGGACCTGGTTTGAATCCCACACAGGGCAAAACATTGGGCAAGTTAACTTACTCCACACACTTCTGTTCACCTAGCAGTAAATAGGAATCCGGCTGTTAGCCAATTGGCAGATCGCTTTTCCGGGGGTAGTAATCCCGTCAAATAAATAAATAAAAAAATAAATTGGTCACTCAATCCACGACTGTTCGTGGAAGTGCTGCGCGCAATCGGCTGCCGCGTTTCACCCACAAAATATAGTCAGTTCACTTTACAGTCTACTCTGTGAAGCGCTTTGAGATGTCTCGAAGAACGTAATAAGCGCTATATCAAATGCAAATGCAAGGATTATTACGCAATAACTTAAATTTAAATGCAAATTGAATTGTGTTTAGAAATGCGGGAATAGTTAAGGACTAGAAAATCTCTTAAATAGATGAATACACACACACAGCCATTTTGATGCCCAATAAATAGAAGAGGGGACTCGAAGCAGGAGGAGATCGGGTTAGTTTCTTGGGCTCACAGTGAAGGTCGTGCCGATGCTCTCAGCACAGACACCTGATCCTGACTCGCTCAGTCGTCAGGTTGCTCCAGGCTGACCTCGCGCTGCTGCCAGTGACGAGGTGCCCCCCGGCAGACACCATTTGTTCAGGGCTTGAGAGGCGGCGGAGCCGGAGCTCAGGAGAAACGACACCAGGTACATACACAGGTACAGACATAGGGACAGACACCAGGTACAGACATGGGGACAGACACCAGGTACAGACATGGGGACCGATACAGGTACAGACACCAGGTACAGACACAGGGACAGACACCAGGTACAGACACAGGGACCGATACAGGGACAGACACCAGGTACAGACATGGGGACAGACACCAGGTACAGACATGGGGACAGACACCAGGTACAGACATGGGGACCGATACAGGTACAGACACCAGGTACAGACACCAGGTACAGACATGGGGACCGATACAGGTACAGACACCAGGTACAGACACAGGGACAGACACCAGGTACAGACATGGGGACAGACACCAGGTACAGACACAGGGACCGATACAGGGACAGACACCAGGTACAGACATGGGGACAGACACCAGGTACAGACACAGGGACCGATACAGGGACAGACACCAGGTACAGACATGGGACAGACACCAGGTACAGACATGGGGACAGACACCAGGTACAGACATGGGGACCGATACAGGTACAGACACCAGGTACAGACATGGGGACCGATACAGGTACAGACACCAGGTACAGACACCAGGTACAGACATGGGGACCGATACAGGTACAGACACAGGGACAGACACCAGGTACAGACATGGGGACCGATACAGGTACAGACATAGAGACAGACACCAGGTACAGGGCTGAGACACATCCCGGGGAGAGGGGCTGAGGGGGCACCTCCTCACCCTGGGTGGGAAGGTCAGTCCTGAGGGAGTCCATAAAGGACACTCCAGGGTGAGTAGTTGGCATATGTTCGGGTTCCTATTCTTATATCCCAGCGCCTTGGGACATCCTCCCGACATGAAAGACACAATATATATATATTATATATATTATATAACCGCTGAGGGAGGCCATGGGGTGAAGGGGTGGGGGTGGGGGCCTGAGGTACCAGCACCACTGAGGGACAAGTCGGGGGTGAGGGAGGGAGGGAGGGAGTGGAGGTGAGTCAAGGCTGACGGACACCCAGAGGTAAAGAGTCAGATATCATTGGCAGAGTCCAGGCCTGAGCTGCCAGTGAGTGTCCTATAAAGCGGGACCCTCCCTCCCGCCCTCTCCCTCTCCCCCGGACAATGGGACTGAATATTACACGGGATAATTAAAATGGCTCCATCTACAGCGCTTGTACTGTTACATTGGGGGTTTTTTTTCTTTATAAAAAAAAGAAAATATCTATATCTGCATCAACAAAGAAAATAAAGAAAGAAATAAAGAAAGAAAGAAATAGAAACGCCGGGTTAGGGTGTACACCCGCCTCGACGACAACCGCCGTCGAGTTCGAGTTCAAATCTCGGTGCGTGTGTGTGTGTGTGTGTGGAGGAGCCTCCGCCTCACACCTCTTCCTCCTCCTCCATCTCTTTCGTGCGTTGATGTGGAGGGGGAGAGGGAGAGGGGGAGAGGGAGGGCACTGACTGACTGACTGGTCGCACGCGCGCGCGCGCGAGGGCCGTTGATCGCGGTGCGTTGCTCCTCCTCACAGTGCAGTCAATCCGCGGTCGGGAGCTGTTCGCCTCGTCGTTGACGCTGCTCTTCTTCTTCTCTCTCTCTCTCTCTCGCTCTCTCCTTCTCCCAGTGAAAATCCTCGAGTAATATCGTGCCGGGGAGGGGGGGTGGGGGAGTGGGGGGGTGGGGGGTGGGGAACGGAAACCGAGGTGACTCGTGCGAACCTCAAACCACGTACATATATATATATAGAGAGAGAGAGGGAGAGGGAGAGAGAGAGAGAAATCTATCTATCTTTATATATATATAGAGAGAGAAAATATCGCTGCAAAATGGATGCACATCGAGCTCACAGCGTCGGCATCGCCGCCAGTCCCTGCGACGACGCGCTGAAGAATTTAAGCAGTCCGGAGACTTTACAACTCTGTGAGAGAGCGGGTAAGAAAGAGACCGGTCATACACTGGAGGGAAGGGGTGGTGTGTGGGGGTGGGGTGGGGGACACCGTTCAGATCCTCACCGAAGGGGATGGACGCTCGGACGATAAATCTAAGCGTTTGTTTAAATTTATTTTTTTTTGTGTGGAGGGGAGGGGAGGGATGGCGGCCGTGTGTGTGTGTGTGTGTGTGAGTGTATAACTGCCTCAAACGCCGTGAGGTGTCACGGTCGGTTCCGTCGGGGCCGCTCGTCTTTTCTCACCCCCGTTCCTCTCTCGGCGGAATTTCTCTCTCTCTCTCTCTCTCTCTGACGCAGGTTTTAATTTCTTGGAGAGACATATTTTTTTTCCCCCCTCTCTCTCTCTCGCTCTCTCTCTCTCTCTTTCTCCCGATGGTTCGTTCGTTCGTTCGCTCGGTCGGTCGCGGTTTTCTTTCGGTGGTAATCGGGGCCCTGCGGCGCCGGGTTCGTCGGGAGGAAAGGAGGAAGACGCGGTGGGAACGAAAACGGCTCCAAACAACAGTCCGTCCTCGGTGTGTGTGGTGTGTGTGTGTGTTGTGTGTGTGTGTAACGCCCGGGTTTTCAGCACCATGGACAGTCGGGGTGAGCTGTTAAACCCACCGGCAATAAAGAGCTGCACCACCAGATGCGCCTTCTGTGTCGCACAATAATAATAATAATAATAATAATCCTCGCATTTGATATAGCGCTTTTCACGTCGTGGAGGAACCCCCAAAGCGCTTCACAGAACACACTGTAAAGTGAATTGACCGTCTATATTTGTGGGCGAACGCGGCAGCCAATTGCCTTTTGTACTCGCGCGGCGCTTTATGGAAAAAAGCCGGTGCTTGAAATTCACGCTTAATGACGATGATGATAATAATGGTAATGATGATAATGATCCTTGCATTTGATGGAGCGCTTTTCACGTCTTCCGGACGTGCGCCCGAAGGGCTTCACAGGACACACTGTACAGTGGATTGACTGTATATTCTTGGGCGAACGCGGCCGCCGATTGCGCACAGCGGTGTCCCGCAAACAGTCGTAGATTGAACATGAGCAATTTGTTATTGTTTTGGGGGTTTTTGGAGGGATTATTATCAGGCTCCGTGTGGAGTAAGGAAACTTGCCCAAGGTTTGGCCCTGACCTGCCTGGAATTGAACTCAGGTCTCATCGCTTGCAAAGCGAGTGCTCTCACCACTGAGCTCCAGGACTCCACAGGACTTAAAACCCGGTCCTGGTTGTACGACTTTGTTGCTTTCAGTTCTCTTGTTTAGAAGCCTGGAACAAAATAATCCCAGCGAATGATTAACGTGGTTTCAGTAGTCTTGAGACAGAGAGAGAGAGAAAAAAACGAGGGTTTGTTTGAATTTCAGTCTTTCAAAAGCCAGAAGATTGATCACGTGCTGGATACCAGATTTTTCAACAAAGGCAGAGGATTTTCATCAATTTAATAAACTTTCTAATTTTCTCAGTCTCTTTGCGACCAATGTTCTGCAGCAAAGTAACTAAACATGATTAAACTACGAAGTGTGCAGAATTTTCTTTGTGCTGTTTTCCAGTTCACAGAGGCAATACGTGTTGTTTATTGCTTTATTTTTAATCATTAACGTCAGAAATTTTCATGTTTGCTGAAAATATTAACTACATTGATTAGATCTAAGTATATATAATCTGTATATATGATATTGTGAGTTATAAAGAATTAGGTTTAAAGTTCAGTGTCATGCAGTTGTTTGTGATAATTAAGATTATATTGAAACACGGTTTAAAGTTCAATGTCATAAGGTTACATGTGACAGTTGAGATTAAAGTGAAACACAATACTGTATATAGTCAACTCAACCTCCATTGAAGTATGCTTACATGATTCACCTATTGTTTAAAAATAAGAGCAAACTTGATTTTATTGAAAATGGAATTAGTCATTTGGAAACCACTGTAATATAGTTATCCATACTGAAGTCTGTAGCATGGTCAATCTCTCTGCATGAATTTTGGTTCTAATTCATATTCAGTGAATATTCAGAACTTCAATTTTCAACCTAAGCATGAATAAATTGCAGAAGTTACTGAAGTATGTTGTATATATTTTATTTTAGGAAATTTGTGCAAAATTTGTGAGTAAGCACAACTATTTTGTTATAAATGCTTCTCGTACATAACTATTAAATAACTTTCTATATAAGGCATTGAGATTAATGGTATAAATGTGTATATTAACTTCCAGGAAGGGGTTATTCAAACAGAAAGTACTTGTCCCACATTTGACCTTCCCTAGATCTGGTTGGAGATTTGAATTCGTAGTATTGATGGTAGATGAACAATGATAAACTGTACTGCTCTGCTGTTGGATGCAAATTTTGCTTGTTTTATTTGAGTATTGTATGAGGCAATTGACATTTAAATATAGTGTAATAATACTAATTTGAAAAATTTGCTCTCGATAATTTTTCAAAATGATGAAACCCTTTTTAAAACTCTTTCCACTAATGGGTGGGTTAGTAACAAGTAACGCATATAATTTTCAGCAAAAGAGAGATATTAAGAAATATTTTTATACAGATTGTTAAGATTGTGACATATGAAACATGATTGTTTATGACAAATATCTGTTGTAGCTAATTCCATAACATCATTTACAAGGGAATTTGATCAATGCTATGAGGATTAGGATTAGAGTAGATGGCTTCATAGAGGTAGCTAGCTAGCACCAACACAGTTGTAATTGACTGAATGGTCCTCTTCTGTTCTGTAAATATGCAACAAATGCAACAGCATGTCTTTGTTCTGGAGTATGGGATATAATATAATTAAAATATTCTTCTTTATCCTATGTTTTAATCAGCTTTTGATTCTCTATTCTAACATGAGCATCATTACCATACTAAAATGTACTTTAGGCATGCCTAAAACTAGTTGGCTGTGATAAGTCATGGGGTCATTAATAAGGTTATAGTGAGAACGTTTCAGTGTATTCCACGTTTGAATCAGAATCCTGTTAAAATAGGATGCATAATTTCAGCGTGACTCATGGTGGAAGATCCCTTCATACAATCAGTAAACAAATTAGCTTAATTTGAATTTGTTCACACTTATAAAGGCTTGAATTTAAAGAAGCAAAACATAGTGTTTGTGGATGAATTCCATATTCCTAATTTTATGGAATCAAAATGTTGCGTTCCAGCAGAAACACATTTTTTGAATTCCCAAGCAGCAGGTTTGGGTTCCAACCTTCTCTGGAGAGAGGGAAATTTGCTGTCCTCCAACTTTTAGGAATTAGTTTCTAACAAGGATCAAGTTAAAGGGACCAGAGAAAAAGCAACAACAGATCAAGAAAATGAATTGAAAAAAAATACATACAAATTTGGCAAACTGGTAAAAATCAGAATATTGTGTGAATATGCATAGTTGCATATCATTTGCTTAATAGGTGGGGACAATGCCCTTTTTCTTTTTAAAAAAAAGGCCTTTGTCATTTAAACCTTTCTCGTAAATTTTAGAATTTCCCTGTCATCCACTGATGATTATCTTGTAAATGGTGGTAGTCCTTAACCATGCTCCATAGCATTGATAAAACATTTGCATATTCTTTATAGTTTCAGTTATGTTTTATAGAAATACATATTTATGCACTGTTGGATGATAGAGTGGCTGCAGCAAAGGGCACCATCGCATTAATTTTGGTCAGTCCAACAACAACAGATTGCTCTGATTCTGTGGCTGTGTTTGGCACAGGGGCCAATATTGCAAATACTTTTGATTGCAGGTTTGCGTACAAGGGAGATTTGCAGTCTGTGAGGTTCAATCTAATTTCAACTAGATTAATCACAGCATTTGGAATCTGTTAAATCATCGCATGGTCAGCACCACAACAGATGGGATGTTACTGTCAAAACCAGCAGTATGTCTGCAGTAGTAAGGAACATCAGCACTCTTTTAAATTACATGGTTTTTGAGGTGTGTCAAGCCATTTTGTGCCCTGACATCAGCATAGGGTGCTGCTGATGTCACTTTATATTTTCACACCCCAAACTGTGCATCTGTTCTTTGGGTATGACTTCTCTCTTCAATGCTATGCTATTACAAAATAGGCAAATACATAAATATTCACAATTCAAGGTGGCACAGTGTAAATTGGATTGCACCTACCTGTACTATTTTTGGAAAACCGTTTAATTTGCACATGCTTTAGTTATATTTGTTTATTTCCTATGAAAAAATTGAAAGAAGGAGCTGTCATATATCTGGAAACAGTACAGGAAAGAATAGGGGACTAAATGAAAAGTGATTTCAGACAGGTGACAGAAGCACATTGGGTCATATTTACTCTATAAAATATAGGATCATCGTATTCACAAGATTCAGGTGAAGAAAACTCTTCAGCCCATTTAATTTATTTTTCCCCCAAAAAAACAAGATAGCATCAGTCTGTTGCTTAACTGTGTCTTGGATGTCATATCCTGGCATCAAACATCTCTTACTTTTGTGGCTCAAAGCCCGTTTCTCCAAATATTACCTTTCCCCGAGTGATCTGAGCATTGAAACCTTTGCTTTATTTGTTTGCAGCACATGAAGATTAATGTTTCTTGTATCAATGCTAAGATGACGTTTGCCATTATTGCCATAATTTTGCCTCATCACTTTCTATCCATTATTGGGATCCACCTTAATTTTTTTAAAGCTAATTGTTTAATATAGTCTCCTTCACAAAACAGCATTCTCTTATGTTTTCTTGATGCAAAAAAAAATGTAATAAATACCTTGAAGTTTTTCTGTTGCGAATAATGTTGTAAAATGTGTAAAATAGTATAATGAAAGATCGAAGCGACTGACAAGATTTCATAAGGGAAGAAAGCAAAAGAAAAAGAAAGCAAAAACTGATTTGTTCATTAGATTGCAAAGTGCATACAATCAGCATGCATAATTCGGCTTGCCACTAAAAGCCAACAAAACCTTTCCATTTTTATTCTTTAAGTTTTAAATGTAATACCCTCATCAGCTTTGTTTTTTGTTCCCTTCTGAATTGGGCTAAAAGAATCAAACAACATCTGGTCTTTAGTGATGAGATACATTTTGGTAGAGAGCTTCTATAAATGGAAACACTCTAAGGTTATTCAAAGAACAGCTATTCATAAGAGTCAGTTCACTATACTGTAATTAGATTTCAAAGGCTTTATAAACTGTTATTTTTCTGGCAGATAATACCATATTGATGAATGCATGTATCTGTTTTATCCAGCTGTGAATGGGGTTACTTTGGGATAGGAACTACCATCTGCCTATGAAAGTATAGGAAAGTTTTCACTGAGAAGATGAGCGTTTTGGTAGTGCCACCCATTAGTTCAAAATATAAACTATACAAATGAAATAAAATTTTAAACTTTCATTTTTTGCTTAAGATCAAATTTGCTTTTTTTATTTCCAGGTGGTACCAAAAATAGTTGAGCTCTGTGAGAGATGGACTGGTTTTACAGCAAACAGTACTGCATTTGTATTTTTTCTGCAGTGGATATAGTGTATTGTGCTCATGTTCTCATGGCTGTTGCTGAGCTCCATTATTTAAATACTCTGAGATGCTATCAAACGAAAGGTGCCATATAAATGCAAATTGTTGTCCCATGTTATATTTTGCAGTTTGTTTGTTCCTTCTCCACATTTACTAAAATTATCACCATTTCAGTTTCAAGCAGTGCATATAACTAAAGATTCAAACTATCTGAATCTATTACTTGTAGATGATTAAAATCATAGATGACTATGTTCATCAGTACAACAGTAGCCTATGGGGCTGCCAGATGGCTGAATATTAATATACCAGCAGGGAATATTTAGCATCTGAGTTATACGACAGCCCTGATCACTCAGGACTTGTGAGCAAAACAGCCAGGTTTATTGCTCTGGTTGTTATTCAGTGATTTCTTCTGGAATGATTGTATATTGTATGTTTAAAGTTTTAAAGCCTCCCTACCAACAAAACTTGTGCAATATACTTAAGAAAAATATTTTAGTGAAATCCCATATTAGTTTCTTCCATTGAGTTGTGCAATATAAAATGGATCTCTGTAACAATTTTGAAAGAATTAATTGTGTTTTGAGTGTTTGTAGTTTTCTTGAAACCCAACCAATGAAAATTTGGCATTCTTAAAAGTGACATTAAAGATACTGAAGAATCTGAATGTAAATTCCTAAACTTTCTTGGTGGAAGACAACTGCATATGTGACTCACAATTTGAAGGGGTGAAATTTTGATCTCCTGCTTCATCGAGCTGTTGAACTCACTTATATTGCTGTAAAAATAATAATCCTTGCACTTAAATCCTAGCACTTAAATCCTAGCACCTTATCACGTTGTTGAGACATTTCAAGGCACTTCACAGAATATATTTGAAAGTGTATTGACTGTATATTTTGTGGGCGAAACGCAGCAGCCAATTGCGCAGAGCAGAGTAAGGCCTTTGTTCCCAACCCAGGGTCCGCGGACTCCTAGAGAGGTGGGTCATGATATGGTTTCGGGGGGCCCTCAGATCTGGGAGACACACCAGGCGGCAGGAGGTGCAAAGGCTACAGAAGCTCAGTTGGGACTATGGAAGCCTGCATAGCCCCGAGGAGCCCTCCTCACTGCCATTGACAATGAGGCAACATATATTAGTGAGGTGGATGAGTGTAGATCCGATTCATAAATGATCTGAAGGATCCCAACAAGTCCAAGCCGAGAAAGCGTCCAACCAAGTCAGATTGTATGGGATCATGGATTGTTCGCAAGGCATTTCAGGACAAATATCTGATATTTTGTGAGGCAAGGGAGATTTTTGCAACTCTGTGCAATGAAGCCGTGCATAGTGCCTTAAAATACATTAATTAATTGACTAATTGACTGATGTTCCAAAAATTCACAGGCAGCAAATTATAAGTACCATGAAGTGTCTGACTCACTATAGTCTAAAATAGCAATGAAGGCTTGATTTGTAGATAAAGTGCAACCAAAGTGTGTTACCATTATTCATGGATGGAGGAAGGGACAAACCTAATAACTATCCCAGTGTGTTTAACATTAGCTGTGCAACATGCATGACTGAGTAGAAAATATAGTAAATCAAAAATGTTAAAGAAATGGATAAAATACTTGTTGTCGTTTATTCTAGCTATAGGTTATTATGAAGAGAATACAGTAATGCAACCTTTCATAAAATAAACCAGAGATTTGGTCATGTAATTTTTTCTATTAGGAGATTGGATTAAATGCATTTCCTGTGTCATTATCTTTCACAAAGCAGTTCCTAGCACAAGGAAATTTTCTTCATCCAAATTATGCTTTTAAAAAAGGAGATATAAATTTCTTTACAGAAACATCCAAACCCAACTCGCATTGTTCTGTTTAAAAAGTGTAAAATCTTTTTCAGTGGATATGGTATCCATTTTGCTGCTTCTAATGAGGGTCATTAGGGCCAACACACAATTATAATGCCTTCCATCTTAAAGTGAAACAAAAACAGAAGTCGCTGGTAACCCTCAGCAGGTCGGGCAGCATCTATGGAGCAAGGAAAATGAGTCAACGTTTCGGGTCCACGGCCCTTCATCAGAACTCGGGCATGTTGGGAGGGAGAGGCTTTTAAGGGCTAACAGAGAGGGCAGAGTCAGGGCAAGGAAGACAAAGGAGAAAATGGGGTAGAGGACAGGGATGATGGGTGAAAGAGGTGATTAATGGTGCAAAACAAAGGGGGGATTGCAACAAAACGGGAAAAGGGGTGTTGAGGTTAAAGTGAAAGTCGGTTTGCTTTATCAATACTCAATTGTAGTACACAACAGAATGATGATGTCAGCTTGGCTTGGTTTATTGTACTCTCACTTTATCAGATTTGTCCTAAACCTCATGTTAGGAATGAGCTCATAATCTAGGCTGATACCCGAGGGTAGTATTGAGGGAGTGCTACATTGTCAGAGACATCATCTTTCAAAGGATGTATTACGATTTCCCCTGCTTGTTCAAGATCACCCAAGGTTGGTTTGGATGAAGAAGGCCCTTCAGTCCATTTGATCTCATTCTTCCTGAATACCCACTGTACCATCGTCCCACCACAGCATTAAGTTCTTTTTTAAATGAGTCCAATGTCCTACCCTTGACTATCTTTTGCAGCAACCTGCCCTTTGCAACTTTAAATCCATGTCCTATTGAGCCTCATGGTTAAATGGTTATTCATTTTGTGACTTGCTGTGGGACTTTGCTTGCTCAAATGCTGCCACGTGCCTACAGTATCTACACAGTATAATAATTGCCTATGAAGCACCTATGGCCAGATTTCAGGGCATAAAGTGTGTGAAATAATGTACACTTTAATAAACAATCACTGCTTCATTGCAATCAGCAACTTTCAAGGGCAGCACAGTAATTGAAATGGTGATAGAGGATAATATATTGACCTTTGTGCTTAGCTAAGCACATTTTAGTTTACATTGTCATAATGCCAAAATCTTGAAAATTGGGAAAAATGTCACAAGACATTTGTGAAACTCTGCTTAAATTCTCATATACAGGATTGTCTCTGGCTCCCTCAGTCTCCCTCTGCCTCTGTATGTGGGTGCATCTGAAATTCCATGTTAAGTGGTACTTGCATCAATTAAGGTGGGGAAGATAATGTGGAGAGTAAACTAGAATACTTTCAAGCTTCTATGCCTCTGTGTCTGTCTTCTTTTCCTCTCAGTGTTGTATTTTACCTGTATGAGATTTTAATCAATAAATCCTGCTGCTAGTAAGGCATAATTGGAAAAAAACTCAGCAATTACAGATTATCACCACTGTAATTCATCTCTTGCAGATGAATCATCATCTTGCAGATGAGCAGAAATGTGGATGTCCATCTAATTTTTCTTCATGGTTCATCCACATACATCTGATATAATCAATCTTTTTGCCCTTTTTATATACTTTCTAGTTGATAGCCTGAAGACCAACAGGAAGTCCAGTATTCTAATGCAATCTGCCTAGTGCATTGTGGAATTTTAGAAAAACAAGAATAAGATTGTATTCTTGTGGTTTGGATATATCTAAGCTTTTTTTTTAACTTCTCCACATTGTGTGTACATTGAAACATGTCTTTTGTTAAGTGTCCCAAGGATGGACATATCTCACTTATGGAGCTGCTGCAACTCAAATTATGTATCTTTCATCAGCTTTTAATGAGTTGTGTATGAGTCAATTGCACTTGTCTGTCAGATTTGTTGATAATTTGTTTTACTCTGCAAGAGGACCTATCCATTTGTATCTGTGTTAATCTTTGGGTTCATATTTTTTATTCCACGTTACATTTTAATGTACATTTCCTGAAAAATAGAATTGCTGGTGTATATTGCCTCCATACAATAGTGATTAATTCTCAAGTGTAGAGTTTGGAAATTCAATGAAGGTTCCTCCACTTATTGTGATTGTTATGAATTTGCCATGAATTTGTCATGAAGGCTGCATTAAAATGGAGTAAATATAAGTACTGTGTTCCTGCTCACTGCTAGGCTATATAACTTTTTTACTACTTTTTGCATATAATCCAATGCAAAGATTATTTTGATTTTTGCTACCTAGATAGTCAAGCACAACTGCAGTGAGTAGTAAAAAGAGATTATATATTTCAGCACTGAGCAGGGAAACTTTGTGTACCATTTGAACATTTTCCTTTTGGTGACAGAACTTTGTGTTCTTATCTCTGCGTATGTGACAACTCAAATATCACTTTGAAATGTTACTTTTAGATCAGTATTTGTTATAATATTATGATAAGTGTTTCTAAGTTAAGTCCTTGGAAGGATGTTCATTTAAGAATGTTACTTTTTTGTGGGTAAACAGAATCTAACTGTTATTAATGTTTTTTTAAAAAAACCTAAGTGGAAACTTATCCATTTTAGCTTTTTTTGTGATTCAGTGGGAATTGAGAATTAAGCCATTGATTTGGTTCATTTGTACAGTGTTGGTTAACACTGGGGATGTGGAGTACTGGGGGTGCAGTTGGAGATGCTGTCCTTCAGAAATGTTAAAACTAATGTCCCATCTATCTGTTCAGGTAGATGTTAAAAATCCCATGATGTTAATCAAAAACACCAGGAAGTTTCCCCCCATGTCCTGGTCAAAAATCCTCCAGAGAAAATTGGTCATTAGTTTGTTGCTTCTGGGACTTTTTTGTGTACAAAATGACTGCATTTTAATCCACACAATACAGTCACTACACTTTACAGTAAATCCTGTGAAGTGCTTTGACATGTCCTGCTGATGTAAAGGGCACTATATTAAATGCAAGGATTATTATTATCATGATATTATTTACTCTATGATCCAAAACCAATTTACTTTATTTCTGTGCAGGAAACAAATCCCAAGACAGTGGCATTGCAGAGATGGAAGAGCTTACTGTTCCTCACAACATAAAAATAAGTAATATCACATGTGATTCTTTCAAGATCTCCTGGGACATGGATCCAAAATACAAAGATCGTATCACACATTACTTTATTGACCTTAACAAGAAAGAGACCAAGAATTCCAATAAATTTAAACACAAGGTGATATTGTATTATCAGCCCATTAATTTTATTCATTAAGTATTTCATGTAGTGAAGTTTTACAAAATAGTTTTGAATGTATTAAATACAGATTAAATCAGTTAATTATTAGGTCAATAGCAAAAGTGAGAACTCCCTTGAGAAAATAGTTATTCAGTAAAAAGGGAATACTGCAGAATTGCTACATAATCCAAAACATTGGAGAGAATTATTTGTGTTTATGTTGTTTTAGTCAGCCCTTATATTTTTAGAGGCAGCCTAGGAACAGATATTCAGCACAGAATGCCCAGGCGTGATGTTTTCTCCTTTGGGAAGTTTTTATCATGAATCGGGAGTGTTACCCTATAATTTCTATTCATACTGTCATCAAAACTAAAATTCATAATCTTATTTCAGTGGAGTCCTACACTTTGTGCCCACTTTGAGGCTGTCCATAATCTTGAGTAAAGCCCTGATATTTTTATGGAGGATAAGATTTTAAGTGGAAAACATAAGTACAGGCCAAATTGTATATTGGTTTCAACTATCTGCATGTGGTTTTTCAACCACTAGAACATTTCACTACCACCAAAATAACAGGAAGATTGATGGGTTGCAGTCACCACACAATCTTTCATATTTGCAACACATAATGCTAAATTAATGGGAGTCTCTTATCATTCTTCATCTTCTCCACCCTTACCCTGTTGGTGACCAGGGCTCCTTACCCTTTCGACATTCCTCGTTCTTGATTTTCTGCCAATTTTCTTCCTTTCTTGAATGCTGAGGCACAGTTCCACAGGCATAATCTTCTGCATTGCTTAAGCAGCAATTCTTTAGGTGGGAGTCTATTCATTGATTTTGTAGGGTATTTGACCATGAGGGAGAGAGAAATGATTGTTAAATCTGTACATGTACATCCAGCAAGAGTCATTAGATAGTAAAAACTGGCTCTTTTGCTTTATAATTTCCCAAAAGTGGGGTTGTTGAAACCATTTGTAGCTCTCCCTCTCACTATTATTTTGATTGAGTTCAGCCAATATAATAGTGATAAACTAAGTATCTATATGCCAATGTGTTTAACTTTAGTTGTTAGACAATTACTTGAATCCATCATTGGGATGGATATCTGGATAACTCTGAGTTGATTGGGGGAGTCAACGTGGTTTTGTGAAATGTAAATCTTGGATGACTAGCTTGACTTCTTATGTTTGTTTGACTTCATGAAGTATTGTAATTTAATGTTGATGTATATGGTGATTTAGGCCTTTGCTGTATTAATGCCTTGAGAGGCCAAAATATTTGAGAGGCCAAAATGACATTTGTTTTGCAGGATGTTCCTACTAAATTGGTAGCAAAAGCAGTACCTCTACCAATGACGGTGCGTGGGCACTGGTTCTTGAGTCCCAGAACAGAATACACTGTGGCTGTTCAGACTGCATCAAAGCAAGGAGATGGAGATTACACAGTTTCTGATTGGAGTGAAGTTGTGCAATTCTGCACTGCAGGTATGCAAAAGAAATCATACAAACCTCTTCAACGAGTGTATTAAGTTCAAAGTATACTGACGTTTATTTTATGGTTTTTGCAAAAAAATACTATAGAGATAATATAATATTCATCCCTATTTTTTATTTGAGTAGACTTAATTGAGTCTTATCTTATTTTGAGACTTATCCACCCCACCTGATCCCAATTCTCTGCTTGGTCCCAAATCCTTGATTGTCCAGGCCTCCCGATGTGCAAGGCGCTATACAAATGTAATTTGTTGTTGTTATTTAAACAGTTTTTTGTTTTTTTTAAAAAAAGTAGCAAATTCAAATGGAATCAAAGTAATTTGATTGTCTTTTATTTTTAACAGATTATTCTAAGGTACATCTAACACAGTTGATGCAGAAAGCTGAAGCCATTTCAGAGCGCATGTTAAAGTTTTCTGTTTTTTATCGAAACCAGCATAAAGAATACTTTGACTACATCCGGTAAGAATTGTTGTTAAAAAAAAGTTGAGAAAAATAACAAGATCTCTAATAATTTAATTCCAACGTATCACTGAATACTGTTTTAATAGAGGAGAATATTTAATATTTAAGTCATTTTGTGAGAACTACAGTAAAACTCACATAAGTCATATCAGTCTGGTCCATAACGTTTAATGTGACTTTGCTGAAGTCCGAGTTGCATCCGATTTAATCAATAATCTACACTGCGCACGAGTAATTCAATGCAGCTGGTACGTACGCTGTAGTTCATCTCTACCATCACTGCAGCCGGTAAGTGTGTATGTTGTTTCGGGTCAGGACCACGTTTCCTGTGATTTAATGCGTCTTTACCTGTCACCACATGTGCATTTATTGGCAAATATTAGAATTGCATTGATTCGCAGGAAATTAAGTTCTTCTGTGAACATGTCAATGGATCAAGACTACATTTCCTGCTTTTCAATGCAGCCGGCCGGTTAGTGTGCATCTGTCCACTGGTTTGGACATAAGTTTCCGTGAATCAATGCAGTCGATAAGTGCGGGAATAACGGAGGGTAGGGGAGCTGCATTACGAGTTAGGAGGTAATTAATATGAGTGCAAAAAAAATCTAAGTGGTTTTGATAGAAAACTGAATGGGCCTGGGTGAATGTACGATTTAGGTTATTTATAGGATTCTTAAAGATAAGACTTATGCGAGTTTTACTGTGCATACAGAATGTTTACCGCCAACTCTTAAGTGGTCTTGTCTGTCTATTAGTTTATTGCCAGCATTAATTTCATTCACCTATTGATTCTGACAATGGGTTGCTGAATTATTTTAAAAAATCTATTGTCAACATCCCTCACAAGATTCCACCCAAAAATAATTTTAAAATATACAATGGCACAATACCAATTTACATGTATATGGCACCTTTCATGTCCGGAGGACGTTCCAAGCTGCTTAACAGTACTGGCTATTAAGTACTTAACAATACTTAAAATATGGTTGCAGTATCTAGACTCCCTTTCCTGTGAATTTTTTATTTCGTCTGTTTCTTGTTGATTTCTACAGCTACTCTGACAATATCTATTGCCATCTAGTGGCCTCCAGCTGGAATGTATTCGTCAATCATTACGTCATGTCTGTTGATGTACAATCATGATGTACATATACGAGCAGCTGCTGTTTAAACTCCGCAATTGGTGGAACTGTCGCTTAATGGGAAGGGACATGTGTCCGAGTTGTGGCCAGTAAGACGGTGGCTGTGCTCTCACGCATTTCATGCTGAGCTGAGTTGCCCACCGGGAAGCTTGCAGGGAGTTCCTTGTATCAACCATCCACCTAGTGAGGATCAAAACCGCACTTGTCAAATGATCAACTAGTGACTATCCTCCTTGGGGGAGATAACTTTGGAGCTGAACTGGCTCCAAGGTGACATGCCTGGCAACGGAATGTTGGAATCAAGCCAGACCTCTGTGGCTTAGTGATTTGTCAGTTTTCTCTGCTAATGTTTCCTTCGTTTGCTTTTGATTTTTTTTAAAAATTAAAAAAAAATCAAGTATTGTGGTAACAAATGGCATCAAGTCATCCTTTGGTTACTGTAAACACAAACCATGTCAGTATGTGAAGGAATTGATAACCATTGTGTAAAAGTAGCACTAACGACAAATCAAATTAATGTTCCAGAGAGAATCATGGGGAAATGATGCAACCTTCTACAAAAGATAACAGTGGCAGCCATGGTTCTCCTATCAGTGGAAAATTAGAAGGCATCTTCTTCAGCTGCACTACTGAGTTTAACACTGGAAAACCACCACACGATTCACCATATGGGAAATTCCAATTTCAGATCCCTGCCAGTGAACTCTTAAATCAGAATACGAACCTCTATTTTGGTGACTTCTATTGTATGTATACAGCCTACCATTATGTTATTCTTGTTATTGCACCAGTGGGATCACAAGGGGATGAATTCTGCAAGCAGCGACTTCCTCAACTAAATATTGCAGACAACAAATTCTTGATTTGCACTGAGAAAGATGGTGAGGAGGTATATTATCATGCCCAGGATATCATTTTGGAAATTATCTATACTGAGCCAGTGAATCTGTCTCTTGGTGTGGTAGCACCAATCAGTGGTCATCAGTTAATGAGCCTGTCCACAGCAAATGCTAAAAAAGACCCTAGCTGCAAGACATGCAACATTAGTGTTGGACGTTAAGCTGTTAATTAAGTGAACTTTAAGTGACGTTAAGCTGTTAATTAAGTGAACGTTGGTATTTCATTTCATGTTATTGAAATTCTTTTTCTCAAAAGCACGCTAATGCAGCTTTCCACCAGTAGTAATCGGCTAATTTGTTTATCCCAAACATTTTGTTTTACAGAGTATGTTGGTGTCTCTTTCTTTTTGTGAGATATTTTGAAAAGTCGCTGCCAAGTCAGATAGCAAAGCTACTGATCAGAGTTTTCTGTTTTAAGAACTATAGTCTTGCTTTGCTAAACAAAAGATATAAATGAGCTTTTGCAAAGCACAGATGCCATCTTATTTTGTAGTGCTCTAAAACACAAGTCTTTAACCAAAACAAAATATTACTGAACCAATGGAAAAAGCATGAAAGTTACACTTGCAGCATGACCATATCTGGCAGAATAGAAATACAGTATTTCAACACTTCAAGTTGTTAATTAACTGTGTTTACATGTTATTTATGATAACTGTAGTTAATGAAAAACATTTCAAACAATGCTGTATTTGAACAAAATAAATGTAATACAATAGAAAAATATTTATTTGTACTGTTCAAAATATTTACATTGCCACTGTATGATGAACTACATTTAATTTTGTAGCAATTTAACAATGTTATGAAATCATATGGCTAAAAAATTAAATTGTGAAATGCAGCCCCACTACCATATACAATAAATTACATTCCAACATTAACCTGTTTAAATGAACGGTCAACTATATTTTTTCTCACAATGCCACAATATTGGATGATAAATAGCTTCATACAAAGAAATATAAAGTGCTGGCGTAATTCGTCTTAATCAAACAGAAGCTTCTATTTTATTTCAAAAGGCATGCACTTAGTTGTTGAGAAAGGAACAGCTTTGTAGAATATTTCCAACAAAAAAGGTAAGCTAGAAAAACTCAACATTTAGAAAATCATTTAGAAAATTTCAATAGTTCAGTCAACAATTGCACTTTTGTCAAGAACTGTATTTAAATATTTCTTACAAATTTGGTTTTAATTTGGAATATGAATTAAATTAGGAACACCAATTTGGAAATTTATAAGGTGGCACAGATTGCACAAACTGAGGTTAATCTTCACTGCCAATATCATTTTTAACAAAATATCTATCAAATTATGAAGATAGATTTGCCCAGCTTCATTTGAATAAAGTTAAAAACAACTTCAGTGTCCATTCCAAGTCATATTAGTTTTATGGAGAAGTTTAGATTTAGATTAATTATATTTTTGGCAAGCTAGTATTATAATAATTTAGCTGAACACTTATTTTTATCATAGCAAATCACCAAACCTAATAATTCAACTGTAAATGTGTATCAAAAATAAATGGACTGATAAGGGCACCAATTTTACCTTTTCTAAAAATAAAAACAATAATAGCATAATATCACAACTTTTCAGTAAAGATAATTGGGTGCTATGGGAATTCATATAAGAGCCTCAATACGTCAATGTCGCAAAGGCAGAACTGCCATACTTGAGTGACATAATCCAGCAAGAACCAGTGGGAACAACATTAACAACACATCTAAAAATGATCGCAGAATGTTTTACAATTTCACATTGTGATGGTCAAGTCATTAGAATATCATTGTTATAAGAATCTTAAACATATGAATGGTCTGAATTACTAAAAGTTACAACTAACTTTTTAGGCTATTTACCAAAAATATGAATAATACAAATTTTATTGAATACAAATTAAGAAATGCTATTTACATAACTCAAAATAGTTAAATATGAACAGTTAAACATTTCAAGGGTCATTTGTTCCACTTCCTTGGTCAAATAACAGGAAATGAATGTCGTTAAGTTCCATTGATTGCAGTCCACACCGATTATATGTGCTAGGAACTAAAAATACACAATAAATGGCAAAAAAGCATATAAATGCTTTTGGAATGATTTTAGTTATAATGGACTCTTTTTTCAGTCCACAATAAAAACAGATAAAGTGCTATGGTGTCTCACATGGAAAATATCAGTAAATATGTCTCTCCCATCCGCACCCTGACAATAAATCATTGCACTTAATTCTAATTAGCAATTATTAGTCAGATGAGCCTCCATCAAATTCTCATAACTACCTGCACAAAAATATTGATAAAGTATATCTTGTACTTTTTTTGTCATGTAATGATAGTGACTTTGATTAGATGTTCAGCAACCCTTATTCTTACTGTCACTATTAGAATATGCAGAGTTCACTGATAAAGTGCAACCAAGTGTTTATATGGCACAAATACTAAGACGAAATATCCAATAACTAGTTGTTGCAAGATCACGATTTTCCAGCACAGTTTCCTTAAGAACTCAAAGCTGTTTTTGAGCCATCCCGTTTACTGATGAGTACCTCCAACAATCTAAGCTTAGCCTTTGTATGCTTGTATTCGTAATATTCTTCAGCCATTGGTATGCGATCTTCTTTTTGTGCATTCCTGCAAGAAATGTTTCGGTAATTAGTGTTTAAATGAAAAAACTCACTTGGTTACAGGTGAAGGAAAGTAATATTATAACAATCCTTGCGTTTGATATAGAGCCTTATCAAGTCTTCGAGACATCTCAGCGCTTCACAGAATATACTGTAAAATGAATTGACTGGATATTTTGTGGGCAAAACGTGGCTGCCAATTATGCACAGACAGTCCCACAAACAGTTGTGGATTGAATAATCAAATTATTAGTTATTTTTAATTTTTGAAGGGATTATTACCCCCTGGAATGTGATCTGCCAATGGACTAAAACCAGGTTCCTACTTACTGCTATGTAAACAACAATAATTTGCATTTAAAAAGGCTAGGGTAGCATCTCGGATCGCTTTTCCGGGGGTAATAATTCCTTNAAAAAATTGGTCACTCAATCCACGACTGTTTGTGGGACACTGCTATGCGCAATTGGCTGCCGTGCTTTGAGATGTCTCAAAGACTACATCAAATGCAAGGATTATTATTATTATTATAAACAGAGGCATGTGGAATAAGGAAACTTGCCTAATGTTTCGCCCTGCCCCGGAATCGAACCAAGGTCCTCTCGCTTGCGAGGCGAGTGCTCTAACCACTAAGCTACGGGACTCCATGTATGGGTGTTCAAAGTGCATTTTCCACCTATATGACAACAAAATAACCAACATTTTATTTCACCTCACGCAAAGAACTTTTGCTTCCTTCCCCTGGACCCACGTCATCTGGAGCCTCCCTCAGTAATCTGTGAGATGAACTGGATTCACCCAGTGCAGTTCTATTTCGTTCAGCACATACTTTGTACCCCTGACGTTTGAGTAACTCATCACTGTTTACTCTTTCTGATGTCATGAACTGAAAGTATCTCTTTTAAAAAAGCACAAATGACTTAAGGAGGAAAAAAGGTAGACTCGAATTTAGAAGCTGGATAATTATTCTGTATTTTTCCCTGATTGTTTAGGGAAGGTTGTTCAGGTAGTATCTATGCAATACATTCTTTTACAAGATAATGGGTGGGTGAAATCTATATTGGAGAAGGTTTTGCGTGGCTGTGTGCACTTCGTGGATCTAATGTAGCCTTTCCTTCATCCATCCTTTTTTTTTGCTCTTAGCTCACCTTCCTGTTTGCTTAAGGAATTGCTCTTCAAACTCTCTGAGGACTTTCCGAAGTCTCTTCTTCTCTGCTCTAGTTTCATGAAGATAGTCCAATAATTCAGGCCTGCATAAAAAGTGAGTGAAAAATAACCTTTGAATCAAGTAAGTATTGTAGTTTTCAATTTATGAACAATAAAATACACATTCAATTCACTTCACAGTATATTTTGTGATGTGCTTTGAGATGTCTCAAAGACGTGATAAGACGCTAATATCAAATGCAACAATTATTATTATTGCCAAATATTGCCAAAATAAATTAATTGGAGGAATATTTTTTGCATTCTTGAGTTGGCAGATTCAAGTGTAGAGTACTTCACAGTTTTATGCTGGGATTTTCACTTCTAGAGGTATATAAGGATGATTTTTTTCATTAAAATAGGCTTACAACTTAATTTCACTATTTGTGCCTTTTAGATATCCAAACACAAAATCCCAAACGCAGGAGGAAGAAAAAAGGAAGCAACGACCTAGCCAAGTTTCTCCCAAGTTCCTCTTCAGGCAGCTATTGAGAGGTTTGCAGAAGTTTGCAAAAAAACTTTGCCTCTCTTTTTTCCTTGTTAAGGAAACATCTGTTTTCTACTAAATAATGCCCTGATGGTATGACTAAATTTAAGAAATTTATACATCATAGTCTTGAGCACAAATCAACACCTCGAAGAGTTAATTCTCTACCATGGGAATTCAGTGAAAATTATTTAAGCAAATGTGATGGCACACTGGAATTTTACGTCACCCTTATTATTCCAGAATTCATAGTCCCTTGGCTTCTGCCAATCCTTAGCTGTATCCCCTAGACATAAGCTAATCGAGGAAGAGATTATGTTCTCAAGAACAGGCAAACTTTTATTTTGTATCTTTTCAGGCGTTAAAGTAGTGTCTACTAAGCACAGCAAGAGGTTTCATTCGGCTTTCTGATGACCAAAAACTGCTTTAAATGTTTGCTTGCACAGTTCTGCAATTTTTAAAAGCTTACGTGGAGGCTTCATGAAGATTGGACATGGAAGTAGTTGGTTGCCTGACAGTTTTCTTTTCATCCAAAGGAGAAACAAATTCAGGTGTATGATCTTCATCTCCATGATCTATGTCACCTACATATTTTGGGAAAGGAAAGTCTGCTGTAGGTGTAGAAGATGTTTCAGAATTTCTGTGCACAGCTTCCTCATCAGACTCTTCTTCCTATATGCAGTACAATAAAATGAGTTAAAATGTTACATTAATAACTACATCATCACAATATACTAAACAGTGACTATTTAAAAAGGGCAATTGTTTATTCCACTTATAATGCAACTTTTATTTGTCCAGCGCCTTGGGACACCCTCCCAATGTGAAAGGTACTATACAAATGTAATTTTGTTGTTGTTGTTGATTATATAAAGTTCTTAAATTCTATAGGGCTGGTCTTATAGAACTATAATGTGCCTTGGTTTATCGTCTACAAATAATGTCTGCTCCCGTTTTAGTACTTTACTTCTTTGTTTTACTTACGATAGTAGGGATTGCTGATGCTGCAGATAAGAGCTGTTTTATAGCTCGGTATCTATCATAAAGAGGCTTCATGAGTTGCCTTTCTTGCTTGGTCACCTATTCAAATAACACAAAAAATCATTTTGCTATTGTGCAATGGGACAGTTAAGCTAAGGAAATCTGATGATTAACAGATCTGATAGTTTTCTTAAATCTAAATTATTTTCAGGCTTTCAAAAAATGATGCGCAATTTTACCATTGTTGAAGATTCACAACCAGTACCTGAGACGTATCAAGAGATGATATAGATTAGTGAGGCGTAATGTCCCAAAGCCTTAACCGTACATTCAAAACTAGGAAGTGATAGTTAAGAAGCTGATTAATACCTACCTATTGGATTCCATAAAGTTTACTGCTTCCACAAGTTAATATGCAATTGATATATATATATATATATATAAATATTTTGAAGATTCATTCCCCATTAGTTCAGTCCATGACTGTTGATTGAAATAGTGGGATATGGTGGACTCTAGATTGAGATACTTTGTAGTTCATCTCTAATTTTCATTGACACAAGGAATATATGGATGGGGTGTTGATTCTCCATGTTAACATAAACAATATTCCTTTGGGAGGGGTAGCAAGGGTATACTCTGTATTGGGAGGAAGGTGACATCTTGGATAGCTCCTTAGGATTGCTATCAATTTATGATGTGTTATATATAGTATATGTTATACAAAAATAAAGTACTGAGAAAATAATTTATTTTGTGATGCAAAGACCAGAAAGGAATAAAGCAACACCTTATAGTAGATGTAGTTTAGTATCGTACAGTTTCATTTTTGTGAAAGAATAAGGAAAATATTCAGGTGGAATCTATCCTTGATTCTAAATCAAGGGGAAGAAATCTACCCTTCCCATCTGGTCAAGTGAAGTTTCTGACCCAACAGTGAGTGTTGTTTGAGCAGAGAAAAAAAGCCAGAAGAAACTCCTGTCCCAAAAACCTTTTGTTTTTTACAAACTGACAATATAGTATTACATCTCTCAGAAATATTTTCTTATTGTAGTCCTTTTTTTTAATCATTTGGCAGTGATCTGATGTGCTGTATGAATGAGTTTTAGTTTAGAAGAAAAGCTGCTGGAATAAAGCCTTATTTTCTATTGTTTTGAGAAAGCTTTAGGGCTATTCTATTCCATTCATTATTGATTCACACTTATAATGAAACATACATAGAAATATGTACCACAAATGAAACATACATACATAGATATATGTAGCAAAGAATAACCCCAACCTTACTTGTCTTGCGGTTATTGTGCACTCTTCTAGCCACAAAAAAACCTTAATTAAAATACCCTTGAGTGATTTCAAGGCTATAATTGTACCTCTGATGATGATTCTAGATTGCTGTTAGTTTACATTATCATTAGAGCCCATTTGGGAGATTACTACTTGTTTCTATTATTCAATATCAATTTCAGAATCTAGTTATGCCTATACACATTACGATCGTCCATGAATAATTTCAAAATCCAATACACATTTTTGCATGTTTACCTTACCTAACCACAGCTGCTTTTACATAATTTCCTGTACAAAATAGGAATTATACAAATAAAGATGGTTGAATTATGTCTTAAATTGTTCGTCAATCTGTTTAAAAAATCGTACTTTGCTAAAGTGAATTACAATTCAAAATGTCTGTAATTGAAACAGAAAGCTGACTGTGTTAATATGTACCTTAATGTTCTCTGGAAGGCCAAGAGTTTCATGTTTCTCTTTTAACGTTTTCATCACAATTTCTACAGTTTCTTCGACAGTCTTCTGCTGTGGTTCTGCTGCTTCACAGTGTTTGTTCTCTTTATCCTGTCTTGAAGTTACAGGAAACAGACTATTGCAATGTCTGTGACAGGTATTGTTCTCCTCCTCTGAAATTTTCAGTTTCAATTCTGAAACAAGCAACATGAAACAAGCAACTCCATGAATCAAACTATTAGTCACACATTACAACACAAGCAACAGAAAAATAATTGCTAGAATAATTTACCTGGTCATAACTGGGTATAAAACTTTGTGTTACATGGTTGCTATGAAATTGTCAGATTTGCAAGTGAAAATAATTATTAAAAATTAATAAACGTTAAACCATAAATTGATCAACGAATGTGAATATTAAGGTTACAAATACCCAGTCACTATACATTACAGTAAATCTTATGAGGCACTTTAATATGATGATAAGGCAAAGATTATTATTTAATTTTATTTAGTACCTTTTAACTGTTTACGAGCCTTTGTCAGATCATTCATCCACCTCCAAACTTCTGGATCACCAATTTTATCACTGTGAGAGGGCTAAAAAACAAAGGCAAATAATGGAATTTATCTGATCCTTTACTGTAAATGGTTTTCAAATGTTAAAAGCAAGTTTTATGTAATATAAATCAAGAAAAGTCTGCAGCAGGCTTGATGAGTTTTTCCTGTTTAATGATTTCTAATATTTTTGAAGCAGCAGTTGTTCATTGTTACATAGCATTACTTGGCACCTCAAGTACAAAGTAAAACTTTCTGGAAGTACAGCAGAAGTGAATATTTGAAATGGAAGGGAAAGAAAGGTATGTGGGAGGCTTTAAAGTTAAAAGTAAGATTGGGAAAGATAGAAAATAAAGTTACAATTAAAAAAAGACAGGAAAGGGAAAACGAGAAAATTGATGGAAAAAGATGACAGCAGAGTAAGCATTTGTAAACTTAATTTAAAAGAACTTCAATCGAAATTGTGTTTTTTTCTATTGCTTCTAGTTGTTTAGGAGGTAACGACAGTGATAAACCTTACATGTCTGTGTAGCTTGATTATTCTAATATAATATTTTTTTCAGTGCCAGGTTGTGAGCTGAATACATGCAAAAATATTCTGGCCAAGAGAACGTCTGTGTAAAGCTGCTGACAATCTAAAGGTTATTGGTAATTGTTATAAAATATAACTTTTTATCACATACCCTGTATTTCTTTTCTTGCTCAAATTTTTCTTCATATTTTCTTATTTTCTTCTTCAAATTCTGGATCTGTTTCGTCAGCTGTGTAACTAACTTTGGACCATTTACAGTTTCAGGATTACCATGAGAAGATTTTCTTGGCCTTGAAGATATAAAGTGTTGGTTTAAAACACACCAACTCAACTGTGGTGACAATATTGCAAATATTTTTCTACTCTTAACACTTCGAATTCAGGATCCTTGTTGTCACCTTTAAATCCTTCTCGCCTCACTCTACCTCTGTGACCTCCTACAACTCTTCTGATCCGGCTGCTCCCTTCGCTTAGCAAACACTGTTCTGCCCTGCTTCATTTTCCCCGCGCTCTCTGCTCCACCACCTACAGGCAAGCTTTCAGCATTCTGCACCTGTTCTTTGGAACCCTATCCTGACCCCTCAGACTTGTTCCCTCCCTCTCCGCATTCAAGGCCTACCTCAAAATCGACAAGATGCACCATGCTTTTGGTCATCTTTTCCCTCCTTGCCCTCCCTCCAGACTCCTGCTCCCAGCTTGATGCCCAGCCAGCGGTATCAAGCACTTTGAAAGATCCTCCCAATGTGAAAGGCGCTATATAACTGTCAATTGTATCACTCTTCTGTGTTCCTGGCACCAATTTCTTGTTTTCTTTCACCGTTGCCTGAGTTCAAACTGGACACCAAATATTCCCAGGCCAACACTCAGTGTCTTGGATGACACACAATTAATGGTCATTTTGGTGATGTATCATATACACAGTAGTAAAAAAAGGATACAAATACTTTTGGAGAAGGGACAAATTAGTGAAGGACAAATAAAGATACACTACTATATTCACGTATAATACTGTGTACACTCCAGTTATAGTACTTAAATTTAATACATATAAATCAAGGAAATATATTTAAATATAAATTATATGCAAATCCATATTGTTTGCACTGAGCTATACAAAATAGTTTTATCCCCAAGTAAAATATACTTAATTCCCTAAGATAAACTTCAAAGATGATAAACTTTCAGCCTTGGGACGTCCTCCCGCTGTGAAAGGCTCTATACAAATGTAATTTTGTTCTTGTTGCTAATGGGATAAATGCATCAGTGGTCCAAGGCACTGGCCAACAAATTGACAGGAGACCAGGTTGGGAAAATTCAGGACAGCAATTCTGTGAGTCACAAAAATCCTTTCAACTATACTATAATGTTTTAATGGAGAGACAATAATTGAAGGTAACTCCCAATAAAAAAGCTTTAAATTACACTTTCCATTATTTGTTTGATGAGCATATCTTGTCATTGAATAGACGCTGAGTGTGTAGAGCTTACCAATAAAGAATCAATTCTGATTTTAAATCTATTTCCTCAGTAACTTGGCCTTCTTGGTTAAATAAAAATAAATAGTTAAAAAGTCCATCTTACATGATAAATGGTTGAGCACTGGGTGGAGATGGAGCTGCTTCGGTATCCAGCACAAATCTTTGGCTCTTGCTAAAGCTGGAACAGCGTGGCGATATGAGTGGATTGTCCCCATCTGTTATGTGATGCAGCAACCTGCTAGCCCCCGGGGAACGGTGTGCTTCTGCTCCGTTTTCAAGCTCACTCTGCCAGGCTTTGAAGGCTGGGATTGGCTCTGCAATGATAAATGACCAGGAACGTTTAGTTCAAGTGCTTGTTTATTCTTATATATAAAAAAAACGAATGTGCAAACTATGCATCTTCCATACCGTAATAACAATAATATTATCTTCCATGTAACTATATAAACTGCCCACACAATTACAAGTTCATTGAAGAAGTCGGGATATAATGTCCATTTTAAAAAAAAATCAATTGAGTTGTAAGTGTTGCAGCTAAAAGGTCATACTATGCTTTTCAGTACAATAGCGCTTTCTAAAGAATACAGAATGCAAGATGCCCATTCTGCAATATTTTCAGAGCAGCCTTAATGATGTTGCCAATGCACCAATTTATTTTTAGACAGACTGTATTTAAAGAGCATGTGAAAGAAAATGACAGCCACCTACAGCAACTCTGTTCATTATGTTACGTTTTTGCACTGCCTTTCAACTAGTTATTTGATGCTATTTTTTATTTTTGTTTTTTTTAAAAAAATCAAATAAAATAATTGCTAAGTGCCAAAAATGACTGAATGGGCAGGATGGCATGATCAAACTCTCATTTGTGCCATCCCCACCTTTGTATATGACAGTATCAAAGGAACACGACCAACCAGCAGAATTTTTGTGTATTCTAGAGGACTTTAAAGCATGGAAACTCCCTGCAGAACATCGGCCTGTATGCGAATAAAACAATGTATTAAAATGCTCACGTTTAACGGCTCGGTGGCAACACGAAGCGGGTCTCTGTAATCATTTTGATGCTCAGTGACTTTTGAATAACCTTGACAACCGATTATATTCAATATACACATTATGTTTTGGGTAATTAATATCACAACTATGAAGCCAATCCAGTTGTCCTCCTTCCAGTTGCTTTTTGCCACCGATAGAAAATGTGAAGCTTCCCACGTGATAGTGAAGGTTAGGGTTAAATAATGCACCGTAGTAGCTGAAAATCCTTTGGTTTTAAAACATGTGCAATTTCAAATTCTGCTGTTGAATCCATTTCTTTGAACTTCTTGAAACCTATTTTTGCAATAGGTGTATTTATACTGAGGCACTTTATACTGAGTCAGAGGAACCCTACACTATTTTTCTCATACAAACACACATATATATATATATACACATCTCCAATATAATTTAGCAAGCCAACTCTCTATTTTAGTAATGTGGGTAAGTGTTGGCAGGAATAATCCAATTAAAATAAGATGCCTCTACAAACAGTATTAATTAAGTTAGTTGGAGCAAAGCATTTAAGGGTAATAATGAGGTGGATTCAGGTGTGAGAGGTGGCGTTCAAATAAAAACACAAATCAATTGAATGTACTCACCATCACTATCTCTTTGTTGATGCATTAATTTGAAATCAATTATAGGGAAAATAATGGTGCAGTGCTCTAACAAAAAAAAATCAAATGAAATAAATGCACACACAAATAGTATTTCTCAAGACAATCAAATCAAATACAGTGATTAATAAAAACACAGAAAGATTGACATGATTAAAAATGATGAGCTAAAATGCTGTCACCGAGCAGACTCGTTAAAATAAGTGCCATGGATTCCACAGCAAATCATCCGCGAACACACATTGCAATCCGTGTAGAGAATAATATTCTGAAGTATCCTTACCCCCACTGCTCCCCTCATCAGCTAATCCATTGCAACCTAATCGAGAGATGTGTTCCTTGCTGCACTGTGCCGAGGGACCTTCCTCTTGGTTCGGTAAAAATGCTGAGCACAGGTCAACTTCAAGGGTTTGCAGCTTCATTAAGGAGTTCTGTAGGCAAAAGCAGAACATCGTGCAACACAACGTTAGCACAGGCTCCAGTGTCCACCGCCCTGGTCCTAGGCGTTTAGCATCGAGTGCGATTAAGCCAGAACAACTAACAAGCTGCAAACCCCGACCAGCAGAGTGCAAAGCCATCTATTCGAAATCACTGACATATTGCAAGCTGTTTTGCGTTGCTTCGGTTTTCTGCAGTTACGTACATCCCCAGATTATAGTTTATTCATGACCTAAGTCTGGTGGGAGCAATGATTTCGTCAGCAGCCCCTATGCATGACTTGCTCCAGTCAGCCAATCTGACAGCAATCCCAGCTCATGCTGTAGCCAGTCCATCCTCCAGCCCAGCACTTCACTGAGTCTCTCTGACATCATCTCTGGTGACAATTCGCTCCTCCCAGTGCAGTTCATTCATAAAAGACCAGATATTATCATCCCTCTTAAGAATTAAACCGTCCCTTTGTGGGCCATGTTTAGCAATGCCTTACAGAGGTATGCATCATTTTTAGGGCTTCAAATACTACTTGTTTTGATTGCTGCCAGTTTCTGACCTGCATCCCCAGCTTAGCTTCTCAGTAGCAAAAAAAATGCATTCAAACAATACAATGTTGTAAAACCTTTTTTTTGATGGGGGGGGGGGCTGCTGCAGTTTTGAGCACATTTTGCCTTTTCGTCTCAATTTCGCAAAGGTATTAAAATTAAAATTGAAAAAAATCTTAAAGAAGCAGCTGTGAGGATTCCACCTGGAATGCATGAGCTTTTCTTCAGCATCTTGCATATGTGCCATTGCTTTACCAGCGAATAAGCAGTCACACGCATGTAAACGCATAGTTCTGCACGTCTCAGTTTAGGAGCTAATATTATGCAACGTTCAGTCAATTCCTCGATGGTTGATGCTTAAATTTCAACTTGTTTCACACGTGCCATTTAGTATGACCTGGCCATATTGTAATTAGAGGTAATATGACAAAAACTAATTAAATAATACATGTACAGAATACACATCAACATTTTATATGTTAAAATATATTCCAGAATTTTTAAAAAATGCATCTGGTTAATATTCTTAGAATCATGTGTGTTGCACAATACAGTATGAAACATTGTTTATAATTTTGTAATTGAATTATTTATAAATTATTTATTATTATAAACATTGTTTATAATTTTGTTAAATATTGAATTGATAGATCACTCTGTACTCAAAACATTTCAGGGTCTAATTGCATTTAAGTGAATAGACAAACCTTAGCAGTTGTGGATTTGTAGAAACTTACAGATTTAATGGAATTGTAAACATTTACAGTAAACATTCAGCCCATCGAGTCTGTACCACTGGCTCTCAGAGTAAGATTACTTTCAATCCCATTCCCATACCCTTCAAACCCTCCAAAATGAATAATACATTTAACATTGAAACCACTGAAGCTCATGTTTAAATATGCTTCACTGACCAAAGGATCTTTAAAGTATCTTGTAGGATAGCCACTAAATTTATTTATATTTATTTATTTGTTTGTTTGTTTGTTTGTTTGTTTAATGCATGAACATATTTATTTGTGGCTAATAGAGGTGCAATTTTTTGGCTGAAGTGGCAGTATGTAAAATTATGTAAAATCTCTGTTGTAATGATTTTCTATACCTATATTAGGAAATATCTCAGGAATTTCCATGTGCAGGTGGGATGCATGGAACCCTGTTTGGTTTCGATACTCTTAAGCATGGTGATGGGTTTCCGCAGGAGTCAGACTAACAAAAAATAATAGGATCCACAATGAGAAGGGATAAGACGACGACAACAAAAACAAATTAATTTTTTTATATAGCGCTTTCACATTGGGAGGACATCCCAAGGTACTGTCATAAATGATACTTAAGATTATTATAATTACGCACAGTAGTCGATGAAGATAACAATTTTACAATACTTCTTGTAAGTAGCAGATATCTATAGAGATATTATTAGTTTTATTCAGAAAGAGTGACTAGAGGTAACAGCAGTATGGGTGAAGGATGGTAGAGAATTAATTTATGCTGAATGAAAACATACAAGTTCCCTTAGGTGTAGCTGTCCCACTTCCACAGCCCAATGTTTTCATTGTGCCAACAATGCAATGGTACCATACAGTGTTATCTTGCCTTCCAATGTCATCTGTTAATAAGCATGCTGAAAACTAGTCTTCACATCAGCCTGGCTCAGTGGTGATACTCTCGCCTTTGAATCAGCAGGTTGTGGGTTCAAGCCCTACATCGAGACTTGGAATCACACTGTCTAAGATGACACTCCAATGTTGGGGGAGGCAGCGTTGCATTGTCGAAGGTGCTGTCCACCGAATGAGATATGGAACCAATCTCTTGTCTGCCTGTTCAGCTGGATGCTAAAGATCCCATGGTACTATCCGAAACAGAGAAGGGAGTATCTCCTGATGTCCTAGCCAACAATTTCTCAAATACAATGGTGACTCAAACTAATTGTGGAACATTGCTGTACACAAACTGGCTGCCAGTTTTGCACCCAAAATACACAGTCAAACCTCTTTACAGAATATCCTATGAAGCACTTTGAAATGCCTCGACGATGTGGATAGGCATATATCAAATGCAAGGATTATTATTTTATTATTATCTTCCTCTAGAAAACAAAAGATATTTATTCCCTTAAACTTCCAACTTTCTCAGGTATGTTTATTAAATATGCAACAAGAGGAAAACAAGTGTAAGGGAGAAGGAGGATAGATAGTAAACATAAACTGATGTATCCATTCTCTCTACAATAGGGCAAATATACGACAATTACATTGACTTTTACAAACTAGATTGCATCGAACTAATAAAGTACTGAAGTCAGCAGAAAACAGCATAAATGGAGCACAGTGTATCATGGTATGTCAGCACTATGGTAATATTTTCTCCATCAGTTTCTTCTTCACGGGTCAGAGCTGACATAACAATTTAAATTAAATTGATTAGATCCTCTTAATGAGATAAGAGTATGATATTTACTTTGACTCAATTATTGCAGATACTGAAATGAGATATTAGGAATAATGACCGTCACTCTGTTTAACAGTTGAAAGATGTGAATGAAAAGCCCAATGACATAACTCATGTTACCACACACGCCTCTATATACATTATATAAGTTATGTATACGTATTACATATAAAAAAAATCAAACATGTCAATGAGCTAAAACTTAGTGTTATTATTCTTAAATATTGATCCAGAGCACTACACTGAGAACTGTGAAAAATTAAAGAATGCCGTAGTCTTCTCTTATCTTAAAACATTTCATCTAATTTATTGAAGCATTTGCTTTAATTGTTATATTATTCCTAGATTTTTGTAAAAATTGATGGTATTTTTTTTGCTTCAATGTCAGAAATGGATTTAGACTTCTCCCACTCTGGGGATGATGGATTTCTTCCTCTCAAATTGTCTTCCAATGCACTACCACAGATTTGATTTTTAATTTTCAACCACTTAGTAATTCCAATGTTGCTACTCCATTAAGAGCAGTTTTGCCATTGGTCATTAAAAATGGATATTTGCAGCGTCAGTATTTATTTTGTGTTGAACAGGAATGTAAAATTGTTCCTGGCTGTCTATTCTATGTATTATTTGTGATGCTTTGAAAATGCCAAATTAAAGAAATATAGTGAAATGTATCCATTTTGCACAAGCACAACTGCACTGAGTCCCTTTCTGTTATCAGCTACGTTTAAGGATATACAGCTCTAATGCTGAATAGCAAGCTACTTAACATGCTACTAAGTGGTGTTCCTGATATTAAAATAATATTAAACAGGATATTGATGCTATTTTCCAATAAAATAAAGAGAGATTGAGGTTTTTTTTATATATGAAATATTAAGACCTTGAAATTCCATACCAAAAATAGCTTTTAAAAGGGAATTAGACAAATATTTGAAAAAGAAAAATATAAAAAGGTATTGAATAAAGGCAGGGGAGTGCGACCAAATGGATAGCTCTTTTGGAGATCTGGCACGTGAACCATCGGCTGAATGGCTCTTTCAAAAGATTATTTGACTGTAACATTTTTATTCCCAAATTCTGACAGACACTGAGATTAACTCACTATTTGGTAGAAAGCGTATGTAATAATAATACTTGCATTTGATATACCGCCTTACCAAATCGTTGAGACGTCTCAAAGCACTTCACAGGATATACTGTAAAGTGGTTGACTGTGTATTTTGTGGGCAAATTAAAATTAAGTCTTCTTTGTTTCAAAACAGCAATTTAAGAACCAATAAGTGTACAGAATTATAAAAGATGAATCAACATAGCATTAAATATTTGTAAACAACTGAAGAGTTACACTTAATAACAAGGTTTGAAAGTAAACTCTCCAAAAGATAAATGCAAAATTATTTTAATATGTGTTTGTCACCCTACCTCACTGGATTCCTGCATTAGCTGTGAAGCTTCTTCTTGTACATCTATTGGTGACGTGGTGCTGTTCTGTCTAGAATAAAGGTCAAGTTATATTTAGGTTGTTTGTACAACATGATTTTCAAAGTCTGTATAAAGAAAAAAAATTTAGAAAAACTCTCAAACCTATTAGAATTTTTTTATTTGCCTCCCTTGCTCTTTTTAAAAAAAATGTTCTTCTTGCAATCACCTTTAGTTTTTCTTTAAACTATTCCTTTAACTTCCAGAGAATTACATGATGATCTGTGTGTGTGTGTGTGTGGTTGTGCGTGTGAGTGACCTGCTCCCAGACATTTGCCAACTAGGGTCTTTAACTGGCCACAAGAAAAACATGAGAGTAACTTAAATTGTCCTTCACAAGATCTTCAATTCTTCCCTCTATCTTTCAGGACATGCAGGTGTCTGCTCTCAGTGTGCTGTTATACAGGACCTAGTTCTGTTCTATCCACCTCAAAAATTTATGTGATCCAATATAATAAAATCAACAGAATATGTGGTATGAACATATGAATAAAATCAACAGAATACACAAATTGATATTGGTGACTTATCTGACACCTTCCAACAAATGATTGAGCTATAAAATGATCGAGCAGGCTATTTCAATTTTGCTTTTGGCAGAACTATGAAAGCCTGTTAGAAACCAAAAAAATTATAAAATAAACCTTACATTTAGCATAATCATATCTAGCAGTAAACCATTAAATATAAAAGTTACTGTACTTGGGAGCCCCACCTACAGAATTCACTTTGATTGTATACTTATGTTATTTACTTCCCTTATTTGTGCCAATATTAAATGGCTTGACATTAATTGGCTTCATTTGACATGCATATGTACATACAGAAACAACATCAACAACAACATGCACTTACATAGAGCTCTCCACCCAGGATAGCGTATCAGAGCGCTTAGCAAACAAGTCATAACACCTAATGATGCTTACATTTCCGCAGTAAACTGTGTAGTCAACATACAGTTGAACCACAGGCTCTTTCATACACTCGATGATAGGACTTTAGCAAACAAATTCAGATCTATTACAGGATCCACTGTCCTCACTGATGTTCTCTGCCAATCCTGTTAGTGGTTTCAGCCCTGACCTTTGTTCCACCACTGGTTAACCTTCTTCGTCATCTGATTCCACAGTTCCAACAGTTGCAAAAGTCATTCAGCAATGAACCCACTTCTGAAACAACAGCTGGATTCCATGTGGGATGTCATCCTCCCTCCCCGCCTTCCCCCCCAAACTAACAACAACCTGTTGAAATCGCACTGCCCAATGTGCTCAAGTGTAGAAATTACAATCTTGATTTCTTTGGAATACTGTTCAAAATTAAACACAAAAGGAAAAATGTACCATAAATCACATTGATCACAAGATGTATCAGCGTTTCTGAAATTGGGCTTTTTGTGCCCAATTTCTGGCACAGTTTAAATTTTTTTTCTCTGAACAATATGAACATTCAGAATTACAATTCACAAATGTAGCCAACTGACTAAAATATCAGAAACATTAAAATCACACCAAAATATGAAATGTATCCTAATCTGCCAAATTGCACAATACAATCTGGTTCACCAAGCTGCTTCAGCATTATTTTATTTCTTTATTAATTACAGACCTTAAGTAATTGTTGACATATCATGAATAGACTGGCATTTTGAAAAGTTTTTATAAAGATGGATTGCGAAATTTGAAATATTTTTTAATGGCTTTTGACACCTCAAGGAAGACCTTTGTGGAATCAGAAATTGACCTCAGTCTGTAAACAATGAATATTCACTCTAAATGTTTTACATAATGTTTACTTTCAAATTCATATTCATGCTGGAAAAACAATGTTTTGAAGATAATACATCCATAAAACTGTTGATCCACAAAACGCCTGTCGTGTGAGATTAAAGCAATTTCCTACATTACAGAAATAGTCTCTCCAATTAACATGGACTAATTCTGAACACAAAATTCTCAGTAAAATTCCATATAGCCTTTATTTTCCTTGTTTAATAACACTGCACTCATGGAGTGATTTAACCAAATGTTAACAATCTGTGTTTATATAAAGAGAAAAAAATAACAGGTCACTTTGAGTAAGAGAAGCAACTGCAAACTTTTAAACATATAAAAACAAATACCTAATTTAAAGTATTTCAATTAGAGCTAATAATAATTCTAAATCCTTGAATAATGTCACAATATATGTTTCCATTTGACATAAAGACCAACAGCACTTGAAGCTACTGAAGAATATATCTGCGAAAGACTGAAAAACCATTAACAACAGACCTGTTGCAGACATTGGAGTTTTCTTCGTTTTTGAGTGTAATCTCTTGGGCATATTCAATGACAGCCATCTCTGTACTACCTCGACAGTCTAGCAGTGAGAGAGTTCTCCGCTTCATCTCCTAGAGCAACAATAAGGGCAACAAAGGGCAATGTTGATATTCGTGGCATGAGGATCCGAAGAGTGAGACTAATACAAACTGGAACTTGTGAATGTCATATTTGGGCTGCAATCAAAGTTTAAAGACGGGAAGATATCTGGCTCTGTTTTGTAACATGGTATAAATCTGGTAAAGAGCCAAACTGCTGCTGCTACTGATCTAGCCTTGGTGACAGTCTGCCAGAAAAATTCTAGTATCATACCCAACAAAATCCCATCATAGATTTTTTAACTTTTCATTTAAACATGCTAAAAGGTATAATGTAATATTTTTATTGTAACTACAGTACTCGCTTATTACTAACTTTTTGGATTTTTCTTAGTGTTCTACAGTTGGCATATTGCTAATGCTGTCTTTTAATCTGCTTGTTTGCTATACATAGCTGTTCTCAACTATGTCAGATAGCTGTTGATGCATGTTATGTATAGCTGTTTATATACTCATGGAATATCTATTATTGCAATTATAGCACAGTTGCTTAAACACATACAACACGGCATTGGTAAAATATTCCCATATTAAACTTCAGGTATTTGGATTCACTCCTTTCCCACTCATTCTCTATAACTGGCTAAACTCCTCAATCTCCAGGTCTCTGGCACCTACACGAAATGGAATCATCACAACCGGGAACGTTGCTTACTGCAGCAGTGAGTCATAATTACTGGAGTACAAATGTTAGCTCAGTGACTCAACCTAAAAGCAGCAGAATACCTACTGAAATTCCTGGTTGTTCCCTGTGTGAAAATACCCACTCTTACTCTGAGTGCACAGACACAAAAAGCTGCTCTGAACATCTTGTTTTAAGTCAGTAATACCTCACTGCTGGCCTAATGTATGAATTGAAGCTATAAGTGTCTCTGGGTTGATATTGGTGGAGAATATGTTGTGCTCTAATAAGGTTTTTATTGAAATACATTTTAAATTGCAGCCCTACGATTTCATCAAGTGACATCAGATACTATTTGAGGCTGAGGTGGCTCGAACCAAGGATACTTAATCCCTCTTTAAAGGATTTCTAGTTGGCAACCAATCTCCTTTGGAAAGAGGAGAGAGACACTGTGCCGTGGGAAGTATTAACCCTTAGCCTGCTAAGCACAAAAGTCTATTGTATATTCAAACAGATTTTCAGGAGATTCAAGATCAAAGTATTTTACCCTCAAAGTGTTCAAAGACTTTTGTTAGGAAAAGAGAGGTTAAAGCTCGGTGGTCTCTGGTCTGTTTTATGTCTCCTGCCCTGCCTCCCTCACCATTAGCGATCGGGCCTTCAGCTATTCTACCCTTTTGAACTTTATGCCACAGTCCCTTCTCCTTTCCTTCTCCATTGCCTCCTTCAAGACCTTCTTCTTCGACTGCGCCTTCGGTCACCCTTCTTACCCCCACCCTCCCTGCCTTCCACCCCGCCTGATCCCAACCCCAGCTCGGGTGCACATCCTTGACTGTCCATCGCTTTGGGACATCCTCCTGATGTGATAGGTGCTATATTGTTGTTGTTAATTGTATTAATAAATTGCATATTTTAATCTGATGCTTAGAATGTGTGACCATTTCAGGACTTTCCGGTGTGCTTTTGTACAACGCAATTCAAGGAGGTTTATTTTTGGCACAAGTTTATTCTGCTGTTTCTCTCTTTTTTTTTAACTCCAGTTTTTCAATATGTAGTTGAAGAGAGAAACACTTTTGTCCAATATTATAGACACCAGTCTGAAATGCAGAAACAAATTGGAGAAATCAGCAGGATTTTACTAGCAAATAGATTAGTAGATTAATCTTCACCACAGACAAATGATTCCAAACACAAATAGTTAATGAAGAAACATGGAGTCCAATCAGTAAGTTTGGGAATGTTGCCAAAAAAACATTTTTTTCCCGTTTTCACATGGGAGTAAAACCATCTATTTTCCCCATGGGTATGAAGGAAATGACTTGCATAATTGCTAAAATAGGAATGATCTGCTGTGAGAACAAATATATCCTGCTTCCCAAATCCTGCTCTGCAACTCTCAGCCATCACAATAAAAATGCTATATTGCAGATTACTTTGACAACTCTCAGAACAAGATTATTTTGATATAGCAGAACAGATGCTTGATTAACAATTATAGTGAAAATCATTCCTCTCAGTTCCCTGGTGGTCTAATGGGTTAAGACACTACCCAATGTAACATTATTTTAGAACTGGGGAGTAGGAAGTACAGCGATTCATGTGGAGAAAAACATCAGCACAGATTTGATGGGCTGAATAGCCTGTTTCAGTGGTCTAACATGCTATGGTTGTAAAACATACAAATTAGCAGGTCACCCAGAACTCAGCAGCCTGTATTTTCTCCTGCACTAGGCTCTGTGAGCCCATCACTCTTATCTTTGCTCAACTATCTTTCCTGCAGTGAATCAACTTTAAAACGTTGTCCTTAATTTCAAATGCATCCATGGCCTTTCTCCACCCTACTTCTGATCACCTGTAACCATTACTCCCCTGACAACGCCATCCACTCCACCGTCTCTATCACAGACCGAGCACAATCTTGTTCTATCCTAACAACCCCAAACACTGACTTTTCAATCACTTTGGCCCCATCCTCTAGGACTCTTTTCTGAAATCTTTCCACCCTGTTCCTCTCTCTCTCTACTTTCAAAACCCATAGAAAGTCGTACTCTGTAACTAACCTTCAACCACTTCTCCCCACGCTCTCTCTACCTATCTCCCAACAGACTCTGTCTTTGTAAAGTGCTTTGAAAACTTTTCCTGTGTGAAAGGTGCTATAAAATTGCAAATTGTTGTTTCTGATTGAGATCTCTCCACAAAATTGTTTTCGATTTAGATGGAAATGTAGCTCTCCACTTAGATTTCATCCCCCAAATATACCCTGATTATTGCAAGTACATTAGTGACTGAAGCAAAACCTCAGTTTGACTGAAATTAAATTGATTTGTTTTATTGATTTATCTTTTGTAGAGTGTAAGCATTCCTTCCCCAGATCCACTGCCTACTCACAATATACAAGTCTGTGACTAATCCAATAGTTTTACTTACGCATTTAGCCAGTGATGGGTTTGTGGCAGTCGAGTGCACCTGATATATGATTATACATCCCCATTTCTATTACTTAAAAATTAATGATTTCAAAGTTGTATAATCCTGATCAATTTAACTTGTTCCACTTGTACATCATACCTAGGAGGAAACATTAATCTAGCTAAACATTAGACCTGAACAAAGATCGAGTGAACAGAATTAAAAAAGGCATTGACAAATTTAACTGCTTTTGTCCTTCGAGAAGTAATGGACCATTCATGGATCTGGTAGTAGCAACATATTGTTCCAAACATATATATCACATATCGTATATCCTCATAGTATTGCCAATGGGACATTCTCCAGACCTTGAACGGTGCTCTATAAATGTAAAATTGTTATGTATTGTAATGAGAGTTTCTTTTGCATCTATGCAATTTCTGTGCAACGTGAATGAAGCTTCACTTTGAATTGAAATGCAACCCCTAATCCACTCTCTTCCAATTCACACAAGTCCTTTAAATTGGACCATTTTTCTCTTCATATGTGCACTCTAAATAAGTCATGAACTGGTGATAGATTAATTCATTAAATCGATTTATTAATTAATTTAAACTAATGATTAATGACTGGACAGCTGATAACAGTGCTGCACACACCATCATGATCCAAGTTCAGGTAAATGTACAGGAGGCAAATTAATGATCTGAAATTGAAACCATTTTCAAAACTCAATGTAGATTATTGCATTATTTTATGATGTGACTGACGACCGGTGTAGTCTGCTATTCCTCAAAAGGTTAGAGTGAAATTAATAAAGGATTTTGCCAACATGCAACAGGATTCTTTTTAAAACAATGTGAACTTTGTGCATTGTCACAGATAAACTAACAGAATCTCACTCTGAGAAATGGAAGTAGTTCAAAGAATGAAAGTCAACAATCACCGACTGCAACCACAAGCACGTTTATATCAACATCAACATTGCTCCTCCCTTTCTAAAGGAGGTGAAGACATTTGCTTCAAGCAATATTTTGCCTAAGTATCACATTGCATAACCTCATTTAAATGGGTGGAATATGACTTGGGTGTTCAGAAATATCAAAGGCAAATGCAGAGAGCTTGTTATCTTTGGTGGGAAAATTGAAGCTTTGTGCAAAAATGTTGTAACATTCTTTAATTATAAAGCTGGCCTTTAAAATGACCCCAATTACATCCAGGTGCAGAGTGAAGCGTACTTCATGGAAATTAATAGCACAATTAACAATGGCCTTAATTGTTTCTTGAAACATAAACAGCAGTATTTTTTATATAGCAAAATGAAATTGGAGAAAAGCCAGTTTAATGCAATTCTTACTCAAATGTTCTCTGCCACATTTAGTTTCATAGTACATATTTATTAATCTTCATATTCACCAGAACAGACCCCATTTATCTAGAGTACTGGGTTGAATAATTTTGATCACTGAATACAGATACATAGCTGATGAATGAAATCTGATGCTTTCTTTTATGAACTTTATCTGTTCAATTCGGATTAGTGGTTTAGCGGAAAATAAAATGCTATTAGGGTGGTACTTGTCAGCTATCCTATTTGCTTAATGGAAATTCAGAGAAACATGAAATATAGATACATTAACTTATTTTCTTTTGTAATTTTGTCTTACGTTTTAGTGTAGACATTTTGAAATGGAAAGGACCAATACAGTGCTCCAATGTACCTGATTGCTACGTGCATTACTTCAGTTGCATTACGAGGACAGATATTCATAATGTGTCCCAGTGGAGTCATTTACAGGAAAGGCTTTCTAGTACTGAGTCAGCATTCATCTACCGGCAATGCAAGAAGAAATACTACCTACTCTATGGAGACATTTCTAATGTTAAAGGTAAACTCTTCCCAGCATATGATCACACAGTGAATTTACTTGGATGCTTTTGTGAAATAGATTTTTTTTAAATAAAAGTAAAGTCTCTGGCTTTTCAAAGGAAACAGGAGAATAGAGAAAATTTAGAATAGAGAAAATAAATGGCTACATATTCTAGGCACAAGATAGAACATTCAGAATAAAGATTGCATAAATTGGTTTTATTGGGTAACTGCCAAATGGACATTCGAAGGCATTGTGAGGCCGTTGCTAAATTTACCCCATTTACAATGTTGTTTGGATTTCACTGTAGTAAGAACAAAGAAAAAAATGGAGCACTGTAATTCTGTGCATAGCAGTGATGTGAATTGAATTTCAGCCTTATGGTCATGACTTTGAAGAGAAATAATGTGCAATATTATTTCAGGTGTCAGCTTGATTCAGTTGGTTGTACTCTCGCCTCCGACTCAGAGGTCATAGGCTCAAGCCGCATTTTGGAACTTTGAACTCACAGTCAAAGCTGACACTCTGTGTTGTTGCAGGTGCCACACTTTGGATGAGATATTAAACCAAGTCATGGTGGATATTATAAAGATCCCATGGCAAAGAAAAGGGAATTTCACCACAATCCTTCAACTAACTTTCATTCTATTGGATGAATGTCTAAAAAATATATATCAAACATTTCAATGCACTCACATCCCGCTGTTGCGCTGCATTTAATCCAGAGTCTGGTTTTGATCTTTTGGGATTTTGATTGTCCTCATCTTGATTTTCTATTCTATTGAATGCCTTCTTTTCAGCGTGCTGCAAGGCACCTCTTAGTGGTAGGCCATGATCTTCACAGACAACAGAACTGCATGAGAAACATTCCTTATTTGTCTCATCCCTATACCAAGAGAATAGGGAAAAAATTCCATTGAGCATAAATGACACCCAAAAATTGTAGAACATGCGTAACAACATTTTCTAGGTCTCAAATATGTTTCAAAACTTTCTGAGATGGAACAGATATGCAAAATCGTTGTTTTCTGTGGTGGTGCTAGGGATCTTACATTTCTTGAAGTTTACGGGCATCGTTCTGTTGGTATTGCAAGCGGTGATGGTCTCTCACAGATAGGAATGCAGAAAAAGATTTAGCCCTGGACCTGGCTCTTGTTTGCTCGCACTCTGTAACAGAGGTGCAAAATGTTTCTGGTGCACATAAATGACCTTATCCCACACCTTGACCAGGTAACAAAAGAGAAACTTTGGCTTTCTCTAGTCCTCTCTGGAGTATTTTTTGCATAGATGACACAAGTCGTAACAGTGAGAACTTGACTGTTAGAGGCTCTGGAAGAAAGATCTCACTCGGAAGGAATAGCTGTGAGTGATCCAGTGCCAAGTGTAAGAGAGATCACCAACCTCCCTCCATGGACAATCGGCAGACACAGCCTCATCTCCTTCAACCACATGCAATTTTAATGCTGAGGCTGATAGGCTGAATGGTGTCCTTACTGATTGACAGGACATTTTGATGATGTCACAGAAGTGTAATGTCATACTGGATTGAACCAAAGGCGGGGGGTGGGGGGTGGGGTGGGGTTACAGCCCTCCAAGTGTTTCATTAAACAAAATATTATAAAGTGCAAAACTATTATGCCAATAAATTGCAGGACACTTTTTTTAATACGTGGTTAAAGGTGCAGCATGGAATTGGTAGAGGGTTAATGTTATAATATTAACATCGCCAGATCCCAGTATCTCTATTACAAAGGCACTGACCAATCTACATTGTTGAAGAGGAAAAGATGTAAGCACCACATACAATGATGATGATAATATTAATAATAATCCTTACACTTGGTCTAGCGCCTTTCACATTAGGAGGACATTCTAAAGAGCCTCACAGAATATGCTGTAAACTCTAGTAACTGTGTGTTCTGTGGACATAACAGTAAACATAATAAATGTGCAGATCACTAAACTTCAGAGTTTAAAGACTCTACAGCAATTCTAAGTATTTATCACAATAATTTTTCCGGAGCTTTGATTTGATATAGTCTTTAGTGTTAGCTGCCTGTTAAAGCGTCTCAGATCACATTTTAATGATTTTTTTCAAAGGATTTCTTTCTAATAAATAATGCCACTAAAATATTCCCAAAACAAAATCAGACATAAAATAATACTTACTTAGCCGGTCTTGTGATGTTGGAAACAGCATCCAAAATACTGAAACACAAGAGCAAGTACATTTGAGGAATAATTTAATGCGTCCATGCCTATGTATGTCACTCAGTGTAATTGCACAATGTTTCACACTTGGAGAAGATGCACATTGTACTGTACTGTATGATGGTTGGCGCTGCTGCAGGCAAAGGACCTCAATGATTGCTGTGATGTGGAAGACTGAGTGGATCCAGGGAGATAATCTGGAAATATAGGACAATGGTGTACAGTTCTTTGACGACAACTATTCATGTTACCGTATGCCAATGCACATTACACAGGTTAAATGTGATCCAGTCAAAGTATGTCAGGACTTTATGCTGCACAGTATTCATCGGAATAAACTGCAAATTGTTATTATCAATGACTGAAATATGAAAAACGTTTCCTAGACCCATTTTGATCTTTGTTCAATTTATAAACAGGGCACCAAGATAAATCAGTGAAGTTTTATTCTGTGATCTTAATTGTTACTTTATTCTGAAATTCAATTTTACCACTGAGTAAAATGTATAGTGTCCTTTCACCGAAATTTGGCACAGCATGTATGAACCTACAGAAGCAACACCCTTTAGATCTACAGATATAAAGAATCCTTTCTCAGCCCATTGAGGACTGCATTTTCAGGAGCAAAATCAAGGTATATATATTGGTACTTGCAACCTTATTGAGTACACTTTTTTTAAAAAATCCTAACTTAGTATTATAAATATTGGATATCTAGAGAAATATTTTACCTGGAAGTTATATTTAAATATATTTGTGTTTCAAAAGCTGTTTCTATTCCGAAATGGTAAAGTTTCAACATATATCGTTACTTTTTCAGCAGTTTTATTATCTTCCTGCAAAGTATACGTCAGTGAAATGAGTCAAGGTTTTGAATGAATTTTCTATATTTGAAATTTGCAAAGAACCTTTGAAAAGATCAAGTTCACAGCTGACTCTAGGTCTATTTCACATGGTACTCGTTTCCTTTTAGTTGTGTGTCCATTTTCCATTAAGGTATTAAGGCAATCTCTTGCATGAGAAGCGTCACATGGAATGTGCAACAATAGATATTGAATTCTTTGTCAAACCTGAAGTATTTTTACTGCACTGTGCATGTGATGTTCTTAAAAGAGATAGCTCTGTTATTCTGCATTCTCAATGCATCAAAAATATTCTGAGTAATTTATTCAAATTCTTTAAAAGGATGTTATCTTTGTGATAAATTTCCATGGTTTAATCTTGAATTTGTAATGGGTAAATCCCTCCAATCTGTATCTAAGAGTATTGTGTTAAAATTTGGATTCCTTACAGTTCACTATTGACTTATAAATATATTTTTTAGACTATAACATAAAGATTGGAGAGACAGCCAATAAAGCAGTATCTCTCAAGCGTACCTGCATTTTTTTCAAGCTAGTGATTGAGCGGATGTGCAATTTATAATGAATATTACCATTCTAAAATAGATGCACTTAACAACAAATAGAATATCTTACTTTCATTTTTATAAATAATATGCACTGTAAGTTTGCAATATGTCTCGACAGTCATTTTATTATTTTAAAATGAAACTGCATCACTGTGGATAAAGGCCATTTCACATTACTATTCCTGTAATAAAATAGTGATGTGTTTTACATTATTGCATCCTGTACGAATCAAGCACTCCTTGGCCCATTGAACTTAAACTATATGTAGTTCTCTATTTATTGTCTAATTTAACAATCATCCTGATACTTCACATTTGTGTAACTAGCAGAATTGATTTTTAAAAAAATTCTTTTTAAAACTTACCAATATTTCTTTAGTATTATTGCAGCATGTAAGCACTTCAAGGAAGCTGGTAGTAGCTCTTCTACAAACTTTACAAATTTGCAAACTGTAGCACATTTAAGAGAGTAAATATCAACTAGTTTCAAAATTGGAAAATATTAAGCCAATTCACCACAGTTCAAGATATAGTTTAGGCTATTTTATCAAGGCTCTGAATTGATTTTGAATGAAAATTGAAACTAATTGCAAGTAGAATATGTTGTTAATACTAATTTTCCTAAAACCCTTTGGACAATAGTCAAAACACTGTGTATTGGGTGCACACCACCTTCATGCTCTGCATGCAATGCACTCTACCAGAAAATGGTGAAATATTGAAGGGGGGAGATTTACATGTACTGATAACATTTAGTTAGGTCTTTCAATAATACGTTAACTCTAACTGCACATTGATAGCAACCATCACGATTCAGAAAGACAGAAGCTGCCAAAGGAAAGTAGAAGCAGCTGAGAGCTACAGCAACATCTGTTTAAAGTATTTTCTTCATCACATGCATCTATCTATCTATTAATCCCCACTTTGGCTGAAGCCCAGCACAAGTGCTTTACGTACCAGCAGCAACTGGGCTGAAAATGCTGTGCAACCACAAGAAAAATCAGTTCTCAAAATAGCTCTGTAGAGTACAGTTTTTAAAACAGCTTCTTATGATTTAAGAGTTACTGTATATCCTTCTAAAAGGCTATTTAGCTTTTATAAATACAGTAGTAGTATCCAAGGAAACTAAGGAATAAGAATGATGGGGCCTTTTATTAGCATACATAGACTGAGATTAGCAGGTATGGAATCAATGACCTCTTTATTACTATACAGCAGCATGTCTTACCTGTGGCCTGATGAGAAATCTTCAAGCTGTGATCAATTTACAGGCTACGGTGAACAGATACTCAAAGACTTAATCTCCAGCTCAGTAGAAATGAAAGAGTAAAAATGCAGCCCTGCAGACTTTTAATATTTCACAGTCATTTTTATTTCATTGAGGATTGCAGCCTTAACAACCAAAAGCAGGCGCGTGAGACCATGACCTAAGATGAGTACATTCCTGTGTTCTAAGGGACAAACAGTCGAGTTCAAGGATTTCCTTGTGTAACAAAGGTGGAGATTCTGTGCAGGTGGCGCTTAGAATCCTGCTGGTGCTTCAGATTGCTAATGCTAATATAGCAGGGGATATACGGTTTGATATTCATCATCAATTCAGGCTGGCACAAAGGAATGTTCACTCTCTGAACATTTTGCTGACTGTGGAATCTGGACAAGAACAAGTATTCTTCTAATCACACGGTACTTTTAAGTCCTGTCAAGAGATGGTAAGTAAGGCCTTCGTGCTATAAATTGTCATATTAACTGAATCGATAATTCTTATCTTAGGTATAGCTCCTTTCATGTTAGGAGGATGGCTTAAAGCGCTTCATGGGATTTAGTGTGAAGTGTAATGTGTATTTTAGCAGGTGGAAGTGCCATCCAATTTTGGCAAAGCTCTGTCCCACAAACAGCTACGAGTTTTATAGCTAAAACGTATTAGCATATATAGCTGGCATATAAATAATAATAATAAACCTTGCATTTGATATAGCGCTTTTTATGTCTTCCAGACGTCTCAAAGCGCTTCACAGAATATACTGTAAAGTGAATTGACCGTGTATTTGTGGGCGAAACGCAGCAGCCAATTACGCACAGCAGTGTCCCACAAACAGTCGTGGATTGAAAATGACCAATTTATTATTATTTTGCTTTGGAGGAATTATTATTAGATGTGTGGAGTAAGGAAATTTGTCCAAGGTTTCACCCTGGCTGGAATTGAATCCAGGTCACTCGCTTGCAAGGCGAGTGCTGTAACCACTGAGCTACAGGACTCCACAATATATTTCCTGGCACTGCCCTGTGCTTTGCATTTCCACAGTGACGTGCCTAAAATTGAGAGTTCTGTTGTGTCGGAGATTTTGAGTGTAAACTGATGTCTGTTAATGCTGTCACCTGTCAACTTTGTGTATGACCGAGCTGACCAATGTCCATTACTGAATACCCAATTATGATTCATTTCAAAAGGCTTACCCCTATTGGGTATTATATACAATAGGACATAAAGGAACACCGACAGATACAAGCAGATAATCATTGCAGCCACAGTGAGTTGCTGTTATTACCAGAAATTCATGGGTCATCTGTAGAACTGATTCTGAAGTACTTAGATTTGTTTTCTCCAATTGTAAATCTGAGGCTGCTTACAAAAGCCAAACATATTACACTGAAGGTCAGTGACGTCAAATTGAAATGTTTATTTCATTGATTTCCTTAGTCACAAGTAGAAAAAATTGGATATAGCGGAAATAATGCTGTAACCATTGAGATACAACTTCATGTTACTACCTGATTGTTGCTCTGTGTGCCAGTGGTGCATGATTAACTATAATGAGCTAATATTGGATGTGGTTCCTACTGACAACTACTGTTGTACAAGGTTACTTCAGATATTGTGTTCCTGTTTAAATTGGTTAGATTAAGAACAGAAATCCTTAAAAGACCTGAAATTACAAGCACTTTGGCACCTTTGTATTGAGTGCTCTTTTATCAACAGCAACCTTGCACTATATAGTGCCCTCCACGCAGGGTAACATCTCAGAGCACTTAACAACAACAACAACAAGATTCCATTTATAAAGCGCCTTTCACGTCAGGAGGACGTCCCAAGGCGCTGCACAGTTGGGTCATGACCCGAGCAGGGGGGAAATGGTCAGGGGAGGGAGCGAGGAGGGGGGAAATGGTCAGGGTGAGGGGAGGGATTGGAGGGAGCGAGGAGGGGGTAGAGAGTCGAGAGGGGAGCTGAAGGCTCGGTCAAAGAGAAAGTTTTGAGACCGGCCTTGAAGGAGGAGAGGGAGGAAGCAAGGCGAAGGCACTGGGGGATAGAGTTCCAGAGCCTCGGGGCTGAGAGGCTGAAGGCCCGACCACCAATGGTAGGGCGATTGGGGCGGGGGACGTGGAGCAGACCGGAGCCGGAGGAACGGAGGGTACGGGCAGGTAGGTAGGGGGATAGTAGGTTGGAGAGGTAGGAGGGAGCAAGGCCGTGAATGGCCTTGTAGGTGAGGATGAGGATCTTGAAATCAATCCTCTGGGGGATGGGGAGCCAGTGGAGGTGAGCGAGGGTGGGAGTGATGTGGTCCCGAAGCCTGGTGCGGGACAGTACACGAGCTGCAGAGTTCTGAATGACCTGCAGCTTGTGGAGGGAGGTGGCGGGAAGGCCGACGAGGAGAGAGTTCCCATAGTCCAGCCTTGAGGTGACAAAGGCGTGAACCAGGGTTTCAGCAGCGTGAGGGGTGAGGTAATGGCGTAGTCTGGCGATGTTCCGGAGGTGATGGAAGGCGGTGCCAGTTGTGGTGCGGATGTGAGGGAGAAAGGACAGCTCAGGGTCGAACAAAACGCCGAGGTTCCTGACTGGCTTTGAGAGGTGGAGAGTGCAGCCTTGGATGCTGATGGTGTCAGCGCCTGAGGTGCGGAGGCGCTGACGTGAGCCAATCAGGAGGGCCTCGGTTTTTCGCACGTTGAGCTGAAGAAAGTTGTCTCTCGTCCAGGACTCGATGTCGGACAGGCAGGCTGTCAGGACATCGGTGGTCGTGGAGTTGAGAGTAGAGGAGGAAAGGTAGAGTTGGGTGTCATCCGCATACATGTGGAAGTTAACTCCATGTCTGCGGATGATGTCACCAAGGGGGAGCATATAGAGGGTGAAGAGGAGGGGACCGAGGACAGAGCCCTGAGGGACTCCATATGAGACAGTACGGGGGGTGGAGGAGAAGCCATTCGTCGAGACAAAGTGAAGACGGTGAGAAAGGTACGACCTAAACCACTCAAGGACAGTGCCTTGAAGGTTGAGGTGGGAGGACAAGCGGTGGAGTAGGATAGCGTGGTCGACCGTATCGAATGCTGCCGATAGGTCGAGGAGGACGAGGAGGCAGAGGGAGCCCTGGTCACAGATGGTCAGGATATCATTGGTGACCTTGACCAGGGCAGTTTCTGTGCTATGGGCAGCACGGAAACCTGACTGAAGGGGTTCGAAAAGAGAATGGGTGGAAAGGAAAGAGCGCAGTTGGGAGGCGACAACTCTTTCCAGGACCTTGGAGAGAAAGGGGAGGTTGGAGATGGGCTGGTAGCTTGATAGCTGCGACGCATCAAGGGAGGGTTTTTTCAGGGTGGGCGTGATGGTGGCAGTTTTTAAGGGAATGGGGACAGAGCCAGAGGAGAGGGACAGGTTGATGATGTCGGTGATATGTGGGGCAAGAAAGTGGAGCTGGGAGATAAGGAGTGGAGTGGGGATGGGGTCAAGGGAGCATGTGGTTGGTTTTAGGGATAGGATGAGTTTCGTGACCGAGTGGCGGAGCTTGACTCCATTTTAAACAGAATTTAAAATGAAATACCTACGCTCACCCTCTTAACCTTTCTTTCCTTCCTCTACTTTTTCTCCTTCTCACGTGTTTGTTTCATGTTTAGCTTTCTCAGTGCTTCACTTTGAATACCTATATTGCACACAGCTGAAGTTTGTTAAATGTTAACTCACGGCAGAATATTTTACACTGAGAGTGTAGTTTAATCTCTGTAGGCTTGCTATTAATTGACCAGGAATGCACTTCAATGCTTTACATTTATACGAAATCTGATCCATGCCAAGATGACTGGCCATAGTTATTTGGTCACAAATAAAAACGTTTTGTTTAAAGTCCACTATGGTATATTGAAACTTTGTGTAAACTCTGAGATTTGGTTCATTAAAGCCGGGGAAGTCATTGTTCATTATATTGTTCATCTCCAGAAACGAAGGATCAGGTTTCAAACAAACCTGATTCAAATGTCTGCTCAATGAAATATTTATGTTGGCTACCACTGGGCCAAAGAGCTGGAACAAAACACTGACAGTTACAACACAATAATCAATTGTGTGGACAGCAGGGTTTCCAGAACAGGTCCATGTGGAACAGTCCCAGACACAGCATTTTTCAGTTATCATTTTGTTATAATTCCTGTTATAGTTGAGAATGTTATGGTTACTAGCATTCTGGTATACTAGCTTCCACCTCTATTTTAGGCCACAGTGACTTTCAGAACTTGTCCCAAGGCACTTGGGGGAACTAGGTTTACAAACGGTGTGGAGTCCTGTAGCACAGTGGTTAGAGCAATCGCCTTTCAAGCAAGAGGACCTAGGTTCGATTCCTGGGTGGGGCAAGTTTCCTTATTCCACACGCCTCACTGAAGTGACTGTGTTGAGGTAGAGTTGAATGGATCAGATGAGAAGTGAGAATGTAATGCAATGGGCACTTGGACATTGCAATTAATTAGATATGAATGTAGATTTATAACAATTGAGTGGGCTAAGGAGTGATTGAACATTAGCGACAATAATCATTTATCCACAATTACCCCAGATTGTAGGATTACTAGTTGGACTTTCCAACATTTCTATGAAATTGCTATTAACTTCACAAGTTAATAAGTGGAGCATATTTGCCTTTTAAAGTGTTTTATTTTTATTACGTAAAAAATTCAACCAATTGATTGCTCAGCCAAATAAAGAAACAGTTTTTTTTGGACAGTGGCAAGTACTGACTGTGGGAAAGCACTTCAAGAGGGATAACAGTACAAAAAAGAAAGCTACAAAATGTATTCTAGAGTTACTGCTAGGACAGAAATTGCTGTTTCTAATACTGTCATATTGACTCAACATATCATGCTAGATTTTGTTGATCTTTATCAAAGTCATTTTTCCAAAACAGATGCTTTCATGTGAGAACTGAATTGCTGCATAGTTCACATCACCATCATAGTGGCTACTGTATTAATGTCATCTGAGAAGTATTTACAGAAAGAGGAACATATCTCTAAATCCCTGGCAAAAAAAAAGTTAACTCTGAGTAAATGCACATACAAAATAAGCCTTCGATGTTAACCCTAAACAAAGTAAGACTGATGTTGTTGAAAGAGTGAATGATCATCTAAACTGCAACGTGTAGTCATTGTATAATCTGTAGGCGAACGTAGCCAATTTGAGCACAGCAACGTCCCACAAAAAGCCATGAAGTGAATGATCAATTTTACTTGGGAGTTTGTTTGCCGAAACACCGGGATAAACTTCCTTGTTTTTTCGAGTAGTGCCAAATGGATTCACATGAACGGGCAAATAATGTCTTTCACGTCTCGTGGCTGAAGGGTGCTGTCCAACACTGCAGCACATCCTCAGCACTGTGTTAGAGTGTCAGCCTGAACTATATGAATTTAATTTCCCAGCATGGAGTTGAACCCACACATTCTAACTCAGAGGCAAGAGTGCTACTATATATGTGCATATATATACACACACATACACACCTTGTGGAGTCCTGTAGCTCAGTGGTTACAGCATTCGCTTTGCAAGTGAGAGACCTGAGTTCAATTCCAGGCAGGTCAGGGCGAAATCTTGGGCAAGTTTCCTTACTCCACACGCCTAATAATAATCCTTTCAAAACCAAAAACAATAATAAATTGGTCATTTTCAATCCACCACTGTTTGTGGGACACTGCTGTGCGCAATTGGCTGCCGCGTTCGCCCACATATATAGTCAATTCACTTTACAGTGTGTTCTGTGAAGCGCTTTGGGACGTCCTCCCGACGTGAAAAGCGCTATATCAAATGCAAGGATTATTATTATTATATGAGTAAGATAGTATCGCTCAATAAAATATTGGAAACTACAATTAAAAATAGAATATATAAATAAAGCAAATCACAATAATAAGGTATTCACAAATGTTTCAGAATTCAGATGTGGTTTAAAATTGCATCAGATCTGCTTGTTCTGCATCACCCATGCTTCCTGCTCTATTTGAAAGAGTCATTTCCCAAAACAAGACTAAATTCATTTAATACTTTGGGGACAGTGATGTTTATCCAGTTTCACTTGCATTAAATAAATGCTCCTATAGCACCAAAGGAAGCATAAGGAAGTTACACAAAGTTTCTTCTATAAAACACTCAGAAGTCTAATTTTTCCGCATCAAAAAGAATAACGGAACTTCTTGCTTAAGCAGTCCTTGATGCTAGACTGCAAAGTCTGCAGCTTATAGCATGGAATTTAATCTGGTTAAATGCTGATGTAGAATTGTAATACTTAGCAAAGGTTTAATGAGATCAAAATACTTAATAAGATACATCATAGGGTATAACGTGTTGTAGCTGACAGGTGCTAAACTTGGAGAAGCAGAGAGAGAGAAAGATCCCACATACATCCTGAGTACATCTTTAGAACTGATTGGCTACTTGTGAAAAGATGCCGCAGAGTTATTTATCGCAGATCCCTTTTCTGGCCTAACATACTTGAGCCCTGCATAAAGGTGTTCCTTGTAACCTGGCAGGCAACCAGAAACTTAATCATTGCTGTTTCAGTATCAGAGCCCACCCCCACCCCCACCCCATGAGCTAACGGTTAAGTAAAATTGTTGATAACATCAGAGTGGAATGCTTGGCTTATAGGATAGTGGTCAACTGGATTTTACATTAGGAAATTACTGTAAACAGAGAAATGGGGAAACACTTAGGATCCCAAAACTCAAAGTGATTAATAAAGAGTACTGTGTAAATTATTTTTCTACAATGATAAAACTTGACAGTAAGGAATAGCATTTTAGAATGTCTAACTTTATGCAGTTTTGGTTGTTTGTCCTTTGACCTGGATACATTGGTTATCCTGGAAGTTGGAGGGTTCAGCTGTTTGGATAAACTGATTCCATTCAGTAAATGCAATTGTTTTTCGTCCGAAGCTCATTTAATCATTACTTAGAATTCAAATCTACTTTGCAAAGCAGAATTAGACAAGCATCTTTCCAAACCACACAGATAAATAGAATCTTCCAATTACAAATCCATTTGTCTGGGAAGAGAAGGTGGTAGAGGTAAATAGCCAACATTATTAAAAAAATGGGTTACTTGAAAGCCTTTATTCTTTCTAAAATATTAACTACAGAGTGTTGCAGAGTATGATAACCATAATTATTGGGAGTGAATGTAGTTAAAATGTTAGCTGTGGGATATGGGCACTATATGAGGTTTCATTCACTTTTAATACCATGTTTTGCAAGATCTGCTCATTTTAGTTTAATGAAAATAATGACAAAAATTTTATTAATTTGAAAGTCAACATGGTAGACTTTTCAAATGCATGCCTTGTTGGTGTCCCTTGATCCATCATCCATAAACTACATTTTATTTCAAAACTTATTTCACCTTCATCCTCAACCACACCCCTATTACCCTAATCCTTCCCTGGCTCTGCAAGATCCCTGTCTCACAGCAGATCGATTTCAGTATTCTCACCTTCAATTATAAATCCCTACACACCTTAACATCTTCCTATCTCTCTGATCTTCTGCTTGTCCACTCCATTCAGCTAACTCCAGTTTGCCACATTGTCCCCTACCCTCACTGGGCATAATTGATGACTGAGCTTTCAGATACTTTGCCCTTAACCACAAATATACAGTCAATTCACTTTACAATGTATTCTGTGAAGCGCTTTGTCCTCCCGACGTGAAAAGCGCTATATCAAATGCAAGTATTATTATTATTATTATTATTAAACTCCCTCCGGCTAACCCCTTCTCTGTCTTTATATCCAACCTCAAAACAGTCTCTTTTCATCTCCCCTCTCCGATGCTCAGCATTGGACCCTGTCTTTGTAAATCACTCCAGGACATTATCTTACCGGAAGTGTGCTATATAAATGCATGGTGGTGTAGATGCTTATATTTATTAAGTACTATAAACTATTTCACACATCAGTTTCACCAGAGTTCAAGAAGCCTGTGGAAATGCTGTCGTTGCAGCAGTGTATCTCTGTAGATTTTCTTTTCGCCTATCAATTTTTTTTCCTATATTAAGATGCCTTACTCCCAGGCTTTTTGACACACAATGTGGAGCTCAGTGAAATATCATTGAATTATACATGAGAAGAAGGCTGCGGCATTTCTATGTGTTGTCACGATAAAAATATTCTTGGCAGGTTGAAATCTTGGATCTTCACATCATAGATTTTAAAAGGTTTTTTTAACATTTAAAAAATCACTGTGGAAGGTATTATTTTCTCTCTGCTGCCATCTCTTGGCATCGCTGAGCAGTCCAACTCTAGCTCTGAGGGTGATGATGATCCACAATACCCATGGCTGTAGCTTACAATATTACCCTCATTGAACCTATTGCTTCTTACCACTGATAAAAGATAGTGAAAGTCCTTTAAAAACCTCTTAGGTGAGGAACGTTGGTGGAAATTAAACTAGTTTATAAGTACAGTAGTTTAAATCTATTTGTGTTCATTTTATTATCTCCTGTTTCTTTGTGCATCACAAAGCTCCATGGCTTGTGGATCTTTCACAATTGTATGCTGGTTGGGAATAGTCAGACAATTACATTTCTAGCATAACATGCTCACAACATTGCTAAGTGCCTTTTTTTAAAATGTCATATGAATGTCTGAAAAATGCAGAAACCAATCACTATGCTTAAGAGTATCCAAATCAAACAGATGGTACCTGTTTATTCCATACATCCCACCTATATATTGAAATTCCAGAAATGTTTATTGGAATAGAATGTGTACCCCTCCCTGGAGGGACGTAACCTGCTTACTGAATTCTGGAAAGTATTAGGCGCAGGCTGGCAAGAACCAAGACTTGGTGACTCCCAAGTATGAGTTGGGGTACTACTGGAATCCAACCATCTAAAACTATATAGCTTGCCATTGAAAATTGGAGTGCACATTCCATTCCAACAATCTATCTCTGGGATTTCCACGTGTAGGTGGGATGCACGGAAATCTCAGCTTGGTTTGGATACTCTTAAGCATGGTGATGAGTTTCCTCATGTGTCAGACAGCTGACTGACAACAAAAACAAAACAATTGACCATTTGACATCCTACAAGCTTGGATTTGAGCCCTCACTAGGTGGAGAGAAGGTATCAGGAACTCCCTTCGAGTTTCTTGGTGAGCAACACAGCCCACAGCTTGAACACAAATCCCTTTCCTTCAGAAATGTCTGCTCTAATCATCATTGTCTAAATCGTTTTAGATCAGTCGCTTGCCTCTCCCAATTGCATTCAAATAGCAAACAAAAACGTGTATTTTCACTATTGAGGACGCATGACTTAATTTGGAGAAACAGGTTGTAAAGAAAACAAAAATAAAATCTCCAAAGAGAGGCAAATGAAAGTAATCTTAATCCTAAATAACAAGGTAAAAGTGCTTTTCAAATTAAACATCTATCAGTGTTGCTAAATGAACTGTTTCAACCCGACATATTAAATGACATTGCTGGCAGTTCACAGCTGCTACTGTATCGATGCTGTACATTTCCTGATGACAAGTCAGATACAAGTGAAATTTCTGCTTTTAGAGAATCCAGTTATCTAATGAAATGTGTAATTCTCCAGACGCGTTCTTGGCTTGCAGAACATTTTCTGTTGCAATCTTTTATCTTCTCCATTAAGTTACTATCATACTGAAAAATGTTTGTTTTTGGACAAATTCAAGATAAATATTCTTCCCTTACCCTTCTTCCGAGAATAGTCAGACACGATAGTGTCAGTAAGTTTCTGATACCTTGTCTACGTCATCTTCAGCAGTGAATGTTGGGACGCAATACAGGGAGCCCAGTACTGTTCTCACTTCATACTCACAAGAACATGTCCACCAGGAGTTATTGGATAACAAGCAGGAGTGGAAATCTTTGGCATATTTACTTATCTGAACCTGTGAAACTTCAGTCCTATAAGGCTCAGTACAATTTACTCCCTATGCCATTTGGAAAGTTGTATTCCAGATTCCACTTTATATGGTAGTGAACTAAATATTACCCAATATTTACTGCATTTAAGGGCACCATAACCAATCACTAGGCTGCAGTTCTCTGAAATCAATACTATATCCTTGTATCACCTGCAAGTGTTTGTTTGGGGGCTTTTAAATCAGAAAGCAAAAGCACTCCAACTTGTTCCCTCCCAACTCATGTTTAAAGCCTCTAATAAGATGTACTTCTTTGACTATGCTTTTGGTCATCTTTCCCCTTCCAACCCTCTTCGGGGCCCCATCTCCCAGCCAGCACTGTTAAACATTGAGACCTCCTCGCAACATGAAAGGCGCTATACACTATATAAATGTAAATTCTATTGTATTGTAAATTTTACCCACTGCTTTTCTTAACCTTTGTTGTTTCACTAGTCAAATTAGAGAACATTTTCAGAGGTGTATTTTCCAAATGTGTTATTGTGTCAATGTGAAATGTTATTTACAGCAGAAAGGAAGCCAGACAACACTGCATGTTCACAGAATTTTCTAAATAAATAGTTTTTGAAAAGAAAAAATGAATCAAGGGACAGATAAAAGATATTGGTTCTAAAGAGGTGCAAAATATCCCCTTTCCAAATGTTTCACAAATTGAATGGCAGATTAATTGTTCATTTGGATAAATTATTGCCCTGTTTGGAAGCACTGGCTTACACCCAAGTTGCGCAGCTGTGTGTCCTAAATTTAGACCAGTAATTGACACCTATGCAATCCAGGCACACATTCAACAGTATAAATTAAAAGATATACCATCCAGCTGTGGACCAGGATGCAGGGTGCAATTCATACAGAATAAGACTTTCAACTAATCAATCATACTAAACAAGAATGTGATGACAAGCTATGTGGTGGTGTCCTTAATTATGTGCAAAGTTAAGATTTTGTCAAAACCTTACGAAAACTCATTGTGATTTTCTTTTGTATAGTCAGCCAAGCATCTACATATCTGGAAGTCCTTTGCCATTCTTGGGAATCTCCAGGTCCGGTCATGAAATATTCCATAGAAGCAATGTTTCTGGTCACTAAATATTCTACAGAAACAAAGCAAGGGAATCTAAAACCATGTTAGAAATTGGTGCCACTATTGTCACATTTCTGTCTTTGCTGGGAAAAGGCAGTTGTTAAACATTCCAACCATTTCTAATTTGTTTGGAGGGAGTCAGAAGACAAAAGAAAGCCTTATAAATATCTATAATAATAAATCATTATAATAAATATTTATATATTTTATTAATATTTATATTTATAAATATTTTGAAAAAAGCTATAATGCATAGAACAAGCTTTATGAATTACAAGTAAATTAAAAAAGCTAAACCTTCAAGACAATGTGGAAAAAAGGAAGATCCAAAAGAATGTAAATATTTTTATTTATTTTTTAAGTATTTGTTTTAGTTGTATTGGGTGAATGCTAAAAGTTATCTTTTACTCCTGACATTTGAGTGTTATTAGCATTTATTTCAATTGTAGAAATAGATTTAAATAGCAGAAAATAATAAGTACATCCTTTATTCCAAAACTGCACTCAAAAGTATCGATAAAACTTATAATTCTATAAAAAAATGTCTTCTGAACCACTAACCATTTGTGTTGAATGATGCATAAGGTGCTTTTGTATGGATCTATTCACTTAGATTGCCTAAGATAACAATTAATGGTTCTGGGGTTGGAGTTGAACATTGTAATTTTGATGTCATTTTTATGTTTAGTTCAGTAACTTAATTGTGAGAATGAATGCAAAGAAAAATTCTCATTCACATTTCTTTAAAGACTATTTGTTTTTTTATTGAAATGCCAATTTTGAGTTCATGTACTAAGAGGTAGATATGTTTTTACTTAGACTCTAGGTCATGGGCCAAGGATTTGGAAGTCATTCATCCCCCTTTTATTTCCTGTAGAAACATCAGGAATTTCATAATTTAAGGCAGATGAGAAACTACTTGCATTTGCAATGAACAGCTGTAATTTGTTTTGTGAGATAATTTCTCCTATTACTCCCATGTGTTTTGCACTGACACCCTCTTGAGCCCGATAGCAGCAACGAGTACATTGTCCAGCTGCCCTGACATATGGTCACTGTTATATTCAATGACAACAAAGGTGGCAATCTACCACCTCTTCATTAACCCATAATACTTTCAAATGCACAGCTAGTGGTTCCAGCAATCCTAGTTTATGTCTGAAGACATTGCTAGTTCATATTTGAGCAACCCTTACTTGAAATGTTGTTTGTAAAGTGGTTGAGGGTTCCCCCTGCTGGATCTCAATCATCCATGCAAAGAGCTCTTCAGAATGCTTTCAGTAAATCCAGCATTACACCACACCCACAAGGCAAATGTAGAGAAGATTATATGTTATTAATAAGGCTGCAACAAACTTTAAAAATAATAACTACCAGAATAGCCAGCCAGACTGTAGGTTGGGTATTCCGATAGTCTTTCACACCCCAGTCTTCCCATCATAGCATCAAATTATTTTTTCAATGCACTAGGCTTTTTTTTCCCCAACAAGGAATCCTATGGAAGAAATCCTAGATTGGAACTTAAATGACAAGCTGAAAATTATATTTGTCTGGAATGTCTTAATGAATAAGTTAATGAATAACTACTTCTATGAAATCCAGTGTTTAAAAAAGATTCATTGAAAACAATAGAGTGAGAAAGGATAACAGCTTGAAAACAAGTCTCTTCATATTCATAACCATTATTTTAGTTGCAGAATCATAATTATCAGATACAATTGGGTAATGTTAGACAAACCTACAGTGGTTTACAATGTTCTTGTTTAATACGATTTATTGTGTTCCGCGAGATGATCTTGTTTTGTTTTAAATGTGTTGAGAATAATAATCCTGGCTAATAATGTCATTTTTTTCCTAATCTTAATGAGTGTCTTCATTTGTCTTTTTGTCTTCAGTGAAGATTGATTGGGGTGGACAGGGTGACATCTCTGTGAGTTAATGAAATTACAGTTTGCCTGTACTGTTATGTATCCAAATAAACTGCATATTTTAGGAACAACCGTTAAAACCAATATTCGGGTCTAATTAGTAAACTAAATAGACGAGATTGCTGTAAACTACTAACCACAAAAGACACAAGCCTTACGAGAAGAGTTGACAGCTACCCACTGATTTTTGTATGCTGCCACAAAAAAGACGCTTACATTTTTCTGTTGCTGCAAAGTCAAACCAAACAATTTATTTGTGTTGGACAAACTGAAAATTTAACTGGGATTTACTCCCTTTGATACAGTGTACCGGCTTATTTAAGGTATTTAAGCTTTCATTACAGCCAAGCACTTTATTTCTCTGCAGCTTGTTCCATGTCTACAAAGCAATCCAGAATTGTTTGGCTATGATAGCATTACACCTTGAAAGTTAGAAACAGTTACCACCAGGGATAACAAAGCTAACTTAATTTTACACCACAAAGTGTATTTAAAGATGCAATTTTAAAACATTTACTTTTTCCAGTCATAGCATCTCCTCAATGGTCAAAAATAATTTGGCAGCAAATACATAAGATGATTCTTTCTTTTAACATGGTATTTGAATTTGCAGAAATAATCAGTATTTTAGCTGATTCTTACTTGCCTTCAAAAGCAGAAATTTTACATCAGGAAACATTTGCTTAAAACCAACACAACACACATTAGTTTTGTCTAGTGATTCACTATCTACAAAGCCCACAGACATTAAATCTAAGCAGCTAAAGGTTACAGTTTACATCCATCAAATAATTTTGATCTCCAGATTGAAATATGAAAAATTATTTTTCATATTTTACTTTGCCACAAGCCAGATTTATCAGAAATCCGTAATGATTACCTTCTCTTACAATCCTTGCCAAGTGGTACAGATTTGCCAAAATCTAACGAGAAATTAAAAAAGGCAGTCACAGCATATCAGAAATTCAATAATGAATCTGGAAAAACTTATATGCTGCTCAGTTGGAGAAAAACAAAACTTACCATCTGCACACACTGATTTCTGCTATGGTGCCTGGGGTATTTGAACGTTTTCTCTAAAACTTTCATCTCCACTTCATTTGAAATGTAGTGCTAATTCTGTAAATGCTTGGCAAAGCCATCAAGACTCGAGCATTGTACATAAAACACAGAGAAAACAAAGACTCGTCATGCGTGTAATTATTGTAAAATTTGTAATGAAAATCATTAGAAAGGCCTTCCCTTTTTACAAACCTACAAGATAAAGCTTTGGAGCTGACCAGCATGGCATTCAATATGGGCTGTATTACCAAATGTATGTGGCAAATGCTTTACCAAGAGATTGAAGGGTGTATATGTAGTTCCAGTCAACACTGACAAAATGCTGTAAATAAGTGTTGTAGATACACACACTGGCTGCTTTCCAGACACACATTTACAATACATTTAGCGGTGAAGCCTATATAATCTCAGTGCAAATAAGTCAAATCCAAATATGCCAGTTAAGCCTTTGGCTTTAGTAAACTGCTTTATGTCATCAGTCCACTCAGGACACAGCTGCTTCAGAGCACATGCACTACAGCTGAGGAGGAGGATGCGCTGAATGCTGGGAAAGGGCCGGCTGGGACGCTGCAGACTGAAATGTAGATTGAACCGGTGGCGGAGGTGGAGGTGGTGCTGGCTGAAACACATTCTGAGTGTTGGGAGAAGGTGGAGGTGTTGGGCGTTTAAATTTGTCAGGGCTGTTGCTTCTTCTTGGCGAAGGCCTCTGCAAAACAAATACATCCACATAAGGCAAAATGGTTTTACACATAATACAACTTAAACAAATCTCTTCAAACACTCTTCAATTTCCTCAAATAAAAAGTCCAATACAAACAGGTAACTGTAAAAAAATTACACAAGATTATAGCAGTATAGATGAAAAAGCTCTTCAGCCCACTGATCATATTCAACAGAGTAAATGAAAGATTGGCAAATCATTTTGAAGATTGAAGATGTGGTTGAAGTATTTTGTATATATTACAAGGTCTTGCCGATCTTTTCCATATTTCATTTAAAGCAAATTCAGTGCAGAAATGTAAGAGGAAGAAAGCGTTTCTGATCTGTTTGATATATATATCAAAGTATTGAGGAGAAAGTATCACCCGGTACTTAAAACACATGAACTAACAGTTGAAGAACATTTCCTTCCAAATGCTTTAGTCCTGTATCTAAAAATAAGTGACCACTGCTGGCACTTGGTTCCACAGCAGCAACAGTTCCTGGCAACCAACTGGCTGGTCAATGTGAAATACTAGATGAGAGTGACACACCATTCAAATGTAGAACGTAGCCCAACATTTCGCCCTGCCAGGAACCGAACCCAGGTATCTTGCTTGCGAGGCGAATGCTCTATCCACTGAGCTACAGGACTCCAACCGCACTTACCATAGTTTAAACATTAAAGATTTTACTTTTATTTTGAGATCCATGAAATACTTCATGCAACTGGCTTCATTTTCAATTGGACTCAACAAAAACATACAGTAGAACCTTACGAATCCGGTACTCAAGGGACTGGGCAAGTAAAGGCATTGCCACATTTAAAACAAAAGCTGTGATGTATTCAGCCTACCTTTTGAGAATGCATCCAGCTTGTGTTCTGCTAATGCCATAGATCACAGCTACCTGTCTATGACTTTTGCCCTTAATGTTTTTGATTAAGTCCACTTTCTCACGTAGGGACAACTCATTCTGTGGTGGCATGTTTACAACACTTGTCAACAGTCACTAAATCAAAACAATGTATACACAAACCACGTGTTCTGAATACAGCACTTTCCAAGAATTGGCGGCAGGAACTCAGGTTAGGCCGCTGGCACTGGGCAAAATCGCGCCGCTTCCATGATCCCAACACTCCCGGGGCCAGGCAATGCGAGACTGGAGCCCACTCCACCCACAGTAGCAGTGTCGAGGAAACAGCACTAGAGGCCCGAGGCTTAGCGCTCTGTGTGGTGTACAGGTTGGTAACATAGGGGGTTGTTTGTACTGTGTTTGAAGCGGAGAGTGCACTGTAGCAATCACAATCAATGACCATTGTCCTGAATAGTGAGGTGTTCAGTTTACTGAAGCAGACAAACTATCTTTTAACGTTGACAATGAAAGAGTGTGAAAATGTACCCACAATTGTGAGGTGGCTGGAACACTGAGGTGACCGCAAACTGTGTTTCTACTATAGCTCTATTGCTGGTTTCTCTTGTCTTTATGATCAAGCATGAGAGTGCCACCTAGTGCCGATCGACCAGTTGGAAACTTCCTGTTATAGGCAGAAATGGCTCAGCAAAAGCCTATCTGCAGCATACTATTCTGCTATTTTCTCGAGATTTCACTATACCTAGTCCTTTTCTTTGCTGGCATATTACAGCCTAAAAATATCTCCCCCCCCCCCCCATGATCATTTTCTCAGATCTACACAAGATTGCATTTGACTTCAAGTGGATTATAGTACTTTTTTTGGTTACTCTAAATTGCACATATTCACCTTTTGACAAAAATCTGAAACATCTAATCAGTTCTGCATTCATACCATTCTTTCCAGGCCGGTACCAACTGCAATTGAGAGGGAGGATAAGTAACAACTCCCATTCCTCCACCCATGCTGCCCTGGCCACTAAAGGTCAGAGTGAAGCTCCTCTTAAGTTTCTAAAGCTTATTCAAGAAGAGTCCAATTGGTGCATATGCTATTGCCAACATTTCATGCAACTAGATAAATTAATTTGAAATGGATTGGTTATCCCAATTTAGTGCTGTGATTTTTTTTATATTGAACTCTTATATTATTATTCTCCAATGTATTGACTCACCGCAATGCCATGAGAAGACCCCATATGCTGTACATGAAGACCAGGTGAGGTGTAATAGGAGATTCCTGCACGAGTCAAAGTAGTAGGAGGTGTAAAACCAACACTGTGGCTTGCATAAGACAACCCTGTAGGGAATGTATAAGCACAAGAACAATTTACTCTTTACATATTCATTGACACAACAGTACAGAACCAAACACTTTCTGTTAGCATTGCAGCACAACCCCTTTCATTTTACACTTTACTCTTGATTTATCCTGTACACTTTTGAGAAAGCATAAATTTTTTTTTTAATGCTCTAGAGTTAGAATTGCTCATCATTGGTGACTATCTAAAAGCACATCAGAATCAGCTATATTTTAAATTCAACTGGATCCTACATTCGGCTGCAAAACTTCTTTATCTACCAGGCCCATCCTTCCAATAACATAATACTTAATCCTACAATTCTCCCTTTATGTAACTACAATAAAACCTCTGTTATAATGTGCCTCGTTAACACGGGTTCACCTACATCATGTTTGGGGTCTGGACCCCGAAGTTTACTTATTAAAAAAAATCTAAAATGTACAGAATGCCAGCTGGCTCACTTCAAAACACAGTAGTTTCTTGGTCACCACTGCCACCATTCCTGCCCACTGTGGCATTTTTTAGTGCAGCAATCTGGCCGTCTCATAAAAAGCGGGTCGGATTTCTGAGAGCATGCACAGTTGAATGTGCATGATGCTATAGTGCTGTCATGACGCTGATTAGGATTTTATGGAATTGAAATACTGTGTTACAATGAGGCTCTACTGAAATATGTTCATGATCCTTGAACAAGCAGAGTGGACAAAATTTGCACAATCTCTACAACACAAGACTGATGGTGTTATCCACTCCCCTGTCAGGAGCCCATGTTAGAGGTCAAAGTAAATGTATTTTTTTTTAGTAAGCATTAGACTAAATAATCAAAACTACATACCGGGAGATATAGGCCTGCTGGAACTTGGAGATGGTGTGTAAGGAATAGGACTGGACACAGTGCGGGGTCTAAGTCCCTGTGCAGACATCTCATTAAAATACCTGGAAAACACAGTTTACTTTTATTAACTTATCACAAAGCAAACCTGCACAATACATTCACGTTAGATCTAGAATCACAAGCAGTACTTTTCTCCGAAATATAGTAAGGATTATAATAATCCTTATATTTGACATATATTTGATTATAATAATCTTTATATTCCTCCTTCACGTTAGAAGGAATCACAAAACAGAGAATAAACTGTAAAATGTAATGATTGTGCAATCTGTAGATGTGCACTTATGGAGAATCATAGAATTATACAGCACAGAAGGAGGCCATTCGGCCCATCATGTCAGTGCCAGCTCTTGAAAAGAGCTATCCAATTCAATCCCACTGCCATGACCTTTCCCCATAGCCCTGCAAACTTCTCCTCCTCATGGTGAAAAGGAGGAAAGAGAACTTGTTGTGCACTAACCTTTCATCATCCATCTCTAAGCTAGATTCACTTTCTGACAGTTGCCTGCAGAGAGCCTCTCTCCTTTCCATTTCTCTTTGCAATTTACGTTGGAGCCGCAGATTTTCTTCCCTCATGTGACGTTCTTCTTCTAAATACTGTGCCATTTTCTCTGTATCTGCAATTTTATAGTAGGGAGAAAAGATTAAATGAAATATACAGGGGTCTTACCAACATCACTTTTATATGCCAAGATTAGAAAACCGATCAACACTTGGGCTGTACCTGAGGACAGCAAATGAGTGCCAAGCCTGAAAATTGAGTTAGCTTAAAACCTGTCATGGGAAAATGTGGAAAGGAGGGAAGAGATTGTTTACTGGAAGGATGAAGACCAGTTTGAATAGTGGAGTCAGAGGATGAAAGAATGTTCTAGAGGTTTCAATTGATTTACTTTTGCAGGAACTTTACCGAGCAAACTGAATGCATTTCACAAGGTTTGCGGAGAAACAGCTTCCTCTCTAAGGTGCTGATTTAATTTTTCTCCATCACAAAGTAAGATGGTGCCTAGTAAGCCCGAATAAAAACGTAATTAGTATACTCACCACAGGCCAACAAATATCAAACTCATCTTTGAACAGAACAGAGAAGGGATTTTTCAGTCCCTGTCTAATGGAGAATTTTAGCAGTTTTAAGGTAAAGTACTGCAGTCAGTAATGAGCGCAACTAAAAATCTATATGAATTCTATATGAATGAGGTAGATGGAGAAAATCGGTCGAAAATCTCATCCAAAAGACAATGCAACACATGCACTGCATTGGAGTGTCAGCTTAGACTGTGTGAGTTCCAAGTCCTGACATAAGACTTGAACCCAGAACCTAATATACCTCAACCCAGAGGCAATATTGTGGAAGCACTTCAAGTATATAAGGTCTAAAGTTCTATACCTCTGTATCAACATGTTCTTTAAATATTTGATAAAAGGAATACAACAATATGAATTTATGCAACACCCTTCACACGGGATAGCACCTTGAAGCACTGACTTGTATACATGTAGGTGGTAAAACCAGCATCCTCATTTGAAAATTTGTCAAGCAACTTACGCTGTAACTGAGCAGACCGGAGTTGCTTTTTTAGCCGCTCTACCTCATTCTTCAAAAATCTGATATGTCTCATCATGTTTTCCGGCGAGTCAATTTCCATAGAAATGTCCCTAGGTGATGGTGGAGCTGAAACAGGTTGGTCCAATTTTTCCTGCAGAATACTGAATTAAAGGGATATTTAGAAACTAATAATCAAAAAACAAACATTTCTGAAAAATAGATATCAAGCTTTAACTGACAAATATGTTGAAAACAAGGCTAGAAAACCATCTATTGAGTCAGGGTAGATTTTAGATTTTTGTAAACCGGATTCCAAGGTAATATCTTTTGCTTGAATACTCAATACACTCAATATCGCACTTACCAAGCAGAAATTTAATTCAAAGCTTCATGTGAAATGGAAGCTATAAAGCATTACATCAAGTTAACAAATCATGAGTGAAGATTACACCGCTATTGAGCACACATCACATATGTATCTATATACTTCTTAAAGGCATGATAGCAAATACCAGGAAGGCAATTCTTGTCATGACAACCAGTGTTTGGCAGATAAATATCTGCTATTTAATATATCTGTGTAAGGAAATGATGATCAATCACACAAAAGAAAACCTTTCAACAACAACTTGCATTTATATAGCGCCCTTCATGCAGGACAGTGTCACAGGGCACATCAGTACACCAATCGTGGAAGTTCTTTAAAGAAAGCACAAGTGGAAATTGTTACCATGTTCCCTCTCACCTGTCTAGTCTCAGTCAGATTACTCATCTATCTCTATCTGTTCTCAAAACTCCACTAAATATTATTTTGATCTAGTCTCTCTATGGTGAATTGGTGCCATTTCTAATACAATTAAAAATGTATGATAATTCTTAAGACTTTTCACTTTAACTTACTGCACAACCTTTCAGATATCAGACATAAGATTTTTTTGCCTTATAACTTGATGGTGGGTGGCTTGCTTGCTGGACACCAGTTAGTAATACAGAGGATCTCCCAAGATGTCTTGCTAAACCCCATGGCCAGCAGAAACTTGTTTTTAGTTCAGTACAATTACTTACCTAGTAAGGGTATTTTCTATAGTTTCTTCATTGATTCGGTCTCAAATTCTTTACCAAAGCGAATTGAGTCTAGCTGGAGATATGACAGGAGTCAAATTAGTGGCAGAGCTGAGCAACAAGTGGATTACATAAGAGGCATTGAGTGAGCATGCCAATCAAAGGTAACAAAGCAATTTAGAAAATTCACCTGGAGTTAGCTTCTCTCTCAGGCAGGTAGCTAGTGGAGTATCAAATGCACCAAGAAAAACTACAAATGTACTCATGCTCAGCTCGACAGAGGAGAGCGGAATTAACAGGTGAGTGAAGGGGGCTATGGAAAATACCCTTACAAAGTAAGCAATGGCTCTCTCCTTTACGTCTTCATGCGTCAATGATTCCTCAGTATACAATTCCTTTGTATAAGCAGTGTACAAAACAGTACAATGGAGGCAGTTAAAAACCCATCCACTGATTGCAGCTGTGGCAAATATTTGTTGAAGGTAACTGTCCTGTAGATATCAATAGAAGGCTCCAGGTTGTCATGATAAAAAGTAGCTCTGCTCAGATATGTAATAGATCTAATCCATTTGGCAAAATAAAACTTTCACTTTGTGATTCAAAATAAATCAACACAAGACCAGATAGTTGTAATACTGTTTCACTGTACAGTAAGACCCAGTCAGATACCAACCCCAAAATGAGTGATCAATATTGCGAAAGTTAAAATTTGAAAGGAGGAAATACAATGGCCTCCATGAAAATGTCACAAGAGAGAAAAACCTCTCAAAATTCACTGTGAGAAGACTTTCCCAGCCCTTTGGTAGGTTTGGCAGAAAGCAAGATCCACCATGTTCATCATCCCAGGTTGACAAGAAAAAAAGCACAACTTTTTTTAATATTTAACACACCTGATGAAAATCAATTGTTTCTTAGAACTGAACTGAAGAGAAGGGCATTCAAACTTGCCATTTAACAAAAGCTGTCAATATATAGGTTGCATCTTCAAAAGCTACTTCCAAGAAACTGAACCCAAAGTTTTGAAATGAAAAGTCCATATCTCCCTCAGAAATGCATTAAAATTATTGTGGCAAGCGTTATGTGACTAACATGGGCTTTAAACCCAGTCAGATACCAACCCCAAAATGAAAGATCAATATGGTGCAAGTTTAAATTTGAAAGGAGAAAATACAATGGCTTCAATGAAAATATCACAAGAGGGAAAAACCTCTCGAAATTCACTGTGAGAAGATTTTTCCAGCTATTTGGTAGGTTTGGCAGAAAGCAAAATACACCACGTTCACCATCCAGACAGTGAATTTGAAGTTCTCTTGATCCCCTAAGAAGGCTGGGCAAGTAGCCTTAGCATGGCACAAACAAGACTGAGTTGAGAAATTCCATGCTAGGATTATAGACCTCTTCATCACCATAATGATTATGTTATGATTCATCCAGTGATCCAAATAAAATAACAAAGGAAGGGAAGTTGTAGAACTGTTCATCCCATCTTAAAGACATTTACTGCCACAGCCTTGAAAGAAGAATGCTAGGAAGGATTTGTATTAGGGGTCAGAAAGCAGAGAAAACTAATTGTCTTGAAATGCAAAAGGTGCATTTGTACATGAAATTAGAATAAGATGGATTCTGTGTTAGCACTCACTTGCTTAATGGGTCAAATTTAAATAAACCAACCCACTGAAAATCAAGGGTAAAATAGACAGCTGATTACCTGCGGAAACGATAATCAGTGGTCTTCAACTGGGTACATCAACTATGTACCAAGCAACAAATGATGCAGGCATTTGTTTAAGTTTTTCACAACAATGTGAATAGACAGAATGCAGAAAACATTCTATCATATCTGAATGGACAAAAATAAGACACCTTCTGTGCTGAAATACTTGATAATGTTTCTAAACTGACTATTTAGTTCAATTTAGTTCTAACTGACTATTTAGTTGAGAATCAAACATTCCTTCTTCAAGAGATCAACCATATAAAGGAGATGCTGCAACAAACACAAAATTAATTTCCTCAGAACAAACCCAGAATTCTGACTATTAACTTGTCAATTCTATTGTCCAACTTTCTTTGCCCTCTCTGCTGGGCGAACTGAGGTAACCTACGTCAGGAAATACACTGGCCACAGCAAAAGCTGAACACCTGGAATATACTTGGACATGTGTACACAGAAGGGGTCTAAAGAACACGAAACAAAATAGTGCCTTTGTATATGATTGTGCTCATAATATAGAGGCATGAAGGTACATGTACCTCAGTTGAAAAGAATAATCTCTAAAGGGGTATAGGGAGATAGGATTTCTGTTTGCAATATGTAAGTGGATCTTCCAGATGTATATCTTGAGCACTCACCATTTCCAGCGCAAAGACAAGAACATATTTATGTAAGTACCAACATACATAGAGTGGTATAGTGGAAGTTAAATTAACCACAAGTGTCTCCTAGCTCTTGCTCATCATCTCAAATAAGCATATGTTAAATACAAATCTTATCCTATTCACAACACAAAAAGTCTAAACTATGAGCTGTTTCGGTAAATTGAATTAGACTCCAGCGCTTCATAATCAGTCCATTTTAATCCGTGTTAAACAAAAATTGCTTGGTTCTACAGTGCAACTCCGATTATCCATTGGTGTTGGAAGGAACAGTCCCCTTCATGATAGTGGATGTTCAAGCTTCCTACAAGGTTCTGTGGTCCAGAAATTCAAATTCCATCCTTTTATGTGAAATCAAACTTCAGTCCAGTGGCATCAAAATACTTACGTCTCATCATCAAGGTCTTTTTTCATCTGCGATGTTGGATTCCTGTTCAAAAGACAGCACTCATAGACTTGGAGTCACTTTCAAGTAAAAATATCCAGGTTGAACATACTTATTTCTTGGGTCTATTAAACCAACATAAATTTGAAAGCAGAAGAGTGGAGAATTTTAATGAGGAAGTTCGAAAGCTGCAATTTGTCTTCTGGGTAAACATGGATCAGGAATATTTTTGAAAACAGAAACAATAGTTGTATCAATAGTTGGCAACTATAAATCAGTCAATCTACTAGTTTAAACTGTACAACACTGCAAGGTGAGAGATGGTTGTACAGCAACAAAATTGCCCTCTTCAAAGTCATTAATGAAATTCTGTCCGACTGGCCCAGGATTTGCTGAACTTCTTTGATCTCTTAAGGGCCAGTGACACTTTTGACTAAACTATTCTCATTCAAATCCATCTTCATGGCACCATGGTTCCATTACTTCCTGTCGCAACGCCATCACTACATCTCCAATGGATCCCTGTCCATTCCTTGAAGTCACAGCTGGTGTATTCAGAGCTCTTAATCCTTAGTCCTCTTCTATTCACGATTTATACGCTTCCCTTGGTAACATCATTCATAAATAAAAGTTTAGTTTCAATATGTATGTGGACTGATCCCAACTCTACTTCTCTACTACCACACTAAATTCTGATATTGACATTGAGCACTTGGTAAGCCACATTTTTTTGCACCTTTTTGGATCTTACCAGCTGCACCATACAACTGGACAAGGCTCCACAAACTCTGATTGTGTGTCAGTCTGGCTCAATGTTAGTACTATCACCTCGTAGTCAGAGGTTTGTGAGTTGAAGACCCACGATAGGGACTTGAATTACATTGTCTAAGATGACACTCCAATGCAATGTTGGGTGTCTGTTGAATTGTTGAAGGTGCCGTCTTCAGATGAGATGTTAAACGGAAGTCCCGTCTGTCTGCCTGTTCAGATGGGAGTTAAAGATCTCATGGTACTATTCAAAAAGAGAATAGAGTTTCCCTCAGTGTCCTGGCCAACAATCCCACAAAACCAAATCTGTCATTTGCTTCATGGTTGTTTGTGGGACATTGCTGAAGGCAAACAGTCAAAACCACTTTGCAGCATGTTCTGTGAAGAGCTTTGAGAATGATGTAATGAGGCTGTTTCTGGGATATTGTTGTGCGCAACTGGCTGCTGCATTTCACTCCCAAAATCCACTTAACAATACATCCTGAGAATCGCTTTGAGATGTCCCAACAATGTGATATGGCGCTATATAAAATGCAAGGATTATTATTGTAACGTTTACTTGGCTTCAAAATCACATTTCCCTTTCTTTAGGTTAAAAAAGTGTGAAGAGATATTGACATGCTTTTTAACTGTACTCTTATTACGTTTGCAGCTCAATACCTCCAACTTACCTCATGGGACTGCATAATCAACCCGAACACAAAATCCTTAAGACCACTAACAAGAACAATAATTTTCCTTTTTAAACTGAAATTGATTTTATACATTAAATACTGAGGAAAATGTACTACTTTTATAACAATTTCAAACATTGAAATGTATCTGAAACATGTCACCCTCTTCTTTAGGGTTCTGCACTAACATATACGTTATCTACATGTGGAAACTTCCCAGATGTCTGGAATAGAATGTACTCTCTTCTGGGATGGACACCCCAGGCTCACATCATCCCAGAGTAGGTGAAGCTTGTCAAGAGTCATGGCTATGAGTATCTCAGTTTGCCATGGTTACTGGAGGAGTTCAACCTTCTAAAATCACATAATTGAGAGGATCGCCTCTCGATGCGTGTCCAGCGAAGACCACTCTATCTGTTTGGGCTTTCAGGATTAATCAGAGTCGAGTGGGAAGAATCCCTGTGATTGTCCCTCCAAGTTTTGTTGACAAGCTAGGCTGGATGGTCTGTCACCACAAATGGCTTGGCTGACCCACCTACTAGGACAGCTCCAAGGAGACGCTGCTTATCTCTCAGTTGTCTTGGGAAAATAGGCTTCTTAATTTTTAATTTTTGACATTCCAATTGTATACTTTTTTTGCTTTTGTTGATTACTTATGATAAAAAGTACAGTAAACATACCGCTTTTCTGCTTCCAGTTTGTCCATCCGTTTCCATAAACGATTTACTAACGCTTCTTGTTCTTGTTCCAAAGTATTTTCCAGGTCAATCTTCTCACGCCTCAACTACAAAAAAAAGTCCTAATTAGATAAATCAAACCTTCTCCAATATTAAAAAATATTATTGTAACTTTAACAGTTACAATATACACTTTTTGTATACAGGCACATTACAACCAGCAATATTTCCATTGATAGAGCCCGTTTCAAAAGAAAGATTATGGACAGTGAAAAGTGTTTATACATACAAATGGATTCTGATACTTGCACAGAAAGATGATATTCAGTTAATGCTACATTTTTAAATTTCAAAACTCACTGCCTGAAGTACATTGATTAGAGTAGGGAATTCTAAGACTTTTAGAAACAATTGCTGAAAATATTGTATACTGTCATACCTAAACAAGTAAGATATTTCAACCCAATTGAACCCCATCTTCCACAAATCAAAGCCTAATTTAGTGCAATTATGCATAATCATGGAAAGATCAGTCTGCAATTTTTGACACACTGTAAAAATGCAATAGACATTAGACACTACATTATTAAGTCTACACCTGTATGTAAATGTATTTCTTAAGTTGATTTTAGGCAGATCCTCACAATAGAGGATCTGTAATCATTATGTATACACCCATACTTGAGATAAAAATAGATTGCGAGGTGCATTCAGAATAAAATAGTACACTCATGGATGTCGCAGTCAATAAGAGGATATTATATACCGATGGATGTTTCTTTTCGCCATATAATTTTTCTATGCCCTGAGGTGCCAAAATCACTGCAAAATTGTCCCGGTTTGAATATCTTCTATATAATGCAATACTACAAGCTGTAACTTTTTACAACTAAACAGGATACTGGTCAGAATACTTGGCAGAGGCAGAAGATTTGTTTTCAAGAAAACTGCTGAATGTTCAAACAAAACTTGAAAAATAATGTTCAAACTACAGGTACAATGTATTAATACCCCTACAAAAATATGCACGTTTAAAATAAATTAGACAGTTTCATTTTAAAATGTCTAAAAACAATTAAAGATCGCTTAAAGCAGCAAGGTAAAAATAAGTTAATAATGCAGATGCAGAGTTTAAAAGATTGAACATTTTGACAAGAGAACTGCTCACCTGCTCAAGCGTAAGCTGTTTGGAAAGAGTATCATTCTCCAGCTTTTTGATCTTCTTCATCAACTTGTTCACTTGAAACTCCTGCTCTTGCTCTAGAGTTTGCTCCAGTTCAGCCTTTTCATGCTGCAACTAAAATACAAACAATGAAAGATGGAAATTAACTACAAATGTTTTGGCATGTTCTAAAACATCTTTTCAGTAGGCATTGCTGTACTTAAATATAGATTTAATTTGTTTAAATACATTAGATTTAGTTTGTGGCGCAATTGCTCACAAAATACACATCACACCAGTTTATAGTACATCCTACTGAAGCGCTTTGCGACATCTCAAAGATTGATAAGGCACTACATCAAATGCCAGGATTATTTTTATTATTCTGTGAAGCACTTCGAGACATCAATGCAAGGATTAATATTTTTATTACACCCATACACAGAATTAAATTACATTTAACATAATACCATGGTGGATGCACAAAGGTGAAACATAGAGGGGATGTTAACTTTCCATTGTGTCAGAATTAAGATAGAAATTAAGAATGGAGACTTTTTTTTGGAATACGACCCCTGCAGGAACTGAATTTTCATTAAAATCTTTTCTTTTTTCTTTTAAGAGCTATTGACTATGAGACACTGGCAATAAACACAATTATACTCTGGCATGAAACACTGCCAGTTTAGCACAGTGCAGTTTAGTAACAGGTGCAGTTTAATACCCCTTCAATGCAACTCATTTTATACCACTAAATTTCCCTTGCACAATATATCTATAGAAACTAAATGAGATTGTACAATTATTGAAATTATGAGCAGCTGTATTGAAAATTAGATTAGTACAAAAACTAATTTTCATTAAAGACCATCATTAACTATCAATCTAGAGGTTAAAGCCACTTGTGTAAACTACATTTAAACACAGGTCAAATTAAAGAATTGTTTTAACCCACTATACCAGACTTCATTTTACTTTCAGTATCAAAAATAATGTAGTTACATTAGTATTTAAAGAGTATACACATTGTTTCTACTCTGACAAAAAAAATGTAAAGTCAAAGCAAAATTTATCTTACCCCTCCCACTCCTCTACACTCTCCTTTGCTCAGTTGGATCTAGCCTCCTGTAAGTCCCTCATTCCCTCTGCTCCACCAGCGGCCTTGCTTTCAATCACAAAGCCCCAAAACTACGAAACTCTCTGTCTCAATTCCTCTGCCTTGCCTCCTCCTTTCCCATCTTCAGATCACACCTAAAGACCTTTCCCCTGGTTCAGCGTCAAGCTCTGCCACCGTTAAGCACTCTGGAAATGATACCGCGTGTGAAGGGCGCTAAATAAATGCAAGTTGTTGTTCTGTTGTATCTTCCAATTCATTTTTTATGGATATCTCCCTCTTCCAGCTGACCTCTTCAACTTTCCCAGCCTCTTTCTCAAACTCATTGAACCAATGTGGGAACTTGGCATCTGTTCAGTGCCTTTTCTCTCGCATCCTTGTCCCTGATCAAGATTGCCTTCCTTAATCTCCACTAAATCACCCTTTTAACCAGGTGTAGTTTAATACTCCCTTAGAAGTTCACCCCTCTTTTAAAAAGAATTGCTTTTTATCTTTATTTTTCTTTGAAATTTGAAACAGGAATCAGGTACGGACCAGTTTGGCTGAATGGCCTGTTTGTATACCGTACCACTGGGCACGTGTAAATGGTGCCACAAAAGGGTTAACCCTAGCAGTGATGAACTGCTTCAGGATCCATGTATCTTGGTTAGTAAAATATGCTGAATATGATCACAAAATATTATTATTAAAGACAAAGCCAGGCATACGATGAAGTCCCTAATCATGTTTAGTAGAACTCAAAATAGATTTAAGATAGGCACGGATGATTTCAGATATACAAGTGCCACACATAAAAGGGAAGTTAGAATTGCAAAAACAACTTAATGCAGCGTTTGAACTGTATCAGTATTTCAATACATCTGGAATGCACTTTAAACCACTAATCGAGCCTACCTGCATCAGCTTGCGGGAAAGTTCATTAGTCAGAAATTCTTCTTCTTTTTCATAATTTACAGCTAGTGTTTCTTTTTCTTTCTGTAAAGCTTGAATCTTCTTAAACAAGGTATTGCTGATAAACTCCTCCTCCTGTTCAGCCCTTGCTTGCTGTGAAAAAAAATCAATTCAGTAGATATGCAAGAACGCATCAAATTAATAATTTGAGGAAACTTCAGTACCAGAAATTGGCCAGTGTCAAAAGAGCAGAACAAGTCATTAACAATGTCTAACTCTACAAACTGTCAAGTATGTTGTAGCAATAAAGAAATGCAAATGAGGAACAGATTCTCAATTTTAAGGCCTGATAAATATGAAAATATAACCAATCCGTAAAAGTATCAACCTACCCATCTGCATCAATGCTTATAGGTTCTGCTATTCTTCAGTAAGCTATATGCAGTGATACAAAGTATTTGAATTAGAACCATGTTGTTACTTTATGTTTAACATAATTTAATTCCTGCATCATCTAATAACCGTACAATGCAGATTATTTATTGAACTCTGAAAACTAGCAGGTGCTGCGATATACATCATTCTTCGGGTTTCCAAGTGCTGACAACATCGATTTTTCAATGTTTATTTGAAAATATTGACAGATAATTAGATGTTTCTTCACGATTTTTGTGATCTTTGATGACAACATTGGCTGTTTTCTGGGTTGTAAAGTTGTCACAAAGTGCAGAAACTGATAGAAGAGCTATCTGTGTAGTTCAAAGCAATATAAAATTAAAACCAGAAACCATCAAGTATAATCAAACAATCCATGTGGCAATCACTGGTATTGACCATACCTGGTGTTGGCAAAATTATCAATTATATACTTTGATTCCATAATGACTAAGATAAGGAGTTCTGGAATAAGGATGTAGTTCCACCAGCGGGCGTGACAATTTAATTCACAAGGAAAAAAAATGTACCTGTAAATTAACACAAGGTATGATTCAAAGCGAACAAATATAAACCACGATTGGACCAACAAAAGAAGAGGGCATCTGTTAAATGCAACAGTAGCAAAATGCTGATCAGTAAAGAAACCTGAATTTTTTGTAAAACTGTTAAGTGTTCTGTGGTCATAAGGAATGGAAATGAAGTTGCATTATCAAAAAGATGGAATCTCAACAAAATTTCATTGTTGAAGGGGGTGGTTATCAGATCCCATACGGAATCCCTTTTGTAGCTTTGATACCTACTGGCAGTTGATAGTGCCCACAAACATACGGTCAATTCACTTTACAGTCTATTCTGTGAAGCGCTTTGAGACGTCGAGAAGACGTGAAAAGCGCTATGTCCAATGCAAGGATTATTATTATTATTATTATTATAACCTTGCCTTGCCTAGCGCTTAAGTCTGGCTCAGTTGGTAACACTTTGAATCAGATGATTGTGGACTGAAGCTCCAAGTCCGGACGACACTTCAATAGCACCTCATTGCTGGAGGTGCCGTCCTTCAGAGGAGACCGTAACGCTGAAATCCCGTCTTGTTCGGGTGACCGTAAAAGATCCTATGGCCCTATTCGAAAAGAGAAGGGAATATCTCCCGATGTCCTGGTCGCTCATTCCGTGGCCATTTGCGTGTCGGGGGCGTGGGGGGGTGTGGGCATATGTTGTACGCAAATCGCCAGCGGCGTTCACCAGCAAATGACACAGTCACTACACTTTACAGTAATACCTGTGAAGAGCTTTAAGGTGTGTGCGCGCGCGCGTGTGTGCGTGTGTGTGTGTGTTGGGGGGAGGTGAAGAGCGACCGGACCCTGGAGGCGGTCAGGCCTTGGGAGGGAGGGAGGGGGGGGGGGGGCGGGGAGGTGGTGGTGGTGGTCAGGGCAGGCCCGGGGGTACGGGGCAGCCTGGCCCCGTGGGGTCGGGGTTGGGGTGGGTCCCGGGGCTGCTGACTTACGATGGTGACGCTGGCTTTGCGGAGGTCGCGGTTCTCCTCCTGCAGGGCCTTACACTTGAGCTTGTAGGTCTCCAGCTCGATCTTCAGCACCTTGTTCTCCTGCTGCAGCGACGCCAGCCGGTTGCTCAGCTCCTCCAGCTTCGAGGCCGAGATCAGGATACCCGCCTTGGAGGAGGAAGAAGAAGTGGAGGAGGAGGCGGGCGGCACCGCGGCGGAGCTGCCCGCCGCGTCCGTGTCGCTCTCGCTGGCACTGTCCGCCATGTTGGGAGCCGCTCGGTGCCAGCGCTCGGCCTGTGTGTGTGTGTGTGTGTGTGAGAGAGAGAGAGAGTGCGCCTGGGCCGAGGGCGGGGACCGCGCCTCAGAGCGGCCTGACCGCGCCACAGCGCCACCTGCTGCAGGGAGGGCTCCCCGGGCAGCCTGCAGTGCAGACAGGAGGGTGGAGGGGGGGGGGAGGGGGCAAAGAGAATTGTGACCCCCAAGAGCCCTGACGACCTGCAGAGTCCTGCAGTGTAGTGGTTAGAGCACTCGCCTTGCAAGTGAGAGCTCCCTCTTCCCTCCCTTTGGTCACTGATTCTGGGACTGTTCGTGGCGGTTGGCAAATTGCCCGTAGAGCACACAGTCACTACACCTTTTTTTTTTAACGGTCAGCGACATTTCATTCGCCCTGTGAGCAAAACACAACGTCCGCTGCGGCTGCTGGATATCTGATACGGAAACAGATGTCGTCGGGACCGCTCCGCGGGTCATCACTCTGGAATTATTATCCCCAGGAATTATCGTGGACCCGAAACGTTGACTCACTTTCCTTTCTCCATAGATGCTGCCTGACCTGCTGAGTGGTCGCAGCGACAGTATATTCTGTGAAGAGCTTTGAGACGTCTCGACAACGTGATAAGATTCTGTATCAAAATAGGAAGATTATTATTACTGTGGAAAAGGGGGAAAAGAGCCCGTAAACCCCGGGGCAAACAGCCAGGAATAACGAGCATTTTGTACATTTACCCGAGAGGATCCATTTTAATGTTGTGCAGATCCAGAAGTTGCCTTGAGGTACCCATCCTGTGAGGCCTCACAAACATTGCGTGTGAAATTCTATTTTCCTGAGCAGGAATTGGTATTCTTCCTATCCTAATCTCGCTAGCAAATCATAAATCAGACTCAGTACTTGCTGTACTTCAGCGCCTTGAGACGTCCTCCCGATGTGAAAGTCGCTGTACAAATGTAATCTTGTTGTTGTTGGGTTCAAGTACCAACCAATAGTTTTTAATCTGAGATTCAATTAGAACGATTTTTAAACAGAAACCTTATGCAATAAAAGCCTTTAAAATGCGTTTCTCAATCCTACATAGGGGATAGTTTCAGTCCTTTTTCAGATCTGAATGAAAATTTGGGATGTAGACTCTTTGTAGGCTTAATAAAAATCCTTGCATTTGATATAGTGCCTTTATCACAATGTCAAAACATCTCAAAGTGCTTCACAGGATTTGCTGTCCTGCCTCAAAACTAACTTCTTTGAATGAGTCTCCAGCCACCTCCCCCTTCTTTCCCTTGCACAATGCCTGACAGTATCACTGTATGTATTCAAAGACACTTTACACTCTATATATGAAGGGAGCTACAAAAATGCAAGTTGTTGCTATAAATTATGACCTACTGGAGATTTCATGTTATACATAGAAACAATTTGCTGTTTGCTAAAGTGCAACAGAACCATATAAGATTTCCAAAATGTTGGTGAGCCTATTCTACTGAACAGAATTATGACAAGCATCATATTTTGCCAATTTAATAGCTTAATTATGGTATATTAGATATTTCAACAGTGATAGAAAGCCCAGATGCTGGGATTTGGAGTGATAAGGGGAGTGGAAACAAATACCTAAATTTGTTCAACGGAAATGAAACATTTTGAAACTCTTGAAAAAAATGTTCTAGGCTGATCTTTCAGTGAGAACAAGGTGTATTTTAATGTAAGCGAACAATTAACTTCATTAACGGCAACATCTTCATGTTCTTCAAGTTATGTTCTTCGTGTTACTGCAAACAAGGGAAGCAAGCGGCTGCAGGGAAGAGGGACTCTAGCCAACACTAACCCGTGACTGAGTACCGGGAGAGAGAATTGTCTTCACAGCAGACAGGTCTGTTTGTCAAAGCCCCTCACAGAGAACCTGGATTAAGCAACTGGTGCTGAGTAAAGCTGGTATGTGGCATTGGACTTAGACCTTGAAAACATCGAGATTGCTGGCACGTCACAAACTGTCCTGTAAAGGTTCTTCCATCGCACTGAAGGCAGATGTTGGTCAGATAGTCAATGAGGAAATTCTGAAGCTTGGGATGACAGCTTCTGGAAGGCATTACCTGGAGTAACCTGGAATGTACCTATACATTCATATTTAGAATGCTTGGAATCCACCTTGATTGGTGTGCAGAGAGGTAAGAAACCTCTACTCAAGCTACACACCTTCAACTGGTGAAACCATTGCTCAATGGATGTGGATATGTCCAAAATATGGGCAGGAAGATGTGGCAATCTCTCACACATTTCAGCCTGAGCTGTGCTCACAGGAAGGTCCTGGTACTTGACATCCACTTCGTGAGGGCTCAAACGTGCGTTTGTTGGATGTCAAATGATAAACCAGTGATTATCTTCCTTGGGGACATACTTGGTGATAGAATATCAGAATTCAGACTATCCTCTGGACTCGGTAGCTTTGTTCATGAGACAAGCAGGTCCACAATACTCCAGGGCACTAGATGACAGACCAGCTAGCCTGGCTCATTGGAAGGACTTGGAGGGATAGACTCCACTCCCCACTTGGGGTAGGGATGTTTTCCATCAGCTCCTGTTAACCCTGCAAGTCAAAGCTCCAACAGGTAGCATGCTCCTAGCTGGACAAGCAGCAGGAAGCTTGCCAGACAATGCTTTCAAAGGCAAGCTATGCGGTTTAGCTGCTTAAACTCATCGGAACCCCAATGCACACTCAAGGGTCCCGAGTGGTTTGGCAGTTGTGCCAACTACTCTCCAGAAGACACCCAGCGAATCAAGAAGTGCATACTATCCTATTTCATGAGGGTTCATTGCTTTTTATTTCAAAATAATGTAGGTTGTTAAAAGTTACATGTTCCATGAATTGTTGTTCCATAAACCTATGTTCCATCCTCCTTGATCGCTTCTCTTCCTTCATCATCCTCTGTGAGACCACACTCTAGTTTTCTGGTGTAGCACAGGCCTGGAGTACACACAGTAGTGAGGTTCAGTGCCTAGTGACCACTGCTGCGCAGAAAGGAGGAACACTAGCCTGAGGAAGTGTGAAAAAAAATGTGTGCATGATACCTCACCCCCACAAAATATAGTCGTCACCTTACAGAATATTCTGTGAAGAGCTTTGAGACATCAAATGCAAGTATTATTATAATTATTGTTTGTTTTTTCTAATTTACCTGCAGCTTCACTAACTCCTTTTTTGTTTTAATCAATAATTAGCAATCCCTTCGTCAGTTCAGGTTTGTGCCTAAATTGACAAAAGTAAGAAATATGAGTGCTACATCCAGTGCTCCTCTCCTTCATGCTCCCCCCCCCCCCCCACCACATCAGCGTGTAGACCATTTCTTTGATCGCAGGTTCCTTGTCTTGACGTGCATTTTAGCTGCTGTCCCCTTCCAGAATTGTACTCCACCCAGCCTCACAAATAAAAAATTCCCTTGTTTCTGAACCCCATTTTCCATTAGTCCTACTCACTTCTCTCCTGTGGAGAACATATTCAGGACTTAGGGAGTGAAAACTATTATAACAATATGTGGGTATGTCAGGTATGATCCAGGCAGAAGGCAAGAGATGTCTTTAGAAGATAGAAGAGTGTAAATATTTTTGTATATTGAAGCAGAAATTCTAAAGTTAGGCAATGTATTTTTATGTATTCATTAAATCAAGGTTGGAAATATACAATTATATAAGTACAAAGTCAGAGGCTTGTACCAGTCTGTCGAGTTTGAGTAAGTATATACTGAAATATGAGACCTGAAGTTTGAGAACTCTGGTAGAGGTAATTTACTGTTTGAAGATTTAATTGAAATTTCTGTTGAATTGAATTTTCTGCAAGTAAATGTAACATTACTGAGATCCTTATTAGCAAGTAATTAGGGACCTTTTAATAGGGTTCAGCCCCCTTCTTTGTAAATATCTTGTGGTAAATGTTTGTTTCCCCTACATACTGCAATAAAAACATCAATCAAGTATTTTAATGCCAGAATATTACAAGTTGAACTTCTACAAATATCAAGAACCATAAAAAGTGAACTGAAATCCCAACAGCCCAATTATAGGCCTGGAAATCTTAGTAGAAACCAAATGTAAATTTCAGTTTCAATCCTAGTCGGCTTAGTCTCTTATCTTGGCCGTCTCATCTGGGATGGAAGGAAACTGATCCAAGAAGAAACCCTTTTGAAAGAGTCTATAAGTCTATCTAGAGAGACTAGTGAAGGTGCAAAATCTGAAATTGTCAGTAAAGATGCATGTAGGCTAGTTTACATCAATGAGGAAATCATTGTGATACCATCTGACGTAGGGGAGAAGAGCAAGTTATTCATGCCTTGCAATTAAATGAACAATCAAGTTTCTAAAAAAACTCAAAGAATACTAGTGATTTAGCACAATTTATTTTTGCTTGAATAATCAACTGGATCATTCGGTGGAATTCTGTTTTTTCATACATATGTTATTAGAGCTATCTTCAGTGACTGCATAATGTTTTCATATGAATATAATCAACAGAGGAGAATAATTCACCAAACCCAAATGTAAAATGCCCTTTTAACCACAGCAGCCTTAACAACCTATTATTACACTGCTAAAAAAGATTAGATGATTGGCTTACAGAAAGACTTCTACATCTTATAGCCAATGCACATGATACAGTAATACTTTTACAGGGTGCTGCCAGTCTACAAGCATGTACATTCTGATCATTTCAACTTTATTTTCAATCCTGTGCCTGCAAGAGAATTAGTTGAACTATTAAGTTGCAAGCATGAATCCCTCTGTTTAGCAAGAACATTAAACTTTCCCCTTTGCATAATGTATGGCATCTTTAAGATCATTTAAAAAAAAGCAACAACAGATAGTAAAACAAGGGAAATGTGTTTTACACTGATAAATTCTTTGTTAATTTCAACACAGTGTCTGCAAACTTAGAAAAAAGTTTAATTAAAATGAACACATGCATCAAAATATTAGTACTCTGAAGAAATTGTGTTTTTAGATTTTTTTCACAGAATTACAGAATTTTCCATTGTTTTTGAAAATCATTTTAAAGTTAGCAGTATAATCTGAAAGAAGGCTTATTTCAGTTAAAATTAAGCTAGAGCTTTTGCATATACAAAGATTATACTTTCTAGTAATTGTACAAGAATTTGTGGAGTTACACTCAAAGTCACCCAGTAGGTGGAATCACTTCTAAAGCTTAATTGTGCACTAAAGCAGTTGCAGTGCTCTTAATGATTTCTTAGAACAGTACTTCGAAAAAAAGTATGCACTATCCATTTCATCAGAATTTTTACAGTGTTACGTATGTACAGCAAGACCATTTGTTTTTTTTATTTTTAATTTTTTTAAATAAGCAAGTAGATTTGTTTTACCCTGAAATCATGGGTTCAAGAAAATTATAAGGCTAGCTGCTGTGTAATCAGTGATTCTTAATTTCCTTCCAGGAACCAGCATTCCTTTATCTATTGTGCCATGTTTTGTCACAGGAAGATATCAAATACATTAAATAAAAATTCTGTTTGATGACACTGCTCTATTTGAAAAAAGTCGTTCATACCATGGCACCTCAGACATCTGTCAAGTCAATCGCACTCTCTTCAGATCAATGAATGAAAGTGAATTTCCATGCGGTTTTTAAATTTGCTCATGCTAAATGAAAATATCCTCTTTTATCTAAACCATGCTTTAATATGTGGAAGCAGCAGGTACACACTTTTCTACAATTGCTTCGTTTTCTGTTCTAGCCATTTTCTTCTGGACACGTGGCAGTAAAATGTATTCCTGTAAAAAAATCAGAAATATAAATTCAGTCCATCCACATTAATTAAATACATTGACATTATAAATGAATTTACTACACCCCTGAATTAAAGGAGTTAGGTGCTTTAATAATTGTTTAAATGCCATTTGTATTTACTCTCATTCCCTGTACAGCCTCTGCGTCTCACCAAAAAGAAAAAGCAACTCTCTCTCACGCTCTCCTTTCTCCCTTCTCTCCCCTGCTACCCGGCTGCACAAGAAAGAAACAGACATTCCTGGAAATCATATTTCTTTTCCTTTCAAATCAAAAATGTGAAGTGACATCTCAGTGACAGCCATTTTCATCTTACGCCCCATTAAAACAGTTAGCCCTGCTTTGTCAAGTGCCAACTTGGTAGAACAAGAAATTGTATGGATGACTAAAATGGGAGGAAGGGTTAAGGAAGGGGAAAGATTGTAGATTGTGAAAGTGAAGGGAGAGAGCAAGACATCAAGAGGTGAAATAAGTGAGCAAGTGCGTTAGTGAGAGGTAAACCACTAGAATGAGTTGTTTTACCCGCAGTTGCAGAATTACCTTTATCCAGTTCCTTTTGCTGGGCATTAATGAGTCTTTTTATCCGCGTGTCTGATAGTTTCTTTCTTGACTTTGATTACTTTATACCCTTCAACCTGCTATGGTAAGAAAAAAAACTGCTGGGTTAATAGAGAATTTACTGGGTTTAAAGAGAATAATCTGGTTAGCAGGATACGTGAAAGAAGCAGACACCTGAGGGGCTTAATGTGAAACTGTTAATATGATTAATGAGCGTATTTTAAATAGATTTTATCTGATAATTCCTCTCCCACAAGAAGAGCAAAGTTCACACATTCAGCAAGAGTAGATTCTGCAACACAAGCTTATTAGTCAACAATTGTCAACATGGTGAATCAGTGGCACAGATAGAACAGGGATTAAAGAGATCAACTGGAATTGAAACGAAGGCTAGAAAGACTGAACGAATCATCCCACTTTTACAAAATCTATTTTGAAGAAACCACTTGAATCAGATCCAGTTAAATTCCAATGAATGGCAAACAATCCCTTTCCTTTGTTTTCAAAAGAGATAAAAGTAAAGTGTTCAGAGGCAATACTCTGCCATTTTATATAGACACAATTTCTAGAATATCCACATCTGCGGTGAAGCTCCTCTAATGGGGAAATTGAACAAGTATTTATGTGCATGAAAGGTAAAATAAAGTGTTATGAGGATTTTCAATTTAAAATGGCAACTTTAATCTGGATTTGATTCATGCAACAGAACCCAAAGATTCAGCAAAAGATACAATGAAGCCAAAGAACTCTTTTCAGAATTCATTCTAGTCACACAGTAGCTCAGCAAAAGACGTGTAAAAATAATTCTGACCTGCAGAAATAATCATTAGTTGCTAGATGCTTGCAGTATCTCTTTCAAAATAATACTGCTTTCTCCTCCCAAGAAAAGATTCAGCTTTAAGCAATACTTTGAAAAATAAGGGCCATTCTGTTCATTTTATCATTGAGAATCATGGTGACCAAAAACTGCATTGGCAGGAATTGTGGAACTTTTCTATTACGATCTGAGCATTGAGATAAAATGTGTAACAACTACCGTGTGCCAAACAAACCACTACCTATTATCAATAAACAGTGTCAAGTTTCTCATTGTTATCCTTACACGTGAAACGTTATACATATCCTGAAAGATTGCAATTGACACTTATATGCTAACATTTCTTAATCAGTGTGAACTGACAACTAAGACACTACTCTTGGTTATCATTTTGTTACTGCTATTGTATCTGGCATCTAAAAGTGGTCTATCAACCATTCAATAAAATGTTCATGTCTGCTTACTGAAAATTACTTTTCATTTGTGAACATATTTTCTGTGGAAAGGTATGATATTAATTCAGTGAGGAATTTGGGTCAGAAATGAACTCTTTAAGAGGCAGGGTTATTATTTTAGCTGTGCTATTGCCCACAATCTATATTAAAAAAATCCAAGATTTATCTCAAGCATCTAATAATTAATTCTGCTACAGTTATCCATATTTCTTCAAGCGTCAAACCTCCTGTTCTGTATCAGCACATTCAAAGTACTCAGAATATTCCTCATCATCTTGCCCTTCTGCTTCTGTAATAATCTCTCCAGGTTCGTTGTCTTTAGACTTAACAATACGTCTCACTACTTTTCGGGTTACCTAAGAAAAGTGAGGAAAAATTTAAAGGAAACACTGGGTTTAATATATTTTTGATGGTTAAGGACTAAAACTCCAATTATTTACAACATACAGCTTAGTAAAGTGATATGTGTGAGGAACTAAATAAATGTTGTCAGTTTAGCATTACTGTACTTTTCTTGTGACGTGGTTGCCATCTTCATCAACATACTGCTCTTCTACGACCGTTTCTCCAGGGATGTTTTTTGCTTCCTCTGCCTAAAGGATGCATCATTGAAAAATCAAGACATATTTAGAATAGGTAGACTGACACAACACTGAACCATACACTTAACAATCCTGGATGCTAAGAGAATGGTTATTATTGTAATTTTTGTCCCTTGTAGAATATTTTCTTTTTGTTTGCTCGGGACCCATCAAAACACTACTGTATTAATGACTGTGTGATCCATGCTTCATTTGGGAATCGGATGCTGACTGGCTGCTTGCTGTCCTCAGTGGTGACAATAAGGTAAACAGGGGGCACCCTAAAGGAAGTAAAAGCTGTATCAACCCTGTTACAGCAATATGAGCTCGGAGCTACAGCCAAATTAAAAATGAGGTTCTTTGTTCTTAATTAAAAAAAAAGTTCTCAAAAATACCCATAATATTTAATGATTAACATAGTGCCACACTTAACTGATTAACCCAATGACTAAAAACATGAAGAAATCTTGGTTACCACATTTTTTAAAATCAAACAGCTACAGTAATTGAGCAGCAGTTTGAAGGATTTGTGGGTTAGTGGGATCATGCTTCAGGAAAACTGCCTGTACATTAGTAGTTCACACTAATGTATTTGTCATGGAGTCCTGTAGATTAGTGTTCAGAGCACTCGCCTCGCGAGTGAGAGACTTGGGTTTCATTTCCAGCAGGGCAAAACGTTGGGCAAGTTTCCTTACTCTACACGCCTGATAATAATCCATCAAGAAAAAAAATAATAATTTGGTCACTCAATCGACGACTGTTTGTGGGACACTGCTGTGCGCAATTCACTGCCGAGTTTCGCTTTACAGTATATTCTGTGAAGTGCTTTGAGACGTCTAGAAGAAGTGATAAGATGCTATATCAAATGCAAGGATTATTATTATTATTATATGCCTTTTATATGCTGCATTGCAAAGATGCACAGTGTAGTACTGGAAGCAGTCAGTCAGAACTCCACCGTGCTTAAACCCGTGCGACTGCAACTCACAGACTTCTCATACAAATTTGTTACCGTAGCCTGAAGCAGCTGCACCAGAGCTGGGCTCATATCTGCTGCTAATTGCAATAGCATTTTTTATAAGGTAAATTGTAATCTGAACACTTTTGTAAATTGGCATTAAGTCTTCAAGGGTTGCAGTTTTGCACCAAAGAAATTTTAGTAATTCAACTAGTTGTGAGTGACTATAATTTTCATTCATTCTGTATAACACTTATGAATCATATATCTTTGTATTATGATAAAGGTTTCAAGGGATCAGGCGATTGTCAGAGGGCAATCCAAGAGAAGCATTTACTGACAGATAGTTAATTGAGCTTCCATTCTGAGTTTGTTCCAAATTTAAAGCACTTCTCTAGCTTGTATGATAGTCGGGACAAAAACACATTAGTGGAGTCAATCCTTCGGGGTGATAAAACTGCACAATTTCCACACCATCCAAAACCAGAGCCAGGGTCATGCTTTCATGTAGCTGAACAGTTTGATGGTCTGTGATAGTGGTGTACTGATCACATTAGAAGTAAAGGAGTTAAGTCACTTGTTTTTCTACTCCTAGCCTTTTTCCAAGGAATTTGCTTTCCTCCCTGGTTAGTTTCTTTATTTCTTCCTCTTTTTTCCCCTTTTATATTTGTCTTTAAGACAGGAAATTCTCAGATTGTACTCAATCCTATTGTTCTAATTGGGGAAAATGGTCATAAACGTATCAGAAGATGGTAGAATTGGCATTTTGGATACATTTCTTTAACTATAACTTTGGATCACAGATTCAGCTTCAAATCTGGATGTGTATTTTTGACATGCCTTCAATTCATAGAATTACAAATACAGATTATATTAATGTTCTAATCTACAGAATGGCAGAACAAGGCAACATCTTGACAACATTAATATAATCTGGTATTTTGTTAATCATACAATCTCTTTTGCCTCAGGAAATTAGATAGGTATATTAAAGAAAACATGGAATAAAAAAAGATCATTCAACTGATCAAGTTGATTCTTTCCATGGATTATGTGTGATTTATTCCATCCCCCGTGAACTCTAACCAATAACTAACCAATCTCCACCACTGGATCCCAGCTAGCTGCCAAACAACAAGAGACCCGACAGCACAGAAGCATTGGAGTTTTTTTAATCACCAATAAAAAGAATTACAAGTAAATTTTTGGTGCTTGAAAAAGTCTGGTCCATGAAGTAAGAACCCAACCACATTTCAGACCCTAATGTGATAACATGTAGATGGAAGTAGGCTTGATCGGTCTAGGGACTTTCTCTTTCCACATTTATGTTCTAATGCATACCGATTTTCTGTACCAATGTCATCCCACTTGCTTATTTAGGACCTTCCTAATTTGTAATACTAAATTTTAAAATTGATTGTATTTAAATAAATTGATTCATTTAAGAAAAACTATTTGAATGAAAAAATTCAAAGACCTACAATTTAATTTCAAAGATGTGATTTTCTACAAATCAATGGAGTATTGTTCTATTAGCACCAAGCTGAAGATATTTATGAAGATGTTCCTGCTCATCAAACTGATCACCTTCATGAAATCATACTTGGAGTCAAAAACCCAAACACAGCAAACTGAAGCACCAAGAAAGATAGAGTCAAAGAACATTTCCAAACAGCAACGGACAAGCAACAACACACTAAAATAACTGGATACCTTTAGAATTACCCTGCGGCGAATAACCTTGGTCGTGACAATCTCCTCCTCATCCGAGCTGGGCTCACTTTCCCCAAGCTCCTGATTAATGCATTTTAGCACATTATGAAACAAGTTGAAATGTATTGTGATTGCCATATACCAGCTTTTCTCTCTCAATCAAACTCTCAATCAATCAATCACAAATAGTTCACAGTGCCTCAAAAATCTTCTTCAAAATATTTGTTCATCATGAATGTTATTCACTGTTGTGGTTTGCAGTGCAGTAAAATATCACAAGGCTTCCGCTTTTGAATCATCAGAACATTTGTAACTGTGAATAAATTGATCTGCTTTGGGAAAAATATCAATTGATATTGATAGAACTGCATCTAAAACCAACTTTTAGCTATTAAGGGACACCCAGAATCACATTTCTGATTTGCCTAATACCATGAAAGCATTACAATCACTTCAGGCAACATAAAGAATAATATATTTGTAGGTATAACACACAATGGTATATTTATTCAAACAGAAGCCTGTGCAGGTCTGAAAACAGCAGTGGTATGTTTTCCATGACTTAACTTTAGGTGAAAACAGATGCCTGTTAAATCAAGCAATGGTTTGTTACATAACGTGAATGTCAGATATAATGAAATTCACTATGTGTGACCAGGAATATTGATGAAATCAATGAACACACCATGAACTGGAGGATAAATCTGCTAAGACATTAACAGATGAATCGAGACAGTACTTCTGGAATTAAAATGTGAACGCTTGTAATAAACAAGACATTTATTTTTCAAGCTAAAATAATACCCAAATGCTTTAATATTCTTTCAATTGAAAGATCTATCAGGCTATTTAAAAAAAACATTATTTACCTGTCCTTGGCGTTCTTCCTCCCTGCTGCTGGGTCCTCGATCCTCTGAGGTAGTCCAGCTCATTTTCTTTTCACTACCAAACAGAGCGGTTACTGATTCTATAACTGGCTGTGTTGTGCCCCCGAACTCTTTCTGCAAATCGGTTCTGGGTTCTGTTTGTTCTGTAATAAGCACAGAACATTTTGGTGCCTTCCCATTTAGCGTTTTCCTGTCATGTACCCCCACAGACAAGCCTTCTGCAGGCTCCTGAACTTTTGCTTCACTTGACTGACATTCCACACTATGAATGTCATGTTCCCCATTTTCTTCAAGCTTTGACATTTTTCCATCTGCTTGTCCTTTCTGATGAGATACAACAGATTCAACAAACTCATCCTTGGATTGCTGTTCTTGCACACTGCAAAAAACATGGAGAAGATTGATTTCAGCATGGAGCAACACAACACATTGGGGTTTGAAAATGCATCATGCACAAAACCAAAATTTGCAGCATTAATTACCACGATAGGATGACTCTCTACTAAATTTGCCCCCTCCAAAAACCGGGATCCCGAAGGCAGGTTAACATTCTGAACTTTTGTCAGACTTTTTGGATTGTTTCCCAGTGAGGGTAAAACACTAACAATCATCACTGCAGCTTGCTATTGCAGCAGGACATTTATTATCGGGCTATTTTTCACTGAGGGAAAGGGCCAAAGCCCAAAAGACGCTAAACTAAAGGTGGAAATGCTCATAAAATCTAATAAAATAACAGAACAGGCTCAAATGGCCAAGTGTTAGACTTGCTCCTATGATATGTTCACATGAACTCATGTTCCTATTTTATGTTCACAACCATAACAGATAAGAAACTTAGTTTGGATGCTCTATTTTCTACTATTTTAATGGGTAACAATTTGGTTTCAGCTAATAGAAGGAAACAGTATTATACTATTCCCTTTTTTAATTTGCTCTCTAGGACAAAGAGGAAGATATGTCAGTGCTGGGCACCAAATCATTTCCATTTTAGCAATCAAGCCTGACTGGGCTCCATCTACACAGATGCCTCTTATCTTGTATTTTAGACAAGCATCCTCACCCCACCCCAGAGTAGCATTTGTAGTTATCACAGTTTATTATTATTTAGAAAGTGCATTCTCATTGACTGAGTAATAAAGGCAATTTACCTTTAATTAGCAATTAGCATGCACTATGGCCAGTTTTTGTGCTGCAGATATTTACCAAATTAAAGAAGTATTCATTTTTTAAAAAAATTAGAACCATTAGGAGAAATCACAAACTTCTATGTCATCTGTGATTAATAAATCACCATTAAAACCAGGTCTTAAAGAGTGAAAATATCTTTCAACAAATTCTCATTTTATTCTTAACATCAACAATAAAATTATATTTGTATAGCGCCGTTCACATCAAGAGGATGTGTTTCGGACCCTAACTGGGGATCGGAATCGGAGAGGATGGAGGGCGGGGCGGGAAGCAGGGTGATGGAAGGCACGGTCGAAGAGGAGGGTCTTGAGATGGGTCTTGAAGGAGGCAAGGGAGGGGATGAGATGAAGGGATTGTGGGATGGAGTTCCAGAGGGTGGGGGCAGAGTGGCTGAAGGCCCGCCTGCCAATGGTGGGGCAGGCGAGGGTAGGGATGTGAAGCAGCCCAGAGCCCACTGAGCGGAGGGAGCGGGCGGGTTGGTAGGGGGTTAGGAGGTCACAGAGGTAGGGGGGAGCAAGGCCATGGAGGGCTTTGAATGTGAGGACCAGGATCTTGAATTGTATCCTTTGTGTGGTGGGAAGCCAGTGGTGTTGGGCGAGGATGGGGGTGATGGCCTTTTCAAGCCTGGATGTTATGAAAGCATGTATGAGGATTTTGGTGGCCTGCGGTGCGAAACAGTGGAGGAGCTGAGTGATGTTGCTGAGATGGGGGAAGGCAGAGTGGGTCATGGCATAGAAGTGGGGTAGAAAGGATAGTTGAAGGTCAAACAAGATGCCAAGGTTCCGGACTGGCTCAATGAGGTGGAGTGTGCAACCATGGATGGTGATGCTGTCAGCTCCTGAGGTGTAGAGGCACTGATGAGAGCCAATCAGGAGAGCCTCGGTCTTGTTGACGTTCAACTGAAGAAAGTTAGCTCTCATCCAGGACTTGATGTCTGACAGACATTCTGTCAGGACAGCAGTGGTCCTGGAGTTGAGGGTGGTCCTGGAGCAGAGAGGCAGAGTTGGGTGTCATCTGCATACATGTAGAAATTGACCCCATATCTGCGGATGATATCACCAAGAGGGAGAATATAAATATTGAAGAGGAGAAGATGCCTCTTACTTAACATCTGGCCGATCTAGACACTCCGTGCTCAGGGTGTAGCTTTTTGGAGTCGGTGGCTCCACGTCCACACTGGATGCTTCACTGTGCCAACCTGGAACTGTAAAAAATTCTCTCTCGAAATTCTGAGATTGAAGAGCCTGGAGCTTTTCCTCTGTCAACTCTTCATACTCTGAACCCTGGGTCCCTTCACCCAGTGGAATCTCCTTGTGGCATGTTTTTACTCTTTCTTCTGTCAATTCCTCAGTGCCTTCCTCTGGCTGGTTAGCAGAGATCTTTTGTTTGGTTATCTTTCCTCCCTCCAGTGGCAGGTTGTACTCCTCCTGCTGTGCTTTGTTCGAAAGCTGAGTATCAGAATCAAACACTTTGCTAATTTCTGTGAACTGATGAAGCTTTGGCTCATTGCTGGTGCCCATGGTGGCCTCACTGACTTGCCTGTGGTCTGCGGATACCATTTCATCTTCATCAGCTTTACTATCTTCCAGTGACATATCCTCAGGATCTATGATGGGTAGTCTTGATTTTATCTCATCATTTAGGTTATGGGGAATTCTAGGGGTCGATTCTACACCATAAAAATCACTAAAATAATCATCACATCTCAGAGGGGTGGGAGGCACGTAGCGCAATGAAGTAGGTGTCAGGATTTCCGTTTGGATGTTAGGATGACCTGAGTGGACAAAGACAATGGCACTAGCTACAGAACACATGTAGTAACACAATGACAGAAGCATGACATCTATCACGGCATGATACATTCACAAAGGTAATGAAATGCAATTGTAATCTCATTGCTATTCAATGGATCCCATGCAAGTAGCAAAGATGTAGATATCAAATCCCTATTCCGATATAGTCCCTATGCTACTTTCACTTTGCGTCACTTTAATCATTAAATTCAGCCCTCTCACCCATTTTCAAAAAGAGTTTCTTTGAGTAAGGGATTAAAATCTATTTAAGTTCCACAGAATTTTATTCAAGGTTAATTTATTTTTGTCCAAATGTTAACATGCATACTTGACAACAACATTGTCAAAAGGAATTCATAAAATATGTTTTCTCTACTACATGAAAGAAAAGCAAATTAAATATGCTTTTTTTGCCTCTTTAAAAAAATTAGTTCCAGTTATCAATATAGACCTGTCCTAAGAATTTTTATTTCCCAAAACATGTTTAAGGAAATAAATCTGAAGAAACAATTTTATTCTGTGTTTTCCCTCTTTATAAAAAAAACTGAGGCCAAAGATCTGCTAAAGTAAGGTTATGAATCAAGAACGTTGAATTTTAATGTTTATGAGTTGAGTAAATGGGAATAGGGCAGACGATTGGAATTACTAATATATATTACGCCTCAGCAATAACAGCTATGTGCATTATTTACCATATAACATTAACGATGGGAGCAATTCCTGACATTATTTTGGTACATTTACACAAAGCTTACCTCAAAGAGTAATTATCTTTTGCTGATTATCTGATTTATAATACCCATGGATTAATGCATATGAATTGAAGAGGCTGCCATTTGTATAATCTGCTTGATATAGTACATTGGCTAGCTTCAAATATCAACTTGATATATCTTCAGATTTGCAAATTATGCCACATATACTATAACCCTGTACAATTCGTAGAATGGTGGAAAACAGTGATGAACAGGTAGCGAGACTAGAAAGCATACGGAGTGGGGAGTTTCTAAAGGAGGATTTCAGATGCAGTGGATCGGTTTGATAATGGTGACTGTGGTGAGCGAGCAGATCTTGGTGAATTCGAGGAAAATTGCATAGCCAAGCACACTGATTAAAAGAAAAGAGAACACAGTTTAAAACAACTCTGTTGACATACAGACAGCAGAAGAAACAACCACAGAGCTTAAACAGATTTTTAACACTTATTAAGGAAAAAAAATCTATCAAATGCAGAATGGGTAGAGAACTAAATAGGAAGTTAATCTAATTTTTCTTTAAGCAGGAGGAGGGCCACTGGTAGAACTTCCCAAAATCAGCTGAGAGGATGGCAGAAGTCTTGACAGAGGAAAGAGCAGCCAGGAAGGTTCAGAGAAGAGGAGCGATAAGTGTAGAGAAAGGAGCTACAACTAAGCAGCTATATCTGTGCAAAAAAATCATAAAAAGACTGAAGACACTGAAAAGTAGAAAATAAGTACACTAGAATTTGACGTCTTAACTTTTTTTTAAAAGCCACTGAATACAGTGCAATCAGGATTAAATGAACACTTTTCTGTATTAAATAAAGCCAGTTGTAATACACATAACGGAATGATTAAATAATTATTTAGCCCAACATACACTAGCTGTCATATTTTTAAATCAGAACTAGGACTTGAATACAATGGTCTAATTTACAGAGAAGCACAGCAATATTTTATTTTTCAACAGATCGCATTTGATAATTTCCAAATATGAAAATAAAAGCTGTACAAATTAAAAAGAAAGCTTTGTTTTCATTAGTTCTGTACAGTACTGTTTCTTAAAAATAATTACCTTCCGATTGGTCCATGAAAACACAGCTATCATCGACAAAGCTTCTTGTGCCAGAAACATTACCATAATCAAATATCGGGCCTTCTAGTAAAGTTACAATGTCCATGCGGTTAATCTTTTTGAGTACTGTACTCAAGGCATCAGCTGAAAAAAGAGAAAGCTATTAACTTGTGGGATGATGGAAGGAAGCAATAACATGGGAAAAGGTGAAAAGAATGATAAAAATATGGTAAAATGATAATAAATGCACCTTTAATTGAGAAAGAAAAATAAATCTGTTCAAACAAGTTTCAGAAAAGAGTGGAAAATGGCAAGATGCCCAATGACGCCTCTCAAGTTATAAATCAGCTCATTAGTGTACACAAAGGAAATTATTTTCCCCACCCTTGTAACTTACTGGTAGCATTTTTTCCATCTCGATAAACCCATTTCTTCAACAATATGAAGCTTTGTGTAGTCAAAGAATTTGGATTTTCAACTCGAATCTGATTTATATCATCAACTGAAAAGTTCATTTCTCTTGCCAATTCTGCAAGGAAAACAGATGCAAAAGTTTTAAAAAAAGACCAATTATTTTCTTAGGCATGAGTGTTTGAGTGACAGTAGTTGGTTATAGCGGTATTACAATGAGAATGCAAAACTATACTCTAATCAATTATTATCAGTTAATTATCCAATTTAGTCAAAGCAAATCATTTTTCATATTTTTAACAAGTATAAAATAAATATCTAATTGTCTCAATATCTGACATTTTGTTATAAAATCTAAGATTAATATTTTAAGTGTCAAATAAGAACACAATTGGCATTTGCAGGAGCTCAGATCAGTAATTCTGCACTTCTATCTTGCAAGCTCACAATCCTTTCTCATGCACGTGTAGTCCTTCTGAAGAGCTGTTAAACAAATATCCTATCTAACTTTTCAGGTGGACATTAAATATCCCATGGCACCATTCAAAAAGAGAAAGGAGTTTCTCCAATTTCTTGGCCAACTGTCCCCCATGTAAAATTGATGATTCACTTCACGGTGAAGCATTGCAATGTGTACAATTTCCAGGGTGTGAATTGATGCCACATTGGGCTACAAATCAATTTAAAGTAAAATCCTGCGAGATTCTTCAAGATGTTTTAGTGACTTGATAAGGGAATATATCAGATGAAAGGTGGTTACTATATTCTAGTCGATCATTTAGGTACAACATCTCAAACATTAAAGGGAGAGTGAAAAAATGGAAGCAAGGCTGATGCCTTCCAATTGACGTCATTGGCACTTCTGATGCATGGCAGCATTTGTAGCGTACATGATTACATTAGCGTTTTTTCGTCCACAAAATATACAGTCAATTCACTTTACAATATATTCTGTGAAGCGCTCTGAGACGTCTCGAAGACGTGATAAGGCACTATATCAAATGCAAGTATTATTATTTTTCCTGTATATAGTGCATATATGCAGCACACCGGAAATGACATCAGCAGCAACCTGAGAAGCTGGAAATCAGCTACTTTAATACAGGAAGCTGGATAATCCCCATCAATCACGGGGCAACAAGATTAAAAGCAAACTTGTGCTCTAGTTACAGGCACTCAATTACAGGGTTGCCCTGTGCTTGCATTTAATATAATGCATTATCACGTTAAAATATCTCAGTGTTTGTATATTAAAAGACATGAAGGTGATAGTTTACCAGTCCAGCTCAATCCAAGATGATCTGCTACTATTGCTGTCCTTATGTCCGTCCTTTCACATGGGCTCTGTGGACCTGCAGTTTTAAACACAGCATTAAACGGACATTCCCACCTGGCAAAAGTAACATCCAACTTTTGTCGCAAAGTTACTAGTGCCCAGACTGTAAACAAAATGAATATGCCCTCATGAACTGAACATATACAAATCATTTCACAAGATCTGAAATAACGTCTAGATTTAGCATTGCTAATTGTTAAATTATTTGATATCACAGTGCAATACTGATTATGGATCTATACATGCTGAGAACACCTATGTGGTTTATTTTAATGTTGTGTAACTAGTGGTGAAGAACAAACTACTGCATGGCTTTTAATGTTTTGTGGAACCAGTATTGCATCTTCTAGTGTAACTTATACAGTACTGCAGTGGCAAGAGCTAATGTGCTCTGCTACTGTTTGCTGGCATGCTTAACTAACTGAGTTGGAGTAAAGGGGATACAAGACAGCACGCACAATGACAATGACAACATGATAGCTAGGATAAATCACGCCACAGGCAATCACAAGAATTCATGCACTAAAGATCAACAAGTCGAAAATTTTACAAACTAGGCTTGATCTCCACGATGTGAGCCACGTGAGGCCCAGAAACCTGACTGCTCTCCTCCCCACCAGTCCTTTTACTGTTCCTTGTCTCACTGTCGACCTTTTCAACCTTTGTTTTTAAAGGTGCTGCCTCTGGTCTCATATCTCTAGGAGACCTCGATGTAATGGAAGGTTGACAAGCTTGACCAGCTTCTGACAATGATGCATTTCTTGATGTGCTGTCTTCATCATCAGACATCTCTGACTGCACCTTTTTCTCTTCATCAGCAAGACGATCCACAATCTTTAATGTCTCACCACTAATACCTTTAAAATATTCAATTGTATGTTTACGGGCCTCACTCAACTGATCTTTACCTGTTTTAGTGGTAGCAGTGTTAGATCTTACCTTAACTGGAAGTCTGGAATAAAATTGTGTAGACTTTCCTACCTCTTTCTGCCCTGGGGTTAAAATAGACTGACATTTTGCAGTTGGAGCTACATTAGATTTGTCTATGTTTTTAACTGGAATTCTAGACTTTGGTTCTAAACATTTGTGAGGCTCTGCTTTTTCTGTGAAATCAATTTTCCTAGACTGTTTCACCTTGCTGTTTTCTGGTTTCTGATCTTTATTCTGACAAATTGATGTTCGAGTACTAGCTATTTTAACTGGAAGTCTTGATTTAGGTATTTTTACTTTTTCTGTTTTGTTTTGTTTCTTTTGCTTATCTGCTTTTATTTCAGTTACAGAGCATGCCAATGTACCTGGATCCTCATCAGTTGTTTTAGCTGCTGGTTCAGCTTGTGTTATATCTCTGCCCTGACTGCAGTCAGTTTGTGTGATTGGGGGATCAAGATTGTCATTTGAATTAACTATTGATAAATCTGGCTTGTCATTTTGTATGCTACACTTCTGACTAACAGTTCCAGTTTTATCTGTAGTGATTTCTAAAATTGTCGTTTCTGAAACCTGGTAACCTAATATCACAGCATCCGATTTAATTTCCACCATCTCTGCAGCACCCACGTCTTTCTTCATAGTCATTGTAGAAGCTGAAATTCCCATTTTTATAGGTGTGCGCAATTTAGGATCACCTTTGGCAGCAATAACTGCAGATGATGATTTGTCCATTGAGGTGCTGCTGGATACCATTTCTAGGCAGTCTCCAACAACCTGGACTTTCTCCTGCTCAACCTCTGGTATCTCTACTGGTGCCTCAGTTGCTCTGTCCCCTGGCTGAGACAGTGTTGTGACTACAAGTGTATTTTGAACCCTTTCCCCCTTTTCCCCTGACTTCCCTTCAGAAGTATGCTCACCAATCTGGAAAAATTGGAGCCTTTCTTCAACAAAATCCCTCTTGCTCATGTCAATTGCACCACTGCGAGTCATCTCAAACATCTTCCCTTCATGAAATGGGAAGGGATTAGGCTCACTACTTGGAGTGCTCTCATCTGTTGGGGTTCTGGCTGGGGTTGTATCTGGTGTTGTTGCTTGGGACCTGTCCTCTACTGCTAAGCCAAAGGCTTTTTGCTCATCCTCTCTTAACCTAGCTTCAAAGATTTCATCGTCTCCTCGGCCATTAGACCATGGATCAAAGTCAAGGCCTTTGGTAGCAACAGTTTTAAACTGTGTTGCAAATTCTTCCTCTAGTTTGTAACTAAAATAAGAATCATTAAACCCAGTTCTGTCAGGATGCCTGCCTTCCAAAGTGTAGGAAGCTGGTCCCGGTTTACCATCAGTTTGCCCTTCGCCTTTCGTTTCAGAAGTCTGAGCTTTTGACTGCAACGGCTGTTCTTCTTCAGCTCCTACCTTTCCTTCTTCCTCAATCACTGCAAGTTTACCCTGGCTATAGGAACGATCACCCTGCTTCAATATCCCTTCTGTGACCCACACATCCTTCTTGGGTTCTACTGCCTGATTCAAGGATTTAGAGTCAGTTTCAGTTAAACCATCATCTTCATCTTGTAGGTCGTATCCATCCAGAGAGTCAATTTCAGTGGCATCTGTGTCGTGGGAGAATTCTGCTGTTGTTGCTATAGAGCATTCAGTGACCGACTGATCATTATTGCCATTGGCCACTGGATCATTATCTAAAACAAAGTCATCTGTATTTTCAACAGGTTGAAGTACGTCTTGGGAACTGCCAATATTTTCAGGCTGCCCCTTAGTTTTATATCTCACAGTGTCAACCTTGTCATCCTCTTTGAGTTTAAAGGTATACTTTTTCAATGGAATTGTCTGAAAGATGGATTCATCACTACTTGAATCACTTTCATCAATTCCAGGTGGGACAGGAGACGGAGGCTGCACCCTTATAAGTGGTTCAGCCAAAAAGTGTTTGTCATGCTCTTCCTGCAAATTCAGCTCAATCATTTCTAGCTCATCATCAGAAGGATAGTGTTCTTTCATAGTCATCTCGGAGGTTTCTGCATCTAAAGCATTAATTGGAGGGGGCGGAGGGAACTCAATGTATGCGACTCGGTTTTCCTTTATTCGTCTGTCATTTCCATCCAATTCAGCTGTAAATCTGGTTGTTTCTTTGATGGTGATTGCTTTAGCCAGCTCTTCTTCTTCGGATTCTTCTGACACTTCAGGGATTGGACTGGGTTTTCCTTGTAGAACTGGTAATTGTGAATCGGGTGTCTTCAATGTAAGGTCATAACTGATTTCCTCAGAACTTGGTGTTTCAGGTGTAAGAGGACTTTTACCAGAACTTTCTATGAAGGATACTTGTTCCAAGGTGTCATCTTCTGGACTAGCCTGAGGAGAAGGGGGCTGCTTATGTTGTCTAACTGAATAAAAAGTGCCCCTTGTTTCCTGTATTGTCCTGCTTTCCTGACTGAGTCTTTTAAAACCTCCTTGGTGAACACCTGAAGTTTCCTTTTCATGCTGTTTGCCCATTTGAACAACACTGACATAAACAGGTAAAGTCTTTATCTCTTTAAAACCTTCAATACTTGCTAAGGGCGCTACTTTTTCCAAATATTCAATTGGACTTCGGTCAAAGAACTCACTTGAAAATGATTCTTTAAGAGGACTAAACTCCAGAGAGTCAGGAGATTTGCTTGGGGAGCTTTCTATGTCTTCCCGACAATGGCTTGCATCCATATAATCTCCACGTGTGGCAGAGTTACGGTCTTCAGAGCCATTAGCTTGAAAGACAATAGCAGGCGATAGTTTTCCGCTTTTAACTCCACTTACATTTAATTCTGCTACATTTGTTATCAGTTCAGATCTTTTCACCTGAGTACCATTGCACCCTTGCATCTTTGAAACTGATTTTATTTTTTCTTCGGGTATTCTAATTGGGATATGGGATGGACTTGAACTCTCCTTTTTTTTCACAGTTCGTCCCCTCATTTGCTCCCTGATGCCATCACCATCTTCTTTCATGACAAGCTCTGTGTAAACCATTTTTCTTGATGGAGAAGTTGACTGAGCATCTTTAATGTCCTTTACTGAAGGTTTATTATTTGATGAATGCTCCTTTTCCATTACAGATGAAACAATCCTCTCCTGTGTTTGTCCATTAATTTTACACTCAGCATGAACATTATCAATTTCCTTTAAATTATCATGTACAAGTATGTGAGTAAGCTTGTCCACTTGTGATTTGTGATTAGAATTTCCACAGCTCTCCCAGGTCCTGTAGATCTTTTTCTCTTTATCTGACTTTGTGGACAAAACAGATTCTTCATTCAAACCCGCACTTTTGTCAGTCGACCGAACCACATTTTTCGCATTAAACATCAATTGCTTTGGAGCACTGGCAACAAAATTAGAAACATTCATATTTGGTACAATTTCTGGATTTTGTCTGTGAAGCACTGATGGCATAAGATCTATTGCAATGGTGGAGCTTCCTTGTCCGTTTAAATCTTTCAACTTACTAGTAAGCACTTCTTTTACAGATGAAATAGCTCCTTCACCTGCCTGTTCCAGCTTCTTTTGATTAATTTCTTTTAAGGAAAATTGATAGATTGGTAGTTTGCTTTCTTGCTGTCGCTTAGGAATGAATTTTTGCTGCCCTTCTTGAAGATTCCTGTCAACAAAGTTACTCAACAAAGGTTCGTCATGAGCCAGGCCACTGGAGAAAGCATCAGCAAACATTTTGTATTTGCCATCAGTACGATCATCCTGATAAACTCGATCGTGTAGATGTGTGAATCTGGATAATTCATTCTTCGGCACTACTGGGGTTTCAGTTTTTAAGTGAAGCGAACTAGTCTTTGCCTGTTTACAATGGAATGCAGGCTGTACAAGATCTTCTTTTTGTCTAATTTTATCTTTCATGTCATCTGCAAAATTGGAATAAGTTTTTCGTTCAAAGCCAACTGCAGAATCAGCAGCTTTCTTTTCTCCAGCATTTGCATAACACTTTCCCATGCACTGGTCATTTTGTTTTTCCTGGTTATAATCATCATTCCGTGATACTATATCAACCAAAAGCAGTTTCTCAGGGCTGCTACTGGATGAACTAAAGCCTGATTGCATTTGCTTTCCATCCCTTTTGTGGGACTTCTTTTCGGGAGATTGCAGTTCATCATTTAGCTTTTCCGTTTTGTCACGAAAAAACTGAGATACTTCCGTTAGCTTTTCTTCCGCTTCCTTCACGGTCCGGTCTACTCTGTCTTCATACATTAGTTTTTCTCTTCCACCATCTATTCTGTCCTCACTAAACCGCATCCACAGTGCATGTTTTGGACTGCCAGGATCTGCTGGATAATGCAGCACTGTAACCTTTTCGAAAAGATCACCCCTGTCACCAGATTTACCTACAACATTTTCAGATGCTTCTTTACGTGCTTTGGAAAGAAATTCTCTCTCTTGAACAGAGGCAATCTTTCCTTTGTAATGACCATCAAATGAATCTGTAAAGTAGGAATGAGGCTGCTCAGTAGCTGATTCTTCGGTATCAGAATGAGAAATATCCATTTTTTCAGAATGAAGCATTTTTTCTGCAAATTTGTAAGACTCTCCTCTTAACTCTGAGTATTCATCATCATGGTATTCGATTGAATGTTGAGTCAGAAGCTTCAGTGTTTTGTAAGAATCATCAGAAACAAGCTGAGCAGAACTAGGTCGACTGTCATCTTCCTGAGAAACCGGCGTGTTCACTCGTGATGATTCCATGTAGGATGGAAGAGATTCTTCAGCTGTGAGTTCCTCCTCCTCTTGTTGTGCCTGTTCATCTGATAGCACTTGGCAAATATCAAACTTTTCTGGCAAAACTTTCATATCTTTGAATGCAGTGTGTCCAGGAACGTCTTTATGATAAACAAATAACTCTTTTTCGGGATGCTTTTTTGTCTCTCTTATGATGACCTCTGTTGGGTCTGCTTCATTTCCTTTCTCAATATGAACCTCTATAACTCTTTCCACTTTTGGCTGCAAGTTGAAATCTTTATCAATGTGCTTTGCTGATGCTTCACCAGCCTTATGATTATCTGAAGAAACTCCTGACTTATGCTCAAAGAGGCCAGCCAGTTCTTTGGAAGGATCACGTCCTGACTGGAAAGCCTTCATTATATCACGAACAGACATAGTTTCTTCTATACTCTCACTCCTTTCCTTGCGGGGCGGTGAGTGATAAACCATTCTGGTTGTGGTTGTTATTTGAGTTTCTTCCTTCACACGCACTTCTTTGCTCATTAGACATTTATTGTCCTCTTCCTCGGATTTCATTTTAATTTGAAAAGCTTTCATCTTGTCCTTGACTGACCCAGTCGGCTTTTCTTCCACTTTTGTGAACATCCCTGCAGTTTGTGATGGAATTAATAATTCTTCCACTTTGGATTCCTGAGTTTCTTCTAATGTAGGTTCATAACTTCGGATAACATGGACAACTTCAGTCCGTGTTTCTGTAATAACAGGGGGAATAGGTACATCATGAAACAGAGGTTTTGGTCCAGTGCTCTCTGCACTTTGTGGGGCTGAAGGAGTCTTTTCACTTCTTGTCTCAAAACCACTGTCAGATAAAGGACTCTTATCTTGATCATGTTGAGAAAAATCATCAGGTGATTCCAAGATGGCTTCTGTTGCAAACACAGCGTCTGCAAGTTTACTTAATTCTTTCTCTGAAGCAGAAGGTCGCATGGGTGATGGTGGCATTTTAAGTTTATGTTCTGGTAAAGGCATTGCTGGTTTAAGTATTCTTTTTGAAAATATTTTTTCTTCACCTTCCTTTTTGACATCCATTTGTCTATATTTACTATCATTCATTCTTCCCAGTGCATCAGTTCCAAGATCATTTGTCAAATAGTCAACAACTCTTGCTAAACTGAAGTCCTTTTCATCTCCATTCCTGGTTTTCATATGCACAAATTCAGGTTTAAAAGTACAAAATTCCTCACTGGCTTTTTGTTTTGCTTCTTCAATTTCATCATAATCAAACGTCACCCACTCATCTTTACCCAAATGATCTCCATTTGTCGGACCTCCTTTGCAGCCATCCTTATTTTCTGAAAACACATCCTTCTGTAGAATCTCGCTGACCTTTACCAAATCTTCTTTAACTTTCTCCACAAGTTTAAAAGGCTCTTCACTATCATCTTCACTTTTTCCTCCTTTTGCTGAAATTTCGGATGGGAATGTCTTGTCATTTGATGAATCTGTCTGGAGGATGGCAGTCACCTTCATCAAGTCTTCTTTCATTTCAGCGACGTCTTTCAAAATTTCCTGGCTTGAGGACAACGAAGATGCACAAGATAGTTTCAGTGCTGAAGGAGCAAGGAACATAGAGGTTTTCAATGGAGACAATGTCTGAAGAATTTGAGACTGAGGTTGTGAGCGAGATTCTGTAGATATGGATTTGATCGGCGATAGTAATGCAGTGGTTGATTTGGTCAATGCCGGTTTCTCTGGGAGTTTTTTCAACTGTGGATCTGGCAAAATATTTACAACAGAATACACCGGCACAGTTATGGTTGCTGATGTCACAGATGCTGTCGTTACAGATGAGGATCTCAACGATGAATACAATGCCCCTGCAGGAGGTAATCTAACTGACTGAAAAGCAGAAGATGTTGAAGACGCAAAAGACTTCAGTGGGGAAACACTGGCAGTGAAGGTTTTCTCTACTGCATTATGTGCTGTTGAGAGAGATTTGTTGATTGACAATGCTGATTCCTTCTCTGGAGATGATCCAGATGTTTTACTGGATAAAAAAGCAGCTGCTGATGGATATTTGACAGGGGATATTGTTCCATTAGTTGTTATTTGACCTGTGGATGAAATTACTGACTTAAATGGAGAGAATGATGTAGATGTTAGTCCTTGGGCTGAATCAACCATGGATTTAACAGGGGATGATCCGGATATTGACATTGTTTTCAAAGGAGAAGGCAGAACTGTGGTTGTAGTTGTAATGATTGACTTGAATGGTAAAGTTGATGAGTACATGTTAACTGTTGATTTAGGCGAGGCTGGTGGAGTCATTGTAATAGAGGATCTCTCCAGTAGTGAGCTTGCAGTTGTCACAGGTGATATACGTGAAGAGAACACTGAAGAAGCTAGTCCTTTTACAGAGGAAGATTCAGGTATTATTGACGCTTTCACTGGTGAAGAAATCAAAGCAGAGGAAGGTTTAACAGCATACGGAGTCTGTGTCACTACAGTTTTTATAGGTGAAGATGTGGATTTAAATGATCTAATTGGAGATGCTAAATCACTCATAGATCTTACTGAAGAAGTTGTGGAAGCTCCTAAGGTTGATTTGATAGGTGAAGCGGAAGAGGCAGACCAGATTGACTTTAATGGGGAAGCTGTTGGTGTGTTGGACGTTGAACTTGATAAAGATGTAAATCCAGATTTTGCTTGTCCAGTTACTGCCATGGGAGCAGTTACCCATGACTGGTAAGGTCTTGTTGAAAAGACCGACTTGTATGAGTAAGGTGCAGGTAGAGACCTTGGGGTTCCTGTACTTCGTTCAATGGTTTCTTTAAAAATTGTTAAATAAAATACAAATGCAAAATCAACGGGAAAATTAAAGAAAGAAAGACCAGAGAAAAAGGTGATCAGTGAACAGGGTACACTGTTAGAAAAAAGTACAGTTAATAATTACAATACATTCAGTGAGATGCCGTAAGAAAACAATTTCATTTAGAAAGCCCATTTGAATTCATTTATTTTTAAGCGTACAGATTATCAAATCCGGAAAACGAACAAAAGCAGCAAATAAAGCAGAAAACAGACCACCAGGATGGTCCTTGAGAAGGGACAAAAATAGGTTTGAAGATGGGGGTGGAAAACAAACAAAATACAAACATGAAACAAATGGACACAACAATAATGGACACTGTAACAATATTTTCTACCTGTGTTTTCATGTGCTCTCATTGGTCACTATCTTTGAGTAGATGATGCATTTAAACTAAATATGTTCAGTTGTCAGAAGTAGCAAAGTCAGAAAATGAACCAGTTTCAAATTGTTGTCAGAATGTACTGGTTTAGTACCCACTCTTTCTTGTTAAGCAAATTAAGCACAGATGAATAGACATAGCCCACAATAATCTTTTGCATGCATAAAGTAAATTGATATGCAAACTGTGGAGGGACAGGAGAAAAGGAATAAATCATATCTAGCATGCACTTATATGGCAAATTAAACAATTCCTTCGATAACGTAAGAATTCAAAAGATAATACATATAATTGTAATTCAGAATTAAGTGTCATAAACTAAAAATAGCTTAAAAATGTGCCCAAATATGTGGACTCGATAGAATTTTGGTATGACTATCTCAATAACCAAAGCGATTACTACAGCACACTCTTCAGAGAATAACATATGGCACTGTTGCTTTTAATATGTGACAGATATCATGTGTCTCTTTTCATAGCTGCATAAGAAACTTCAACCTAACTAGCACAATTGTAATCTTTTATTTCTTATAGTGTTAAGGTTGAAGAAAACTAAACATCAAAATCATAATACAACAGTTCAGTTTTAGCCCACACAGAAAGTATTGTATTATGAACAGAAAATTATATTNAAAAAAAGAACGTGATGAAAAAATAATTCAAGTACAAGCTCCACAACTCAAACTTGTGTCCCAGGAAATAGATGTGGATTGGGGTGGGGTGTGAGGGTGGAGTGTGGGGGGGTGGGAGTGGAGGAGAAATGCCATGCAACAACAGGCAACGGTGATAAAATATTCTAGTTATTCACATTTCCCTTTATTTAAAAGTTAAGAGTTTTAAATTTCAAAACCAATAAAAACATTGTTAATGAAAATTAGTCAAGATTAAACTCACTCATTCCAGGCTCAGCAAGATAGCTGTACCGCTTACGTAATGCAATAGATGCAAAGGTTTGACGCCGGTCTGAAGTTCTATCAACCTGGAAGAAATAAGGCAGGAATTTTGCTAATTTCCATCACAAACCAAATTATTATTTTGAATCGTATGAATCTTAAGTATCCAATTTAATAGTAACTAAATCATTCTGTCACATGGTTCTTGATGAATATCTAGATGTGCACCACTGTATAAGAAATGATTTGTGATGGCCCCTGGTGTTCAAGACATATGTGTGTGAATTTTATACCAGTCTTATGTTATTCATTATATAAAGACTAAAGCAAATAGCATTGAAAACAAAACTACAATCCAATATACTTTAAGTAGCGAAGTGGCATATTGGTCTAACAAAATAGTAATTTATTTCCATTTAATAATATGCACACTATTTCCATAATAAGTGTTTTGAAACTATATTTAACTGTTTTTCAACAGCTGATTTTGGTTCTCTGTTTATCACCCTAACTGCTTTTCAGCATAAACCATTAATCCATACTAATCTTGTGATTTTGTGTAAACAGTATAAATGCTTCCTGAACTACAAATCTCTTCAGAACTCAATGTATTGAAGTTTGTCAAACTAGGTGACTGAAAAGGTTAATCCTTTCTTCTATAGATAACTTTCAGTCTAATTTTTCAAATTCTGTTTTGTTTCATGTAGCACATAAAGCACGATTGGGAACGTGAACTAAACTGATCATTAAAATAAAATTGAATTAAGGTGAATGACATTTTTGAGGCACTTGAGCATTGTGCTACACAAGTAAAAAAAAATTCTGTTACTTTCGCAGAGTTGAAATTGGAAATTAAGCTTTGCTTAATATGGATACACCATGGACATAACAAGTTATAGATGAAATTTCAAAACATAAATGCACAACACACTGCAAATAACTCCATGTAATCTCCCTAGCCATAATAATTGTTGCAGACAGAACTTTACTAAACAATCTCAGCTGTTGCCCTTGCTCAGGTATATACATAAATCAGCTCTCTTACAGCAGAGAAGCTTGTTAGTCTGTGTCACAGTAGAGGTTAGTTTTAGGACAAGAGTGAGTTACAATCCAGTTTTATTAACACATCTGTGTTAGTGATTTGAAATATTATTGATATACAATAGATAGTGATGAAACTATTGAGCTGCAGCAGTTGAGCTGTTTTTAGGAATGCAGGCTTTTTTTTCACAATTCATTAATGTCTCCTTTCTCAACCGATTCAATAATCTAAGAAAGTGTTGCAGAATACACTCAAAGCAACAAAACAAAGCTGAGTTCATTGCATAATTCCAAAGCACTAGGGAATGTTGACCCTTTAAGATTGCAGCATCAGCTTTGCATTGGACGCACAACAAAATGTGAAGATTACACTGTTGCAGTTGAGTCACAATGGCTTCAAAATGAAACATTTCTTGGATCCTACCTTACAAAAGTTAGTTTAGAAAAGTACAGAAAATCAGTTTTGAGGGGCAATGAAAAAGATGTTTTGAAATGGAGTAATCTTTTAGAAAGAAATTGGATACTGCAGTTTTTATCATCAAAAAATTAATCATCTCTTTGATTTTAGCATTAACTGTTCAGTTTCACTAGCTATTAGATGTTTGGCTGTCACTTATTTATCTAAGCCCAATTCCACAATGCCCTCTGCAATAACTTAATAGATATCATTACATTGAAACAAACAATTTTTTTTCCTTTACCTCTTCATCTTGATCTGATTCAGTTTCCTTATGGTCCCAAGAAGCATTGCAGAGACAAGGAATATTATAATGGACAGCAGGGAAAAGAAATATCAGGAGATGAAAAGGACCAAATTGGGAATACAAAATGTAAGCTGGTTAACACAAGATCAAACAAACCCAAAGCTAGCAAAAGGAAAAATTAAACCTGATTTCAATTACGAAACAAATCCACAACAAATGATGGGAAATATTGCAAGAGCAAAAGCCTGTAAATTACTGGCCAGTGCAAGTGCCTTGTAAACAAACAAACAAATCTTACTTAAAAATAGGCTTTAGACGTACAAAAATAATAAATTTGACAAAATGCAATATGTATTACCATTGAACAACATTTCCAGATTACAAACAATTTCAATTGTTGCAAACAAATTCTATGATCTTTTATATCTCCCTTTAATATCAGACAATTATCCACGTACCTTTTTATGAGCAGGCAGTGTAATATTCAGATTACAAATAGCCATTTGTGGTAACCCTTTGGAAGTTTTTGCTTCCTTGAGGAATGATAAACGACCACATGATTCCTGGCTGTTGTCTCTGACCTAAAAACAAGACAAAGAGTTATTGTTCAATGTCTACAGAACTAGGATGTCTGGTATTGTTCAGGCTTCTTGGTTAATTGAGGTCCTATTTGCCTGTTCACATGGATGTTAAAGATCCCATGGCACTATTCGCAAAGAGAAGATCCTGACCAACAATCACTAACATAATTATTCCACCACTGATTGTGGGATACTGTTGTGCGTAAACTGGCTGCCCCATTCACCACCACTACTCTTAAAGTAATGCCTGTGTTGCACTTTCAGGTGTTTTGACAACATGATAAGACACTATATCAAATGTTATGTTATATATGATTATTATATTGTTGCAAAATACATTTTATTTTAAAACTAACTGAAAACTGCTGCAAGGTATTTCAGAAGTTTCTTCAGCAAAAAAACCCCCAGCCCATTTCCTTTTTTTTATATAAACATAGATAATGTGAATTTTCTGCTTGAGGCCAGCAAATGATTTTCAGCATAAAATCACGATAACAGATATTTACATATTGAAGAATTTGAGTTTATTTGAGTTGTATCAAATATCAAGATAAATGTTCAAACTAAGGTCTGCAGCATTCATATGAACAAAAAGGCCCTTCACATTTGAACTGATTATTCAGGTCTTTGTGCCTAGTTTATAGATTGTTCAGGATCTGCATCCATCGTTGTTATAGAAATTTTTGTACTTTGTAAAAATATTCTTGAGTCAATATTGAAAAAAATTAGCAATATAATAATAATCCTTGCATTTGATATAGCACTTTTCAAGTCACCTAGACGTCTCAAAGCGCTTCACAGAATATACTGCAAAGTGAATTGACTGTATATTTTGTGGATGAAATATGGCAGCAAATTACGCACAGCAGTGTCCTACCAACAGTCGTTGATTGAAGTGACCAAATTATTATTTTTTTTTCTTGAGGGATTATTATCTGTCGTGTGTAAGGAAACTTGCCCAAGGTTTTGCCCTACCGGGAAACGAACCCAGGTCTCTCGCTTGCGAGGCGAGTGCTCTAACCACTGAGCTACAGGACTCATGCTCGTTCACCTTCATTACAATGGGTTTCACGTGCAAAAACAAGTTATAAAATAAAAATGTTATAGTGCCTTTCATGTTAGGAGGATGTCTCAAAGCACTTAGATGCAACATACAAATTGAATATTTTTGTTAAAAAGACAACTCTTGTTTTTCAGTTTCCTTGTATAAAAACTTAAAAAACAATAATATCATAACCCTTGCATATGATAAAGCATGTCATCGAGACCTCTCAAAACTTCACAAGTTTTCACCGTGAAATGTAGTGACTGTCTATTGACTGTGGTCAATTTTGGCACAGTAATGTCCCACAAACAGCCGTATTTGGTTAGACCAATTTTATATGAGGGACTGTTGGCCAGGACATCAAAAGAAACTCCCTTCTCTTTTCCAATAGTGCCATGGATCTTTCATGCACCTGAACAGACAAACAGGATCTCAGGTTAATGTCTCATGCAAAGGATGGCACCTCTGAGAAAATTGTTTAAAAAAATTGGACATTAGTATCTGAAAAGGAAGAAAACACTTACTAATTAGGGCTTTGCTGCCTTCTGCTGGGCAATATATAACACTACATTTTTCTTTGAAACAAAGCAAATTTTAACCCATTATTTCAAAATTCTACTTAAAATATTATGCCTCCTGAAAAGATAGCAGTCAATATATGGCTTCAGGCATATGTCTGGAGTGGTTACCATTGCGTCTTTCACACAGAACACGCATAGAGTGCTTCAATGGGGGTGGAGAAATAAAAAGAATTGGATCTGAGAGACGTTACGCACTAGGCATCTACCAATTGTTTGAATACAACATTCTGTTGGAGCAATAAGAGATCATACTGCACCTTACCTTTACACTGAAAGGCAATCGGTTTTCTTTGAAAGCATAAAAGGTGAAGACGAGGGGCTGCCCAGCTTTTGCAAGAGGAACCAAATTTCCGTAGCAATCCAAGTGGATGATTTTACCTTCTAGCACCTGTTGATTGCATCATGACGTTATGACAAACACAAGCAGCAACTTAACTCCCAATTCCATTTATGCATTAAAAGTATCCACCAATAAGAAAAATACTTTGAACTTAATTTCGTCCTTCCTCAGGCAAAACTGGAACCTCCTCTCAATATTATTTCCAACCATATGCTTGAAATTACAATTATGATTGTATTAGTACAGTATGTTAACATTGCACAGTATTGGCTGGAGGACCTGTCATCAGTTCCAATCTCTGCTAACATTAACACTTAGATTTTACCCAGAGGCTGACCCGACAATCATGGCTCAGTTGGCAGGTGCAACACTGAGCAATCAAATGATCTCAGCCAGTGAGAGGGAAAAAAGGTTATAAATCTTTTCTTCTTAAAGCACACACACATGAACACCTCTGATTGACTGGTCATAAAGTAGTAACATCGGATGCCTCAGAAATGTCCATTGTAGTCTGCCCACCTCTCAAATGGAGCCAAGAGTATATGGCCTTGAAGACAAGGAATGGGAGAAGAGGGAATGGATCAGCATATTCTAAATTATACCATCGCTCTTTACATCATCATTTCAACAAGTGCAAATGGCAAAGGAGAAGACATTTTTCAGAATAAAAATCCAAATCTACACATGAACAATTCAGTCACACCATACAGAGTGTTCATTAAGTTCAAAATAATCTTTAAATACACTATAAACAAGTGTGAATTACAGTTTAACTGCTTTGGACAGACGTGGGTTACACCAATATTGTATAAATGATTAACATCTGGATTCTTAAACACTTATGTTATTGACAGCAGATGCTAGCTGCAGCATTGCCACAATCCTTATTAAGCACTTTTTCTTTCTTGATAGTAACGTGCGACCTAGAAAAGCTAGACTCAAATGATGTTCATCCAACTGAAACAAATCATTACAAGCTGCGTACATTCTATTGGGATATAATTCATGTCACTCAACTGATATTCACTCATATACACACACACACAAGTAACTGTTAAAAAGACTGTACCTCAATATCTTTGCTCCTTGCCACTTCCGTGAAGTTTTCCTGTTGTTCTAAAGTCTTGTCAACTTTATCATCAGTCATGCAGAAACAACGCAGTCGAGCTTCCACAGGGTCATGCATTTTGGCAAACACAACAAATTTGGCCATGTATGGAACACAGATTAATTCTCGGTAGAGCTGTGTAGCTAAACTAACAGTTTCTGGGACCTGATGGCAGTCTGCAAGCCAAAATCTGCACATGAAATTAGACAAACAGGAAGTTCATTGAGAAATGCTCAGCTCAGCAAATCCTTTTATAATGTTAATGAGCAAAGACTACTGTATACTGTTAGGAAATAGGTTACAAGACTATCTATGAGCCAATATTTCTTGTTTCCCTTACATCTGTTACAGTTTAACTATAAATTTAAAGTCAGTGAAACAATCATTAAAATAACTTGACTGTAAAACTACTGCTTGTTTGGGAGTATTTAAGTTTGTTCATAGTTTGATAAAATGCAAGAATTATTATTATCTTGGACAACTATAAGAGCTCCGAGACGCCATCCAGCGTGAAGGGACCTATAGAAACGCAAATTGTTATTGATATTTATCTAGAAAACCCATAATTTAATAAAGTGGTGGATCTTAAGACACTTATTTTTTGAATGCTTTCTGCTCCACAACCCTTTCCCCATTACATTTCTGCTCAGTTTCACTTTGTAACTCACAACTGCAATACATTATCACTTTAGTGAAGTGACATTGCATCTAGAATGATAATTCCTCATGTGGAAGAAAAGTCCAGATTCCAACCACCACAAAAGTATCACATTATCTAAACCGGTAAATGATGGGAGTTAAAACATTAATTCAATACCCTGTCAGTACATCACTTGGGAGCTCTTTGCATACAAAAACAAGGAAACTAATCAAAATACTTTGGCTATTTTCATTACAGTCAAGCATTGAAAATATACATTAAATATTTTCAGTTTTAAGCGATGTAAAACACTGTACCCTAGCTTATGCTTTGCTAAAATACAACACTTTGTGGGGGCCATGGGCTTAACTACCAAAAAGCCTGTACCTGGCTGAAACATTTGTTGTGAAGGAAACCCCCTCATCCACAAAGGTTAATGGGGTTGTTCCTGTGATGTCTTCCCACTGCGCAGGTGATGTACCTCCTGTCAAATTAAAAGGAAAAATTAACTAGGAAGTAGTTATTTACTCCATCAGCAGCATGCAACACCAATGTGGACTTTATGTTAATGAAATGAGAATATCTTTAGAACCAAAATATTTAATCTTTATTTATTAAACATTGAGATAACAAATACACAAGCTGGAGAAAGACGTAGTTGAACATTTGCCACCCTAGTTATAGAGTTAAATTCTAAGAGAAACATAGTTGCCAGCCTTTTGATAGATCGCTGCATATCTACATGTGAATCAGCTGGGTACAATTAAAATAGTAAGAGTTTGATATTACTGAAAAGGATATTAAAAAAACTCAACCTTTTATCCACTTTAATCCTTAAATTTTAATATGAATGTTGAACAAAATTGCCACAAATATTTTCCTCTTATAGAACCATTGCATTTAATATTTGCTAGCAATCCATCAAACTGCCTCCTGTTGTCATGATTTTCGGATGAGTTTTTTTGGTGTGTTCTCCTATACAGTGTGCTCCAGTGTTTCGGTTCTAATGAAAGGCCACCCACACCTCACATGTTACCGTGAACCAATCTTTCTCTTTCAGTTGGTGGACCTGTTATTTTTAATTTAAGTTGTAGTAACAGGAGAGAAGGGAGGGTTAACACACCTGTTATGCTGCACAGCAGTCGGAGGCTTGGAGTATCGCCTCTGTATCCATTAGAAATTCCTTCCCCTGATGCAGGTGGCACGGGAATTGTCATAGTAATGGGTTTGTGGAATTTCCGCCTTCTGGGTTCCACAGTTACAATTGGACTAAAAGTGGCTCGATTTCCAAGGATCTTTTTTACAACCTCATCTGGGACAGGCTGGGCCTGTGGGAAAAGTACATTCCAATGTTAAACTAGGAACAGCAGTAATAACCTGTACATTTTCTAATCAAAGCAACATAATTAAATACAGTCACTACACTTTAAAGTATATCCTGTGAAGTGTTCTGAAAAGTCCTCCTGCCGTGAAAGGTACTATACTAATTGTAACAAAAACATCAAAAAGAATATGAATGCAAGGATTATTATAGGATTATTACGACTATGACACAAGAACCTTCCTCAGAATACCCCATTTGCATCAAAAAGTATTGAGGCCACACATCACCATTGTAAACCTCCACTCAGTTTTGACCAAACTGAATGTACTGCAAAGGCCAACTCGAAGGAGTTAGCTCCAATGAAGTGCTGACCATTTCCTCCCAGAAGCAAAAGCTTTGGGGTCACTGTGTAATTCCTAATTTTGCTTTTTTAGATCCATCTATTTGGCAATGATCTGATGTATACGAAAGTCATATCATTTCAGAGTCAGATCAACACTTGGAATGATAACATACATGATACATTGTTGTGCACCAACATTACTTTATGATTGAGAATCAGAACAATGTGCTCAAGCTGGGACAATAAACATGTTTTATATAAAGAGGAAATAGCAAGCAAATACAATCCAAGTTGTGACAAGTTGCAGAGTCATTTACGGATGAACATATCAGACTGAATGGGTAGTGAAGGATCCCACTATAAACTATAGTGTTAAGTTTTATTCCTTTTCATCATGTTAAGATATAAAAATGGCAATTGAGTAGAACAAGCACATTTCTCCAAAAGCAATGATTCAAAAGGAAACTTGGCAAGTCAACCAGTACCACTTTGTGTGTATGTGTGTGTGTGTCTGGAATGCAAAGAACTGAGCCAAATCAGCCTAATCAGAATACAAATTTTCATCCTATAACAGTGCAAATGGGCCTCATCGGGAAATGTCACATGCAAATGTTATTAAACATCTGCCTCCATTTATACAGAGCAGATGGAAACAATGTTCAAAGTTCACATTAACAGTGTTCATTAAAGGAATCTGAAGGTCTGAACAACTTTTTGGGAGCACTATTCAGAAATCATGGATTTTTGTAGAAAAGTGTTAAAAGTGAAAGAAAAAGCAGACTAGAGTTCTGGTCAGTACAAACTCAAAACCACAGTCTACTCAGATTAAGGCCAGTGCTCTGCGATGTGAAACAAGCATTCTGTAACTTCACAATCAGATTGAAAGTGTAACATTCACAAACCAGAAGTCACTCCGCTAACTGCATCTTCTGTTTTTTATAATAATAGTCCTTGCATTTGATATAGAGTTTTATCACGACTTTGAGATTTCTCAAAGCGCTTCACAGAATACACTGTAAAGTGAATTGACTGTATATTTTGTGATAGAAATCAAATTGTTCACCACTGGCATTTTATTCTCAGGCCATTGCTGAACTGGGCAGAGCCTGAAAAAAGGTTTAATGAGATTGGTTACTTTCAGTCCAAATCAGGATGACCAAGTATGAAGAGGATCAGACACTCTCAACATTATAAATTTCCTCCAATTAACATTGTAGTCTAGAAAAACAGCATCTTGGTATGTTTCTACCAATAATCTGTGGTTAGGTCTCACCCGGCAGTAATACAGTGTTTGAATGATATCTGCACATATATTTCATGGCATGACCACAATTATATTTCATTATATTAACACACAATGCAGCACAAATTGTGAGATCTCACAAAACTAATGTAATAATGTTTGATAAATATGGAAAGTTGCAATTTTCACTCCCAATATTTCAACATCCCAATGAATGAAAAAATAAGAAATATATATACGAGCAGATAATGATTTATATTCTTCGTTACCTGATGTGTGACCTCTGAGGTTGCCCATTGTTGCATTTCCGCTTATATTTCCATCTCTGGGGACTTTACTTGTGTACAATACAACTCCCTGCACTTTCATGTGCATCATTTACTTGATTAACTGGTTAGAAATGTAACGATACACCGATAAAATATACACAGTTACCTGGAGGCCCACTCGGATTCTCTTGGTTAAGGCACCCTCTGGGAAGGATGCTTGAACACGTGGGATTGTTGAACTGCTCAACATTCCTCCTTCTGGTCCCATCTGATTACTTTCTTGTTTAATACGAGATACCACCGCAAAATACTGTGGGAAATCCTTGGAGACAACTCGACAGATTCGTTTCTTCTCCAGTTCTTCAAGGCTATCGAGTTCTGAATATCAATACATTGACATCTTACTATCACAACTTTTTTCAGCTTTTACTCAAACAAAACTCAAAGGAATATCATCACTTTCCAGTATTTATACATAGAAAAGATGAACTTTCTTTTCTTTTTAGGTTAATCTATTTTAAACTGTTGCTAGTTGTGTCAAATGTCTTTCTTGTAGATTATACATCAAGGCAATTTCTCTAATAGAAAAGACTAATACTTTGTACTTTCACATCCTTTTAGAAGCTGTTTATAAGCAACACAAATAAGATTTTGCATCCCTATAAGGTCAGTTTGACATGATTAATAACCAATCCACAATCCAATATCTAAAAACTGGAACAGAAAATTATCTCCGCTGTGCTTCTGGGAGAGGTTCTGATGGATAGAATAAATAGATACAACTGCAGGAGGGCAATAAGAACCGCTACATATATTTTTGTGTTGTCTTTCCAGGAGCTTTGGTTTCATTTACTAAGTGTTTTCTTAGCTTAGATAATATTTAGATTCCAATATACATCACAGACAGCAAAAGAAAAACACATGCAATGGGTTTTTACAGAGATTATTTTCCACAGGTTCCATCTTTGGTTGGGTGAACAACATACCCTACCTGTATGAGCAAATTTTAAGATGTATGTCTGGGAAAGTTAAATTACTTAAAAATAAAATTGCACGGTCATACCAAATCTGTCTGAGCAGCCTTTTGATAAATACATGCATTCAATTCCTTTGGATGAGCAGTGATGTGATCTAAAATCTGTAAAATATGACATTTGAGTACATCAAATGACCCAAATGGTGGACTCAGCAAACTTTTTTTTGTGTGAAGGGGAGGTTTCCAATGTGGTGTTAAAGAGCAAAATCAAAGTCTACCAAAGCTATTGTGAACATGGCCTCAAGAGATGCCATTGAGCTTGTTCACTCCTGTGGGTTCTTAAAAGTTGCCATTGGGTATCTTCATGCCTTCACAGAGTTGAATTCTCATTAGATCCAGCTGAATCATTACATATCACTAGGTCTCCGTGTTATTTTCATTCATATCCACTTTAACTTAAGCATATGGGTTTCCGCAAGTGTCAGACACCCGGCTGACCAACAAAAATCCACTTTAAGAATGATTGTGACATGGCAGTTTAAAAAAAGTCATTATAGAATTTAGATATTATCCCACAAAGATTGTGCAGTTACAAGTTCTGCAGCATAACAGGGAATAGTAACAGGAAACTAAAGCAGTCAAGTTTTAAGATGCATGTCTGGGTTAAATTACGTAAAAATAAAATTGCACGGTTATCATTCTTCCAGGAAATCATGAGTTAAAAATCTAGCCTCAGAGAGATATCAACTAGGTTTGTTTTCAGCTGAATGGGACAGATTGGTGAACGTTTTTTTAAATTAACACAGAGGTCCAAAAAGCCTCATCAACCCCAGTCATAACTTGAAGCCTCCACATCTGTTGTACATTATGCTATGTTATGCTATGCCATTATATTTTATGAAACTCCTGATAAGCTCTGGACATCACATTTTAGTGTCCACAGGAACGTTTGACCTACACATTTGATCATTATCTTACGTTTAATCAACTTCATTTAGAGGCATCAGATATCCATTTTCAAAGTGATTCTTAGATCAAAGAATGATTTGACTTAAAGGAAGAATGGTGTATTGATTGCTAGACCTTCTATCAGGTACTGATAGTATGACCTGCCAAAGGGCTGTACATATGAGCACATGCATTCAGCACAAATATATTCTTTAAAAACTTGAGGCCAACCAGCCTGAGGTCAACTTACAAGCTTGAACCGAATGAAACTACTGCATCAAGAGTAACACTTTTGAAACAAAAGAACCGAGTCTGATTACCTTGACTACTTAAACAAAAGAAATTCTACAAAATTACTTAAAATAAATACTTAACCTAACCGAAAGCTTTAATGCTGTCATGTACATTTTGGAGAAAATCACATCATGGTTAGTCATTGTTAAACTCACAAGGCAAGGAATATGATCTGTCCTCGCAATTCCATCACTTACAAGCAATAGAACGTGCAGAGGATTTCACGCTAAATAGAAATTGTGGGCGTATCCAACAATTAATATAGAATACTTCCATCTGCTCTCATGATTGTAATGTCGCCTCCGCTGCCAGCTCAATTCTTTAGTAAAGAATCCTCTCCAAGGGAATCTTAAAATAGCTTTTACTTTTATCTTCATTTTCAGTCATGGATTGGAAAAGAGTTCACAAAATGAGCTGAGTAGCAGAGTGGGAGATAGTTAAATTGCTGAGTGGGAGTCTGCCTTGTGAGTTAGGAAGCAGAGTGTTTTGTTTAAAAAAAACAAGAAAAATATGGAAAGTTATCCAAGGATCATTTTTCCAAGGAGCTTAACCTGTGAGGCTGACTTGGAAAACGGAATTCCTAGAAGACCATCCCAGGCTAGGCTGACTGAACATTAGACGAGAAAAGTACTAGTTCTAAAAAAAAGTATGTTAAACTTGTGATGCTTTATGCACAACCCTATCTAACTGTCTTGCTGGGCAAAAAACAGTCTTCTGCAATTACTATAGCATATTAGCAAAGATTGAAAGAATGAACAAAAGAAACTTAAGTGAAACTTAAGCTTATTGGCTGAAAACCAGCACTTTAAGGCTTTGTGTTGAGAAGTTTATTTTACAAACCAAGCAATACCAATGACCAGAAACCCATTAAGACCATTTGACTGTTATCTCTGGCCATGCTTTTAAAGGATAGCAGTCCAAACTCTCTTAAAGTAGAGAGAAATATCACTGTTTGCTTTTCCTGGTTGGTACTTACTTGTGTGAAGGGGTATTGTAAATCAAGAATAAAACAAATATGAAAGAAGGAAAAAAATATATTAAATTATGAACTTTTGCTCTCAAATAGTTTGCCATCTTTCTGTGTATCACTACATACATGCATATAAATGCAGATATAGCTACCTTTGACTCCTCATTTTATTATATCCAAACATTCTTTGATGTTTAGCTGCTATTTTCCTCCACAAGGTAGACAAACTACCAAATAGTAAGACACGCAACAAATTTAATTTTGTAAGGCAGCTTACAAATGGTATATAGAACACTCACAAAAGTGGATACCTACCTTCATCCATGCCGTTTAGTATTTCATTAAGCTCCTGTTCTTTACACTCGTAATGGTGTTCTTTCCAGGTTTCTCCACTTTCACTTCGAAGTACGATGAGTTCCCTTTCCTTGTCTCGCATTGACCCAAAATGTGGTATCTCCACAATGACTGGCCTAGAAAGAAAACACACTTTTAGTATTAATTTTAGTTGACAGACAAGGACCTTTTTGGGGTATAGTGAGTTAAGCAACCAGTTTCGTCATCTTATCAGATTTCCTCAACAAAATGTTAAATTTATCAAAAACATCAATTTGATCGTTTCAACCCTTTGAGAACTGAAGTAGCATTCCTGCATCACAAATCAAACTAACTTTCTCTCCAAGAGAGAAACATTAGAGGAAAACAAATTCATCAAAACAATAAATCTCATTACATTCCAGGTTATAGTTGTGTAATTCTTCTTATGGCATGCATTTGTGCATCACCGTATGTATACATAGAAATGTAGACTGTCTCTACATTTCACATACTTACTTTTAAGGATATCATTTGTTTTGTATCTTTCACAATTTTGTCTGCAGGTTCAGATATTTGCAAAAATGCATGTTTTAGATCTGACAAAAAAAATGAAAGATTTCTGGTTTTTGTGACCTGAAAAAATTATTTCTGCACTCAAAGGGCTAGAAAAATAATTTAAGCTCACAAAGACTGCAACACTGTATTTGAAAATCTACCACGAACAAGTTTAAAGACTGTTTTTTTTATTTGTATAAGCAGACGGTACTTAATTCATTTAAAAATAAAATATACAAAATATAAAACGCTACCAGTGAGGTGACAAGTTTACTGCATAAACGTATACTTTCACCACCAGTTTTAAGGGGCTGGTTTTAACTGTATTTCTGACGCCCAATATAAAAACAAGCACATCAGGGAACCAATGTAGTAATCTTTAGCAATCTGGTCATTCTCTTTATAAATTGGCTTCATCGTATTAAATGGTCATTTTCAACAGATCAATTTAAAACAAAGTACAAAGTTTCAGTTCGTTTTTTTTCTCCTTTTGGTCAGAATACTCTGCATGAAGAAATGCTCATTCTTTACATTTCTCTCATTCCACGTCATATTGTTCAAATTTTAGACATTTACAGAAAATTTTTTTTTGCAAATGTGAGTAAAAGCATGTGTGATTATTGAAAAGTGCAAAGGAAATTCAGTACTCAAAGGCTTTATTAGTTTGGAAATACAGCCTTGTAAGGCAGCGAAACTGACACTGTCCCATTAAACATTTAGGAAGTTTGATAATTTCCTGTGTTTTAGTGCATGACATCCAGAATGAAAATATGGGTATAGAGAATGCAACAAACCATCACTTTTTATTCTAATATTAATTTTCATTGTAAAACCTCAAACTAGAGTACATTTTGAACAAAACTAAAGAATTGACACTGCAATACCATTGTTATGATATAGAAACCCGTGTCAATGGGTACTCTTGACAATGAACCTGCAGAAGCTTCTCACTCTTAAATTTATGTGGATCCTTATTCAGAATGACCAATAAAACTAAATTATGTTTTACTAACATACTGTGAGAGGTATATTCACTGAGATCTGTAGCTGATACTTATGAAGTTAGAAAAACACCTAAATTTTATACTTAAGATTACATTTTCTGCCTTCAATTTATGTGAATCTATGTCATATCCACCGATCTTACAACAAAACATTGAGCTGCTTACACTTGCTGGAAAACCAACATCTATTTTATAGATGCATCTCAGTTGATACCTTCTCTATACCCAATATTAGATGCAAAGAGCTTTTACATTTTACCAAAATGCATTTGAAGCAGCTGAAAGAGATTTTATATGTGAAATACAGAAGTAAAGCAGTTATGAAGGCTGAATGCTTGCAGTGAATTATAACATGCCTTAAAACGCAAAGCTAATTAGCAGAGCTTTAATAAATCAAGCCACTATGATCTTCTTTCAGTGACACAAACTGAAAGTTTTTCAAAAAAACAGAAAAAAAAAACATGGGGAATGACTAAAATAAACACCAAAAAAATCTTCAAAAATTAAATTAAAAAAAGTCTGCTGTGACAGTTTGTATCTTTTATAAACATCCTACCCAATAAATTTTGTTCCTCGAGGACCGAGCTGCAGGATTCTGCAAACCAAGCTCTCGCCCTCATTCAGAGGGGGAGGGTTGGTAGGAAGGTGAAGTTTACTGATAAAACATCCATGCAGCAATAAGGGAAACAAAAAGGGGAAAACAATGAACAAACTGTCATTCCCAACAGTACCCATAATTTGAAGAGACCATTTGCAAAGCTTATTCTAATGTAGAGAATCAAAAATTACTAAGTGCTGCCGAATCTTTAGCCACATCATAGTGGATTGTTTTCAGAGGAGTTTTAAAATTGAATTATTGCGGATGATCAAATAAAAATGTCATTTTAATTTATTTTGGATGGAATATTATGGTGCTTTGTTAGGGCCACATTTAAGCGGTTAGGAAGTAAATCTTACCCTGAGTAGATGATATAAAAAAAAATCCTTCACATAACAGTATTTAAAACCTCTACACACCTAGACGGAATCTACTTACTGGGTGTTACACGAGTTAGTGCCCCAAAACTAACTAAAAGCTCACAGTCAAGAATTTGTGAATTATAATATTAATCCACAAAAGAAAAAAAATGAGTAACGTGGTAATGATATGAAAATTTCAACAAAAACTTACCCTAAGAACTGAGCACCTGATGGTCCAACTTCCACGATTCTACTGGCTAACCCTTCCCCTTCTACCATGGGCGGTGGGCTGGCAAGTTTATGCCTCTTTACTAAGCGGCAAGTGATTCGTGTCGGCGCTGTGCATTTGCGAGGTGGGATGATAATACGCATTCCGTTATGGCGGCTGCCACGCATTGAGCCACCACGCGCGTCCACCATGAAGCTAACAAGAAAACTGTCGGGGGGAGGGGTGGGGGGAAAAGATAAGGAGGTTACTCCAAATCACAGCAGCAGAGGAAAAAAACACATGCCTGTCAGCAATTTGCAACCCATAATAGAAGGTGTGAAAAATTAATGGATAAAATCAATCGGTTTTCACACAGCAATATTACCCCGAGGAGAACAGCACCTTTTAGTTAGCGTTACTTTAAAATATCTTATGGATTACTTCGATAGGCGTAAAAAATAAGTTCACAAAAATCACGTTTTCTAAATTTCCATTTCTTTGTTGTTCAAAACTCTAGGATTAACACCCAGAAATGTTAACTTGGAGTGACGTTGAGGGATAAGGAGAAACAAATCTGATCCAAGCATGAACCTTATCCGACTTCAAATGTCACCTCTACAGCTTCACAAGTTGGTTTCTCAACTATTTCCATTATGTATTATATTGTATGAATTACACTCATGTAAACTGCAACTCCTTTCAACAACAACAACAATAACTTGGATTTATATAGCGCCCTCCACGCCGGACGGCGTCTCAAAGCACTTTACAGTAATGGATCCCAGGACCGAGCCGGGGAAGGGGGAGGAAGGTGACCAAAGGCGCGGTCGGAAAAAAAAGGTCTTCAGCAGAGACCTGAAAATGGGAAGGGAGGGAGCGAGACGAAGGAAATGAGGAAGGCAGTTCCAGAGCCTTGGGGCATAGTGGTTGAAGGCACGGCTGCCAAGGGTGGAGCGGAGGACTCAGGGGACAAGGGGGAGTATTTCAAATACTGTATACACAAATATTCTTTCTTTTCAAACAGTAATTTTAAAAATAAGTTCACCACAATTGCCTTTAATAATTCAAGTATCTGCTATTTATTCTCTCCATTCGTGGATTCAACACAATCATTCTTTTTGCAAACAATTGTTATGTTGCTACACCTGAATCATTAACACCTTCTTCCTTAGTGTAGAGACAGCAGCAAGATATCCTGGTCTCACAGGTCCATTCTCAACACAAACAACCTGGCCTAGCTAAGGAAGCCAGGAAACAGATGTCAGCATAGGGGGAAAATCCTAACTTGTACGATCATGCCATACTTTTACTTTTCTTGGATAGAGGTATCCCTCATACTCTTCTTCGCAGTCGCCAAATTTCCAGAAAATACAAGGAAACATTAGCCCTGTATCAAAAGTGCAATACTATTTCAACTAAGTAAGATAGAATGCAATCACAATGTAAAATATTTGTTGAATCCAGTTGTCTCAGTAAATACTCTCTGTACAACACAATCTGCCTTGCAACCTACCCAGAATGGATGGGGCTGGAAACAAGATTGATGTTATCCAGCGTGTCTGCAGTCCAGCTGAACCTCTTCAAAGAATCGCTGTCGTACTCTCTCGTGGCTGCAAGGTGCTACAACAAAAATACCCAGAGAGGAGAAAGCAAATCAACCAAAGCACAAAGCACAGGGTTTCTAAGATGCAGCATGAAATGTCATGAAATAATGATTTCACCCTTTCTGACAGATGCCATTAGGAATTAAAATGTTTAAACCAATATGCAGACACAATATGAATACACCAAATTACATGCTAATGTGCAACTACTGTTTTGGAGGCTGAATAAACAGAGAAACATTTTCACAAATGAATTTACGCAACTCATACACATCTGCATTACTTTATAATTATCTGGTCTGTATAGTCATAAAGATGTACTCTCTTCAACCCTCCCCTAAGCAGTATTCTCTGTTTACATAAAGAACCATTAGCTCCCAGAGAGTTAGAGCATTCAGATGGCATTTACAAGCACAAGGACCTATCTTAATTGTCTATAATCATCATCTGGACTCAAGACTATTACAGACTTTCAATCCCTCACTGCTAGTAGTAAATTCACATAATCTATCAAATGCAGGTGTATTCATCTGTAAAGTGATGTTCATTAATGGTTCTCACACGAACAATAGGACCAGGCACGTCAATAAGATTACAGCATCATGACATAAATGAGGACATTGTCAAAAGCATAACAGACAAACAGAATGAATAGTCTTGCAATGCCTCAGTGTCAAACAGTATTACTGGGTTATTCACTATTTGAATATAGTCAAGCAACCAACATTGGTTAGAAAATAAAAGTCTGTTAATTGAAAGTGAAAGCTGTTAGCAGATTTATTTCCTCAAAGCAAAGGCGGCTATTATTGAAGGAACATTTTATTGCACTGTGTTTTGCCCAACCTCTATTTGTCTGAAAAATAGTATTTTAAAACACCTGTAAATAGATGTTTATTATTTTAAAAAAACTCAAGCAATTATTGGTCCTCTGGTCAGGATTGCCATCTTCTCTGTATTTCTAAGGCTAAGTGTGAAGGAAGACATTTCCTCATTTATCTTGGCTCTCAGCACCCACCTTCTCATCGATTCAGTGCTTGGGAGCGGATACCAAGTGAAGAGATGTCAAGGATACACAGCACCTACCCCAGAAACGTAGCTAAAGTAGTGAAATAACGGTGCTGGGCAAGAGACAAGTTGATGAGTTTCAACTAATTTTAAAATTAACACAGCACTGTATTTTGCTGAAGTTATTTAATACAGGTTAAATGTAGTACATATGATGAAAAGGAGAATACATGGGGCCAAAACAAGAATTAGGGTTATTATGCTACATTTTCTAAGTTAAAGATGTATGCAACATGGAACCAAACCAAGAATATTTCATTAATAGCAACCTCTGCACAACTCTCCAACAAGTTAGATGAACAATTATAGATGGAAATTGGATTGAAAGATCTGGCATAAGGTACTAAAATAGCATAACCGGTTCAATGGGTTGATCGGCCTACTCTTGTTCCTATGTTACTGTGCACATATTGAAAGTTTTGCAAAGAACATAGGGCGGCTGAGGACAATGTTAAAATGATAAATTCAACATTTTGCATAGCCAATATCACAGCTATGGTATGTGACCCACTTTATGTGCTTCTGAAATAGCAAGTAGGTTTAAATGGTTTCTGAGAAGAGATTTATGTCGAAATTGAAGAAGGGCAGCAAACAGCATAAAACCACTGATGCCCATCAGTGAAGTTAATTGATCACATGACCCTGTTGGTGTAGATTGGTGTATACCAATAATTGTCATGCAGTTGGAGCAGAATAACACGTGAACAATTTTTACACAATCCCAATAAACCTGGCTAGCAGACACAAACACTTACTATAGAGCTCTGCCATCTGGTTCAAATAAATATTTGAAAACCTTATTATTCCAAATCAAAAGGCAAGATTATTTAAGTGATTGTGTCCCTTCAGACTTTTAAGTGTCTTATTTATTTTCAACATGATGCTCTCATTACAGAATGGCAGGTCCAACAGATGTGTGTTTGTTGTTGGGGGTGGGGGGAGAATTTTTTTTATAACTTTATTACAATGTTAAATCATTGTAAATCAGAGAGGCCCATGTAGTCACATGACATTGCATTCCTGAAGCAATTGCAAAGACCTTGATAATGAACAGGAATCTGCCGTCTTCACCCACGTTTCGTGGATATGTAAACTCAATGCCCGGTTTTCTCAGTTTTTGTGCAAATTAAGGATTTTCGTGAACTCCCACAGAAATATTGCACTCTCCTGAATAGTATTTTTGGAAGGACTGCGTTTCATATATTGCAATACTTCAAATTAAATTTACTTTGTATATTTTAAACTCAGACTGCTGTGTGTCCAGCATTTATAAAGATGGAATATTTGCAATTACATCGATAACTGTGATGAATCAAAAGAGCTAGATTTCTAAGGTTAGCTCTAAAAATTTTTGTTAATGACCAAACCGCTGTCAGGTTAGTGAGCGCACAAGTCTTGTCAAATAACTGTCAGGTTAGTGGGTGCTCAAATATTAATGGGAGTGAACTGCATAACAAGGCATTTGAGATACAAATCAGGAAATTGGAACCGGGAAGGTCCCAGTGCAGTAAACCCCACTCACCTTGATGCCCACGGGTCAAGTTGCACTCAGTTTACAGAATACCTCAATACAAAACTAGTTCAAATTAAACCAGGTCTCAAGCAGTCAGAGGCTTCTGGTGTATGGAATTTGCCCATTTACTTTGTACAAAGAATCTAAGGCATCGCTGGCAACTTGGAAATAAGTGTAATTATATCTCAGGCTTCGCAATCCATTTTTCTTGGCACACACGTTCCCCGAACACAAGGGAAAGTATGACAGACCAGCATTGCTGATGAAAAGTAACCTTGAATGATCTCCAGAGGCACAACACTGACTTGTTCAAATTATAGCAACGTGGCTGGAGTTGGGTCTGGCATTAGTTCCATAAGCCCAAAAAGGGGGTCTACCAGAGAAAAATGAACTGTTATGCTCAAATACCTTCAAATCAAATCTATTGTTAACCTTGTTAAAACTCTTTGCCTGACTGACCTCACCAAAGAACACGCTTACCTTCAGCGAGTTGCACACCAGTGGTCCATCCACAGAAACAACGTCAGGTTCGTAATCCTGCTGAACCAGGAGAAAAATCAGAGCCGCTTCTTACCTCACAGCTTGTCCCAGGCATTGTCTCCAAGGCACTCTAAATCTGCGAGTTGGTAAGTAAAAGGCTGCTCAAGTGAGCCACTAAAATTACTAGGGAAGACTCATAGTTCATTGAGGAAATTATTCCACCTGCCAGTAAATATGAACAATATTTTTCTGTGACGCTTCAGGAATTTTATTTGATTGTTTGTTGGGAGTAAAAACAGATTTCCCTCTCTACACGTTATCCTGAGCTAACAACTGAGCACCCCACCATGACTAATGGTAAGCACTCAGGTCTGGGTGAATCAAGGAGGTAAAAAATAGAAGTGAAAGTTCACTGCTCCCTTTCTAATAAAGGCCCCAAAGATAACATGATATGCTTGCCCATTAATATTTTAAACCGCTTGCAAAGTAATTGGATTTCAGAAAGATGCTTGGTTCAACATATATCCCTTTCCAAATGGATGATCAGGACTTGCTGAGATACTGACACCCACCTCCATTTGTTGCCAATAATCTGCTCCAACTGTACAAAAGCACCAGACTAGGTGGGAGAGAAGGGGTTAAAGAGAAGACCTCAAGTAGTTTATTGAACTGTGAGGCCTTTGCCTAATTAAAGCTATTAAATGATTTTACATTGAATGTTAACATTCCGGGATTTAGAAACATTTAATGCACATTCTTTTAGATTTAATTGCTAAACTGCTGCTTAGCCCTTAGTTTCTACTTAAGTCTCTGATAAGGATTCAGGTTCTATCCATCCAGCTCAGCCTGTGGACTGAATTCAAAGGTTTCCAGAATGCATACTTTCCAACATTCATAAAGGATTATTAAAACTGAATTTAATTTGCCTGTGAGTGTACAGTAGTATAAGTGAGAATGGGATAAGGAGGCTCAGCTGCGTGGGGGATAAAAAGGGAACATTCTGTCTCTGCTTCTATTCCCTAGAGAATTCAATTGGAGGGCACTTTTGTCACCTTCCTCTCAAATTACCTATTGTTAATATAAACAGGGATTATCTTTGCTCGACATATATTACATCTCATCTCAGCAGGACAAGCCAGTGGTTAAAATGTACGGTCTTTCTTGAACAATGGTGCTTTATCTTCCCAGATTACGTTTGAACAATGCAACGATAGGATGGGACTTTCTTTGGATTGAGCTGTTCCTGGAACAGGAGCAAATGTTTCCACATTTTGTTAAATAGCAAATTACGAATAAAGATAAATTGGTGAGGGCTGAGAGACCATTGGAAACCTCAAAGTAAGGCAAATATCTTGTAGTCTAAAGAACTGACTGTTTGTGAAAGGCAGTCTTTGCATGCTTTAGAGATCAAAATGCATTTCATGTTGTCTTTCTAAACATTCACAGATTAACAAGAGAGCAAATAATAATGTGTTTTTTAATGAGAGGTTGGAGTTGATTTAACTATTTTTTCGATAACACATCAAATTTTGCTCAATGCACGTTCCACGTGTCCTCAATCAGCTAACCAAATGGTACAAAATCCTGTGAATATTAGAAAGGTAGCAAATTAAACCTGTAATACTGTTAGAATATCTGTGGCATAATCAACATGCAAGGGAACACAGGACATTTTGAAAGAGCAGCCAACTGTTTCTGCCAGATACTACAGCAAAATCTCAGCCAGCAATATTTGAGGTTAAACTCAAAAGTGTGCAACAAGATACTTTCATTTGTAGAACTTCACAAGCATGTGGCAATAATGTTTTGTACTCACCGGTTCCTTTGTAGTTGCTATTAGTTCTTCAATCATGATGCTATCCCTTGCATAAGGACTTCTGTTCAGCGAGTATGACCTATCCGAACTGAAGGAGCGGAGGCTGTTGTGTTTACAAGTTACCATTCAGGGGGTGGATGATAATGAGATGGGCAGAGGGAAAAAGAACTCATTAATGCATGCAACTTCCAGGGGCGTCACGAAAGGAAACCGACCAAAAGCACCCAAAAGAAGAAAGAAACAAAACACAGCAAAGAAAAAAAAAGGAAACAGTCTGGACAGAGAGAGAATTTTGAAGCAGATTAAATGCACTGAATTTATTTTTCTTTCGCAGAAACTAGTCACAATATTAAACAGAGAAGCTCTGTAGGCCCCCAGATTTTACACTGTACGATTACCAAGACATTGCTACTTTATATAAGCTTTCAAAATGGCCACAGTAGGAATCTTAAGTTTTTATTTACCCTTTCAACGGCAGAAATCTAGATCTGGATTAAAGAAACAGCATCAGCACGTGCTAACTTCACTGTTTATTTTGTAACTATGTGACATGTTGTTAATTGAATACTAGGATTCAATATAAATTTTGGGAAAATAAAGATATTAATTCTTAATAATGAGAAGCACCAACAAGAAGTAATTACCCAAATGACTTGAAATTAAATCTGGATCTAGGTATTTCCGCATGAGTCACTTTGGCTGCTTGAAAGGTTAAATTTAACATGCTAAATGTACAGCAGAAATTGATTCAGTCTGTTACCTAACATGCAGGGACACACAGAACATACATTGCAGCAGTAATAGATGTGGAAGCATGAATGTTGCACTTAGAATAGAAACAAGCTAAGCCACAAATTGAAAAGATTGGCATCTATTTGTTCATATTAAACCCAGGAATATTGTTTCATAAATGATAAGAGCTGAACTTTGGACAATAATTATTTTGACTCATATTCTTCCTCATGATAATGTTTTCAGGTATTATAATTGAAGGCTTTTAATTACTGAACTGTCAAAACATAGATGTACTATAGCTATCAAATACTATACAAAGAGCAAAGGCTAAGAATTTAAACCGCTGTTCTCTGCAAAATAATGGTAAGGTATGAAAAAAAACTTTGGTTTGAACAGTAATGTGACTTAGCAATATTAATTAGTAGATTCATTCATCTTCTAATATTTTGATACTTAAATTCTAGCTTTCAGAAGAAAATGATAGTCTTCAAACCTTTGGATAAAGCCATTTGTCAACAACAACAACAACCAACAACTTGGATTTATATAACGCTCCAAGATGCTACCCCGCATGAATAATGCTACATAAATGCAAGTTGTTGTTGTTGTGTGGATACTTAGATGTTGGTAGAAGTGTCTGCTGTAGAAAAACTCAATTCTGGTTTGTGAGCACGAACAGCTCAATATAGATGAAAATCATTTCTTATATGGCTTTTTTGCATGTTCCATTCATGCTTTTCATCGCTGTGATGAATTGCACATAAATTACATGCTGCATTACATGCCTCAAAGAGAAACTTACACTAAACGTGCTGAACAAGGTCCCCAAAAAGTGTTGCTACAGTTTCAAATAACAGTATTGGCCGGCAGAATTTCGGTCATGTTTCTTTGTTCAGATGGTAGTAATTATTAACAGTTTGAAGGCACGAAACAATGCTGCTAACTGAAAAGCAAACTCCTAGTTTGTTTTAAATGGCAACAATATACAGTGTAAAATATGAGAATTGACCAAGGTGGAGTTTCAGATACTTCAAAGTCCTAAAATTGTAGCTACAAATGGTTTACACAGCTATGGGAAGCTGTCACTGCACGTCTCTAAGTATATCCTGTATTGTGATAGATGAACTAACCAAAACCAAAGGCACCACTGTACGTTTTTCAAATCAAATCAATTCAAAATAAAACAAATCTTTTTTAAGTCAAATTACAAAAACAAAATACATAGGTGCTCATTCTAGCCTCCTGAATCAACGTAGTTCCCCTGGAAGATACATGCAATCAAACTTAAAACTGAGACCAAATACTAACTGGGATGCAGGAGCAATGGCAAACCAAAATGCAAAGGAGAGGGAATAGCAGATTCTCTGTTAACCCTTGCTCAACAGGACTCCATATAGTTAGCACAAAAAAATGACTAGCACTTTTATCCTAGCCAGCAAAAGACTACAAGCTACAGTATTGATATTGTAGATTTACAGTTTGTCATACACCATGGAAACTTTCTTTTTAAAAAGATTTCCCAAATAACATGCCAGTTTTCATGCAAACATTTAAAAATGTTTTTCAATACCACATAAGTGTCTGCAAATGTTCAAATCACTTAAACATTTGGTATACACCGGCCACTGAATGACCTTCAAGCAAATCCGAACTGAGCTTCAACTTTTTTTAAAAAAAGTATTACATTTTTTTCTCAAGACAATTTTAGATGTTCAATACTGCCTATGGAGGCTTCAGAAAGTACATTCTCATTTTTCGACAACACTCTGGTTTAGTTTAATTAGTTTGTACTAGAACAGAGTTCCAGGATGTCTTAGAATAACTGTTTAGTTACTGATAAAAGAGTGGAGTGCATTTTGCAATGTCCTTTCATTTCACAATACAAAACCATTGGCTGTGGAAATGATGGGCAGTTCAGAACGAGCAATCCTATGGAATTGTTACAAATTTTTTAAACAAGTGTCTGCTAAATTTAGCAAATTTAGTGGACTTCCTATCCATTTAGGCCATCCATATTTCTAGCATCATGTTTCAAAAATCCTCGCCCCTTTCTTAGTTAAGAATTGGATCCTCCTCACTTGAGCAGATATCGCCTAGAGTCAGTGCGTGTCACGTGGGATAGACTAGAAGTAGTTTTACCATTTATTCAGTGACAGAGACTTCCAATTATGTTAATTATAATGGAAGACGTTCCTGGCAAAGGCATGCTACAACATTGAATACTAAGTTATTTAATAGAACAGTTGTCATTGTTTAATAAATTGTCTTTCAATTAATTCTGACATTTGTAATTAAAGTGTAAGATCATCACACCAAAGGAAAGCTGCAGGGGCCTAAACCAGAAGTGTCCAACATGACAGTGGGTAAATAGAGTTCACTATAATTTACAGGTTAGACATTTCCTTAAAAAAATGTTTTGTAATTGTAACCCTCGCCTTTACACCAGCTCCAACATTCATTGCCGAGCTAGACGATTCTGATTAGGACTCTTGTAATCTTCCATAACATACTTTCCCATTCAAAATTGTTGAGCCAGTAGGCATTATCGACATTTTTGAAAATGAACTCTAACTAGCCCCTGTGGAATTCAGTACATTTACTGATTTTCTAGCTCAATACCTGTACACACTACTTCAAAAAGGTATGAAAGACAAACTTGAGTATTTGACTGCCTTTACAAACCGGTCACAAACTATTATAATGCAATACAATGCCATCACCAGGGGTGTTGCTAACTGTAAATACCAGTAATCTAGACACGCAACTCAACCACCAACTGGAACGGAAATAGTAATGGACCACCAAAAAAAAGTGAAAACTTTGTGCTATCTTACCTGATCTTAGGACTTTTTAAACAAATTGTGGAAAAAAGAAACAGGAGAAAATAGAAGTGATTAAAGAGCGAGAAGGAGCAGAAACAAGCAATAAACATAGTGCTATGGTCCACCTTTATGGTTTCCTTTCACACAAGCATTTCTTTTGCTGCTGTTAAATTTAACTGTTAACTCGTGTTAGACAGTGCTAAATTAATTTATTATAACAACAAACATCTTGGTCCACTACGATAAACATTTTACTAACTCAGAAAAACACAACTATTCTGATTACACAAACTGAAACATTTATAAATGCATAACATTTTTAAATGAAAAATTCTCTTCAAGCAAAAGCAAATGTTTTGAACAAATTATAAATAATGGAAGAACAAGAACAAAATGTTTACTATCGGTGCAGGTATTGACTGTACTAAGTAAGAGGTCAGGATGTCAACTTAAAGAAGCCTATTGATCTGTTGCAGTTTTAGAAGGTTTTCTTTGTGTTTCATACAGTGTCTCTCCAGTTACCTGAAATGTTCTCTGNAAAAAAAGTGTTGTAATTATTTACAATACTTAAATTTGCATCTCATGTAGTGGGAGTTGGAATGCTGCTGAAATGTACACTCGCAGGAGTTCTAGTCAAGTTCTAGTTGGCTACTCTTTCCTGGTACAGACCTCTAGAAAAATCTTTATAACACACTGAAAATTAAATAATCAACAGTAAGCTTCTATTGAAATGAGTGGATAATTCAATATTAGGAAAAATAACATGCTGATGGCACAAAGTCATTGCAATGATATTCAAATGGCATTCTATATCTTGGGAACCTTCATAACATTCCAATTAAACTTTATACAGAGTCTGAAGATGAGGATATCATACTTAGAGGTTTCCACCAGACTGCATTTTTAGTGAGAGCTGTTTTGTATGGAAAATGGATAAATTGATATAGCTGAAGCAGCAAGTCATCAACACAAAGGGGTGGGGGTAATAATTCTGTTAAGCATTCTGCATAGTGCATTCAGTGATACATGATTATAATGGGTAATCCCATTAATGGCGAATACTGCCAAAGGCGTTGTACATAATGTTCAATAGATGTTCTATTCAAGGTTGTTTTGTTTATTTTTCATATGCTTAAACCCCAGCTTGCCAGACTAATGGGTGGGGGAGTGGATGGGTGAGTGGGGGGGGGGATAGAGATCCCGCCTAACGAGCCGGAATTTCTGGCTAAGTGTAATTATAATACGAGTACTGCCATTTTTTAAAAAAAATTATTTTTTTGTTGAAAAAATGCCTGTAAATGTCAGTATCAGCATTGTAATTGTTTAAATCCTGCGAGTAGAAAATAGTGAATAACCTATTCGCTGCCTGCTGGATTCAAACAATCTGAGTGAAAGTGGATATCCCTGGCCAGTGTGAAGGGCAATAGGGACAAGGAGGCTGCTCAGTGCTGGTGTGCACTAGCGGAGTTAGGAGTTGGGAGCCAGGGGACCAGCGGAAATATTTTTTTAAAAATTCAGTGTTGGACCAGGTCCGGGTATGTTGGAAATTCCAGATTCCTGGAGTCCGGGTAAGACAGAGGTTTACTGTAAATATACATTTGCTGCCTACATAACTACTTGTAATCTGATACTTTTAAACTTTGAGGTCAGCAGCTTCAAGTACATTTTAAGAGTGAACAGGGACACCCAACTCACATTTTTATATAATTCAGTAACATTTTAAGAACTTGGGAGTGCAGCAGGATATTTTTTCTTGTTTAAACCAGTGGCTTTGCTTTGTCATAAGTGCCCTTCAGTTTATCAAAAACAGCACAACATCGACAATAGATCATTAAACTAAAGGAAAAATTCCTGAGGGCACCCACTTCATCAGTTTGATTACTAGCTGCATGCTGAATGTCTGTTGTCCAAAACAAAAGGCACTAAATAGATCAGAATTTATCTCACAGATACTTTAAATAGAAAATGCAGAAATGTAACAGCAAGTTAACAGAAAATGTAAGAGCCTCTCGAACTTAATGCAAGCCATGAAAAACATAAGCAACAGCCCATGTACAAACTGTGGAAAGTGATCAGATAAATGTTCTGTGCTTGTACTCTTTAATGTATCATGTATCATTCATGCTCATAGGATATGCAGAAGGAAATATTAGGTCTCAGAAAACGCTTTGCCTTTAGAAAGCTTGTTAAAAATAGATATTTTGTGACTTTGCTTTGTGCATATGTCTGAGTATCTGATCCTTTCTGACATTTTGAGAAGTTTTAAGCAGCATTAGTACATTGGACAACTGCAAAATAAGGAAATGATTACTAAGGCCACAGTTCAGTTGGATATCAGCTACTATTTGGGGCACAGGGAGACCCAGTATGGATGTGATAGAAGCTTTTCACAGAACAAAATTGCATGAAACACAATAATAACAATAAATGTTGCACTTATCACATTGTGTCGAAATGTCTCAAGGATTTTATTATAAAGTGTAGTGTTTGTGTAATTGTAGGCAAACATAGTAACCACTTTGCTCACAACAATATCCCACAAAGAGCCATGAAATGAATGATCAATTCTATTGGAGGATTATTGGCCAGAACAATGGGAGAAACTCCCTTCTCTTTTCAAAAAGTTGAGATCTTAATGCTCAACTTAGTTTAATATCTCATCAGAAGATCACCTCCAACATGCAACACCTGCCTCCCAGGACTGCATTGGAATGGAATATGAGCTCAAAGTCCCACATGGGGCTTGAAACTGCAACCATCCGATTCAGAGGCAAGAAAGCTACCAACTGAGCCAAGGTGACAGAATACAACACGAGTGCCAGTTCTTTTCTTGTTCATAAGGGATCATATGTACAGTATATCTATGACATATTAGCTCCAAATTATTCCAAACTTTAATGGGATTTTTCAACGTTTCAAGTGTATTCTCTTCCAACTTTGTGTATAACCAGCATGGGTATGCTCCATCTTGCTTAAAAAAAACAGAATATTGATTTAGAGCCTGGCAGAATGATGCCTTAAATGATCATGGATACAAGAAGCCAGAATAATTTGGGTGTGATTCAATACAGTATTACAAAAGCTGTCTATGACCTCAGCCAGGGTGGCCCAAAAAGAACTATAATTGACCTGACTTACCCCTGGGCTAGAGAAGTGACAAATCACTCTACGCTCCAAATCCTGATGCCTAGCTAAGTCCAGTTGCATGTAGGGGGAGCACAAGATTGGGCTCAGTTCTAATGCCCCTTGCAGCTAAATAGCCTGCTAAAGCTCACCGTCGTACCTGACATTTGAATGGCTAGTTAAGAAATAGTGACCATAACCCATGAAACTATACGCCAATGGTAGGCAAAATGAGTCATATGTCTTCAGAGGGAAGAGAAAATTGTCGAGAAAAAAAAACATCTGTTTCTTTAAAACCACATCCTGTCTGTTTTGATTTTACAAAATAAGTTTAATGTGGCTGTTTGTTTACTTTCCTAGGATTGAACTGTGAATGTTTTAACAATAGTTTTGCTTCCCACAAAAGAAATGTGTAAAGTATACTCTTGGAAAGTGTTACAACTTTGTTTCAACAAACAATCTGGGAAAAACATCAAAGGTGATAATATTAGAAGTCATTGTTGTGCTGAAAATGCTTCCAAATTCTTCACATCAACATTAAAGCTACATTTGTAAAGCACCTTTCACATCAGGAGGATGTTCCAAGGCGCTGAACATTCGGGGATCAGCACCCAAGTGTGGGGGACGGCGGGGGGGGGGGGGGGTCAGAGTTGGGAATAGGGAGGGTAGAGAGGTAAGAGGGTGGCTGAAGGCACTGTCGAAAAGGAGGGTCGAGTCGTGCCTTGAAGGAGGAAAGGGAGGGAGCAAGGCGAAGGGATTGTGGGATGGAGTTTCAAAGGGTGGGGGCAAAGAGGTTGAAAGCCCATCCGGCGATGGTAGGGCAGGTTGGGTGGGAGACATGGAGCAAGCAGGAGCCTGCTGAATGGATGGAAAGGACCAGTTGATAGGGAGTTAGTAGATCAGAGAGGTAGGAGGGGGCAAGGCCGTGGAGGGCCTTGAATGTGAGGATGAGGATTTTGAATTCTATCCTCTGAGGGATTAAGTACAGTATGAACAGAAAAAATTTAATCCCTTAAAAATGTATATAGTTTTAACCAACAACAATTCTTACTTTTCAGAATTAATCTAATGTAACTACATCTGCTTCACATGCTTAACTTGTGTGCCAGCCTGTCTTAGTTGGTAGCACTCTCGCCTCGAAATCCATCCACCTCACACCCTCCCTTGCCTTCTTCAAGACCCATATTAAGACCCTCCTCTTCGACCGTGCCTTCAGTCACCCTCCTTTCCACCCTGCCTTCCACCCCCCACCAACCCTCAGCTCGGGTCCCAGGACCTTGGGACATCCTCCCAACGTGAAAGGCGCTATACAAATGTAATTTTTGTTGTTGTTGTTGAGTCAGATGGTTGTGGGTTCAAACTCCACTTTTGGACTTTGAACATAGTCTCGGCTGACACTCCGATGCAATACTGGGGTGTGCTGCATTGTCAGAGATGCCGTTCTTCAGGTGGGTATTAAACCAAGTTCTAGGTGGCCTGTTTAAGTGGATATTAAAGAGTTTCTTCCAGTTGTTCTGGGAGAACAATTCCCCAAATAAAATTGATCATTCACTTCAGAGTTGTTTCTGTGACATTGCGGTTTGAATATCGGTTGCCACATTCATCTACTAAACAGTCACTCCACTTTACCGTAAATCCCGGGAAGCTCTTTGAACATCCTTCTGACATGAAAGTTCTATATCAAATGTGAGGATTATTATTTGGGTAATTATGAAATGGAAACAATTTGTAATGTTACAAAACTAGAAGTTCAGTTTTCAGAGCATTAATGGTTTTCTTTAAAGCATAATTTAAATTAGTTTCTTAAGCAACTTTTTTTTCTCAGTGAAATGTAATTTGATGAAATATTGTAAACTACATTACCTTGCAGATCGAGCTCCAAGGCTAAAACCCATGTAACTCATGTTTCCTTCCATAGGTAATGAATCATCTCCTAATTCTTTCAGGTCCTGAGGTCCAAGATACTTATCTGTGTCCCCTGTCATTGCATCATCACCTGTGAGCAACCAGACATAAAAACACTTCAAACAACAAGTATTGATTTTTCACCTAATATTGTTTTGCATCATTATCCAGATTTTTTTCTCCCCTGAGGGGTGACTGAAACAATCAGTGCACAATTAAAACGGAATCAACATGCAACTTGGAAAGAAAGCACATCAGCAGATTCCAAACAGGTTCACGTTTCCTTTTGCCATGTCTTTTGAACCCAATCCCCAACCTCATACCGTGCGATGTTTGTAAACTCCCAATATGATCCGACAGAACCTTAAACAGCAATGAACACACAGTCAAAAAGGACCTATATACATATGGGAGGAGAAAAGTTCAACAAGAAAAACAACTTTGACCTCACATACTGAACAATTACCTGCTGCATAATGTTCAGTATGTTTCTCAGACAATTTTATGTAAATCAGTTCATTGAGAAGCTGTAACTATTTGGTAGAGCCCTGAAAGACCAGCACTACATCCTCCCTCAACTTCCATACTGGCCCCAGATCCCATTAGTCTGAGAGAAACACTCAGACAGCACAAAGAACCAGAAAGAGTCAGAGAAAATGAAAGAAGGGATAGTAATATATGCACAAAGAGAAAAACACACTCGTACATTGAGGAGAACCTCAAAGAGAGGAGAATCACAGAGACAGAGAGAGGAAAAACACACACACAGACACACACACAGGAACAAGTCACACTCTGAGACAAACTCACACCTACACAGAAACTCACAGAAAAGAAACACACAAACACACACCTCTCTCACACACAACTCTCTCTCTCTCACACACACATAACTCTCTCTCTCTTACACACACACAAGCACACCTCTGTCACACACACACACAATTCTCTTTCACGTACATATAACTCTCTCACACACACAAACACAACTCTCACACACAAACGTTTACACAACTCTCATTCTCTCACACACATAACTCTCTCTCACACACACACACACACATATCTCTCTCTCTCTCATACACACACACACAAACCCACAACTCTCACACAAACGTTTACACAACTCATTCTCTCCCACACACACAACTCTCACACACACAAACACACAGAGGAGAAACTCACACACACACAACTCTCTCTCTCTCTCTCTCACACACAAACAACTCACACACACACACACAAACACACACACAGAGGAGAAACTCACACACACACAATTCTCTCTCTCTCTCACACACACAAACAACTCTCTCACACACACACACACACACAGAGGAGAAACTCACAGAAAGAAAGAGACACAGAGAGAAAAAGGGAGGACAAACATACGCACAGACTCACTCGTCCAACTCTCTTCTGACTACTGAACATTTCACACGGGCAAAACTTTTAAAGGAGACGAATCACATCCCCACAGACAGAGAGAGAGGTGGGGGGGAGACAGACACACAGAGAGAGAGAGAGAGAGAGGTGGGGGTGGGAGACAGAGACAGAGGAGAAGAAAAAGAAGTGAGTCTATGGGATAGAAAGGCTTACACTCTTGGGAAGCCATCTGCTGCACCTTTTTTTTTCAGGGCAAACACTTCCGGTGTTCCCAGGAACTCCCACAGCCCCCGACCAGGTCCCCGGACTCCCGAGGAATGGCTGAGTTGCCTCTGGTCAGGATCGACCCCCACAACACAAAGCCGCGATCCCCCCCTCTCCCCTCTCCCCTCCTCCCCTCTCCCTCCACTAACCCTCACCCACAGCCCCCGCCCTGCGCTCACCAGGTGGTCAAAACAATACCCACTTTTTTTTGAACACACAAATATATATATATATATATATATGTGTGTGTGTAATTCCTGGCTTTTCCGCCTCTGAAATCCCTATCGGGAATTATTTTTTTGGACTGTGTTTGTGAGACACAATCCCGAAAGCGAGGGATGAGAAGCAAATGCGCGTATATTATACACGTGTGGATATATATCTGTCTGTCTGTCTGTCTGTCCCGACAGCAGAAAACTGGCAGATGGTAATGAATCGCGAGCAAAAAAAATAGCAGCGATTGGGGAGGTGTGACCTGTGTCAGTCACACAGGAACGTCCCCCATCCAGTGCCCCACACACACACAACACACACAGACAACACAGACACACACAACACACAGATACACACACACAACACAGACACACAACACACAGACAGAGACACACACAAACACACACCACACAGACAAACACACCACACAGACAGAGACACACACACAACACACACACCACACAACACAGACACACACACACACACAGACACACACAACACACAGACACACAACACACAGACAGAGACACACACAGACAGACACACACAACACACAGACAGACAGACACACACAACACACAGACAGAGACACACACAACACACAGACACACAGCACACAGACAGAGACACACACAGACACACACCACACAGACAGACACACCACACAACACACAGACAGACACACCACACAGACAGAGACACACACAACACACAGAGACACACACAGACAGACACACACGCAACACACAGACACACACACACAACACACAGACACACACAACACACAGACAGTCACACACACCACACAACACACAGACAGACAACACACAGACAGACAAGACAGACAGACTCCCGGGGTGGGAACTCACTCACAAATTGACTCAACAAAATCCCAGCCGCCACCACACACACACATCACACACACACACAAAACACCCAAGAATGTTGCGAGGAATATAGTGCTGAGAGATAGACATACACACACACACACAGAGACAGAGAGAGAGCTGGCGATTTGGTTAAAAAAAAACCAAATGAAACACAAGAGAGATCGCAGTGGCTTTGTGGTCGCGCTCACGGCACTGTGTTGTGTGTGTGTGTTGTGTGTTGGTGGAGCCCGAATCCAAGGGCTGTAACCAGCCCCACACTGGCACTGAAAACCGTGCAAAATCCCATTATGATTCTAATCCTCAACAGATGCAGCTCAATCCCTGGAGGCTGAACTCGGCTACAAATTTGAACATAAGGGTTTATAAACATTTGCTCAGTCGTAATAGAGTTCAGGAACAAACCACGTGCATTATTTGGCCGTCTTTTTTTTCTCTTTAACCCCCCCCACACACACACACCCTCCCACCCCCAGGTAAGCTGTAAGGCAACTATATTAAAAAAAAACCAGTAAGTAACAGGTACGGCAAACGCTGTATATCTAGTTACACACAGGGTGGAAATCCGATGTATGGGCAATACAATGATCCTCTTGTGGGACATTGTTTTAACATTAGCTTCAAGAGTTGAGTGGACTTTCAACTGCAGAGAATTGTGACCTACGTGACATTCAGTTTTCTTGGAAAGACCATAGCTCAGAAATGCAAATAAAAGCAACTGTCGGCAGTCTTGTGAGTTGGAATCCTCGATTAACGTGATAACTAACAGAGTCCGTGGTTTTACAGTAGAAATTGAAGTTTCTTTTAAAGTAGTTTCTTTTAAAGCAGAGTTCCAAACCTCACTGCACACACTGATCAATTCAAAAATGGACATCATTTACATATCTTTTTTCCTATGTCGCGTCTGCAATCACCACGTTAGGTACCAAACCTTTTCATAAATTTTTTAAAAAATGTAAAAGTGATGGAGTTAGCACAGATTGATTCACATTTCCCTGTTGATACCACTTTAAAAACCTGGGTTTAAAGGAGGACAGACTTAGCTCCCTTGGGTTCTTTTCACAGTTAATGATTTCTGACAGTATAACTTCTTGTTAAACCTTCCTGGAAACTTATCCAACACTTCTGTTTTTTCCCCAAGTATGATCACCAAAGCTGGAGGATACCCTCATACTAACACTTTTCAGAGTCTCCATATTACTTCCTTGCATTTATAATCTCAAAACCTAATTACACTGCTTTCCCTCATGTCATCTGCAAAACGACAATCTCTATCCTATGGCTTAAACAAGGTCATTAATTCATTTAAGTTAAACTTCCACTAGTTAAACTTCTCAGTTGCAATTTTTAAATTATTATTTAGACAATTAATAAGATATACCTGAATTTATGATCCATGAGATTTCTGAGTCCTATTGCAATACATTATTCTCACAACTATCTAAATCAAGGCTAACAGAACCTATAATCCTACAATTACCAGTTTTTCAGAATATTTTGCTCTAACCTCCGTATTTAAGTTTTGAAGATGGTATAAATAGGTAGGAAGAAGCAAATAAATTTATTTGAACTGTATATGGTACATTTTCAAAGGGGAAGGAAAGTCTTGGTGGGGGCAAGAGTATTGTCATTTATTTGGAGTGAAAATCCTTGATTACTTCCCCCATTACCACTTTAGGAAGAACACATTTTTATTTGGTTTATTGTTTCGTACAATGCGCCATGGAACAAACATTAGGATCATTTGGGTGAATATAAAGGTTTATTAATATTGCAATCACCTCCATATAATCAAAGTCAAAACCAAGCAATTGGCCCGGAGCGTAAGCTCACCAACCAGGTTAAAGGTTTATGCAACATTGAACAACACGTTTCAGCCAAGGCAAGCAATACGTAAACAGCCAGATAGAAGGTTGTGTCAGTATGTTAGTAACATTTCCAAAAAAAAACCCAAAGCATTATGTTGTTAAACCATTACACCAATAAAGAAAAAATACCTTCTTCACCATCTGACAAATATTCGGCTTCACTGACAATTTCAGGAACATTGGCTCTACGAACTGTATGATTTGAATAAAGATCATGACTTATTACCAAAACCATTACAATGTTTTACTAAAACAGAAGAAAAAATGAGTGTGCTTGGGAAGATCAAAATCTGTAATGTGTCAACATTCTTTCAATTTTAAATGCTCAATAGAAGAGAGAGGCAGTGTTTGAATAGGCATTACCAGTGATTAAACTTTGTAAAGAAACATGTTAAATTGTACTGCCCTGAAGTTGAAGTTTAAGTTTGTAGTTGTACATTTTTGAGGCAGATGTATACATAAAAGAGGGCACCCACAGAGAGATAAAGGAACTAAGAAATGCAGAGAAAGAAGTGATGTGCCTGGAAGAATACTGAAACAGAGCAGGAGGGACTGAGACTTGCAGAGAAATGGAGGTAAAGATTAAGGAATTCAGTGAAAAGGAGGGAGAAAGGGAACATCCATACTGAAAGAGAGGGAGGAGAAGATGGTGGGACACACCTTCATAAAGAAATAAGAGCAGATGGGACACAAACATACAGAATGGAAAGATAAATCTTCCCTTGAACTTGTATATATTATTAGTTTGTTTTGCAAGACAAACCCAAGGCTATAAAACTTTGCTTAAAATCCACAATTCCTTTACTTATATATAAAAAACACAGACAACGTGTCAGGTAGGTTAGTTTTATTTGGCACAATTCAGTGAAATATCCCTTACCTTCATCATCAGATACATCCAGAACTTCATTCATAGTTTCAGGAACATTCATCTTATGCTTTTCTGTCACAGACTGCATAAAAATAAAGACTATTAAAAACCGTCTGGAGTCACAGGGGATCAACAAAAGTTAAGTAATTTACTATATTTTAGTAAATCTAACATATATTCTTTACTTTGCTTCAAAGGCATGGATAAACTGAGTGGAATTTGATTGTGATACCATAGCACATGTAGATGGAATCCAAGAAGAACTTACCATTACAGCAGTTAACGTTTCCTCTGTGACCACCTTCAACGTATCGACAACCGAGATATAACCCAGGCGCCTAGCAATGGCCAAAGCAGTATTTCCATTCTAAAAAGATATAAACATAGAGCTTACAACAATTTAGAGTCATATTCAATTCCTAGCTATTAAAAGACTAGCTAGGAAAGAGTGAGGCAAACTACAATGGCTTCTGAGAAATCACTGCTGTTATAATTCTGAAAAACAGCAATAACGTTTTGAATGTTCCTGCTAGGTTTATAATTGTTCTCTCCCCCACCTCAACATGGTCTCTCCATGCAGCAATACAAAAGGCAATTAACCTTCTTCGCATTTTCAGTTATGCATGCCTGGGAGGGGGGGAGCAGGGGGATTACTGGAATGTTCCAGAATATTTAAGACTTATTCTGGGTTTAGCGAAGCTGAGTGCACCCTTTGTACTCTGACCTGATGTAATATTTACAATCACACTTGCAGTTTATGGCTAATTCGACTCATTGAAGCTGGAGAGAGAATAGTTTTGTCAGTTTTTTTCAACTGAATCTGTTCAAAATTGGAATAAAACACAAAATTATTGGGTAATCATTCCCATATCTTTCCTGATCTTTACAAAGCACATGCTTGGTTGCCATACAAGAAAACTGATTTTGCCCTAAAAAATGAATTTCTTTTAAAGGAAAATCTCTCTTTCGTTTGAGAAATGAAATGAATAGAACTTAGATGTTTGGAACCTCCAATAGATGGGCGTAACTGTAAGTACTGATGGGAGATGCACAGCCCAATTGTAGCAAACAGAGCTAAGCTACGGAGTGGCTTCTGCTCCATGCTAAGGCTTTGATCATAGCGCCCAGGGATAGTGTATGTTTGCATTTCATTTGGCAAGCTACCAGTTTTCAGGTGCATAAAGTGTTTTAACAATATCAACAGGGATGGAAAAGACCATGGATGAGAATATATTGCTTCGGTGGAGGATCTAGACCACTTCAGTGGTAGAAAAGACAGCTGCTTGCTGCACGACCACGACTTTGCTATTCACAGACTTGCTGTTGCAATACTCAGTTTTCACTGAAAATGATGTCATTGTGATAGATATAGGGCATAATCTGGCAATAGGCCAACATCAATGAACCCATTCTTTATTCAAATTATAATTATGTCTTTACTCGTTGTTATTGAAGGGTGTGGAGAGCAGCTAGGTTGTGTTTGGGAGGTAATTATTGGTCATGACTCAACTATCATCTGTTCAAGGTGGCTGACGATTCACCATCTAGATTGCTGACTCACTATGGTTTGTATAAACCAACTGAGTATAAAGAAATCAATTTACAAACTAAACATTTATACACCAATGTGTTGTTCTAGCTTACCACAGTGACTTCATCTGGAGCAGCACCATGCTGAAGGAGGATGTTTATGATGTGTGTATGTCCCTGTTGGGCAGCCTGATGCAGAGGTGTGTATCCATTCTGTTGTAGAGGAAAACAGTGCATTAATAAAGATATTTATACAACTGGGCATGAGTTATATTAATAGATCAAATCAGTACAGGCTGAAGTGAAACAAACCTTTGTCTTTGAATTCACATTTGCATTATGCTGCAGGAGAAAGTTCACCATCTTCACGTTTCCATAGTGGCATGCGACATGCAGTGGAGTGTAACCCACCTATGATGAAAAAGCAGACAAAATGAATGACTCAACTAATCCCCATTTTTAAAAAAAGTGAATATGCAGCGTATTTACCAATGATTACGGATATCATGTGATACAACGTGACTGGTAACCCAAGATTACGAAGTGTGTGCTATATATCTTTTCTCAAAGAATTTTACATTAAAATACAATACAAATTTACAGTCATATAGCTCCTTCCACTTTGGGAGGATGTCCCAAGGCTATTAGCAGTCCTAATTTTATTTGGCATTTAAAAGCTTATAGAAACCCATCTTGAAACCCACTCTTAGAAACCCATTTTAAAACTAGACAATTCAAATAGCATAAAACTCATTCCATACATCAGAAGGGTTAAAGGTTTGGGAAAACTGGGACTTTTCACCCATTAAACATTGGAACCTTGGAAGCAGAAGTATAGGTTTGCAGTGTCTGAATATGGGTGTTCCACTGTCTCCATGCCTTTAGGCACAATAGAGTAAGGTAAACACTTAAATGTTTCTACCTTTGTTTGTGGATCAATGACAGCTCCCTGATTGACCAGCACCTCTGCAACATTCACTCGGTCCTCCTGGGCAGCTAAATGGAGGGGCGTCAGACCACTCTGTGAATCACAGTGACCTTGTGTTAACATTTCTGGAAATATCTGACTTTTAGACACAGTCAGTTTTAACAACTTGTGGCAATGGCAGAAGCTAGACAGAATAAATTGTGAAGAAAATGCGTGCAGCAGTAAATATTTTGTATTTATACGCCTCCATTCCGATTAATATTTAATGGTAGGCGACGATATCTGTTTTCATTCACAGTCGGCAGAATAATGGCTTTGTGCACTGCACATAGAATATCATCAGCTTAACAAAGTGGTGAAAATTTAATTGTGCTGGTTCTCTTCAGATCAAAGTCATCACTGTTGGAATTGATTGTGCCTGAAAAATCATTGCTGTCAGGAGCATCTGCCTTGCATGTGAAGATCAAACTGATCAAACTCCAGAAACTACGTTATTGTAAAGTCTGCCTCAGGCTTGTACTTCATTGTCATTTTTGATGGCGCCCAGCCAGGGATGTCACTGTGCTGAGGGTTTGGACCATCTGCGGGTTGTTTAAGTTGTTATGTACCCTATGATTGTCTTTGCCCATGTGCCTGGGCCAGGCACAGTGTGACAAACAGCATGGATGGCTGACCTGCTCCACTCTTACTTTGGAGGCATCCCTTCAGATGCATGTTAGAGCTTGTTCTCCCTTTGTGTGGAGTCTCTTGCTCCAATCTGGTGGTCCAAGTTCTCAGTATCTCCTGCCTTTCCATTGTTCGCAATTGCACAGTTAAAAAACAATGATCAGAAAGTCAGGGAAAAATGTGATTCTTATAAGAATATGGAAATTCTGGTAAGTGCAGCCTCAATGTTTTGGAGCATTCAGTGAATGCTCAGGAATTATAATAATAATAATTATTCTTGCATTTGGTATTACTATGTATCATCCCTGAAGGATGTCTCAAAGTACTTCACAGGATTTACTGTGAAATGGAGTTACTGTGTATTTATAGGCAAATGTGGCAGCACAGCCATGAAACGAATGACAAATTTTTACTTGGGGGATTGTTGGCTAGGAAATTCCCTTCTCTTTTCCAACAGCACCAAGGGATCTTAAACGTTCATCTGAACAGGCAGACCGGACCTCGGTTTAAAGTCTCATTCGAAGAACGGCATCTTCAACAATGCAACACACCCCTAGTACTGCATTGCAATAACAATCTAGACTATTTGAGTTCCAAGACCTGATCCACAACCTTCTGAGTCAGAGGTGAGAGTGCTACCCCTGAGCCAAACTAACACAGTTTATCGATTAGTATTCACATGAAGTCATGCAAGCAGGAGAAACTCACTACAATACACACAATAAAAGCTGATTAGAAAGTTGACGCTCACAGACACCTACCTTGTTCCCCAGGTTTACGTTTGCGTTTCGAGCAAGAAGTAAAGAAACCATATCGACGTGACCTTCCTGGGCTGCTAGGTGCACTGGTGTTATCCCTTGCCTGGTAACTGTGTTGGTGTCAGCACCATATTCCAATAGGGTTGTTGCTATGTCCATCTGATTCTTTTTGGCAGCTATGTGCAGGGGTGTATAACCATTCTGGAAGAATGACAGAAAAAAACATGCTGACCAGTAATTTTAATTAAGGGAACATAAGAAACTCGAAAGAATACTATAATCCTGTTCACTTTTAAAATTGACAGACCAAAGCCTTTACTGTTGAACTGTACCAATGCTATGAAAGTTTTTTTTTATTTGTGGACTATATATTCAACATGCACATGGTGACTCTTGTGTTTTGATTTTATGGACATCTCCCAATAATAGATTCTATATTATTTCTCCCTCTCCTCAAATTGCAGTCGATGCTGGATTATGGCCCTCGATCACTCTGGGGACACACGCTCACATGCAACACATCAAATCCTGCCAGTCATTCCTTATCCTGTCACCAAGCTTCAGCCTGCTACAAACTAATGGTACAGAATTACAAAGAGCTTCCTCTTACAACTACTGTAATAATTCTCAAACCTGTAGTGTATGTGGAGTAACTGCATGTTTGCACTTGTCTGTATGTGTGTGTGTGTTGGTATGAGTGGTGATGGTGGGAGGGGAAAAAATTATACTTCTTTATTCAATGCTCTTTTCAGTCATCTATCCAGACAAATGTGCCAGACACTGGAGATAATGGACAGATTACGGCAGTAATGTTGCACTGTCTTTCAAACAACTCAATAACTTTTGTTCAAAACTACAAAAAATGTTTATGGTGAATATGAGACTCGTTGAGGCAAGTGAGTGCCTAGGTTAGAAGCTCAAGGGAATTAGTAAAGTCTTAGTTCACCATTCACAGATTACAAGCAGGAACCAAGCGTATACACACGGGACAATTCAAGACAGAAAAAACTAGATAGAACCAGAAAGAATTTAAGAGCTGCAGACAGCACAGTGAAGTGAAGCTCCACCTGTTGTTAATTAGCTGCAATAACTGTAATACCATATTCAAAAGCAAATCTATATTTGAGCATTATGGCAGTGCTATACCAGATCCAGGAACATGGTCAAGGGAAGGCAATAGAAGCTCCCATCAGATATTCAAATCACAATGTAGGCACCCACCTACATTACTTCCTGTGTGAATAACCAACACTAGACATCTATGAGGAGCTTAAGAGCATCTTATGTGTAGTTTTATCAGAAATCCTGTTCTGTCTATAGTTGTGAAGGTTACTGTCACCGTGACCTCTTTCTACTTTGTCTTATTTCCAATGCCTTAGGGATTACTCTGGGTCTGTAATACTGTTTTTAAATATAGCGTCTTCAGGCACTTCATTATATTACGGATTTTCCATTTTTTTTTACAAATGGATTTTAATACAAAAGATATAACTTAATTAACATATTTTACTTTACAAAACATTTCCTCCTCCCTTTTATCCTCCATCTTTCATATTGCAGTTAAAATCTTCATACCAGTTTTGGACAACTATATTGCCAACTATATCTCCTGGTATGGAAACCATAACTGCAGTCAGACAATTGTTCCAATAAGCACAATGTCATCATTGAACTCATTCAGATGTGCAAATGGAGGAACTTTACCATAAATGGATAATAATGCCACTCCCAATGTTGGTTTAAATAACGCCATTTTTTAGACTATTGATTTTTTTTGAGTAAGATAATAAAATGCCAAGTAATTTAGTGGTGCTGAGTAGATTATATGTAATATATTCCTCTATTATTGAAAATCAGTACAAACTGCTAAAAGCGGTACACAATCCATAAAATTCATAAAAGATAAACAATGACATTCTATTAACATTCTGTATTTTAACAATTAGAAGCTTTTTTTTAAAAAAAGCATAAATTATTTCCAAGTACAGTACATGGAAATGATTTGGTTTACAGACTGGAAACAGAGATTTCATTCCCAGAGATGGAATAATTGATATTTTGCTTTTATTTCAAAAGGATTCTGATTTGTAAATACTCCATTAGCTATTAATCATGATACTTTGATACTAAATACAATCCAGTCTGCTTATGTACAGTATTCTGTTCAAAGTTCAAGATAACTTCCACATAAACAGATTTGCTTCTGGAAATTCAATTCTGTAGCTCCTGCTCCAGACGTCTGTCTCTTGCTTGATCCTATCTGGTGGTAAAATGCTCTCTATACCAAAGAGCATGGGTATCAAAATTTCCCATTTTTGCTTGTGTAACAGATGGAAATGCCATAAGACAGAAATAGGGAATAAGATAATAAAAAAAGGCACACAAGCCAGGAATGAAATCCACACAGTAAGGTATTGGTTTAAGTTTAACTACAATTTATTGGCATTGATCCAATTGCAACCAAAAGATCTTTTGAAACTGTGAGGTTAATGTATAGAAATTGGGATGACCGAAGATGACCATACACATGAACTGCTCTGAAACTGAATGGACCATCTACTGAACGGTTTTGTTTACATGTATTTCAAAATGAACATGCCGATAACGTTTGATTCAGCAGAATCAACCAAATTCTCTGAGCACTGATTTTTCCACCAAGAATTTTAAAGAAATACACAAGGTTTCATTATAGCATCTACAAAAATGATATTCTTGGGTTTCTGAATACTAGAACTAAGGATATTAATGGAACGATACGCATTAATTTCACAACAGTTCATAAATAAAATGTAAAACTAGCTGCAAGTTTATTTTTCTCTGCAATATTTCACCAGCCCTGAAAGCTTTTATCAATGGTGCAATCAACTAATAAATCAATCAATCCTGCACTCAATGTTTGCTTACAGTTGTAATTGTGGATATAAAGTGGTGCGACATGAGAAGAACATAGACATTGCGAGACGAAAGAAGACCAAGGTCCATCCAGTTCGCCTTCCACCATCCTGGCAGTCGCATGCACACGTCATGACACACATAAGATAAAATGACATGACTTACATAAGATAACATGTTTTCAAAAACTCCTCCCATGCATATTTCAAAAATCACTACATTTTTAATGTACAGAGCAGGAAGCTTTAAAAATCAGTAAAAATGCATTTGCTTAATATGTCAGTGTCGTTTGAACAGAGTGCACCATGGATATTTCCCCTCAAATTGTGTATCATGCATTACCAGGATTGCTCACACTGCAGTAATGGTATATCTTCTACATAACACACATGCCGTCTTAAAAAGCTGCTGGTTTCTCAGTGTAAAGACCCCACAGCAGTTACTCCAGTGAATATTGTCCACATATGTTGCTGGTTCTCATCTCCTCCTCGTCTGTATACTGTACCTTTGCAGCCGCGTGAGGAGAAGCTCCTTGATCTAACAGCAGCAGGGCTACTTTTTGGTTATCATAGTGTGCAGCAACATGCAGTGGAGTCAGGCCACTCTGCAAGGAAAGGGAGAAAGAGAGTTGCTCGTTAAGTATTTAAATTAAATTAGAAACATTATGCAAAACAAGAAATCTTTACCTTCCCCTCCCCTCCCCCATCCCCACCCGGATTATCTAAATTATTTTGTCTTGAAAAATTTGAAACCTGTTGAAAAGCAAGTCAAGTCACTAGATTTTCGATTGGAAATAATAATAATTTCTCAAATGCAAGGATCATTATTGTTACAGTTCCTCTGTTATTCGCTCTACACTGAGGATTATAGGAATATCATATAATTATAGAATTATCATAGGAATCCCATCCCACCCTTACAATCACCCATAGTTTCCCCTGCACTCCCCCATGATCTATATTTTATCAAACAATGCAGATTCAAATGAGTTCTGGGTGGACAGTGAACCATTTGACCAAGGGGGAATCATAACAGCTGAGGCTGACTTTACCTAATCTAGCCCAGGGACATAACGTAATTGAAACAGTCTCAATGCTATACTCATTGAGATTTTCTAATTCATTAAATACCAGGAACCAGGCACAAATTTCTATTTATGTTAACCCTAAGACCATTGCAATAAAATTTGATACTGTGCAGAATTTTGGAAATGTCATAAATTTAGTCTGAACATTGAAATTGAAGACCTGCAAGAAAATTATTTTTCTAAATTAAGATTAAATTTAAGGTTTGGTCAAACTTCTGCATGACCTTAAATTTCAAGACAATAAACAGCCTTAAAGCTGAGACTGTGTAAATTTCAGGACTTCATCCGCATGACTCACATCATACAGTGCATTTATTTAATAATACATCAATAAATTCTTATCCATCTGATTAGTAGAACTGCATGAAAAAATGACTATATGGTTCAAATATTACCTTTCCAGAGACATTAGGAGATGCATTTTTCTGAAGCAAAAGGTTGGCCACCTCTATCTTCCCATACTTTGCAGCTACATGTAGAGGAGTGAATCCTTTCTGTAATGAAGGGAGAAGATGTCAAATATGACTCATTACTTCATACATACCATAAGGCCACGTGCTCATATGACAAGTGCTCACATCCTACTACAATAGGTTGTTCTTACGCTAAATCCTAACAAAGCAAAATTAGCTATGGTGTAATTGTTAGTGATATCAACCGTTTGCAAGCAGGTTCCATGTATTATTATACAGATGAATCAATTAAAAAGCACAGCATTGAGCCAGCTATTTCAATAGAATATTCAGTATACAACGGTCTATAGATAATCTCAGTACTGAGCATTGTACCTTGGTGTTCACAGAGAGAGAAGCCCCTTGTTCCAGTAGAATGGAGGCCACATCTTCATGACCTTCCCGAGCTGAAATATGCAATGGGGTATAACCAGACGTCGTGGCTGCATCTGGTGAGGCTCCATGTTGCAGTAACAGCTGAACAATATCAGCTTTTCCCAATCGAGAAGCAATGTGCAGAGGAGTCTGGTCATCCTGAATGTTTTAAAGGAAATCAGGATACAACTCCAAATAAGTTCCAAGAAAAACACTTGACTAAACCCCAAATGACTCAACAATATCATCGTTATAGGCCACTATTCACCTGACGATGTCACCTTTGTGAATTAAATGTTTACGAACTAATGATAGCACCAGCCTGATACAGTCAGATCCCATGCATGATATTTCTATAAAACTATAATTTCTCCCTTTGATAGCTCAATGGTGCAAGGTTTTATCAGAACCTCTGTGAATACTGCTCCATCACAACTAATAAGAAGCACAATTAATCAAATAATACAACATTCTGTACACCCATGTCCAGACAGACCCATCACAGAGCTCCATGTTAGGTCCTACCAATCCAGTGTTTAGACAATGCTACTTTTAAAGGGACACCCTCACTGAAATCATGATATGTAAAACTTTATGGCAAGGTTGGTAAATACGTGATGTGTTGGCACAAATATAACTTCAAACAGCTATTAGTCTTTTGAAGTGTCACAGCTTAACTTTTGAGGAAATGATCCTTTTTTTTGCACCTTAGCTTTTGCTTCCACTTGAGCTCCATTCTGAACCAAATGACGCACAACATCTGCTTGTCCTGCCCGGGCAGCCATGTGCAGTGCCGTCTCTCCTCTCTAATGACAGGACAGAGAAAAGAAGAAATGCAGACTGAATATGCAATCTTTTAAACTGTCTCAAACTGTTCTGCCAAGTCCAAAAACAAGAGAAATTCAGCCAATGATCTAGCTGGGCCTGATGATTTGTTCAATTTGTGTTCCTGTGGCTTCCAACTTTCACAAACACAGTGAAATAAACAAAAATATCCCACTCACCACGTTTGTTGTATTTGGTGATGCTCCATGTTGCATTAACTGTGTCACAATATTCACGTGTCCCATAAAGGCAGCAACATGAATAGGTGTAAGGCCCGACTGCAAAGAATAAAGTGGGTCACAAACATGTCACTGGCTAACATGGAATTTGTTTTTTTTAAAAAAGCAACCTATTATTCTTGATAATTCTTTTAAGTACAAAACACATATGGTACCTCAGTAACTGCCTGAATCGATGCTCCATGCTTTAACAAAAGATCCATTACTTTAATTCGGTTCTTCTTGCATGCTATATGAAGTGGGGTGAAACCATTCTGCAACACAGATTCAATATATAGTAAATAGTAAATTTGTTTCACTCATATTATTTAGAAAGTTAAAAGCCCATTTCTTTGACTAAAGCCTTTAGGCTTTTGCTCACAAGGCTATCTTTATAGTAGTAAAGAAATCGCTTACGGTCAGAAAATTCATATTTCACATTTACCATAAAAAGTACAATCTTTCCGTTCTAGCAACTGATCCACTTTGCGCAGCTTTAGAAAAACTGAATGAGAAACCACAGTCGGCAAAGTAATAGGGAAGATTTTCTGAAAATCTGTACAATTAGTCATGTTGATCCTGGACTCTGTGGTTTCTTGATCCAAAGATATGTTCAACTTTGTCCACTAACTGTGGCATGTGACAAACTGTCCTTTTATGTTACGATAATATGGACTTTCTCTCTCTAATCCTAAAGATATAATTTCCTTACTTATCCCCCCATTTCTTTTTCCACTGCACTCCTCCCAGTCCTCTAAATAAACTATTTAAAAATCCCAGTTATCACATGGATTTGCTGAAACAGAAACCTCAATGGTGAAAGTTCAACAGACTGTAACGCTTATGGGTCTCACTTAAAAGAGAATGTGGGATATTCTCGTAAATTGCCACTAGATGTCCTCCAAGCACCTTGTTAATGTTGCACAATTTTAACGAACACAAACTGAAGCAACACAAAAGCAACACAAAGGCAAAAAGCCCTCACAGGTATCTCCTGAAATCAAATCCTAAAATTAAAGCTTTACTGATGAATAATAGTGAGATTTATTCTTGCACTTTCAGAATATGTAATGCTTCTTGAGAATAAAAACGATTCCTCAATAACACCCAATTAATATTTACAGGGCTGTTACATGGATCCTTGTTGCCTTTCATTTCATTGTGCAAAGGATGAAACAGACACATAGGTGAGCAGCATCAACAAGTAATTTGACTCCATGTTACCATTTCCAACATTTCCAGAGAGAAACTTCAGGACCAGTCTAATTCTATTCTGATACTTTATAATCTTTTATGTCACGCTAAGTTATCTGTATTAAAGACTTTTTCATTCCATAGCTATCTGTGGGACATTGCTGTGCTCAAATTAGTTATCACATTCACCCACAAAACACCCAGTCATTCCACTTTACAATATATCCTGTGAAGCGCTTTGGAACATCCTCCTAATGTGAAAGACGCTATATAAAATAGACGGATTTTTAAAAATATATGATGTAATATATATTAAATATTTTCCCTCAAAATATACAATCAATTCACTTTACAGTGTATTCTGTGAAGCGCTTTGAGACATCTCGAAGACATGATAAGGCGCAATATCAAATGCAAGGATTATTAAGATTATTATTATTAATAATGGCTTATAAATACCCTTATGGTAGTTTATAAATATTAATTATTTTCTCCCTTCCTATCGTCCTGTATTTAAAAACTAACATCTCTTCATCCTGTGGCCTTGTGTCCGATTTACACAAAGACCTTATAGAGATCCCGAGTCTTTCTTTAATGAAAATCTAACTAGTCATTCTCGCAGTGATCTTTGCAGAATTTGGGATAATAGCCATAAACTGCCACTAGATGTCCTCAGCATTCCTTGCTCACGTTCTACAATTTTACTAACCAAACTGATACACAAAGACACAAAGCCCTCACAACGTTCAGCAGGAATCTCCTGAAATCAAATCCTGCTTAAAATTAAAGCTTTGCTGATGAACAAAATGTGCTAAGCAGTAGCCACTGAAATTCCTTCCATAAATTTTCTGAAACAAAAGGAACGCGCACAGAGGTTTAACTGCATGTCCTAAGCAGCCAGTTTTATTATTAGTAGCCCTCTATCAAACTATCAAAAGAATTATGGAAGCTAACACCCTTTGTTGCTTTTTGGAACAGTTTTGTTTAGTAGTGGATAGTGATGATATTGCTGTGGACTTTACAAGGTGATGTTGATTACTGAGTCCAACAGTATAAGATAAATGCATTAATACCCATATCTGAAACGGCCCTGGTACTAATCCAGGATTAAAAACTGTGAATATAAATGCATCTGCTTCTCAACAGCAGACGCTGTGAACCATCTTAAGGCAGGCTCATCAAGCATTTGTGTGATAAACTGTGGACATCACAAAAAAATGAACACAGAAGATATTGTTGGGAAATGTCTGATAAGAGACTCAGGAATGAGAAGGGGTGGTGGGTGGGGTGGGTGTGGGCGCGAGTAGCAGGAGGCTATTCCTGTTGGTTTGACTGTTTGTCCAGAGGTGCATTAACATGCTGCTTTCCAACAACTGTTTGGATGGGGTACAGGGTTATAGACTGGAGAGCTTAAAAAAAAATTGGAAGACACAATTCTGTACTGTTTAACATGCCATCTGACAAGGATCACAAAGAGTTAACCACATTCAGTGAAAGTAAGTGGCAAAGGTCTGGAATGAACTTGTGGTTCTTTGGAATTTTCTCCTTCTCCTAAGTGCTATCTGTCGTTGCTAGTCTTCCTCCTCCACCCAAAGAGAGATCAGAACCTCTTCAGAACCTCAGAACCTCTTCATGGTCCCTCCGCTCCTTAGTGTGAGCGCTGTGCCCAGGTTTTTTACTCTGACATAAACATTTCTTTCAAAACATTTGTCAATGGTTAATAGGCAATAAAATTCTACCTGCTTGCCGTTAAGATTTTCTTTCTAATAAAAGTCTTTTCCTCTAATAAAAGTCTTTTTGTTACGTGGTAACTTGGCAGAGTAGCCAAATGTCAACTTTTAATGCTCCATTTTAAAAAGAAACAGATTAACATCTACAACTGTAACACATGAAAGGACAACCATAATAAAACAGAATAAAACGGAACATGTTGCAGCAGCAAAATTCCTCCAGGTAGTAACTTTGGATGGCTTGCTGCCCAGAACACATTGCCTGTCTCCAATAAATGGAATGATGCAAGAGTCAACATTCATAGTACCCACCAGCGCTTTGGCATTTGGGTTGGCTTTCTTTTCCAAAAGGACCTTGGCAACCTTGTAGTGCCCACAGTGGGCAGCGACATGCAATGCTGTCAGATAGTCGTTTGTCACATCGTCAACAGGCACATCATGCTGAAGGAGCAGCTTCACCGAATTGAGGTGATCGCCTTGTGTAGCCATGTGCAGAGGAGACAACCCATTCTAACAGAGGATAAAACAAATGGTAAAGGTAAAGAGTCTTGTACACCACCGCCAGTTATACCAGGTCTCTTAAAATACATCTGCTTCAATGATCAAACATTATTATTCAGAAGAACTTGGTTCATAAAGCACAAGGATGGTTAATAAAATCCAAATAGTAGTTCATTTACAGGTTTAACAAGTTACATTGCCTGAATGAATTTCAGTTGATTCTTTAAAAAGCTTCCTTGACTTGGTGTAAATTTTTAGCACACTATATTGTACATTATGTAAACAGCCACCACCGATAACAACCTTTCCCCTCACTTTGGAGAGACCAGAGACGTATATCAGCACAAAGTAGAACGAAAGACAAGAGAAAGGAACACCAACAAATTCTAGAATACACTAGTCCACAATACTTTTGAAGCAAGTAGCATCTGTTCAGCACTTGAGCTGCTTTTTTTGTGAATTATTTAAGTGCCAACAGTTTTGATATGTGGTTTCAAGCAAAGACTTTGATGCTGGTTTGTTCAGAATGACATACTTTTGTTTTTGAAAGAATTGGGGCTCCTCGATCCAGCAACATTTCCACAACCTGTTCATGGCCACTCCTTCCTGCACAGTGTAGAGGTGTCAACCCATCCTGGAGAAGAAAACACGGTAAAATAATCAACTAAAAACGCGTCAGTTTAAACAATGTTACACTGATGTAAGAAAATGCTGTAAAAGAGCTCCAACTGGATGCAGCCCATATTTAAACAAACTACAATTTGGATTATTTTTCGCCCGCGAAACAAAATGCAGTCAATTCACTTTACAGTATATTCTATGAAGCGCTTTGAGCGTCTCGGCGATGTGATAAGGCGCGATATCAAATGCAAGGATTATTATTATTATAATGTATTAAGACTAACATGCTTAAGAAGTTTAAGGAGATTATAACTGAAAAGTGTTGTTTTTATTTGTTGAGATCTGCCCACCACTACTCTCTGGCTAACATTGTAATGCACCATACTAGAATATACATTGATATCGGTGTTATACGGCTTGCCACCAGATATTGTCGAACTATGTGTGAGCCCAATTCATTGCTATGGACTGATGCCATTTAAAAAACGTTAAATATCAGTTTGTCCCTGGTCTAAGAATTCACTTTGGTATCATTGGACAATATTTTCATGGTGTTATCGATGTTTGAATGTACTTTGTACTGAAACAAAGCTCAATTTATTCTTTCAATGGCCCATCACAAGTAAAGTGAATTTTTTCTGCCTTTATTGCTCCAATAAAGAAAATCCAAGAAATATATTTTTTAAAAAAGTATAACAGTGATCCAATAGATTCTCACAATAGGTTGCACTTCAGTTATCTGCTACTCTGTCACAGCCAGGCTGTGATTACTGCATTTTAGGAAGTCCTTTAAATATCTCTCTTTGTATACATTTAAAAACACACTTGCAGTTATTGGTTGCGGGTTTTCTTTTGATGACTGCCTTGTGCCCTTTACAAATCAGCCAAAAGGAACCATTTACTTACTGAAGATCTCCAGATCACTCTCACTATGATCCTATCCACACCGGCTGATTACTTGATGTGCTATCTGCAGTAGGAATTGCAAACTCACCCTTGTTTTGGCTTCAATCTGAGATCCTCGATCCAACAATAACTTCACCATGTTGGCATTCCCTCTCTTTGAGGCCACATGCAGTGGGGTAATATCATTCTGAAGAGAATATTGAATCAACATGAAAGACACATTTAATAGCAGTAATGCAATATCTCCTGTCTTACATGAAAGTTTCAAAGTCCGTATTTTACAAGTCACTGTCATATCACAATTCACAGGCATGTTGTAAAGCTGCAAAATGCAGATTTCACAGTCAAATTTTTTTTTGTCAATGATCGACTTTTCATAACCAGCCACACAAAAACAAAACAAAATCAATTAAATGTTAACAATATCCTCTTTGTTGTTTTTAAACGCTCCTATGATTTTCCAGAGCAAAATGCATTTTAAAATACAAGATAATTATTTAGCATTACAAGGCTATCATTTATTTACAATCATTTATTTAAGTCCATGGACATTACAAAACCTGCAACCCCAAAAATACACTGAATTAGAACCCTTTGGTGGATCATCTTTATTTGAAATCTTGGCCTTCAGTCAGAATAGGCTCGGGCATTATGTTTGTTGGGTGATAACCGAAAAAGATGCAACTTGAAAATCCCTAAGCAATGAGCTGGGGCACGCCTTTCAAACTAATGAAAATACCTCACAGCTTTTACAAGAGGAGAGGTAGTTTGTTTATTTGGATCAGATCCAGTTGTATTGTGAAATAAATTCTGGAAATATGCTAGCTTCTGCTGATCATTAATGTGAATTTCACTTTATTCTTTGAACACTCAAAGTACAGTACCAACAAAGTCCACAATGCTCTTCCCCATACTAATTGGTAAGTTCTCTATGCACATGATCAAATATTTGAGATTTATAAAGATGAGGTTTGTTCACATGTATTGTCAGTAACCAGTTGAGAGTATCTGTGATTCATTCAATTCAATTCATGCATTCTTAACATCTTTGCCCCATAGAAAGTGTGTTACTTTACAGGTTCCACATGTTTACTTTAATTATACAAACTTGCCTTCGACTTGTATAAATAGATCTATGGGTGAAATTCTTCTTGACCCTAAAAGTATTGCTGTTGTGAGCTTACAATTTGACGTTCTTATTATAAGCACGCATTGTTAAAATTGCTAACTTAGCAACAAGAGGAATGCCATCGCTGATTATCCTTAAGCTGGGTATTTGTCCTCTATTGAACTTATATTTTGAAAAGGGTTGGTTTGGATATCAGGTTGCTCACCCTGGGCTATGCGACAGTCTGAGGCCAAAGATCGGTCAAAGTGCTAACTAATATTGACTTATCAATGTAAATCCCTTATACCTATGTTAATGTGGTTGAATATACACCTAAATTGGTTGCATAACGTTTAGAAGCAGGAATGCAGATATACATCTGCAAAACACATTTTACAGGCTGTGCATCGTGGACCTAAAAGTTAGTAAAAACATGCAAAAAATGTGATGGAAACTGTAGAGGGTCATTGTGGGGCCGGGGAACAAGATACTGAGAGAAAAAACTGTAAAGCTGATTAGCAGAGCTGCTGCAGTTGACTGTGATGCATTGAATAGAATGTAGAAAAAATATCTAAAACAACTTACAAGCAAGAGAGTCTGCTTCCCAAGTTGAGACTAAATTCAACAAATTGTCAGAAATTCTCTGAAATGCTACATAGATACAAGTAAATCGACATCCAGGTGTAATCTGTTTGTATTGATGACTGTATGTATACTTATTGCTATAATCCACCTCATCTCGTGAGTTACATACGTGTTGAGGCCAAGAGAATGGGTGGCCAACTGGCTTTCAGTCATGTCAATCTAACCCAGGCACAAGGATGTGTGCCAATATTGTGGAATGAGTCTGATTCTCAGGTTTCCCCCTCTCTACCGTGCCACTCTGAACCCAGCACCAGATCGTATGTCATTCATGCAGGATGATCAAATTCGGACCTCTGCTATAGCATCTCAGTTGTGACTGTGGTAATTTTGTTGTTGTGGTACAGAGAAATCAAATATTTTCTCTTCCCCCATTGATAAATAACCTACTCTGTCACAACATCTGGTCCAATCTGTTTTACCACTCTACTTTTACGCAGGTTCACTTTAAATTTCATGCACTTTCATTCATCATCAGGATTTAAAAGTTTTGATTTGACTCTGAAATAGTTATGGAAACAATTCAACACCCCAGTCTCGCCTCCCTCCACATGTCTGTGGAAAGCACAAGAAAGATACCTCACATTTCTTGTAGTACCATCCACTGCCTGCATAGTTATTTAGATACACAGTATAAATGGGGGAGCAGTTTAGCTTGAAGGTGTTCTGCCTATTCCTTCTATTCTCTTCCTCTCAAGGTTCTGGTTTTCAATGATTCTGCGTGTGCACAGGCAACCCCCATTTTCACACTCACAGGGCACAATATTAATACTGGGAGATTCCAGGGTGTCGGAATGGAAGAAAGAAATCCTGTGCCTCCTCCCTGGGAATAGGCTAGGCAGCCTTCACCAAACCCAGTCATTTCATTCAATATAATCGGAGCGGTGAAGAATGTCAGTCTCAACCACATGTAACTCATGTTTTTGAGCTATTTATCAGAAGAGAACAATCCCGTTATTTCCATTTTCAATCGTACATGTAAAAAAGCAAAAATACAGAAGCAAGAAAAATTGCCCACGGTGCAGAGTATACAAGAGAGAGCTCGTTACGTGGGAAGACTGGAATCTTACCCTGGCTGTGAAATCTACAGCAGCACCTCGATTCAACAACAAAGTTGCTACGTTTATATTCCCGTAATGGGCAGCTATATGAAGCGGAGTAAAGCCACTCTGAAAGAAAAAGATTTTGAGATTCATTATACTGCTGTGTCTATTGTGCTTACCACCAACAGTTCAATTTAAAGCTTTCAGATCAAATCATTTTCGTCTCTTGCTGGTTAATCAAACCTTTACATTTAGCTCAATCCACTTAATGAAGTAATGCAACAGAAATGCTATTCTGCAGCACTACATCTACAGCCACAACACTCCACTTCCAATTTCAAGTTCAGCTTAGTTTTAAATTAGCTTTACATCCATTACATTTTTCTATTGCTTAGATTAGAGATCAGTAGCCAAATAAAAAAAAATTCTTGCATTTGATATAGCACTTATCATGTCATCAAAATGCCTCAAAGTGCTTCACGTTTTTTTTACTGTGAAGTGTAGTGACTGTGCCTCTTGTAGGCAAAATATTCATAGCATGACAATGATGCCTCGGATCCAAAGCTACATCTGTTGAGATGTATTGATTATTCTTTCTAAACTCATCACTCCATATCTGTGTGAACTTCATCCTTTTATAAACAACAAACAGTATTCAGTAGCTCTGTGATTGTTATCCATGATATATTGAACACAACATGAAACACCGTTAATTTAGGCCTACAGTGTCATAATCAGGTACCCTTTTATCTTTGCTCAACTGGGTGCCGACATGTGGAAACCGATCACCGTGCTGAAGAATATCCAAACCAGACAGAGTTCAAAGTGTATGCCACCTGCACAAGGATCCCTTCCTTCCCTGTATTTGGAATGGAAATGCTCACACTCTCCCTAGACAGATGCACCCTGCTTGCTGAATTCCGGGGTGTATAGATGAAGGTCGGCAAGAGCCAAGGCTTGGGGATCCCAGAGTGCGAGTTGAGGCTGGAGGTGAACCAATTCAAACCAAGGTTTATCAGTGGGCAACTAACATTGAAGTAGAGCAATGGTTACATTACCTGGGCTAGAGCTGGGCAGTAACATCTTAACTTCGACCACAGTTTAGTATTCCCTTTACTTTATACATCGCTCACCAAAGATCACTCTTGACAACCGAGTTGTAGACTTTTACTATTAATCTATGAAGGGGAATCTCTTTAAGGCTGCACTTAACAGATGTGATTGATGCTTTTGATGATCTTTTGTACAGTGGTTTGATAGTACCTCTTTGCATATTTTTGCTTTGTGAAAATTTCCAAGCAAAACCACAGCTATATGAACGTTATGAGGTTAGCTAACCTTTTGGACAAATAAACACTCCTCAGTGAATTGATATATATCTTATTTTGACAAGGAAACCCCACCACTGTGACACAAACCAACTCCATGGGACAAAGTTCATAACTCCAGGAGTTCTATAGATGTAAACATTTGTCACTGAGCTTCACATAGGTCAAATTTGAAAAGAAATCTTGGGCCCATGTGGTTTTATACTCTCACTCCAATATGGACACATGAAGAGTCAGCAGCTTGCAGTGCAACTAGTAATATTTGAAGCAAGATACAATGTTCAGTTACCAGATACAGGCAACTTGAGTGATTACCGTTAAACCTGTAACACAAGTCACTGTTTTAAGGCTTTTCTAAAATTGGTAAATATAGATACTGATTCATAAAACAGTGCAATTTTACACGAGTATGAATTGTATAACGTGCAGGGGAAGGGGGATGTGAGTCATACAGTGGATCTTTGAGTTTAACTCAAACTACAGTACATGCGAAAATGCATCACTTGACCTTGTGTGCAAGTATGCTTAAAGGGCATATGTCATCCCCGAAGGGTGTGAGCTGCTGGCACAATGTGACAAGTTGCCAAGAGAGGCTCAGGCTGTTCCATTTAAAGTGGTTGTCATCTGGCATGGCGATGAGCACAATGTGCAGCCAGCATCTGACATGTTCAGCTCCTTTTATGAGGCACCGCGATGACAACACTCAGCAGTGATATCAATATGTTCAGATATTTGCAAGTGTGATTTCCTGCTTGCAAGCCTGAAATAGAGGATCACACACACCCTTTAAGTGAGAGGGGAAAATACGTGTGAAGAACCCAAGTGTGTGGTGCAGTAGAAGTTTACATTGACGCTGAACTGACAAGTGTTCAGATACATTAAATTAACCTTCTTGGTCGCGGAGATTCTCTATTTTTAGTGTAAAACACATTTTTCAACACTAGTTTATTTCACAAAGCTGCAGTATTCACTGGATAAGGTTATACTAGGCGAAGTTACACTTGGCAGGTAGTTCATGTACAGTACTAGGTTAGTGCTAGAACATGCAACTAATAATCCAGGGCTCACACCATGAGTCCTGAAGGAACTTGATGCATTTGCAAATAGTCAGCAAGTCTCATAGCCATGCTTACTGTAAAGAAACCATGTTTTCAAAAGTGTGTTTTCACAAGGCTTTAAAGCCTCTTTTTGCTGACACTTGCAGGGTAAGTGTCATGCAGCAGCCTGAGGAGTCAATCCTGAATGCATACTGTGTCAGGGCTGTCTGCAGTTCTCAGCATGTGTGTTACATCAGACACTGTAACTGGATACAGTCTCCACTCACTTCTTGCGTACACAGTGAAACACATGTTCTAATCAAAACACATTCCAGAATATTTTGAGGCAGCATTTTTGTTGACACTAAAATAAAAGCTAAACCTAAAGTGGTCAATATTCTGTGACTAAAGCTCCCAGGTCCAACTGCAGAAAGCCCTGCTGCTCAAACTACTGTCTATACTCGGACATGCTAGTTTATATAAAGCCGTTAATTTTTAGAAGGAAAGCAAAGCCAGAAAAAGAGAGAGATGAAGCAGCAGCACACAGATTATGGAAGAGTGATGTGGTATATATACCTCTGTTGTTCTATTCACCATCATCTACGATAGCACATTGGGCAGCGAAGAGAAGAAAAAAATGAACGGTTAGTTCACCAACAGGTGACATGGACGCACAAGCTCTATGTTGGCGAATGACAGAAGGCAGTGATGTAAGCAAAATGGGCTGAGAGAGGACAAATAAACCAGAAAGAAAGAGAAGAGAAGAGAATTCAGGCCTCGGGACTAGAACGTACTAAATAGGAAAGATTCCTTGCAAACACAGTTTACGATACATTATCTGAAACATCCTCATGGCAGATGAAAAAAGTTTTAAGGAATTACTCATTACAAAAGTAATCATAAGCAAAACACACTTTCCTGCAATTTGAGGAGATTCACTTTGTTATTTCAGTGATTGGAATCAGATACAAAACCTACAGGGATTGACTGAGTTTCTTTGGTGTGTTTCTTCCTGATACACTCTTCATTCACCAGTGGAGAAGGCCATGTAAACATGACTACGGCAAGCTGCATGACAAGGGAGCAAGACCTACCTTTGACTCCACATCTGCATTATGATCATTCTGCAGAAGCAACGCTGCAGCTTTGGTGTCATCTTTGCGGGCCGCAATGTGTAACGCTGGGAGCCTAACTTTTCCTTTTGTATCATTTTCCAGCAACAGTGATACCACTTGATCGTGGCCTTGCTGCAGGGCTACAGCTAGTGGTGTGAATCCATCCTTTATAAAAGAAAGGTGCGCAATTACCAATACTGTTGATACAAACTCTCTGGCTTGAATCGTGCTGCAAGTCAATAGTATTATGATGATCATTAAAACACGACTATTATTATTTTCATTTCTTTACTTAAAGCAATTGATACAAAGGAACAGAACAGCTCCTTCACTTCAGGCAGCTGGTGTGTCAAACACAAGAGGTCATGTGAATATTTTGTTCAGCTTAAGTGTACATTTTTAAACAGAGCGCAATGCCCCTATTAAACAGACTACCAGTTGTTTTTACATGTGTTTTAGAATTCAGGTAAATAATATGGTTGTGTAGCTTTAATATCTTTTTATATACTAACTAGTCCACTGAAGGGCAGACACTGAAATAACCTGATTACGATTCTTAATTTATTTTTAACTGGGAAACAGTATTTTTTTAAAAAAATGAATTGCATTTTGCACTCAGTAAAAATGGTATGCATGCCTCCGAATTGTGTACCCAAGTAAGTCTGAACTAGGAAATATTATTTCCTCATATAAGTGGAATACATTGCACAAAATGTCTGTGAAATGTGGAGGAAAGACTTCAAAGAAAATTGTTGTGTAAATATGCTTTAAAGTCCACTTCAGATCCAAGTCAGTCAGTCTTACTTTAAAACAATGTGCAAAAGACTTCACTGTACTCAAGTTGATCATAGAATTAATCTGGTCTGAGGTAGTTACCTACCTACCACTACCTACCCGCCCGTACCCTCCGTTCCTCTGGCTCCGGTCTGCTCCACATCCCCCGCCCCAACCGCCCTACTATCGGTGGCCGGGCCTTCAGCCTCTCAGCCCCTAGGCTCTGGAACTCCATCCCCCAGTGCCTTCGCCTTGCCTCCTCCCTTTCCTCCTTCAAGGCCGGTCTCAAGACCTTTCTCTTTGACCGTGCCTTCAGCTCCCCTCTCGACTCTCTACCCCCTCCTCGCTCCCTCCCTTCCCTCCCCTCACCCTGACCATTTCCCCCCTGCTCGGGTCCTGACCCAACTGTACAGCGCCTTGGGACGTCCTCCCGACATGAAAGGCGCTCAATAAATGGAATCTTGTTGTTGTTGTTGTTGTTGTAGTTAAAGAAGATCTTGGCTGGAAAATCATTTTGATCATTGTGATCATGAGTACAAATGTAACAATTATTGTTATTGTAACTAAGGCACCATGGTTTAATAAAGGCATGGTGAGGGTATCGCAATCAAAGGGCTTCATAGCTGCTACGTAGACAATAAAGGGAGCTGAGCCTGAAGCTCTAAAGCTGAGCTGTCCGTAGAAGGGAGCAATTTTCGAGACTGAAAGAAAAAATATATCACGATATCAGCAATCTAAGAGTCTGAGAACAGTGAACTGGACATCAGAGATTCAGGGATGAGTGGACTAGACATCAAACATCAAACACTCAGAAAGAAGTGGAGTAGAGATCTGAAACTTGGGAGCAGTGGGGTATTCATCAAAGAGGATTGGACTAGACATCAGGGAGGAATGGACTAGACATCAGAATCCCAGGGAGTAGTGGAGTAAGAGATTTGAGACTCGCAGCAATGTAGTAGAGGACTGGACAAGACGTCAGATTCAGGGAGAAGTGGATGAGAAATCAGTGACTCCAGAAGCAGTACTGTTTTACTTTGATGTTTCTGAGTTTTGCCATTACCAATGCGGAATGTCCTAGTCAAACCCAAACATTTTACTGCTTTCTCTGAAAGATACACTGCGCAGTTTTAACTACATGAGTTGTGTCATTTATGAAGAACATGAAATTATCTGAGTCTTCTATAAAATAGATTTGATAACTATTATGTTGGAGGGTGATGAACATGAAAGCAGTTAAACCCATCCTTACACTGGCATATTTATAGCAATATTTCTGATCTACGCGAGTTGTTAGCAAGTCTCAATTTTGCATACAATCTGTTTGGTGAAATGAGAGACAATAGCGACACATTACCTTTGTAACCAATCACTTGCTATGTGATATGATAGATTTGGTGAGTCTGGTAGAATTTAGCTAGTGCATCTTTCCACTTACACAACTTGTATAATACTGCTTAAAAAGATAAAGTTAACAACATTTCCAATTACTTTTTTTTGAAATTCAAAAGATTGCAGCTTTACTGGTCCCAAAATACTACAGTTAACAAAGCAGGAACATCTTTATTTTAGCAACTTTATTAATGCTCAGCATTATAGTTGAGGAATGTGCGATAGTGAATGTCTTATGATAAGACACCAAGGTAACAACATCAAGAGCTTAGGAGCCAAACACCCAGCTTCATTAGAAGAGACAGCAAAGGCAGCACTTTAACAGACTTGGCAGAACATTAAAATGACACAATTGTGGAAGAATTTGCAAAACATTTTCTTGGTTATTAATTTTTAAGTTTCAGCGACTTAATAGTTTTGTTCTCCATTCTAAATAGTACAGAATAAATTATCTTCCTTCTGACCACATTACAATGTCTAACTCAACCAGATCTCAGAACACATAACTCTTCAATAATGCTTAGAAATTGCAAAAATATATTCCAGCTACTGTCTGTGTGCTTTTAAATCACACCTAAATAATATCAGTAAAAGAACCATGTTTTCACTATAGACAGAAAGAATAATAAACTGAATTACCTCAGTTGCAATACTTTGACTTGCACCATTGTCCAGCAGGAACTTTACAACTTCAAGATGGTTCTCCTGTGCTGCCATATACAAAGGAGTGAAGCCATTCTGCAAAATATAAAAATCATACTCTTTCAAATCATCTCTTTTCAAAGCTTAAACCTTTGATTTCAGAGAGTTCAACACCAGTTACCCATGCAAAGATCTTCCCCTAATTCTTACAAAGAGAAAGGGCCAAGTTTAAAACTAATTGAAGGGTCAAAAATGCAAATGGCTTATATATGTTAATAAGCCCGGTTGTCTCAGCTGTCATCCAGTGCAATATTGAGGGGAAGGTTGCTTTATTCAAGATACCGTACTATTTTTCAGATTAAAAGTGTAACTGCGATCCCATTTGCTGTTCTAGTCAATCAGGTGGATATTACCAAACCTAAGCGATTATTTTAAAGATTTATGGTGGGGGGAGAGGGTGGGGGGGTGGCTGGCAAGAGTGGAAGAAACAACTATCCACTGACATGACATAGACAAGGGAAAACATGACATTTTTTAATTAAGAAGGGAACAGTTAAAGATCCAAAAAACCTGCACAAAACCACAACCCACAATGCACATCCCATAAATTATTAGGATTTTTGGATACCACAGAGAAGAAAACAAAATAGCACAAAGACTATAATAAATATGAGAGAGGATTACAGACTGTCTCAGAAACTACCCTGCCTGACCAGGGAATGATGATCTTTTAAGGAGGGGAGAGTTTGCAGGTGGTCGGGGGGTGGTGGGGGGATGAGTGTGGTTCTGGGGGTGTAAGAGCGGACATGTGTGCGTGTGTGTGGTGAGGGAGGGTGTGAGGAGCTTATCTAGTTATATTGAGACTTGCAAAATACTGGTTAGACTCGCCTCAAGAGGACTTGGCTTTGATTCGTAGGAAACTTTGTTTTGATTTGGTGTGACTACTTTTGACTCTTGTTAAAACAAAGAGTTTGAACACTATGACAGAAAAGGAGAGATGTGGGCTGCTGTTGGAATCCAGGGTCAGTGAGTTTCTGGGTGGAGTACACAAGTAAACATGTCAGTAAATACTAACATTGGACACCAGATAGTAATGAAACCTAATAATGTCATTCATGGACAAATGCAGAGCTCTGCTTCTTGTTGATGAAGCAATGCTGGGTTAAATATAATGGGTTTATTTTAAGTTAAATTGTAAAGCAATGGGTTATTCAGACGGGGCCTGCTTTGCTACAAGTGACCATTGAAGCTAAGACTAAAACTACATTTAAGAGGGAAATTTGGATTTGAATAGAAACAATATGATAGCTCAGAGGGAAAGAGGAGGGAGTTGAGATTAGGAAAGACACATCCAGCAAGGAAGCTAGCATCAGTATAGAATTGAAAGGGCTGAATGGCCTCCTTTTGTGGTGTAGTTTCTTTGAGTTCAAAGTTTTTATGTGATTTGTTGTGAACAAATTGGAGAACTTAACTTAAGGGGCTGTTTATAGATATTCTGAGTGCCCAATATTTTATCCTAACTTCATAATACAATGTTCAAGCCAGCTACTTTTAAGAGTTCTTTGTTTCATAAGTAAATTATTTGGCATTTTCACAGCATTCTTTATTTCCCAAGGCTTTAGACAGCAGCACCTGGAAGAGCAAGCAGGTGAGCTCCATTCAGGTCTGCCCTGTAACCATATACCAGGCCTGTGAATCGAGCTCAGGGGGAATTCACGCTGAATTTCCTCTCCTGTTATGGAGAAGCCTCTGGCATCCACCCAGATTCGCTCCTCAACAGCAAGGCTAAAATTAGCGAACAGTTCAAGATGTAAAGGCATTAAGTTTCTGAGCAGCTCAGTTCGTATTTATTCATCAACATTTATTCATCACCTCACTTTTGATGAACTAGTAATGAATGAAAAAGCTCAGGTGAAATTTGATCAAAGTAGAGTTTTTAGATCTCTGCTGTTGCAACTGATGGATTCATGAACACAAATAGTTTTCACCAGTTGGCACAGTTGGAAGGACAGCAAGAAACAGCACCAACCAAGGTGGGGCTCCCTGCTGCTAGATGAGAGATGTATATGGGACAAAGATACCAGAAAGTTCAGGTAGGATTGAGATTTTAGTACGTTATGAATATAAGACATTTAATGGGGAAGGGCAAATCTAAGTGGTACTTTCTGTTTACAGTCCTGTGCACCGTCTAGTTTATAGAAGAATAAAACTGTTTTTAAATGAATATTGTATTTGCCTTAAGGAGTTGTTATCTTTCATATATTTGTATAACTTCTTGGATGCTAGGCAGCTCTGGTAATTTATGGAGGGAAGTCATGTATATCCTGGAACAATTTATTTCAGCACAAAGTGGATGCTTTGCAGGTTGGACAAGCATAGTTTGCCAGTGAGTAATCAACAACACCCGGCTAGTACTTTCCTGACTTCAATCAACTTGTGTGGCACTAAATTGTACAGACCGGAAAGCAACCATTACAATTCAAAGTCTACCCCGAGTTGGTTACTGACCTCAGCCAGGTCACAGTAGGGTTCTATCCCTCTGGGATAGAGAGGGGAAAAATAAACCCTGATTCTTTTTCCTGATCACTATTCAGTGACCCCTGCTGGAAAGTGTATGTGTAACATTTCACATTAATATTAACAGGATTAGAAAAATAAAGGTTCAACCCCATCAATATAAATAATATGAAAATGTATCATCGTGATGTTATCATGATGAAGTGATGTGCAGTTCTTCACTCTCGAAAAAAAAGAAAGTCTTGCAGAGTCAAAAAGACAAAACCATTTAAAGCATTTCCCAAGAAATATTAGTTCCTGCAGTAGCACAGCTTTTGGAAATATAATTTTTCAAATGCAGCACTTCCAGTTCCCATCTTTTAAGTAAGATACATATTATATGTAGAAGACTAAAACATTACAAATGAGTACAAGATATTTTTAATACAACAGCATTACAGTAAATTAACGATGAAATTGCATAAGAAACCATTCACTGTTGAATTAAGGATATTGAATTAAGAACCTCATCTAACTATGTAGGTCGAATGCACATCATTCTATGAGTCAAGGACCGAGCCTTCAGCTCCCCTCTCGACTCTCTTCCCCCTCCTCGCTCCCTCCCTTCCCTCCCCTCACCCTGACCATTTCCCCCCTCCTCGCTCCCTCCCCTCCCCTGACCATTTCCCCCCTGCTCGGGTCATGACCCAACTGTGCAGCGCCTTGGGACGTCCTCCTGACGTGAAAGGCGCTTTATAAATGGAATCTTGTTGTTGTTGTTGTTGTTGTCGAAATCACATCATTCTATGAGTCAAGGACTCAAAGGTGTTTGAGTGAAAGCTAAACTGTAACCCTGATAATATAATCTCTATGCACAGAGCATGGATGGCACTGCCACCTGTTCATATTGCTTTATTTTCATCCAAAACAGGTTTTCATTGGTTAACAAGGTTATATTATGTAGATTGTGAATATATGTAAATTATTCAATCATAAGCCTTTGGCCTCATTTAAAAATCCATTGCTCTAAAGTACTGTTGCACTGCTGTTCCTTGTCATTATGCATTCAGACCATGTAACAATGCAGTTAGTAAGACACTGTCAAACTCATCTGAAGATCAAGGGTGACATACTTCTACTCTATTTCTTTAAAAAAAACAAATGTTATTTGTTGTACAACTGCAAATAAGATTAATTTTAGAATTGGCGTATTCATCAACATGAGCTAGTTTATGCATCTTAAATGAACGAAAAGGTAAGTATATCCAAATAGCATTTCTACATAGAACATCATATTTTAAATCCATGCAAATTTAGATTTATTTTATTCAAATATTTTATCTTTTAACTCTGAATTACTCATATAACGCTTGCCTGCAATAATACAACTTATTCTTATTTTGCTTTTGGTACAAAGTAACAGTCTGAGCAACTAATGTACAATCGATGAGCAATTGCCAAGAATTGCCACCCCAGCTCTGGACTCTGCCAAAGAACACATAAGCTCAAACCAAGAGAGATTTATTTCTAGGAAATATTTCTCTGTTGTTGATTCTACTGTGGTAATGCACTCAATATCATAACATCACAAAAAAATCATCCTCCGACAGAAACAAAAAAAAAAAAATTCATTAAGACAACATTTTCTCAGAAAACAGATGGCAATTTGCAGCCCTAGTTTAAAAATAGTAAACCCCCTCGCTCCTTCACAATAAGAGATGAACTATAGAATATTGCAATTTCAAACATAAAATCTGCAGAATTCCTTAAGGCATTGCTCACCTTAATCATTATAAGGAATGCTTCTAGAAATGTAACTTTTCTCAGCACAGCATTGCATTTAAATTTGAATATCTAGAAGCTATCCGAACAAAGACCTTTGATCAAATTAAAATCTTACCTGGGACTGTGCGTTGATATTTGCTCCATTTGTTACCAACACTTTTACAACTTCTGCTTGTCCAGCTAAGGATGCGATGTGCAATGCAGTATTTCCTTTCTAAAACCAAAAATATACATGCAATCAATTAAGGAAAAAGATTTAATGAAATAATATTTGTAATTACTCTTCATATTTCCCTCTCTTTTTAATGTTTGCATTTATCAAGACTTAGTCTCGATGGAATTTCAGAGCTCAGAACCTTAGAATCGAACACCAATAATAAACTTGAAGGAAGACTGAATGAAGCATCATCTCTTTTCCCTGTTATCTGGATTCTTGGAGTAAACACTACTATGGTACAAACCAGGTTGTTGACCAGAGCCTTATTTTAAAAATAACAGTTATTAATTTTATTTCCATTACGTGACTAAACTACAAATTGAGTAATGCTCTGATTTTAGATTTTTAGACATGGAGTATCAAAATAAAGTTTAAAAATGAACAATTATAAAGTATCAAAGAACGAGTATTGACGGAGTGATTTAAACTTTCATGTTAAAATCAATTTCAGTTGTAAGATGAAAAGTACATACAGTATAAATTCACATGAAACTTCTCAAGGCTCAGAATACACAACATTTTAGACAAGCCTCAAAATTTGACTGGCTGCACATCCGCAGTTACCAATCATGGCTCAAAGTCAATAAGTCGTCAAAGTTCAACCTGTCTAAAGATTCATCAAGAAACTCATTGTAAAAAATAGCTTAGGTTTCTTCCAACACAAGAAAAATACATGATTCCTCTCACCTGCTTAAAGGATACCTTTGGGGTGAAGAAAGTTTTATAATAGATTCAATGTGATAATTTTTCTTATTCTTTCTGAGCTTGACTGTGAATATGTTGAGTGTCATAATTGAGCTTGAAATGTACAGTGTACAACTGATGCAATCCATTGGATTTTCAAACAATCATTTGGATTGCTGACCCCACATTCCTATACACATGCTAAGCCAGGAAAGGCACAGAGTTATTGTTGCGTGTTAGTGGGTGGCTAGTCAACTTCCTGCAGTGCTAATAGAGCTGGATGATAACAAGCAGAATAAGCAGTTCAGCTTCTTGCCAAAGTATGTTATCCAGGAATTAGGTAAGTTAACCTTTCAAAGGTTGCCCCATCAATTTCTGTTGCTCTATCAATTAATAATCCACACAGCCAAAACAACTTTAAATATTCTAACAGTAAGAGGATAGTCAGTGAAGACGATGAAACCCTAAGGGGCCCAAGGGCTGAAAAAGAGAATGGACAGGAGATAGCATATTGGTTCTGAGTTTACTTAAACTGTTAGTTCACTCTTGGCTTCAAAGATCCAATTTTTCACCTCCTTCCATACTGTCTTGAAGATGAACAACAGATGTTCCCTGTGAGACATCTCCTTTCAAAATTGAAGAGCCCTAACTTGTCTAGTCACTTTATGACCTTTGGATATCTTCCCATTTCTGTTAATTTTAATGTTTTAATGTTCCGACTGATCTATTTCAAAGCATTTTGGTTTAATCTTCCCTTTCTGCAATTCGGGGGTCTCAACAACATCTCAGTGCTTCTTACCGTTCCTCTTTGGTGAAAATACTTGCAGGCCAAAATGCCAAGGAATAATTTGCAACCACTGTTACACCAGGACAGAAAGAATGGGAGTGAAATAAAATCCAGTAAATGGCCCTGTGTTCCAAGACGTTCCTAGAAACTGAACTGTTCAAGGAAATGATCAGGGTAGCTGATGGCGTTTTGCAGTTGTTTATTGCTTCAGTAGTGTTGCTGGCTGACTCACAACATGCAATGGGTTTGGTGTGAGCAGAAACATTTAAGTATTATTGAGGTATATCTTGCAGCCACTTATACTAATTAAGTTATATTCCTTTCAGAGATGATTAGTCATACTCCAAAGCCTTTGGAACCTCGTCTCTTGGTCTATTGTTGCTTTAAACTTCTCAAAAAATCCTTAACCCATTTCCTACTGCAGCTCATGTTCCAGAGCAGGAAGTGGGTTCACTTCTGTAAAATGGAATGCAATATGCAAATCATAACTATATCACATGTTTCTTCCAAAGCACATGGACAGCTAATTCTGAGCCAAGGAGCATTAGCCTAGCATTAAAAGAAGCTGAAGTCATATATGTTGTTGAGGTGGCAAATCTGTGTTCAGTGAAGCTATGGTTCAATTAGTTCCTATTGCATTATTCAGCAGCACTTAGCAAAATGAGCCAAAGGTGCATAAAGGATTTCGATAAGCAGCCCAAAATTATAGGTCCTTTTCCTGCAAGATATACAAGGTGAAAACTTCCATTTACAGATAGAAAATCATTACCCTGATCCCCTTGAATTGACTGTGACATTTTGACAGACGTCTGTATGGGGAGGAGGGCAGGGCAGAGGGGGGAGTGAGGGCTGAGGTATGTGACGTGCAGCTGATGAACATGGCCTAAGATGAGAGAAGCACACTGCTACTGTTGGAATCCTTTGTTTTGGGGTTTTGCACCCATTTTCCTCATGGAAACATAGAATTTGTTTGCATAGAAGAAAGAGTTCTTTTTTCATTAATCCCGAATGGGAAACACTGAGGATTTGCTCCAGCTCAGGTTGCTTGGTTTAATTGGATACCTGGAAACCCCTTTGCCTTTTATAGACCATTACCACAATTCTGTACTTCAAGCGAATGCTAACTACTGCATCCAGTGACATCATGTAATTGCTCGCGCAGTTTACAGGCACACATGCACATCTCAAATATTACGAGGATGTCACAAATTGGAAAATACCAATACAAGAATCCTCTGCATGTGAAGCACGTGAATGCTAGGCTAATGCTGATTAAAAGATTGCTTATGTGGCTGTTTTTACATGTTCAGGTAAAAATGACTAACAAGTGAGTTTCCTTGAAGAAATAGGAGCTCCAGATGTATATTTAAATAATTCATGTAGATTTTTATGTGATGCAAAAATTAATATAGGGGTCACCATGGTCTCTTACACACAATGGATGCATAGTGGGAGTAATTTTGTGTGCACTTGTCTTTGCCAAAGCCCAAATCAATTGAGAAATATCCTGCTTCCAGAGAGCTGCACTGGACTGGCAAGCTTCCCTTCCACATTCTGGCCCAGGTGAGGAGCACTCCATCTATATCACTAGAAAATGTCATCCAGCGAGTGAATGAAATGCAATTAGGATTCAATGAGAGTATACTATACAACAGAATACTGTACCTAACCGCAAAACACAATGTCTCTCCTGGAAAATATATTAAAATAATTAGGTGTGCGTGGCCAAATTATGTCACATTTCCAATGTGCTTGACTTCTGCTTCCAATAAATAGGACCATTTAATGAAGTATCTATGGTGTTCTGATACACTGCTTCACGACTGCACAATGTTTGAATTAAAATGCAAAGAAAGCAAGTGACCAAGAAAGAAGCTGTAATCACCAGCAATATAATACTGCATTTGCTCATAGTTTTCAATGTTTACATATTAAACATATTAATAGGCTCAGTATGTGTTCCTTGTATTGCAAACTACACATCAGGTCAGATTTTATTATTCACATTAAAAAAAATCTAAGAAAATATATTTTAGTTAATTTGCAACAGGCCTGTCAAATTCGAAAGGCATTGAATGTCTTCAAAATTATTTCCATTTTTTATTGTGATACTGTTCACATTCAAACCGTCAAATGGACATCAGAATAGCATGAGAAAAGGATTAAAAAAAAAGCCTTCCAATTTAGTTTTTATCAAGTGAATAACAGCCTCAGTCTCTATGGATGTCTCTATGGGCACGACTACTATCAAATGCTGCCCTGATACTTTACGTTACTGATTTTCTTCTCTGTCGTCCACTTTAAACATCTAATGGCTGTAATTACACTACTACAGACTGCAAAACTCCCACTAACACGTAGAACCGCAGTATCTTACTGCTTCCACTGGTTACCACCCAACATTGCCAGATCCCAAAGCATCTCTGCTGGGACATTCACTCAACAAAGGCCAGCTCTCCAGGATATTGTCAACAATAGTCAACATTGAACAAGCGTAGCTTTTCCCATTCCTTGGCCTCACTTCTGAATTTATTCCTGAACCTTGATACTGGTCACGTACGACATTACCAGCCATTTTTGCTTGATGTCTTGATTATAGCTGGTGACCAACAGGATCAGAGACAGCCAGGAGCAGTGTGTACTTACCATTAATGATAATGTTTAAGGTAATGCAAGGAAATAAAAAGTTTAATTTGCAGTTAACAACTGAGATGGTAGGTTGTCTGTACGTGGTGGGGGGTGGGGGGGCTGGAACAACAATGCACCAAGCCTGGAAGTAAGCTCCATCCCTGGCCGTTTGTGGCAGGTATGCAATTATTTGCTAAATAATGAATCACAGTCTTACCTTTGTTGCTGCATCCACATCAGCACCCAGTTGGATAAGTTGGGAAACAACCTCTACATGGCCTTCCTTGGAGGCCAGATGGAGAGCATTCAACCCATTCTGTAAACAATAATTGAAAACACGGCAATGTCATCAGTGTTTTAAACTAATTCATGAACCAAGTTTCATTGTAGTGTTTTTTTTGTGCGGTGTGGAGGGGGGGGGGGTGGAGTGGAAAGTATTTTACTGACCCATATGACCTGTTTTGCTTAGTACAATTGAATGCATTAGCTGCTGTGATGAAATATTGTGTGTGTACAAGATCTGACTAGAATACTTTATTTCTAGACTTAACCAAAGTTATGTATTCTTTCATTCATAGTACAGTATTTGTCCTGTAATGTATTCTGCAGCATCAGATATAGTGGATAGGTTCATACTAGCAGTTCACTTTCTTTAAGAAGATTATGTATGAAGAGAAAGTGTTTCTTATTGTTTAACATATTGATAGCCTCATCACTACTTTTATACATGTTAACCTTAATGGAAATCTATCTATAATTTCATGGCAGTTAAGCTTTCTTTTTTAAAAAAAATTGGGGAACAGTGGGAGAATCTGCTATGTGCAACGCTGCCCTGTATTTGAGATAGAGAGACAGGGACCAAAAAGGGGGAAGAGAGAGATATTGAGAGGGAATAAGAATATGAGAAAAGCTTTGAATAAAAACAAAAAAGGGAAAAGAGCAAGAGAAAGCGGAAGAGAAGTCAATGAAACAGACAGAGAATGCTGCCAATAAATGCAAGAAAAGCAATGATCAAAATGGAAATAAAAATAAGGACAAGAGAGAAAGAGAAGGGCAACAGAGACTGGAAGGTCAAGGAAAAGGATATATCTCTGAGAGGAAGATACCTCAGGGCTGGCAATGGCACAAAAAAATAACAAAAGATTGAAACAGAATAAACTAAAATTTGAAAGAGAGAAATATATTGAAAGCTAAGTAAAAAGATAGGAATAGAAAAGCTAAAATAACTGATGTACATAAGCTTCCTTTTCCTATGTACTGTACCTTGGCGTGCATTTATTTCCATACCATGGATGGATAAAGTAGAATTGTTTATTTGCTTCTATGCTTACCTTGATATATAGTCACTTGTATACACGAATACAGTACATCAAGAGGAAAACTAATTGTGATGTGGATAATCTAACAGACTTGCAATATTGTGTGCTGTCAAGATCTCAATGGATGGCTCTGTGACTGATATTAGTCAGGTCATAAGATCAACATCATGCAATCTACAGGGATATTCGTTATTTTATGCATATATCCCATAATCAGGAACTTCAGCAGCAATAAAAAGAAGTTCCACATTCTAAACATGTTAGCGCTCTGTTTTGCATTGCTTCAAAGGAAGCGTTTCACCATCTTAGGGAGAGATAACAAGATGAGAAAAATGTTTTTAACGTTGTGATATTTTTGGGAATTTAATGATGCACTAGGGTAAAAATCACATTAAGTGGGAGGTTTGAATCTTAAACACTAGTACATGAGCCAGCACCAGCACATACACAGATGCTGTGAGAGTTTTTGCTTTCACTGAGGAAGCCTACGGTAACAAGGAACACTCCATAGTGCTGAGGAAGGGTGGACGAAGAGCCAAGTGATATTAAGAAAATGTCTGGGTCTGTGCTGGCTCTTTTAAGAGCAATCCTTTTAAGTCCCATTTACCCACCCCACCATTGGCAGGAGAGCCTTCAGCCACTCTGCCCCCAACCTCTGGAATTCCATCCCCTAATCACTCCGCCTCGTCCCCACCTTAGCTTCCTTTGTCCCGCCTCAAGACTCTCCTCTTCGACCATGCCATCGGCCACCCCCCTTCCCCTCCCCCACCTTCTCCCCCCTGACCCCAGCTCAGGTCTGAATTGCTGTACACTGTCCAGCGCCTTGGGACGTCTTCCCGACGTGAAAGGCGTTATACAAATGTAATCTTGTTGTTGTTGTTTATCGAGTTCCCCTTTGAAAGCTCAGAATTATGTACACAATATGGTGAAAGTATTTTCATGGTTTCCTTCAGACAGTCTGGAAATATTCACTGATTAAAACTAGTTAGTTTAATAAATGTTAATTCAACATAAGATTAAAGAGCTCTGTATCAGACGAAGAAGATCAAACTCGCTGCAATGGTCTTGTCATAGGAACTGCTCCTTGTGCTGATGTGGATTCATTTGCAGCTCGCTGCTCTCACTTTGCCATTTGTGCTAATTAGTAAGATTTTCTAAGCATACAAGAATAGTAGATGGCCCTTTCACTGTGCGCTAGTTATAGAACTCCAATTGTAGTCCTGGTCGTCTTTGGCAAAACAAAAACACTGAATAAACAGTATATTACGTAATATTTCAGACTATTTACTGTCTACATTGAGAAATCAATTGAATGTACATTTTCAGCTTGCTTGTAATTCTCTGCATTAAAAGTATCTCCCATTTCACACTGGGGAATATTTAGACCATCACATCCATAATCATCTCCAGAACAATAAAGCTAACTCAACGCAAGGAGAGTGTGATACGGAAATGGTCTGTGCAGATTGTAATGTGGAAATAATGAACATAGCAGCACTTTCATGTTAGAATCAGGGAGAGGCTCAAGCTATAATAACCCCTCAGTCACCTATTCTAACAGAAGACACAATGGAACGCTCATTACCATCAGTTGCTCAATTGGAATCCGTAATTAAAAATAGTCTTTACAGTTAAAAATAGCTTTAGTTACCCAACATAATAAATCTGAACCTTTTAGGTGTTTTTTCTTTGAAATGCATTTAAGGGTGTGAGTCACCGCTTTGATGTCTTGATGCACCTGTTTTACAAACACAGACTTTCATCACAATTTAAAGGTCATTGCTTCCACCAATCTCATTGCAGTATGTAAATAATCCATGTATTAATGAACAATTATGTAACTGTGTCTAATCTAACCTTCAAAATTAACCAAGTTAGGCTGTTTTCCCCGGAGCTCTTATTGAGGTTCCCAAAATGAAAGGGATGAATGAAGAAAATCTCCATCAATCAACGTAAAATTGGCACGAGGGTATAAATTGAGAATTATGACCAGAAGAAAACAGGGAGGTCAGTAGAAGTCTTTTTTCTACACAGGGAGCTGAGGATAGAAATGATAATCTTGCGTTTCAGCGAATTGGGATCCCCAACAAATGTTGTGAAATTTTCTAATCTTTATCTCTCTTTTAAATACCATAGTTATCCTACAAACTGCAAGCTCTGGTTCAAAACTCACATTTCAAGTTTTTTGGTTTCGACATTTGAGGTGTTGCAAAACATTGCTTCAACTAAAATATACATGAAATAGGAAAGTGATAGGCATAAGAATAACTAGATTTTACAATGCATTGCTGAAGATCCATATCTATTGCACAATTTATACAACATTTAAATTTATCCACTGAGTGTCCACAAACCTGGTTGCAAATGTTTATGTCAACTCCAGCTTTGATGTAGTCAAGGGCCTTTTCTAAGTTTCCAGCCCGAGCAGCTCGTAAGTAGCTTGCATTGCTGTCGGTCTATTGGAAGATAGAAAAAATTGTTTAGAAAGGTATTTAACAAAAGAGGCATCTTAACAGAGCAACAGTGACTGCAATCTGTTAATAAACTTCCGCACTTAGTTTTCGTAAGACAAAAATGAAATGAGAAATAGTTTTCTGATTATTACTTTTTGTTTTCTTTCTCGTCTGCTTCAAACGTATGAAGTTTTGGACTAAAGTATATCTTTAGACTACAATAACTGCATATAATACAAAGACAATATAGTGATAGATAGTTACCAGGTCACTTAAATATCTAAATCTACATTGAATGATTGTTTGTGAAGTGAACAGTTAATTCTGCAATTTATATGGAATACATTCTAAGTAGTCATACCTAACACTCTTCAATATATCAGCAAAACTTTCATTTGAAAAAATGTACCATCACACTAACTCCTTGATTGGCGCTATTTGTGTACTTACTAAAAATTATATTATCTGAATATTCATAACTTAACGTTTTAAGTGAATACAGATGTTTTCATTATGAAAGCAGACAATCTTCAGATCAAACACAAAAAACTATTGCTACCTTAGCGAGTCAGTTACCACAGATCGCATTATAGCTAAATGAAATAATAAAGAGCAAGTTGAAACGAGGACAATGCTAAACTTCTAAAAATGAATTTAAAATAACAATAATCCTTTCATTTGACATAGTGCCTTTCACTCAGAAGGGAAGCTTCTCCAGGTGTCCTGGTCAACAATCCCCCAAATAAAATTGGACATTCACTTTCATGGCTGGTTGTGGGACATTGCTGTGCACAAATCTGCTGCCACATTCATCTGCAAATTCACAGTCACTACATCTCAAAGTAAAATCCTGTGAAGTGCTTTGAAATCTCAATAACATGATAAGGTGCTATAATAAATGCATAATAAATTATTATTATTGTCATGCATTATTCACAAATTGCCCCCTTTATATCTGTGTATGGATGGAATGGATAATATTCTCTTAGAATAACCAAAGAGTACCCCGTGCTAGAGTTCTAACAGCTATGTGTATTAAGTCAATAACTTGCTGAAATCTGGAAACTTGAGAAAATTGCTGCTGTCTCACAGTTTTTGCTGATGTACATTGTCAAACAGAATGAATTGTGAAGCCTACTCTGGTCGATATATTCAAAATGGATACTTGGGATACGCATGCTATGTCTCCTGCAGACATGCTGAAAGCTACCTGTGGTGTAGAAGTTGAGTTCAGTGGTAACTGTCACAAGAACAGGAATAGCAGCGGGGGAGAGTGTGGTGTGGGGGCGGGCACCGTGTAATTGTGATCACAAAATCACTGGGGTTCAACCTCAGGCTCTGGAGGCACAGCTCCACTTTTATTCTCACGTATGAAATCTACTTTCAAGATGTCCTGTGAAATTAGGTATCTTCTCAACCTGGGGATAATAATAATAATCCTTGCATTTGATATAGCGCTTTTCACATCTTCTAGACGTCTCAAATTGCTTCACAGAATAAACTGTAAAGTGAATTGACTGTATATTTGTGGGCGAAACAATTGTGCACAGTTTCACAGAATCTAACATCTCAGAGCACTTTACAAAGCCTGGGTCAGAGGCCAAGCAAGAGAGAGAGGAGGTGGCTACAGGCATGGTCGGTCAAAGAGATAGCTTTTTGTAGCATAATATGGTACCCAAATCTTTCAATTGTACAAAAAGATTCCTATATTTATTGAAAGGTAGAGCTCTGTGTTGTACATTTATCTAAACCTGAGTTAACAAGGCTCAGCAGGCTTAATAAGATGGTTTAATGTATTTTTTAATTATTTCGAGTGGAGTTACCGAATCTCTAAGGTGCCATAGTACCTTCTTTTAACATAATACAATGGTGTGTTAGGCTTATCAAAATGTGTGGTCATGCCAATGTTGCACAGTAATAAAGATTGCTGTTATTAATCTTCAGGACAAAATCACAAGAAAGGTGAAAAAATTATTTTAGTCCACTTGAACTCAGCCACCTTATCTTCTTCCCACTGCAGTATCAAATTATTTCTTAAATTGTTTCCAATGTCCTGGGCTCAACCTCCTTCCCTGGTAACCTATTCTAGCTGTTTATTACCCACTATGTAAAGAAATACTTCCTTTCCGTCTTAAACTTGCCCTTCAAAACCCTGAACCAGTGCCTCTTGTATCCTGCCGCCTTGGTATAACACAGTATTATTGTACATTTATTTTCTCTTTCTCACTTATCATCTTACGTACTTCAATAAGTGCTCTCTGAGACATCCCTTTCCAATAAGCTCTAATATATTTAGTAATTCCTCACACCTCATCCCATTAACACTGGAGATCAAATATGCAACATTAGTTCCGTCTTTGGACAGGCATATGATACGTACTTAAACAGTTTATGTTTTCTAATCTGCTGAACCTCATTTCTACTTGCTTTTCTGTGTTTGTCCTGATACCATTTTTTGTTCCCAAGATTTATGATGTTTTAAAAAAACTTCTAATCTGTACCAGTGAGGACCCAGACCAAGAGACCACTAATTGCAACCTGTGAGTTAAAATTGTGTTAAGTCCAGATCTAGTGAACAGAAGCAGCCTAATGAAAAGAATGCCAGCAAAAGATTAATATCAGTTTGCTCACATCATCATTAATATTGTTACTGAATTTTACAAATGTTTCCAATAAGTTATCTGAACAATCCAACTAAAACATAAGTGCTATATAAATGGCACTAAAATTACTCCAAAACAAAGTTCTTGCTGCTTTCTGGGAAACAAACAATTACATAACATAGGAAATTCTGGACGAAAAAAAGACCATGGCCCATCTTGCTCTAATCTGAAAGAGACAACTTATTCTATTCATTCAATGAATCGGAGACAATAGATTCTATAACCTTCAAGCCATGAAACATTGAGCTAGCAAAGTGAATCATGGAGTTTTCTATTTTTAAAAACCTATTCCAACCTAAATATAGTACCTAAGTGCTTATGTACATCAGAGTGGGTCCAGCCTTTTATTTCCTCTTTGCTATTACACATAGCCAATGGCAGAGAAGAGTCCCTTTGTTAGTTTTTTTTTTGTTCCATTTTTGTTAAAAGTTGCCAACAAGAAAACAACTCCAGTACAGTGATGGTTTTATATGCAATGGGTCAGCACAAGGCCAAAATTCTAGCTCAGGGGCTAGAATATGTATTCACTGCTCCAGAGAATTGGATACAACTGTTTCCTCGGCACACAATTTGAAATCAACCATAATTACATTGAAAAGATGGAAACTGTTTATGCTATAACAAATAACCATGCAAGTGAAGGTTTTACACAAAGGGAAGCAACAAATGTTCAGCTGTTAGTGGGGAACTTTCAAGTGTCGCTAGAGGGAGAGATAGTAGTCTGACACAATACAGCACAGACGTTTATTTGCAAAAGCATAATAATAATAATATTCTAATGCACTAGTCTATTAGGGGGAAAAAACACTCATTATCTACTCTTTGCCCCTCCCCGAGACATTTCTTAATTGTAGTGTTTAGCTTTTTCTCATCCGAACATTTAAACAGTTGGGTGAAATAACGTGAAATACTATATTCACTTGTATTACTTCATTGCAAATAAAGAATTAAATTAATATCACTGTGTTGAAATCAAAGTTCATTGCACTCTTTCTCTCTCAACTCATATTGTCTTGGAATTTCAAGATTGTGGAACTTCCCTTCTTTGTACAATTTATAGTTTTAAAACCCAAGCTTATTGTCACTGAGCTATTACCCCTGAACTTCCCTGATTTTCTTTCCTACTTTGGTGGAGTCCTGTCATAAGATTCTTGGCTCTATTTAATAGGATTTGCAACATTCTCTTTTTCTATACATTCCAAGAAGTGAGAGGGCTTTTCAGTTTAATGTACACACACGTGTTTTACAGAACTTCTACAAGTCAGTTACCTGGGAGACTTTGAAAAGAAATGACATCTCAATCTATGTTGATGTCTGCATTTATAGCACTAAACAAATACTGTACATTCAATAAATAACAACATCACCATGAACTTTTTATATTACAAAACCTTAATCAATGTTTAATGTTTTAAAACCTGGAGATACACAGTCACTACACCACTCTCTGTCAAACACTTTGAAATGTCTTGCAATCGGTGCTATATCAAATACAAGAATTATTCTTATAATGGTTATAACAATGTTATAAGGAATATTGATGAAGAGAGATACGTTCAGCGCAATGATATTTTGCACAATAATTTAACACATTTGACATAGTGCATGTACTGATTCATGTGATATTTTATTTCTGATCAATGTTACTTGTTTAAAGCTTTACGATTTATTTTGATTGTAAGCTCATTTTAAAGTCTTCACCTGCAGCTGTTGTTTTGTCACCCACCAAGCACAACGAGTGTGAGCTGGCAATAAACAATGTGAACAGAATGTTGGTCTAAAACGAATAGATCAGCTGAGTCAATTCCTCAGAAGCCATCCTGACATTGTACAATACTGCGGTTACACTATACCTGGAATCCCACATGTTGAGACATCGTTCTCACATTTATACTACACAGTGGAGCTGCCAAATCTCCTGCCGGGAAGAGTCAAGTCAAGCAAAGGCTTTCAGTGAGACACAACATCTGGCTCTGCAGTGGGTTCTCAAGCACAGTTTTGCAACTGATTTCAGAAACAACCCGAGAACAGGTCCCCATACATTCAGTACAAGATGGTGTGTGTGTGTGTGGAGGGGGGGTGGGGGGGTTGGGGGGGTGAAGGGTTCAACGTAAAAGTGAGTGGAAACCATAAAAAGTTGGAATCTCACCCTCAGGAATGTTCATATAGAATTGGACGGACAACATATCTTTGGATAAAAGAAATGAAGAATTGGTTCTAATTTCAGTTGTAGATATTGATTAAATAGGCAACTTTGTATGTCTTTGGGGGCAGAGGGGAACATCAGTCATTCACGAGGCAAAATGTTGCTCAGCAATGGCGGTCTATGTGGAAAAAGTCTTAGCTTTTTCTGCTCAGCCGGCCTGCTCCACGTCCCCCAACCCACCCGCCCCACCATTGGCGGGAGAGCCTTCAACCACTCTGCCCCCAACCTCTGGAATTCCATCCCCCAATAATTCCGCCTCGGCCCCTCCTTAGCCTCCTTCAAGTCCCGCCTCAAAAGCCTCCTCTTCGACCATGCCATCGGTCACCCCCTTCCCCTCCCCTCCCTTTTTCTCCCCCTGACCCCAGCTCGGGTCTGAAATGCTGTACACTGCCTAGCGCCTTGGGACGTCCTCCCGACGTGAAAGGCGCTATACAAATGTAATCTTGTTGTTGTTGTAGCTTATATAATTTGCATGGTATGATCTATCAACTTCAGTGCAGTCATCATGAGGTTAAATTCATGTTTACACATGCAAGATTTCAACAGATTACAATTTACAATTCAGTTCAGTTTTAGTGGCAAGTACAATAACACAGACAATAAAAGCAATGTACAACAACAAGATTCCATTTATAGAGCGCCTTTCACGTCGGGAGGACGTCCCAAGGCGCTGTACAGTTGGGTCAGGACCCGAGCAGGGGGGAAATGGTCAGGGTGAGGGGAGGGAAGGTAGGGAGCGAGGAGGGGGTAGAGAGTCGAGAGGGGAGCTGAAGGCACGGTCAAAGAGAAAGGTCTTGAGACCGGCCTTGAAGGAGGAAAGAGAGGAGGCAAGGCGAAGGCACTGGGGGATAGAGTTCCAGAGGATGTACTTTTCATCCTGGCTTTAAGTAGCAACCTGGTTTTTGCATTATAGCAAAGTGTAAAGTTATAAGGTCCATGAATGAAAGGTTGCCTTCAAATGTAAACTGATAAGTTTACAGTTCTGCTCATGCCAGTGGTTTTGACCAAAGATTTGCAGCACTAGAGATGAGGGACAGTGAAAAATCTATGCAGAAAGAGTCATTATTTTTCTATTGTACCGCCCCTTTCAATCACGTAACTAATACACTCATTTGGGGTTATATTTACATCAGTGCATATGTCACAGTGTAGAGCCCCCAAATCTAAATTACTTCCAAATATTTTGGTTCCACTGAAAACAACTCAAGGTTTGAATTCTTCTTCCTTGAATAAGAATGAAAGGAGAATCACACTCCAAGTGATAAACTGGTCATAGAGCATTAGGACAATTGAATTGCATGGTGTATATCAGATATGCTTCAAGGCATTGCCTTGGAAAGGATCAGAATGATATAAACCAAATGAAACTCGAGCAGTTTTACCATTATCATGTCAAACTCAAAAGACGCTATTCCTTTGAAAAACACTATGTTGGTTGATTGTTATAATATTTTTTGAATGAAATTGTTTCTTAGCATTTGTGTAGCAGAGGTAATGTTGTTAGCAATGGATTGAAACATAGTATTATGTTTAAATTGGATGGCCAGCTTGCCCATATGCACCACGTAACTTGACCTCTAGTGATAACAGGATTCATTTCTCTGCATGTAGAATTGCAATGGCATACCCTAAATATATTAGAAAGCCATTGTGAGATTAATCAGGATGATCCTACAAGGTTTTATCAATTTGTATTAAATGAAATGTATTCTCTGCTATTTCCTCATCTGTTGTAAATTCTATTAGGCACGAATATTTTCACAAGCCTCCCAGGCCACTTAATTCTTATTCATGAGCAGACTCATAGGGAACAAAATACTCCATCCTGCATTGATGCAAGTCAAAGGTTAGACAACTTCCATCTTGTTTATTTTTAATAGGAATATTAGACTTTAAACTTCACATTAATACCAAGAATCAATATTCTAACCACACTAACCTTGGTCAGTTCTATAAATGATATACAAGCTAGATTTTCCTTGACTTCTATACTTTGTCTAAAATTGGCCACCCTTGACTGATCTGTGTTGACCAAGAAGACATTGAGCAGAAAGAGAAGTGATTCCCCCACATAGAAGGTGAAATTGTAGGACAAGTTATCCCAGCCAGCGCTCACACACACCCTAGTTTCTCTGCCTAAAGCATATTGGGAGCAGGTCCCTCTCAGCTAGGGGTGCAGTGAGGAAAGGTGCAAGGTAAAAGTAGAAAAATAAAACAATATGCCTCTATGTAGCACACTTCTCGAAGGTAACATCTAAACTCTTAACAAGCAGTGAAGTTTAATACCGAGTTGAAAAGGGAGGAGAGGTGATTGAAGGCACAGTTGAAGAGGAAAACAACAAAATATTGTTTCAAAAAATATATACATCGGAGAAAGAAAATGTAGAGACAACCTTTTCAATGTAAAGCTCTCCGCTGATCTATAGCAAGATATGGAAAAAGGGCAGGATTGAGATTAAAAGATCTATCATGATCTAATAAAATCACATTCATGCTCGACAGGTCTTCTGCAGGTTAAGCAGAACAAGCAGCTTTGCAAGAAAAATCTGATGAAATGTTTGCTCCCTCCTGAAGGCACACTATTTCAGAGTCTAACCATACAATGAGGCTTTCCAGTGCTTTGAATGATCATTCTACTGTTGCATTGAACAGATTGAACTCAGAAGTCTAGGTTGACACTCTGATGGGTGTGTGCTGCATCATTGTACCATCCCTCCGTTGAGATGTTAAACTGAGTTCCGATGAATGTTAAAGATCCCATCACACTATTTGAAAAGAGAAGTGTCCAGGCCAATATTACACCGGATAAAATTGCTCAATCACTTCATGGGAGATTACGAAGCAAATGTTAGCTGCTGCTTTTGCATACAAAATACACAATCACTCCACTTTACAGTAAATCCTGTGAAGTGCTCCAAGATGTCCTCCCAACATGAAAGGTACTATATTAAATGCAAGGATTATTATTATTATTTTATAACACCAACAGTGGTGCAAAAGATTGGCAAATGCTTTAAATGAATATAATGGCTGCTCTAAAGAATATAAGTCAGCATTGTATAAAACACTAAATTAATGCTCAGTGTAAAATTTGTTATTAGTATTAGTACTAGTATCAAAATGAAAGCTAATGTTGTAGCAAAAAATGTGATGCGTTCACTATGATCAGTGATAACACATCATAGTTTGCACCTCACATATTTTCAAAATTTTGATTTTTAATTTAATTTTCATTCTCAGATCCATAAACACACACACACACACACACATCAACACTGGCTTTTATGTCAGCACTAATATTTTCAATGTTTTAAACGTTTCCCTTGGCATTGTTCACAACGTGTTATTTAATTAAGTATAGACTCACGTAAGAACACAGCCTTTACCAACCCCAGCAAGACCCAGAGTTGTGACCCGATCTCACTCAATCTATCAAATTCAATTGGGTTCGTATTTGGCTCAGTACCACATTGTTGATTCATAACTAATTTAATTCAAGGAACATTTGTTTTCTGGTCTCTTTTCAGTTTCTGCACATGTGCACCTTAAGACATTAATTCTCAGATCTCTCCAGTCAAACATATAAGTCCATATTTACTCTAAGAGGCTTACACGGTGGATGACGAGTTGCTCTCGTCCGAATCACATTCATAACGTCCATATTAGCTAAGCTACAATTTGTATCTTATACGTAACCTATTCATCAACTGAAAAATTATACAGCAAATCATAATAGTACCTGAAGCAAAGACATTGTGCCTTATTTGAGCACTTACTTGCTCCAGTCTGTCTGCTCCCTCCTGCACTCCCATGTTCTCCTGCTAAAGATGAAACCTGATGATCCAATTAATGTCTACTTGGATACAGAAACTCACTGTGGCGTTACATCAGGGCTAAAAATACCAGCTGAGATTATTGAGTTAAAGATATTACCCACTGCAGAGTTAAAGAAACACACAGAAAAGATCTGAATAAATGCACTCAGCTCATATAAACTTAAAAAAGTTCTACGTATAATGTTCTCAAAACACTGGTTTAACAATTCCCAAGATTCCGAGTGAGCTTACCATATTTGTCAGGTCCCATCAACACCGTTGAAATGTAAACGTGATACATAAGGACCGAAATAGCAGCAGCAGCAGATGGTTTATAACCCAATGACTGCTCTCCCTTTATGTGATTGCTTATCAGCTCTTGTTTGTACAATGCAGAGCATTCCTTGCTGCCTAACCCAACAGCCCTTATTAAGAGCAAGTCATCCATGGTTATAAATTGCTGCCCAAAGTTAACTCTCTGTCTTATGTGGATTAATATATTCCCCGATATTCAGTCCTGTGGATTTACATTGTGGAGTCATTGTGGATTAAAGGAGAAACAAAACCCTTAGTCTGTAGTAAAAATATTAAGCATCATAAATGATCTCACTTTAACGATGGTAGAGAGCCAGCTGGGGTACATTGTTGCCAGACATTTTTGTCCTCAACCAGTGGTCAGGTCAAATGTTATCAGCTATGGTTGCAGACATGCAAGTAAGCCACAATGTTAAAAATATTCATATTGAACAGACACAAAGAACCATTGTGATTGTAACAATTACAAAAGACCTGCAGATCTTTTAAAGTCCCATGACTTTAATATTCCCCAGCTGGAAATGATTTACAGGCAGTCATTTCTACTTTAGGGGCTTGAGATATAGCCACTAGGTAATGCATTGCACTCAATTGTTTGCTTTAACCCTTACACAGCTACAGAACCTCTTTTGCATTCTTGTACCTCCACTGCCTGGATTGTAGATGGGGATCAATTTGGATCAACTCAAAATAACCCAGTGCTATCATAGAATCATAGAATGTTACGCCACAGAAGAAGGCCATTTGGCCCATCGAGTCTGTGCTGGCTCTTTGACAGAGCAACTGACTTTTATTAACCCCACTCACCAGCTTTCTCCCCATAACCCTGCAAACCCGTCTTCCCCAGATACTTATCCAGTTCTCTCTTAAAAGCTGTTATCGAATCGGACTTCACTACCCTTTCGGGCAGATCATTCCAAATTCTAACAACTCGCTGGGTGAAAACATTTCTTCTAACCTCCCCCCTGCTTCTTTTGGTAGATATCTTAAGACTGTGACCACGAGTCACAAACACACCTACCAGCGGAAACAGCTTTTCCCTATCTAGCCTGTCGAAACCTTTCATGATCTTGAAGACCTCTATCAGGTCCCTCGTAACCTTCTCTGCTCTTATGGGAAAAGTCCTAACTTTTCCAGCCTGTCCTCATAGCTAAGCTTCCCCATTCCTGGTATAGCCAGGAATGGTATATCCAGTGCAAACTTCGGAGTACATCTCTACTCTTTGCACATAAGTGCATTGACAGCTGCTATCTTAGAGAGCCCTGCTAAATGGAGTACACCCAGAATGGCAAACCATGAGAGGAATTGTTGACATGAGCTGGATGCTCAGGCAGACTTGTGAATAGATTTTATTCTGAGGTTACACCCCAAAGGGAGAAGGTGAATTTAAGGAGGTGCTAAACCCTCCCAGGGACAGGTCAATGAGTAGTAAAGTAAGTACTATGTTTGTATATAGCACCTATTTAGGGAATGATCTGATTGGCATACTCAATCAATGAGTACTTCAGATTAGGTGGAATAAATTTCATGGTTTACTGCACCAATGCAATGACCATCGATGACATAGAATCCATTGGTAGCTAAACACAAGCCAGTTTCTGCTCTCAACTGTTATGCCACAAGGATGGAATAAGTAGAGACACCATAACTGTGTGTGATGCAAAAAGGTCCAAGACCGAGAAATAGGTAAAGTACTTTAAGGTTATAGAATGTTTTTTTTACAAAAACACTAATGCCACACATCCCAAGTGCTACTGTAATAAATCCATCATCTTTGAAGGAGAGAGAAAGTTACAGCAGGTGTTTTTTTTATTCCAACGTTCAGATTCAATCAATTTTGCTTAAGGTTAACTGGAGTTGCAGCAAACAAGATCAAATTCAGAAATATAGAGCATGGGACATGCTAGTATGCATAAGTGACCTTGATTAGGGTGAAGTAATATACAAACTACTTTAACCTGCAGATGAAACCAAGCTAGTGGAGCTGTGAAATTAGAGGAGGCAGCCAAAATCGTACAAAGAGAGCTTGATAGGGTGTTCCCCTGTGCTTATTTTTGGCAAATAAAATTGAATACGGATAAATGCAAAACACTGGAAATAAATATAATGTCACAAGTACTTCACGAATAGGACATAATGTGCAAAAGAGAAGGCTGAAAGAAACCTGGGTTGTTAGAAGATCAGACTTCAGCCCTAGAATTATACTAAATTCTAAATTAATCCAGTGAAGATTGAGGTCCTCATTTCTTCACTCCCTTGCATGGAAATCTTATTTAATCTAATAAACTTTAAATAATTTTAAAAAAATAGTATTCATCTCTCCAGTCTTCTCCCCCCTTTGATCTGTGATTATCCACCAGGAGATATGAGTTAAATGGCGTAAGTTGGGTTTAACCAGTTTTTCTTCTGCCTCAAGATGAAACACCTTATGAACATGTGCCAATCCATCTGGCACTTTGGCTGAGAACTGACAAAACTCATCCAACCAAGCAACTCTGAGCAATAAGCAGACCTGATACGCCAATTTGTGACCTTCTCTTTGGCAGTCAAGTGTTGAACTATATCTACTAAAAAAAAGCTTGAATAACAACCCTGTTATTTTAAGCTCGAAATGTAATTCCCATTTCCAACTGAATGATGAAAGAACTAGTAGGAAACAACTAACATTTCCCAGTAAGAGAATGCCCCACTGCAGTGGAATTGACAAGCCAGTACATTCTGTTGGAAATCATATCTCCCAATGGCTAGTTATGACTTGGTATTAACTGGGACCATGGAAAAATCAAGGACCGAGACTGTCCAAATAAATGAGAAAATCTAGTGAAGGTGACTTTGGATATATCTTTGACCATGGTGCAATATGCTAGTATATTAATGTGCTAGACCTCAGCTGCCTATGTACTGCTCCTTGTACCATCATTATATTTTAACTCCAAATTTTGAATTACAGCAATCTTAGAAATTTGTTTTTGAAAATTGAGTCATTACCCATTAAGAAAAATAGCTTAGTTTGCATTCAGGACCTAATCATATGTGCTGGAGGAGCAGACCAGCTTTCTCGTTGATAATTCAAAAGTACTTATTTCAAACAATTAAAAATATTATTAGTTATTAGTATTATAATTCAAAGTTCTGCAAACTTTGGGTATATCTCAAACTCTTACAATTGCTTGGGGTGAGGGAGTGGGGAACATGACTTGAACCATTGTTTTCAATAGCAGGAACAGTGCAGATGCAAATGTAATAAATTGCAAGCTTGAGGTTAATTACACAAAACATTTTCACAAAATCGATACAGTATTTTTGCTTTCTTTGAAGCTGACTTTGAAGAGATTAGGCCAATTTATAATGTAGATAACAAATCACGATATTATCAAATGGAAGTTACTTATAAACACCATGTATCAACCTGAACACTAGGCAATATTGCATCAAAAAATTCCTGAATATCATGGTGACACTTCCTAAACACACACCTTAAATATTTGAATTTTAACACATATATTTTACAACAGAGTTGAACCTTTGTGAAAACCTTCAGATGTTCCTTATTGGTGCTGAATTTCAAGAACTGCTGTATAAGTAAATCACATCTGGTGTTCCTAATGGGTTAGAAATAAGCCACAGCACTTACTAGAAATGAAAATCTATTTGTGTCAGCTACACTTAAGTTGACTTGATAACACTACCCGTGTAAGCTAGTGAACAGCATAAATGTACAAAAAGGGAAAAAATTCCCCCCAACAAAAATTAAACTGGACTGCAAGCAATATTCTCAGCCATCACCTGAGAGAAGTACATTTTAATATGATTGGATTATCTGTCACTTTCTCTCATCTGCGCATCAGGAAGCAATTGGAATATTCTCCTGCAATCTGTGAACAGCTTGTGCAGTTAGGAGCACAGTAGGCTGGTGTTCCTAGTATTCAATAGGCAATGCATGTTACAGGGAACTGGACAATATAACCCACATCAATCCAAAATGGCCGGAGTTACACAGTGATGTCTTTCCTATCAACTTTGATAGTAACTGCAAGTAACTTCCATCATAAAGCACCACAAAATCGCTTAGTAGGCACATATGTGGGTTTTGACATTTTTGTGTGTTATAAACCACCTAGTCATTACTGTGATCCAAGAAATCTGTGTTTAAATTGTATTCACACGATTTCAACCGAATACAAAACAAGTGTGTTGTGTTGACAATCAAATGGAAAATGTCTGCTTTATTTTAAATCTGCAGGAAAAATTTTCCGGCAGATTTTTGTAGAAATGCACATTTTTGGTCATTATATCAAAAGCAAGGTATCATTATACTAGAAGAAGCACACGCACACTGCTGTCAGGATTAAACAGTCAGTAGCAACAGCACAAAAAGAGCAATTCCGTCTGTAAATATTTCAACTTTTGAATCCAAATGTATTTAACACCCACTCTGGTGCTGGCAAACACCTCCATACTGTATTAAGAGAAACAGTATAAGATAATATTCAAAGTGGCAACCATTAGACCGCAAGACCTTTAATAGCAATCTAGACATTAATACAGTCCTTACATTTTCTGAAAATTATTTGCTACTGGTTAGAATTTGATGTACCAGGTAAAATACCTAATGACCACATTTGTATATGTATGACACAAGCTACTAGTTCTGGGAGCATTGTGGACACTATTGAGTGTAAAATCCGATATTCACCACAAGAGTTACAAATAGTGAACAGAAGTGTGCCACACTGACCCATGGGAATGTCACAATCTGCTTCTGGAACAAATCCCAGTCATTTGCGTCACAATATATCAGATACCAGCAGGAATTGCTACTTACTACTTCTGACTCTTGCTGGAATATCACATTCTAAATCCCTTGGACTTAACTTATAAAGCACACCTTGATGTCCAGAATATTCCACCTGATGCATCAGTTCATTTTACAGTAATCTGTACTGAGAGCATCACTGATCCATGCCATCTGCCTTTAGAGTTTCTTTCCAACTGGACAAAGCAAAAGCAAAGATCTAAGAATAGAAGTGCTAGGCTCATTTCTACACAACTGATTAATTTTTAAATACTGGTTTTAAACTGAAACAAGTACATAGATTTTTGTCCACAGGGAGTGAGGAGCATATAGTGCAGTTCCAAAACAACAAAAAATGCTGGAGAGAAAAGTTATATTTCGTGGAAGGTTTTCTTAAGAAACGCATTGCGTCTCTTGTATGCCAGCTGCCAAATCATCCATATCAAAGCTAAGCAATGAGGAGGGCAACAAAACAAAGGAGTGGTTATAGTCAGACAATATAAATCTTAATTCCAATTTATACACCATCACAAGAAGAAAAATACTAGTGTTGTGATGAAATTAGACACATTAGCTGTATATTTACCATGATATGGAGTACTTATATCTTATGAAGGGAATTCCAGGAGTTGATATCTGGAGATCAATGGGAGGCAGAGAGGTACAACAGCTAAAGGCGAGGGAAACTATAGGCATTGAATCTTAAAAATATGCTCAAATATGGAATACTCAATGTAGATAGATATGTTTGATGACAACCATCTGAAACATTGCCAAATCACATTTGTGGTTTCTTTGAAGTCTGATTGCAGCCAAGGAAATGCTCCCACTGCCTAGAAGAAATCAACATCTGAGTGGAGTTCCATCAGGTACATAAGGTACACCAGGATTGTGCAGGATTTTTTTTATTAATCATTATTTCACATTACATATGAAACCCCAAAGTTTTGTTTGCTTGTTAACATTGTGTTTGTTAACATTTCAAGTACATTTCTGAAAAATTAGAAGAAGGACTGAGGAGGACTATCTAAAATGGAATTGACTATCTACCTCTGGATAAAATGGCACCATGTCTGATGACATAACATTAATGGTGCTTGGATCCGATATAACACATTATCATGTCGCCAAAACATTTCAAAGTACTTTGCAGGAATTTGTTGTACCCAAACGCAACAGTCAATCTGTGCACAACATTTTCCTGCAAACCTCCTAGAAGTGAATGACCCAATTTAGCTGGAAGAATGTTGGCCACAATATTGCGAGAAAATGCTTTCTCTTTTCGAAGAGTGCCATGGAGTCTTTAACTTCAACCTGAATAGGTTTCTTTGAATTTATGCCTTGTTTGAAGGATATGATCTCTGATACTACAACACTCCTCCAGCACTGGGCTAGCGTATCAGGATTTACAATAAGCTCAAAGTTCCGAACCTGCAACTTCTGACCCAGAGATGAGAGTGTTAACAAATAAGACAGGCTGATACCTGATAGTAGTCTTTCAATGGTATGGGATCACTTGAAAAACATTAATACATTAATTATTTATTACTCTGAGTAAAAATAATAATCCTTGCATTTGATACAGCTCCTTTCACACCAGTGCTTCACAGGATTTACTGTACAGTGTAGTGACTGTGTATTTTGTAGGTAAATGTAAAAGTTAACTTGTGCAAAACAAGCAGCCATGAAGTGAATGATTAAGTTTATCAGGGGGATTGTTGGCCAGGATACAAGGAGAAATTCCCTTCTCTAATATGTAGAGAGATTTCAGCCAATAAAATTTCAACTTCTTTTAAAATAAAAGTACAAGGTTTTTGAAAAGTAATGACATTATCCAATTGCCTCTAGCACCTGCCAAATCATATTAGACTCTACTTGTTCTTTATCAAGTACCATCCATCAGATATACCCCATTAGTGCTTCTGTTACATGCAATGATTCAGCTCAAACTACCTGCTTTAGAAATGGTGATCCTGTTGTCTGCTTTCAGAAAAACAAAGGAAAGACACTTTATTTGACACTGCTGCACCTAAATCCTACTGACGGTCCAAGGCCTGGTGCATTTATTGAGCAACAACAAACATCAGACTTGAATAGCTGAGCTATTGATGCTGGAGGCATGCTGAATGAATGTTGTTATATCATGTCACACTGGTGTCCCAGTTAACTTGATTCATTTTCGCTGTAGAGTTCTACTATCAACAGATCATTAAAATGAAGTCACCATGTAAATCAGTTCCTTAGAATCTTTGGAATTTCCATTAATTTGTATATGCAAAGTTACATGCTAATTGAAAACCTTTCATTACTAATGCTGTTTCTGCAGTAATACATAACTAAGTAGTGCCATCACTAGTACACATCAGTTTTGAAGCATTCTCAACCATAAGCTGAGGTAGTAACATCAATGACGATGATGACAACTTGCATTATATAGTGCCCTATAAATATGTGGTAACAGCTCGGAGCACTTAAAATAATCCTTGTATTTGATGTAGCCCCTTATTGAGACATCTCAAAGCGCTTCACAGAATATATTGTAAAGTAGATTGACTGTGTATTTTGTGGTAACTGGCCTTGTGACAAGTAAACATTCTACTCTGATGTGCTTTGCACTGCCAGATGGCAGCAAAGCAGCTGAAGCAAATCACTTTCCAAACAGGCTGTTGTGGTGCATTTGAGAATGGCATGGCTTGAATCTCTTAAGTCACCCAAGTTTTATGTTCTGTATGCAGCAGCTCATGAGAACTATTCCATCTGGCAAGGGGGGGGGGGGGGGGATATGGGGGTTGGCAGGATATGGGGGGATGGATATGGGAGGTTAGATATGGGGGGATGAAATAATGGAGGGGTGTATAATAGGGGGTGGATATGAGGGGATGGATATGGGATGATGGATATGGGGGGGATATGGCAGAAGGATGGACATGGGGCGGGATATGGCGGGGGTGGGGATATGGGGGGTGGGGAGAGGATGCAAAGGGATAAGTGCTGCCATTCCATAGCAAAAAAAATTTCCCTGATCAATCACAAAGCACCACTGGTTGTAGACTTCTCCAGATCCCAGATTGCATCAGCTTTCCTTCTCAAGCCAGCTTTGTGCAGGAGAGAAGCCAAAGCTGTTCTGACACTCGCTTTGATATTAGTTGCAGTAGAATCCTTGAATTATTCATTCATCCATTTTTAATACATTTTTACTGCAGTAGTTTGGATCCTACATCTTGCAGAAAATGAACCTACCAGTAAAAAAAAGCCAGCAGACATTCTACACACACCTTATGTTAAATCAAAGAAACCAAACTGAATTATTCGCACAAGCATCCTGAATTCCATTAAGAGAATAATTGAAAGCATGTTTATTTAGTTTTTTAAAATAAAATCTTTCAGTTGCTACTGAATCTGAATTGAGTACCCACTCCCAGATTATAAATTAGTAATCGTGTATCCATCGTTACTTAGCAGTACTGATGCCGCAGAAACGTTCTGCGCATGGCCACATGCTGAGTGTGCTGGACAAAGTCTTCCAACAGAGAAGAAGGTGTCATTGCTAATCATACATATACTAAGTTTTGATTTTTTTTTACTGGAGAATAGTATCTCCCCTGAAAGGTTATTTTACTGTGGTGGGGGAGAGGAGAAAAATCACAGCTGAATCCCATCCTGACTTCACTTGATATCCACACACAATGTCCTAAGGGACCATCTCATTTGTACAGGGATTCTAACCCCCATTGTAGAATTTCCACTGCTGGCTGAACAGCCTTTCAATTTTTTGTTTTGTGTTTTATTATTATTGTTCAGACATCATCTGGTGAACCAGCATAAAATCTACATTCTCCTTGACACCAATACTCCATACTTCAGATGACACACCAATGTAATTTCCCCCCACAAGTATACAGTCAATTCACTTTACATTATATTCTGTTAAGCGCTTTGAGACATCTGGAAGACGTGAAAAGTGCTATTTCAAATACAAGGATTATTATTATTTATTATAATAATAGAATGGTGGAACAGGTTTGAGGGGCTGAAATACCTACTCCTGTTCCTCTGTTCCTAGGGTTAACCGAGTCTGACTCAGGAACATGACTACCAAGACCAACACAGAAGATTGACTCGATTTGACAATTAGGAGTCCTAATCTGTGCTTTTAACTATTGGTTTAAGTGATATTAGCATGGCAAATGGCATAAGAAGCAGACAACATTCTACTTTTTGTTACCCATGAAGTATTATACTCATTTAATATACAACAAATTTTATTGCATCAATTATGAAACTGTTTCTCTTTAAGGGGCTCGGTGTTGATCCAAAAGAGTTTGGTAAAAACTAAGAAAGTTTTCCAAAGTTCATACACAGTACACAAAGGCAGTGCCTTTTTGAGATGTAGTGCAAATTCCAATCTGACTTTTTGTTGGCACTACCAGCAAAAATTATCATCTCCAGAATGATAATAATAAGTAGACTATAATTAGTCTATAGCTCATAGCTTAATTATCACCTCATACAGTATAAAGATAAGAGAAAGTATATGAGCTCAGAAATAGATGTGATTCATTTAATTTATCAAAGAAAAACATCACTGGAGATGGTCAATTTATCTAAGATACACCTGCAGTGCCAATGCTTCTCTTCAGATCATCTATAAAGGCAACGGTTGAACTATTCATTCTGATGAGAGAACAGTTTGCATTTAAATGGCTCCCTTCACATAGTATAGCATCTAGGAGCACTTAACAGTGGCAGAGCCTGATGCCAAGTTAGGGGGAGGGCGGAGGTGACCATAGGTACGATTGAAGAGAAAGATCTTAAGGTATGATCTGAAAATGGGGAAGGAGGAGGCAAGGCAGAGGGAATGAGAGAGAGAATTCCAGAGTCTAGGAGCGTAGCGGCTGAAAGCATGGCCGCTGGGGACATGCAGGTGGCCGGAGCCAGCCGAGTGGAGGAAGCAGGTGGTGGTGTGGGGAATAAGCAGGTTAGAGAGGTAAGGAGGTGCTGGGGCTAAAGGGATTTGTAGACTAGTGTGAGGATGTTGAAGTCAATCTGTTCTGTGATAGGGAGCCCGTGGAGTTTGGCGAGGTCTGATGGGGGTGCGAAGTTTAGAGTGAGTGAGTACAGGGGCGGGAGTATTGGAGCACTTAGATTTTGAGGATTGTGGAGCTGGAGAACAACATTCCAACAGGTTTTATTGAGCATAAATTAGCTGCTTCCTGCGTGAAGTACATCTCATCTCCTCCACTTTTCCAGCCATTAGCCCCATCAATCAGCGTATTATGTCTTGCATTGATGTAGAGTCTGACATGTGTAGTACCTAACCAACATACTGTAGATCAGCAATTTAATAGGTAACCGTGCATGGCCATAACTAACATACAAGAGAAACAAGTCACTGTGTTGAATTCAATTACCTTTTCATTCTTCAGTTTTCACTGAAGATTTGGGGAAACAAGAATACTTTATCTAACAAATCTGACTCTCAATTCACAATACTTTGATCATACAGTGACATTAATGGGAATTGCTAAACCACAGAACAACTAATTCAAATAATTCCATGACTAAACCGAGGAACTAACCTTTTGATACCTGATTACCATAGGTCTCAACTGGGTCTAAAAGAATTTATCAGAGATTTGCTAAATTAACCTGTAAAATTCAACTGCACTAGTATAATCCTCCCTGTAGATAGGATTAACTTGATGGGACTTACGCTGGTTATATTTAACATCAATCCTTTAACCATTTATTACCAGCTATCTTGTGGAAGTCATATAACATTCCTTCACAGTAGTATTAAAAGCAGATGTTTTAGAACCGAATCCCAAGACCCAAAGAACAAAAAAGTCCCTCGTGCCTGTGTAGTCTGGATGAAAGTGGTTTGTGCAAATACATTTTATACATGACAAGGCCTAAAATAATGCAGAAAGTGAAGGTTCGCCAGATCAAAACTGAACTCACTCCAGCAAGAGAAAAATGAAAATTTAATAGCAGCCATTTAAATTTTTCATTGAATTTTTAAAAACTCTCTTTAGATTGGTCTCAAATAGAAGTAGTCACATAGCTCAGCCACGCAAGGATTGTGCAGGTCAGCAGCTCCTTCAGTTCTGCATGGTCCTCTCTCTACCTTCTGCGGAATGATTTCTTTCCATAAATTGCAAAATCATCATTTATCTGCCACTTTTCACCATCTGTCAAGCCAGTGCACTACAAATTGGAATTGAAGATGTCAATAACATTTGTGAATAAATTTAAATCAATAACTTTTAATTTTTTGTGGTTGAAAATGCTAATAGTCCTCAAAAGATTCGACTATGGCAATTGTGAAATTGTCAGGTATACTGGTGCCTGAATTCTGAAACAAAATATTGTGAGGTTTGTGTCCCGACTATACTCTGAGCATGAAATACGTACAACTCTTGTAAACAATTTCTCTGTAAAGATCACAAGGTGCAATTTAATGTGGACTCATAGTGCCAGACATTTCACGTGAATTTATGTGAAATTAACAGCAAGTTGTGACCTGATTCAGGAAAAGCTTTCAGTCAAATGTAGAGTGACAGAATCTCATCATGAGCCCAATGAGACTTGTAACGTTAAGTAGCAGCAATATCCAAAAATAGCATTTCATGTGTCATATTCTTATTCAATATGCATTATTAATGTGTGCAGCAGTAGCTTATTCTCAGCAACATCATATTGTTACTGCCCAATTGCAAATGCACTCTGTGTGATGGCATTATTCTGCATTGAGGGCATCACTGATGATAATTAAGGATTACAACAACACCACATTGCATTTATATAGCGCCTTATACATTTAGTGGACATTCCAAGGCACTAGACAGTTGAGGGTTTGCACCCGAGCTTGGGGTTGGATTCGGAGGATGGGGTTACTTCTAAACATTATCAACACAATGACATGTTGTAGATGTAGGTTTAAACAACACTTGAGAATGGGAGTGAACAAAAAGCTGTGATTTGATGCTTAGGTTTAATGGCTCTTCATTAATAATAATAAATAATAATCCTTGCATTTCATACAGTCAGCTAAACATCTCAAAGTGCTTCACAGGAATTACTGTAAAGTATAGCGACTGTATATTTGTAGGCGAACATGCTAGTTTATGGCATTACACAGACTTGCCTGTGAAACTGCAGTTTAGTACTTCACCACCCACCCACAATCATACACAGACTGTATGAATAGAATTACTAAGGCAGACCAAAATATAAAAGCCAGATGCTGGAAATGTGTGGTTTTGTTCCTAGATTTTCATACATCTGATGCTTTTGCCTTGGGCTATCAATGAACTGTGTTAAACCAAACAACATCCTTATCTTTGTATGAGGAAAATATGCATAGAGTTGGCAAAATAAATTGATGTAAAACCTAAATATTTGTCAGATAACGTTGAAGGTGGATCATTCCGAGCACTGAAAAAATAACAAATATCTTTATTTTTGGTGAAAATAAAGCAAATGTTACACCACATAGCTCTACCTGATGAGAGCTCTGAATACAACATTGCAAAACAAGAATCACACAAAGGCAGGCCCGACAAGTCTAATTAAAATGACGCAAGGTGGAACCTCACGTATAGGATACCGAAATTTATAAAATAATAAATCATCCTGTTAACTACAAGTTATGAAATGAATCAAAAAGTCGTGTGGAGGTAATTACTAAGCACCCGCCCAAACAACATCAGGACTACTCAGGTTTGGAACTAGGTTAGCTATGATTTCTAGGAATAGGTTAGTTGTGGTAATTGCCTCACATTCCCTCAGCACAATGGTACCATTGAAATGAGTAACTCACTGCCTGAGAGGAGGTGTGCTGCAGAGTCTATGGCACTCTGTGTGCCATTATACACACAGCATATTGCTTCAGCACATTTTGCAGCTGTATCTTATTTTTTATCATTATTGTAACATTCTTTAAAAAAAGCTAAATCATTTTCAGAAAGCGACTCCAACAAGACCAGCATTTCACTCTTACTCCTGATCTATAAAAGTTCATCAAGGTGGACTGATGTTTATATGGTTGATTGTGTAGGTGTCTTTCCTCATGGCTTTACTTTTATAGAATTTACCCACTCAAATCGCCAAAGCACAGAAAGAAAGCAGTCTCCCTGGAACAGTGATCGGTGGAGGTTACAATGATGCCCCAAAAGTAAATCCATTTTGAGAAGCTTACAGCTATGGCTAGGTTGCACACTTTAACAAACAGCATAAGCATAAATCAGGGATGACTAAACTGCTCCCATAGTATTATACACAGGAACTAAAGCACCACACACAGTTACAGTGAAGAATTTGTTTCCAACAACAAGTCAAAACTGAAATAAGATTGCAAGATACAGTTATGTTTTGCAGGGAGAAATAAATGCAATAAAATGCGAACGACATTGACTTCAATGTACAAGATATCCTTGATTGATTGTCACGAAAGGCAGGGCAGGAGGAACAATAGATTTCCCCAGAATTCATCCGCTCAATAAAATGGCATCTGAACGGTTTAGATAAGGTTCTATTTGGGTCGGTGTTTTGCTATATCAAGCAAATATTTTTCTGTGTGTTGACCAATCTAACACATTTTGTTTAATTGTTAATGATCAGAACATAATTCAAAATTATAAGTAGGCTACATTTTATTTTTTGTTTGCATTATGTTACACTTCACAGCAACCAATGGAGCAGCTCTTAAAGGGCTGTTCAGGTACTGCTGTATCTCAGTGCAACCAAGGGGTCATGTACTGTCCTGGTTCAGTTTGTATCCATGAGGCATTGAAGTGTGAAGGGATCATTATTTCACACACAATGCAAAAATTGGATCACTGAAAATCACAGCAGTTCTACACTAACAATACCATTGCTGGAAAAGCGTATTTAACATCCAAATCTGTTAAGTACACATTCAGAAATAAAATCACATAGAAACTTAGAAGAGATCAGCAAAGCAGAAGGCAATTTGCCTATTGTGTCTGTGCCAATAATGGTTACAAATCACACCATATCAATAAAGTATTTATGACTTCAGCAGTTGTACATTTTGTCAATGTGTTCCAAAATCTGTGTAGATTTGTGTGCTACTTCAATCTTGAAATGTTAAAATCCAATCAACCATGGTATTAGAAGCTAAATATAGCTGGCTTTCAGGTTAAAAGGGCACCATCTTCAACAACGCCTGGTAGACAAACCGTTTTTAATTAGATTTCAAGCAAAAAGAGTACAGCGAAATTCTCCCCTAAAATGCACCATTTTGTGACATGGATGTGATATAATAATACTTACATTTGATATAGCATCCATCATGTAAGACAACAAAGGGCCGTACACACAGGATGTTGCACACACACATTTTCAAATGGTGTCATGCCATCTTTACAATCCACCTGAATAGGCAGACTATCTTTTATGAAAGATGCCACCTTGACAATGTAATTCTGCCCCCAGCATCGGAGTGTCATCTTAGACTGCAATACCACGTTCCAACATGTGGCTTGAATATTGTGACAATTCAGATTAATTAGTTTTCTTCCTTTCCGATAAACATAACTTACTAAACTCATTCATGTGTCTGCTTGGTTCATTTGATAGCAATCTCACCTCTGAATCAGAAGGTCATGGGTTTTAGACCCATATTTGGGATTATACCCAAAGATACCCTACCAACCGGCTCCTTCCATCCGCTCAGCCGGCTCCGGCCTGCTCCACGTCCCCCGACCCATCCGCCCCACCATTGGCGGGAGAGCCTTCAGCCACTCTGCCCCCAACCTCTGGAATTCCATCCCCAGTCACTCCGCCTCGCCCCCGCCTTAACCTCCTTCAAGTTCCGCCTCAAGATCCTCCTCTTCAACCATGCCATCGGCCACCCCCTTCCCCTCCCCCCCAACACCAGCTCGGGTCTGAAATGCTGTACTCTATCCAGCGCCTTGGGACGTCCTCCCGAAGTGAAAGGCGCTATACAAATGTAATCTTGTTGTTGTTGTTGTTATACAGTCATATAGCCTAGGCTGACAGTGCAATGTGAATTATCCATTTTATCTGGGGGATTGTACCCGTGTCCAAATTGGCTGTCATGTTTGCCTACAAAATATACAGTCACTACACTTCATAGTAAATCCTGTGAAATATGAAGAGACTTCCTGATTCTCAATGAAGTAAAAGAACCTACACACCACCTGTACAGAAGAAGCTGTTTCTGTTTACCTCAGTGCAGAGACAATTTCTTCACCTTATTAAGTTAAATTGACTTCTAATGGAAAACACAAAATTTAAATTTTTAATTTTTAAAATTACTGAATATAAAAAAGACTCACTGCCTTGAAAATTAAATGAATTATTGTTACCTTATTAAAACAAAGTTTTTTTTCTTATATCTGGTTTAAAATCATTTCCATATCAGTTAATTGACTTAAACATGTTGTGATGGATGGCAAACTTGAGGAGTAATTTCCATAACTTTAGGTCCATTTATTTTCTATTATTACACTCTGGAAAATATTACACTATAGGCCAGAGTTATGTTACTTGGGCAGATGATGAGTAAATAGTAATACATTACAGAAATGACAATACTTTAATATTCAGCAGTAAAAATTGAATGAGCATTCCAGCAAAACTATATATCTTTCCAATTCTGCTTCCTGATCAATAGCAGAAATTGACATCAGATTTATATCTGAGGATGCCACATACTCATAATTACATGTATTATCTTAAATTCTCCAAGACTGTATTCGGTGTACTAAATGGTACTGGATTTTCTGTTGAAACAGTTTTGCATGCACTAATCCATCCTGTGGGAAGGTGCTGCAATAAGCTTTAGGAGATGAGAATTTGGAGTCAAAGATTGAGAGCTGCGATTGCTGACATCTCCTTTTCCGAAATTCTCTCTAACATTACTGAAGCTCTAAATTACCATTTTGAAAATGTGCAGAAAGTTGCTTCTTATTGAACAGAATTTTAATTGCCAGAATAAATAAGTCCGTGTTCAATTAATGTAAACAAAAATAATACAATTTACAGTCTATAGAGTAACAATTCCTCACCGAGATACTAAAAGCCTTCAGTCTGAAAAGCCTCCATGTTTGAATAGAACACTACTATATCTAGGAACACCAGAAGCTTCCTTGTTTATACAGAATCAAAATAACATTTTGTTATTTTGTTTGCGAGTACAATACTAACATTTTGTTTGCGAGTACAATACTATATGTGATGGGGAGGAGTCAAATCAAATACTTTTACTGTAATTGAAACTTTCAATTCTGGGTTGAAACTCAAGCTGTTCTATTCCCCTTTAACATTTCCCCTACTTTCCGGAAAGCATTGACTCACAGCAGCAGACAGTCGAACAGGCTCCAGACACCCTGCAGAACCTTGCCTTAGTGACTATTTTACTCTTGTAAGCCTAAGTGGGGAATGGCAACAGGCCATTGAAATGTGTGAGGCACCATAACTACACCCATCCTGGTCTTACCTTAATCACACTCCGGGCATTCATCATCTGAACCTCTGTTGTGATCTTGTGATAGCAGGGGCAACTGGACAGAGATTGGGGACCTTGGTGGAATTTATTCCTCCTACAAGCACCAAGGTTAAGTGTTGGCTGAAACCAGTTAGCTCAGCGTAAATTTGGGATTGAATTTAAGACCCCCCATATATGCATGGCTCAATATTACACTGGAAAGTGACCAACTGAGCCAATGGCGAAAGCTTTGAATACAACAGGGTTAGAAAGGTGCAATGGCGTTCAGGCATTCTCTTCATTGTGGAATAGATAGTTTTTTAAATTAAATAACTTAACACAGAGTTTTAGGATTTATTGTGGTTATTTCATAGGAAATGCTTATGTAAAAGGAAGCATTTAACTGTGTTTTTTAAAATACTGCCACGACACACAAATCTTACTGAAGCAAGTAAACGTGTCCAATAAACATCATCTCATCATTGACACAATCTGAAGAAAGCAGAGAGATGACTGGTCTCTCTGCCCAGTGACAGATTGCACCTCTCTAACATTCTGTGAGTGAGAAGCAATGTTGTTCAGTACTTACTCAATTGACAGGACCAAAGCAGTCCATTTTATACTTCAGCAATTTACAAATGAAAGTGAGCGTACTCTGCCTCCAAATAATGCCTCAGAAATTATACTCACCATCTCTCTGCAAAGTAATGACATTGTTCTTTTCATGGATCGTAACCCCAATCTCCAAATACACTTAAATTGACTTCACGAAAGCTTCCACTCTCTGTATAATCCTGAAATTTATCATTCACTCAAAATGGAGGCAGTTAATGTTCAACGGTCAAGGAAATGGCTGCTGCAATTGGAATGGTCACATGAATAAGTGGAAAGCTTAAAATATGTAGCGCAGTAACCGAGGCCTTCAGACAATGCAACAGCCAATGAGGTTAATTCGGTTTAAGAAGATACTAAATCAATTTAGCAATATAACCGAATCAACTTCACTCTGGCTCTTTCACTTTTTTTCTATTTTCACCCAATGAGCGCATTGCCTTTTTAGCTGAAAATGGTTTAAGTTCAAATCTATATTTAGTTCAAAGGAAAATACAGTATTTAGAATTGTTTTCAAACTAGATCTTGATAGAAGCACATATATTTTTTCTTGGCTGACAAGATTGTGCACTATTTACGTAAAGCATATCTAAAATACATCGGGCATAAATTGAACTGTTTTTCTAAATTTATATTCCAAACACAAACCCCAGATTAAAATGTAACTTAATAAGTATGTGCTCTGGTTCTGGCATGGTCACAAGCGTTAATGTGATGTACCTATGGGCAGAGTCGTTGGAAATGTTTGATATCCTATTCGGTACAGTAAAATAATATTTTTTTGAACCTTCGCCAGATCATTGCAAATACCTATTAAACCTGAAGCTGCACATTGACTAAAGTTCACTCTTGATTCATTTGATACAAGAACTCTACACTGGATATGAATAAACACCATGTGTCTCAATAATGTTTAGTTATTGGACCAAATTCACATTGTATTTCTCAAAGAGGGCAAGCACCATCATTCAATTACTTGATGATTCAATGGCATTTTCTTTGTACTCAAATTGAATAGCTTAGATGATTTAAGGATGCATTCACTTCAAGAAAAGTATTTGACCACAAGAAACATTTGGATGAAGAAGGTATTGTAGCCCATTTAACCTCATCCTTCCAGAATAAAACCATTATCATCTCATTACAGCATCAAGTCATTTTGTAAATAAGTTCAAGGTCATTGCCTCAACAGCTTTTCCTCGTAATCTTTTCCAGTTGTTCATTAACCTTTGTATAACGCAGTGGTAGCCAAATTGTGGCCCGAGGGCCAGAAGTGGCCCATGGGGTTTTCAAGAAGCTCTCCCCTCCCGAACATTCACACGAGTCTAGGTAAGTCCGTGTTCGATCGATAGTGTGTTTTCATTTATTTATTTTGTTGGCTGACCATTAAGGTTGGCTACAACTGCTATAATAACTAATAATCAGGGAAGTGGGTCAAAGAAGTCTTTATGTAACGTTGGCCTCTGAGTAAAGTGTGCGAACTGAGTTGTCAGAGCTGTTCCAGGGTGATTGTTAACGGAGGGTGGCTGCTGAACAGGTTTGACTGTACTTCCTGCTGTCTGTCCTGACATTGCTCTGTACGAAGGTGAATCTGTGTCCTTTTGTTCTCTCCATTGGCATACCTGAAAAGTGTTGTTCTGAGTTTACTTTCTCAATCCAATTTAGCTTCTTATTTACCCTTTCTAAGGCTTCCAAAGAAATACATATTTTCCAAAGCTACAAAGGCCTAGTTTATCTAATCTTCCTCATAGTTCATTCATTTCACTTTGAAGTTCATCTTCATTGCTCTCCTCTGCAAGGCCTAGGACGAGTGGTTTAGGTTACAACTACAACTTATTTAACCACAGGACTATGCTAAATTATAAAATTCCTGAGCAACCCTTCATGGGTTTGAGTCACAGAACGGCTTATCACTTAAGCCCGCTCCCTCCACTAGGTGTAGTTAATTATTTCTCAATTAGGCACTAGATGAAGCACTGTGCATAGACAGTGTATCCTGAAGGAGATTGAAACTGATACATATGCTTCAGTACGTATCCCATCCATCCGATCATAGAGCTCCATTAACAATGATGGTGGGATGTTTCACATCCACTGGCTGCCCCCTGAAGGGCATAGTGTATCAGCAGGCACCTTACTGTGGAAATAAAGGCTCAAGTTGTGATAAGTTCAGAACAGGGCTGTTCTATAATAGTTTAAAAGACTAATTGAAAGGGACATAATTAATACATTTTCAAAATGCTCATATTTATTAATATATATTCATTGATAGTTTTTTTTTAAAAAAGGGAATTATTGGTAACTCCTTGGTTACCTCTGAGTACACTTGGTAAAAAAAATTATAATTTGCAGTACTTAGAACAACTCAAGACAGGGAAGCGGAAATTCCGCCTAGGTCTAGATATACTTTATTTATGTAACAATTCAAAATTTGCTGAAATTCTTAAATACAGTCTCAGTTTTGAAGTCGGATTTCTGTAAGCAATTTAAACCTGTTCAAAGTTGAGACCGAATTTAACAACTTGCCAAATTCTGGACTCTCTGAAATGCTACATAAACAGAATAAATCTAGACCCAGGTGGAACTTTCCCCAGGATAGGAAACATGTTTGATACTATATTCACTGAACAACTTGTACGACTGAACGCATTACTAATTTATAGTGCTGCAATACAGGCTCTTCCACAAAACTCTCCACTGACCTTATCTTTTCAAATCAGCATTATTTTCTGACGGAACACCTGGTCAAAGAGCCTTTGGATACCTGTTCGAGAAGCTATTTAAAAGCCACCAGGTAAGCTTTGCACCACCACAATGCTAACCCCACTGACCACCACATTGCTGTTCTCACTGCACCACAATCATGTACACACTGCACCACATTCCTGTCTCCATTGCACCACCACAATGCTGTCTCCTCTGCACCAGCACAACCTGCATAGCCTCATCCTGCAGTGCTTTTACCCACAAAGCCAGCAGAACAGATACAGCCAGAGTTCTTTAATGTTATTTTTTTTCTCGATTTGAAAGCACAATAAGAAAATTCAACAGGAGATGTTTTATGTTATAATTGACCTTTAACAATGCCAATTTAAAAAATATATAAATAATGGCTTAGCGGGGTGCAGATATTACAAATTCAACAATATATTTTACAGCTCAATGCTGCATTGTGATTTTTAGCAGACAACACAGTACTGTACTTGCAACAACCCAATAGAGTCCAGATTTCAGTGTGGTCCAGATCAGTGCATCTCACCGTTCCCAGCTGACAAAACTGCCATCAAGCTGGCAGCTGAGGCGACATTCCCCAGAGACTGATGTCCCGCAGGCTTGGCCAAATTTACACATCAAACAGCCTTTTCAGCTGCGTGAATGAAACCGCTTCTAAATGCATAACGTGTGTAAAAAATATATATATTCAATCAAAATCTATTAAATCTCAAATGATGCTATGTAAACATTATGAATTCTTTAAAATATAAAGTATAAAATATACAAATGTAACAGCTCCACAAAGGACACAACCCTAAAGGAATTTGGCTGCTGTGCAATTAATTTCATGAGGGAAATAGATTAGAAGATAGAATCTGGTGAGACTATGCTTTTCGTCATGTCTGTATGATTTTATTGGATAATGGATTTCTCTGCTATCTACTCACCAAAAAACATTCAATATGTTTTAAAGAACATTATCCTGTTTGAATGATTTGAATGATCTTTTCAAAAAATTTAAGTGAAACTATAAATATTGAAGGTATATTTGGGATGGAGTTTCACCGACGTCCAGATTTACTCTATTCATGTAGCATTCAGAATTTGGCAAATTTATAATACAATCTTAATTTTGATAGCGTTTTTCTACACGTTGTTTTAAGAACTACAGAAACCATATTCAATTTGAGAATGAATTTAACAATTTGCTGAATTCTGGACAATCTAAAATGCTACGTTAATAGAGTAAAATTAAGAGCAGATAAAGTGGTTTAAATTTTACCAATATTACCAGTTATTTGTTCTGTCCTATGTAGCTCTTGTAAACGTAGAGCATTTCAATGCCAGAAATTCATAAAGCTAACCTATCTCACAGCCTCCTCAATGCCTACCACTGATATTTGCTTACAGTCAGACTTTATTTCAGATGATCTGCTGGAGATCTCAAAGTGCGTAAGGTTGTTCTTAAAGCATTTCCAATGCATTTAATTTACGTAAATTCAGCTTTCTGTGAACCTCAGAGAGCTTCACTCTGCAATATATCCCCAAGCACCTGAGGAGGAGACCCAATTTCCATTTGTCTGTTATTACAGTGTATGAGTGATGAAGAGAATCTATCAGCAATTGTGTTGGATGGTTTCAGGAAGCTCTAATGGAAGGTACAAGCCACATGTGAAGCAATATTCCCTGTGGCGAGCATTAGTGGAGGCAGTGCTAGCAGCTCAGATGGAAAATCTGCTGCGACCAAGTTCCTTCTTTGCCTCTTCAGTAAATTAACTTATAAACTGAAATTTTCAAATGAGGATTGTTTGTATCTCAGCAATGATTTAATAATAATAATAATCCTTGCATTTGATATAGCGCCTTATCAAGTGTTCAAGGCGTCTCAAAGCACTTCACAGAATATACCGTAATGTGAATTGACTGTATATGTTGTGGATATGATTATTTAGGGGATATTGTAACCCTAAATGAAATAAAGGATACTGTGAGTGTATTTACCCCTGTGTCTTTTTATTCTTTGGTTTAAAAGCAGTGGTTGAAAGACAGTTTGGGAAATGCAACATATTCCCTTTCTGTGAAAAATGACAACCATGAACTGCCCAGCTTTCTGTCAAGACATCCAGAAAAGCAGTTTGATTGTGTTGTCCTTTCTTCATCCAACCTTCCTGGCCCTAGAAACGCCTGTGCTCAGAAATTAAGTAAGACAGTGTTACTGCTGACCAACCTTATAGAAGAGATCTTATGCCTACCACTGGTATTCAGCACTTACATTGTGCGTGAAGAATGTTTTTTCCACTGAATGATTTTTTCCACCTGCAGTAAAGTATCTACAAATTCTCTGGAACACTACAGAGGCCAGCAATTCTACCTAACGAAACCCATAAGAACATTTTGTTTTAAAATTTAAGATCACACAGAATTTTTTAAAAAAATTTCAGTCTTCATTTGGAAGTCTGAACTTTTTCAGAGCCGTAGAAAAATACTTCTAAATTAAAACTAAGCTCAAGAATTTTGCACAATGCTGCGTGGCCTTACATTTTAAAACCAAATGGGTTTAAAGGCTAAATGGGAGAATTTTGGGATTCAGTTTATTGTCCCAATTGCACCGCAGAATTTCAGCTCAATTTGATAAATTAAAAAACATCCAGCTAGAAATTTTAAGTGCTCAGTTTCGGGTAGAATCTCTAACTCAGTTGATGGATTAACAAAGAACTCATTTACTTCTAGTGAATATAATAGGGAGTCAAGTTCTCTAAGAGACTGTTTTTCAAAGTGAATGAGGTTGGTGCTGGACAAAAAAATAATCCTGGGTGACCCATTGAAGAGGTGCAATAGCATCAACTGAATGTAGCTATCCTTTGTTACTGTGACAATGCGTTTTCTTTCCTTCCTGGTGACCAGTGGTTTCACCTTGAAGACATTGTGTGTTCTGTAGCCCACAACTAGAGTTCAGTAAACAACCTCAATCTTCAGTGGGTAAATGGGGCCAGCTGAAGGCATAAATAACAACTGACCTGACTGAAGTCCTGTTCTATTACTGACCAGACTTCGGTGTTTGCAGGAAATTAGGGAAACCAATTTATCCCATTCAAAAATGAAGAAAAATATTGAAAACAATGAGGGAGCCTTCTTTTCACTACTGTGGCTAGCACTGGTCTGTTGCCGGTTCAATAAGCCTAAGAACTAAACTCAGAATAGCATTCAGTGCTGTCCAAGTGTGACTTTTCAGTTTCACACAGTCTATCCTTATGGGCTGTTGGCAGGCAGCATCTCCAACCAGTGCCAAATCCTGGACAATTTGTCCTGTGGACTTGTGTGCACTGGAAGCTGCACTTCTAACCTTAACAGTCAGCAGAGAGGAGGCTTTTATTCTATCTGTCCAGGTTAGAGTGAAACCCAGCTCCCAGCTGAGAAACTGCTGTTCCGATCTATAGAGCTGTTGAATTTAAGCAATCAGAAGGGATATTTTAGAATTACAAGTCACTCTTCAAGTTTGAGACTTGATAACCCGGAGTCTATTATTTTAAATCTCCTGTTAAAAGTAGTTCCTAGATCTACAGTTTAGAAAATGCATATTTCAGGTTCTCTAATTTCACTTTGTCAGAGCTGAGGGAGGAATAAAGCCCACAGGTAGCCTGGAGCTACACAGCACTTTCACAAATCGAAGTGACATAGGAATCTTTCATTTGGTTGAAAGCAATTCTGTAATGTATTATTTCAATATTCAATAATAATAACCTTTGCATTTGATGTAACATCTTTCACATCAGGCAGGTTTCTCAAACGACCATGTATTTTGTGGCAGCCTTGTGGGGCTTGAACCCACAGCCTTGCACAATGCATTGTATAAAAAGCCTTCAAAATCAGTTGCAGAATGAGTCATACTATTAACCAATAATAAACTCCACACTATTTTTGAAGACAGGGGATATCTTTTTGTAAGACTAATTATTTCTCCCCTTCCCTTTTTCTGTTCCCCACACCAAGCATCATTCTTTGCTGAAAAGTGTGGTTAGGCAACCTCAACTTGGGGCTGTGGCAATAATACTATGTAATTAGCTATTGGAGGGTGCACGAGAGGTTGGTCCAAGCAAATCTTGCTCCCTGGCCTCATGCAGTGATTCACTATTACGGCATGCATTCATGTCTAGAGAATGGCACTGTTCCCCCTGGAGTCCCTCCAATGCCAGCTTCCTAATTGACAACACGCTCTGGTTTTATTTTCACTACAGATAGTCGGATACTCCTAACCCATGAATAGACGTGCAAATAAATATAGGTAATAACATTATCTGGCTTGTGGCCCACTACCACTGAAGTCATCTTTATGACAGTAAGTGTAATACGCAGCAGACAAACTGTACTAGAGAAATCCCCAAATATATTCAGAATGGTTACACAGCATTCCCCTCCTGCTCTCCACACCACACATTACTTCCAACTGTACAAAAAAGGCACAATTGGGAGAGGATACAGTACATTTCATGTGCTCGTCATCTGGTCCCCAGAATTTTATGAGAAAAGACCCTCCATTAGGCATAGATTGTCTTCCAGTTCTGTTGTTATATTTTAGCATAATTTGTGTGTGACTCTGATGGCTATTTATATGCAATGGTAGAGATGCATTATATTCTGCTTCCTTTTGTAAACTGTGGGTTTTGGTCCATCTAAGTGCTCAGAATGTTTGTGTTTGTGAACTGCATGGAGCAGATGCTACAGATAAGAACGGGAACGTGCAGGGAGCCTGACAAGGCCACAGATGGAGGTTTCATGGATCAGCTCATTCTTCTGCAGTCATCAAACACCAATGAAACAAAACAGTCCCAAACCAGAGACACATTCATGAATATACTCGGCCGTGCTCGAATAAAACACCGTCTCCAGATTGGAGAAAGGCTCTCAGAAACCAAAAAAAAGCTGCAAAAACAGGAAAAATAAAATGCCTTTTTGGTTTGAAAATTAAAACCATGACAACAATGGAATAAAGTCATGCATGGTTGTGGCTGGGTGCTGGATAATGGTAAGTGTGACATCTCTGCTTACTGAGGAATGAGGAGCAGACATCACTGCCATAAATTCACAGCTCGACCAGATTTGTTACAATTATGTTTGGTTTGTTAAATACATTAAGCTTTTTTTTTAAAAAAACTCTTATTTTGGCACAGAACAAATGTAAAATCACAATGTTATTGATAAATATCATTTACACTCCAGTAAAAAAATCACATACATTAGTTCCAGAATGTCACTGAGATCCACAACTCAAAAAAGGAAAAAGAGATTTAATTCAAAGATCGCATTCCACATGATTAGGTTTAGGGAAAGCTGAGGGTGTTGAGGGGGTATGACACTAGGTTAACAAAGGAGGAACCAGGAGATCCTCTACAATCTCCAGCTAGTTTATGGAGAATAAATCGGTGAGGTTAGTGCATAAGTTCTGTTAAAAGAAATGTTCTGATTGTATTCAAGTTAAGAAATATTTGCTGTGTTGGAGACAGAATGAGATTTTCTCGGATTTCACCATTTTGCATGGCATGCAGAGCCAGCTGGACTCGTGGAGAGGGCCACCTGGGACTACAAAGTTCCTTTACTAAGCAATGAATAGGAAGAGATTAATTAAACTGCCCATTCCAGTGTTTGGGGAAGTCCCGCGAGGCACTGAAATGGACCTAAATCAACTGAGATACGAGCTGCAATTTTACTCCTAGCAATTGTCATTGAGTCACTTGGCATCTGCTGACAACACTTTGCACCTAATGAAACAGCAGCCTGAAATATTGGTTCCAGATAACGAAGAAATAGGAATAGACTGAAGTCAAAGAAACTCCAGCATAGGATCTGACCCATTCCACTACCAGCCACCTTCGCTAAGCTGGCTCGGGTCTTTTGCGTGTACCTTGTCCCCTTCACTCGACCATTAGCAACTGTACTTTCAGCCACGATGCCTAAATCTCTGAAACTCAACCCTTTTTGCCTGTCTTCAAATCACACCTGAAGACTTTCCACTTCAACCGTGCCTTCAGTCACCTTCCCTCGACATCAAACCAACCCACACTGTTGTTATGCACTCCAGCATGACTGTATTTAGTGGATGTGCAAGCAAGGGAAACACAGTTCAGACAAAGGGGCTGAATTTTTGGTGAATCGTTGAAATCGCACCTTGTTGAAAAACATGAAGGCACTATGTACATGCAAGTTGTTGCTGATGTAGAGAGTCAGATTAATGACTAATGTTGTGCTTAGTGATTCAGTACATTTGTCAATGCAGCATTTAATAGGGTCTATTGGAGTCTTTTGTGATTAGGACTGTTCTATAATCGGTCTGCTTGCAAGTGAAAGGCTTAAGAAATCTTTAAGTCTGAAATGAAATAAAATGCTAATCTGACATCAGGACAAATATGTACTAAAGGTGCTACAGTTTTGGCCCAATTCCCTACGTAACAGAAATCCATTCTTCCTTGTGTAATTAAGGGGAGGGCTAGCCAACATCACATACCTTAATGGCTCTGGTACAATGCAAATATTGGAAGAGCTGTGATAACTCTCAGATATGCAACTGTGCCATGCAAGATTGCATGGCATTGTGGAAGCTCAGTGAGCTTGGGTTGGGGGTAACGAGCCATTAAGAAAATGTGGGCGGGGGGGGGTAAGGCTAATGTACACTGATGATATTTTTATATGTATTGAAGCTATCATTTTACACATGTATTTAGCGTATGTTTAAGCAAGGCAAAACAGAGTTCAGACAAAGGGACAGAATTTTTGGTGATGCATTGCCCCTAGTTAAAAAGCACTTGGTTTAGAACATCGCACAATATCTGTTGAGCATACAGAAACCTTGCGAGTTGCTGATGTTGTTAATGAGATGGTAATAGCAGGACACTGTAATAATGACCTTGGAAAAGGTGCAGTGGCAGCAGTATTGGAAAGGAAGTTCTGTAATCTCCTGGAGAGAGGCAACACTGTGACAGGTAGGGATGAGAGAGATGCACTGGAAGATAATGAAGTCCACTGACACTCAGCTGCTATTCTACTTTTGGAGAAATATCATTGTTAAATGTCATTTGCAGCCGCTCCTTCAGAGAAACGTGGCACTGTGAGCTATTCCCCCAGCATTAATACAGACTGTAAATTTACTGTGCTCACTCCACCCAAGAACAGACTGCATTATTCTTTAATGTTATTAAACATAAGAAACTTCTGCTGTTGATATACTTTTTATATCTGTACAGGAAGCTATGGATGTAACCAATCAAACCAAAGGAATCACATTACTGAATATCAAGGGACTGAACTTTACTTTTGTAAAAGAGGTTTGAAGGTATGTCACAGAGGACACTGGCCAGATTAAACTCTTCAAGGTATCAGGAGAAACAAATAAAATAAGCATTCATGAAACTGAGTAAATAAGCAGTTATGATGTCTGCTGCTTCAGATAAATTGAAACCACAGGGCGAAAGGCTTATCAACAGCACATTAAATTGATGGCTGTGCCCCCACACTGAATAGGCAACTCCATCAATGTCCAGTGCACTGGTTAATCTGTCCCTATAAATACCTGAAAATGATGGTGAAAAAGTGCTGATACAGGGAACAGAATGATACAATGAAAGATATTCAACACACGATAGGTTAAATGGAAAGAATACAAAAAGCAAGAGATTATGATGATCGTAAAGGTCAAAGGAAATAAATTCTGAGTTGATTTGTGAGGTGTGCAAATACAAGGTGACTGAGCAAGGGTATGGTAGAGCAAGGAAGGAATAGGAGAGCTGGCAGAAAAGAGACATTCATAGAAAGCGCATGAAAAAGTAGAGTGAGGAGAAAACAGAACTGCATGATTGTAACATCCCTCTCTGATGGATCAATCGCGATGTGCACAGATGTTACTCCAGACAATAGTGAAGCATTAGATTTCAATAGGAGGCCAGTACATCCTCCTTGCTCCATGTGGGAAGCTTTCTATTCCAGGATAACAAGAACATAAAAGATAGATCAAATATGTTAACTGCCACCTGATATCAGAGATTCACAGGTTCTTTGTTTTTAAACCATTTTCAGTACTAAATTGCCAGATTTTACAAACTATTTTTCATCAGGCTTGCAATCCACCCATTTTGCCAAACTCACATTTATTTATTATGTCTACATCTTTAATTGCATACAGAGTTGATCCCTATTGCAGCATTTTCCCCTCTCTCCTCTCCAATATACCATTGAAAGATGCACAGTCGTGAAACAAAATGTTTCAAAATCCTAAAATAAGATACAATATTACCCTGAAATGAAATTAACAACATAAAACATGACTTCAAACCCTGTGCTCCTAATTATAGAGATAGAAAAATGGTTTATTATTCCTTGTGCCTCAATCATATTTCACAACGTTAGGACTTTAGGGGAAAATTTACTTTATTGCAAGAGCATAGAATTATGGAATCTCCTCTGGTTTGCTTCGGTATTGACAGAACAATTTGTCCTTATGCTACACCAGATTAGAATTTCACGACCTGCCTACCCTGTGGCAAGCAGTAAATCACCCCATCTCCTGCTTGGTGCATTTCCCACTCAAGGAAGTACCTATCAGATTAAAACATTTTTAAAAAGATCCACGGTCATAGATATTGATGACAAGAAGCTGGGACACTGGCCAAAGGGAAGGCTGAGGGTCGGATAACAAGAAAAACGCAATGTTGAGTGTCCACAACTGGATCAGTAATTGTACTGACCTTTGCTTCAGTGTGAGTACCAGCCGGAAGAGTTTTACTAACTGGTCAATGTTACCCCTCAGTAAAAGTCACTCTAAAATCAGGCACTACAGTTCCTCTTGGAGAGAGAAATCTAGTACAAATGCTTAAAAACACTGTGATCTGTTTTTAGATTAGTTTTGCATAATGTTTTTGATTTCTTTCTCTTCTCCATCAATGTATTCTTAAGAAACAGTACTTTATATTGTCTGGAAATAATAGTAATAATCCTTGCATTTGATAGAGCGCTTTTCACGTCTTCTCGACGTCTCAAAGCGCTTCACAGAATAAACTGTAAAGTGAATTGACTGTATATTTGTGGGCGAAATGCAGCAGCCAATTGCACACAGCAGTGTCCCACAAACAGTCATGGATTGAAATGATCAATTAATTATTTTTTTTGAGAGTTTATTATCAGGTGTTAAGATTTGTTAAGTATATCTGGGGCTACTTATTAGTCTCTTGGCTAGTATGTTTGATTTTTTTAACCTTGCTTGTAATTTGCGAGCATTTCATTTAGCTGACTTGTAGAACTGAACCATCCTTTATATCTCACAATAAACCTTTCTCCTAGGGTTCTTTGCTGTTTAATGTCTAATATCTTGTGCATCTTTACAAAATCTTTGAAAATGGAATATGCATTAATGTAACTGTAGATGGGAGTTTGAGCAAGTGTAGTACTGAAATGTCCTTTAAATCAATTGACTTCACTGAATTGCTTCATCAGAATAAGCTGTTGGCCAAATATAGTGGCATTTAAATCATCAGGCTGACACTTGTTTCCAAGCAACTGCATGATTAAGTGCCTTGTCAAACCAGAAACTTCAATACTTCTTGACTCTGGTTTCATGATATTATCTGCAACATTGAACCACAGCCTTCAAAATCCAAACCCACAAACATGTAGAAATCGGTAAATACTGTACTACATTTAAGATTATCTTGCTTCTATTTCAAGTAGTAGCTGCAGTGGTAATGGAGTACAAACTGTAGAAATTGTTTTACAATTACATGTATCTGATCAGTGCAATGATTCAAAATCCAACTCATTGAAAATTAAATAACTGCAAAGCAATGGATACTTGTATTTAATCACCATTCAATTAAGTCCAGTAGCAACAAAGCCAGCACTTAACATTGTTAATCTAAGAAAGATCTCTGTACCCTGGCTTCACAACAGTGGCAGTAAATTAGAGTTTATTATGTAAACATGTTGTAGAATACTGTTAAATGGCAACATAGCAGGCTCAGGTGGCAGTAACAAAGACATTCATGGGTTGGGGCTGTCTTACCTTTTAAGTTAAACCAAGACAAGAACTATAAAAGCATGTCTATTTTAAAAGCATTTCATACCAGCAGATTCTGCTGAAATTTGTATTCGGTAGAAATGCAATCTTATTTAGTGCTTTGCAACAAGCTAAAAGAAAACAAACAAACACTGAGCCAATATTCATTGGGGTAATAAATGGTTAAAATTGGAAAGAGATAGTATTATAGTTATCAAAAACACCGTATGATGATATTAGATCTTGTGAACATTTATCCAGTTCATTCAATAGTAAAGGGAAAGAGACGGAATATGAGAGAAGTTAGCTTCAGTGGTGGAGCAAATGCAAGCAAAGCCTCAATCAACCTTATGCAGTAATTTTTAATTTTATAATTCAAGGCAGGATTTTGAATTTCGAATGCTTTTAAATGTTATCTTTTTCACAGGCAGAAAGCATTAATTAAGGAGCTTCTCCTTCATATGTTCTTCCACTGTCTTCCAGTTTTGGTTTTATCCTTTCCCATTCTTCTTTGTTACCCGTTTCTTTCTCTTCTTACATGAAAGGGAAGATACTACATTGAATACCTCACTGGTGAACCATCAGCTACCAGCGTTGTGTGCAGAGCATGAAACTGCCCATAATCCATGAGCACTGCAGGTCCTGGTGAGCTATTGCAAGTGTTTCACACATGACAGACTGCCTGTAATGCATGGGCACCAGTGAGGTGTTCTGTTTGTTCAGTGATAGTGAACGATCCCTTCAATCTGACTGTGGCCTCAGCTGTGAGGAGTAAAGATCATTACTGATGTACATCAGTGTATATCAATTTATATTCTACTCATGTAATTTATCACCTTACTGGACAATGACAATATTTATAGCCAGGGAATTATTTATAATAGATCCTTTGAGAATTGCAAGACATGGGTGGGAATAGATGAAACATTTTAAAATCACAGTGATATTCTGCAATGTAATATGATGCATTATAAACCTGAGCAAAAACAAACTGTGGCAAACAATGGAACATTTTGGGAGAATGATTGCTATTTTAATGTGAAATGCAAAGAAAAGAAGGAAAGCAGTTATTCTGCATGGTGGTTAGAAGGCTTTGTTCAAAGTAAAACACTGATGTCTGAGCCAATTATAAAACTAAAATCTCTGGAAATGCAGCACATGCTACTTTTGTACACTTTAAAATCCCGAACGTGTGGAACCCGCTTTTGGAAACTTGCCAACACGGAATTCTTTGAACACTGCAGATAACAGTCAAGGAGTCACCTCTGAGCGTGCTGTAAGAGAATCGATAGGTGCCTTGGCAGATGTAGCACAAATTACAGGCAGCATTCTACTGGGTCATGAGAAACGGCACAGTGTAAAACCTGATTTGAATATTGGATAAGACACCATACCTGAAACAGCAGTGAGCAGGCCAGAGCATTTCATAGTTTAACACAGCATCCACAGAAAGCTGCTCCTATTCAAGTTCTATTGGCCTGAACTAGGACAGAATAATCATTTATATTTTCTAGTACATAACCTGTATTTTAAAGGATTTGGGGCCAATTAAAGCATATCTAAAAACATTTCACTTCTCTATCAGTTGGATTTCATATAGTGAAATGGCTTTTCTGCTTTGCACAACTGAAGAGTGCCCTTCACTTCGGAGCGAGGCTCTGCTTTACCATTAGATTATTACAGTTGATTTGATAGGTTCAAAATAAATACCTTCCTATCAGCATAGAAGAGTTCCCAGAATATATGTAAAAAATACTTTAGATCATAGTAAACTGACGTGCCAATCTTTGTAAGCTTTGAAGTATAATTTTGAAAAAAAGCTACTTTATTCTGTAAAATACTGGAAAAATGTTCATGACTCAACCTTGACATCATGAGGAGTAACATCAGTGTCACTTTAGACGAGAGCATCATGCCAACTCATCCTCCAACAATTTTTCTTAATCTGCTTAGTAGAGGGTGACGATTCATCAGAAAATGTTTATTTAGGTTATCTTTATAGAGAAGATGCCTACTTGGATAAAACCACATAGAAATGTTTCAAAATATGCCCAGAAGCCACAAATCTTCACTTCAGTCTAATAAACTCACTTGCACGAGTTTGAATTGATGCAAATCTAGTCTTTCCATACAATAGAGACCACTACTGTTTATATTGAGCTCACAATTAGAAGATTAACTCAATATTAGTTATAAGTTGGCTGAACAATATAGAGTCCAACTTTATATTTACAGCTGCATTTACAGATCTCAGTCTTGAAAATTACAATTGACCGAGCATTCACAGTCTTTTAGGGGAGAGAATTGCAGATTTCCACAACCCTTTGCATGAAAAAATGCTTCCTGGTTTCACTCCTGACTGGCCTAGCTCTAATTCTAAGATTATGCCCCTTGTTCTGGATTGCTTCAACAGAGGAAATAGTTTCTCTGTATGTTCCCTATTGAGACCCTATCAAGTTTGGAAATTAGAGTTACTTGTAATTGATTTTATTAGAAAGCAATCGGTTAGTCAACAACAAAAGTATAAAATACTGTCAAAAGCACAGTGCCATCACACAATTAAAAAAATTGATTACGGGCAGAATATCATGTACAGTGCTGTTAAGTATTAAAATATTAATGATGATAAATATTTCTTGTAACTGCCACATTATCTGTTTGAAATTTTTTGGTGAAGAAGACAAGTTTGGTATGATAGTTCATGAAAATTAGTCTTTGTAAACAACAAGCGTTGCAAAGATCATCCCGATTATCAGATTATTCTGGTAGCTCAAATATTGCTGTCGGCATGAGCACTGTTTTTTTAGGCACAAATACTAAATAATTATAGAGGAATTATTAGGGTTCTATACTTAAAAAAAGCTTTACTTTAGGGACCACTTTCTAAATAAACTATATTACACATGAATTCATAAATAATACACATATGCACTCTTCTGCAGGAAATGCAAATTGCAACATGGCTGATTAATGTCTACCCACAACAGTAAAGAGATTTTGCCCATTTCAGAAAGCATTACAAGTTAAATGTTCACTTTATATTTCACAGTTTCGGTTTTCATTTAGGATCGCTGATGATTCTGAAATTATTCCAGATTTCTATCACAACTTTTAATGTGATTTCCCTGAAATTCAACATGTCACAGTGAGGTATCTCGCTATATAAAGCTTAAAACTTCTCTGACCTCCTTGCATCTTCTGCAGCACATACTGAACTTTGCTCAGTGTCCCAACTCAACATTTTGTTAATTAAAATTCCTGGAGTGACAGTTTCTGATTCAAGTGCAATATAAACATATAAACAGTGCAAAGAGAAAAAAGTCCTTTTAATTATGAAGTATTTCATAACACTCTCATCTATGACATTTGAGAATAGTGAGGGCTTACTCACTGTGAGAATATTGGATCATTTCCCATTGTATGTCCTTTATGAACTACTACTGGAGTGCAGAAGGAACAGCTATGTTTTCAATCATTGTGATTAATATGACTTGCAATTAGGTTTTACAATACAATTGTCAGCTCATCACATGCCAAGGCACCAACACAGTAAGAGCAGCTTTGTTTTCTATCAAAGGGCAAATCAGCAAAGATATGTATTGAGTCGCAGAACAAATATATTAGACATAATGGGGTCAAATTAAGTTCACAATATTTTAGTTTTTTTTAAAACCTGGTTCACATATTGCACATCAAAACTCTTTCTGCTGTGTGTTATTGCAGGATATGAGTAACTGGCGTTTCAATTGTTAGAAATGTAGCCCAAATGAAAAATACTCAATCCATTTTAAAATGCCTCCTGACCTTGAATTCGCCACATTGACATTTTAAAAGGAAACAAAGCCTCAGGGATAGAAACCACCTCCTACTAGACAAGCCCAAGTAAGTCTCAACCTGTCTGAGTTACTATCAGTGGCTGAGCCTTCAGCTACTACACCTTTAATCTCCAAAACTCCTTTTCTTTACCCCTCACCCTCTCCCAGTCCAGCTCTAAATCCCACCTAAACACCTATCTCTTCGACTGAGCCTACGGCCATCCTCTTTCTTCCCCTTGTGTAGCAGCGTATGACCCTATCATTCTGAAGCAATCAAATATTACCTTTATTTACCTTATTGGCACTGTATAAAGAGGTGTTGTACTCCCAATTCCAACATCTCTAGCTTCATGGCAAGCTTTACTACGTGGGTATTTGGATGATTGTAGTTTCTAAATATCAATCAGATGCTACCCATTCACTGGTAGCCTGCCAGCAAGTTCCAGAAAAAAAGTGATTCATACTGAAAGTGTTTTTTTCCAGTCTGATTCTCAGTTAACTAAATTGTCAATGTTACAATGAAACAACGTTGTTGTAATACAACCAACTCATGAATATGCCATGTTTGGGATACACAGTTTACAATGGGTCACACTGAATTCAGCCACAGTATTGGAATATCCAGTATGATTGGATACAATATACTAAAATTTCAAAATTAATTTCAAATTGTGTCAATTTCAAAATGGGTAAGAATAAGAGGTATTCAAGGGTTACTTCCCCACTTTGACTTAGACTGGGGGAGGATTCTGAACTCAAAATTTGTCCAGACACTGAGCGTACCGATATCTCACTCTCTTCACTACTTCGCCTGAGCAGCACTGATTGAAGTGACTCCTATTCCAGCTCCTTCCCAAGACAATTGTGATTCTTGCACAAAATGGAGCATGCACCATTTGCGGAAATTTCTTTCAGAGCACTGGGATACCACTTGAAACAACATGCGTGCTGCAGTCTCTCACCAGGAAGAGCATCTGTCAGCAAATATTTGTCTAATTAGGTTCACTCAGATCTGGGAAAAATATTACATCAGGTGCGTAAAAGAACCCTTGGGCTTGTTGAGGTATTCTGGAGAGCTTATACCACAGGGAAATTATGTCATTTATGAAGTACAGATGATTTCTGGAGAATACAGGATATGCTGAACTACATTGTCCCAGCAGAAGAGTGCTGCCTACTGCAGGCATTTAACAACTTCCCTGTCCCAAAACAACCTTCCTTAGGAAGATTGTATTGCACAAGTCTGTACTATTAATGCACAAGCAACAATCAGCAACTCCATATAGTATTCCTTTAATGAGCAACAGTGTCATTCCGATAACAAATGACCTTCACTGGGAAAGAGGATTATGATAAAACAAATATGCTATGAAAAAGTAATTTATGTGAGAAGTCTGACAAGAAGTTCAAACCCTGGTTTGTGCTGCATTTGTGAACCTCAGCTAGAAATGGGCCTAGTTAGCAAACAAAATGCACAGTCACTACACTTTACAGCAAATCCTGTGAACCACATTTGAGGCATTCTCCTGAAAGGTACTGTATCAAATGCAAGTATTATTCTAATTCATTCTTATAGTATATCTGGTCTGTGAAGTGCAAATAAATTATCTTTGGTTTGTGAAAGCTATCCTCTGTTGGGCAACAGGTAAAACAGGGTCAGGTTTGACTGTAACAGGCTCTGGTCTCAAACTGTGTTCAAGCTCACACATTGAGATCAATTACCCAATTGTAAGGTACCAAAGGCCACCTCTCATAGAAATGTCCCCTCGCATGAGTCATCATCAGCTTCAGCAAAGACAGTGGGAAGAAAAATAAATAATAATAATAATCCTTGCATTTGATATAGCGCTTTTCACATCTTCTGGACGTCTCAAAGCGCTTCACAGAGTATGCTGTAAAATAAATTGACTGTATATTTGTGGGCAAAATGCGGCAGGCAATTGCGCACAGCAGTGTCCCACAAACAGTCGTGGATTGAAAATGACCAATTTTATTATTGTTTTGTTTTTTGGAGGGATTATTATTAGGCGTGTGGAGAGTAAGGAAACTTGCCCAAGGTTTCACCTGCCTGGAATTGAAGTATTTAAATATGGTACTATGAGCATAATTATTCATTTATTGACTCTAATCCGTCTAACACCCATCTTTTTACTATCCAATAATAATGTGGAAATTAACCATTTGCCATATGGACAGAACAGAAAACATCTTCAGTGCTTTCCTCAATTACTATTGTGCAATTACTGCCTGGAACAGTCAACCCTCAGGGATTTGTAAGGGAGAATAAATCCAGCATTCCTGTTTTGTCCATTGATTTCTTCAGAGACTTCTATGATACAACAACTAGGTTCCTTCATTTCACATTTATTGTAACTCAAAGCCTTGGATTCTTGTGTGTGAATATTTTCCACTTTTGCCATCCTGTTAGAATGCCATTACAAAACGAGCCTATTAATTCACTTGACATGACAAAAATATGTCTATCTGGGACTTGGGAAATTGTTGGTTCATAGTATCTCCATGTAAGCAGGACTTATGTTGCAAATAATCTGGTAAACTATTTTAAAAATAAACTTGTAAAACCATTCTATTCGTCACATGATGGTGTAATCTCATAATTCTAATAATATTTTACTGAAGTGGTTTAGTATTAACTGAGGTCACTTTCAAAATAAAACCTCATTGAAAATAACTGGTTTGTATTTCCTCTGAAACATACAGGGCAAGGGATGGTAGGACAGATTCACAGCTGTGATTTTCCAAAAGGCAAGCTCCCCCTTCCCCAACCCCCTCAGCCAGCCTGTTAGCGTAGACGCTGATCAAAGGTACATGTTTTCACAGAAGGTGAGGTCATCCAAACCCCCCTAGTGCTATTCTAGTAAGTAGCTCCTGGCAGTAAAATTAGGCATCCTAATGGGATCGCAATAGTGGAAATTACTCACAAACTCGACAACAATTGTGAAATGAAGGAACCTCGTTGTTTTTAAGAAACGCTGGATATATTAGGAATGCTGGATTTATTCTCCCTTGCAAGTCCCTCAGGATTGATTATTCCAGGCAGTTATTACACAATAGTAATTGAGGAAAGCACTGTAAATGTTTTCTGTTCTGTCCATATGGCAAATAATTATCTCCATGTTATTGACAGATCAGTGTCAGAGACGGACAACAAACAAGAAGATGCAGAAAAATGTTCAAAAATTAGGATGCAAATAATATGCAAAATATCCTCAATTGGACAACAGTACTTTAATCACTTACTGACTACAACAACTTGCCCTTATATAGCGTCTTTTAATTCATTAAACATCTCAAAGCATTTTACAGAAATGGAGTGGGTACAAGGGAGATAGAGGGGTAGCAGGCACATTACCAAAGGTGCAGTCAAAGGGGTTGGTTTTAAGTAGAACTTTGAAAACTATTCACTATTATTATCTGTTCGTACACATAATATTAAATTTATCAATCTGAATAGGATAGCTCAGGAGAATGTACTCGACACACTATAAAATCCTAGGCATGATTTGGATTTTTAGATGTGCTAAGCCATCTGTATGGCAGAACGAATATCACCAACGTGGATTTTCTGATGAAATAGCTGGTGAGATATCAGTGCAGTATTAGTATTAATGGAGAAATTAAGGCTGATGCAGTCTCTGATGCATTTTCTTCTCTGGCTGTGAGCATGTTATTATGTTTTGCTGCAGTGCACACCATATGAGGAAATGAAACACCTTTGGGCACAGTAAATATAAGTGCTGCAGAACCTTGAGTCTAATATAAACATCTTTATCCAATGGTTTTACTCCCTGCTCCTGTATGTGGTCAAGTAGTTGCACTTCTATTCCATTAGCAGCATACTCAGAGGTAAAGAGCAAAGTGCTCACTGTACCTCTCATCGAGTTGTTATAACATTTCTTCACAAAATTAATCTGACAAACATGATCCACTTGACAGCCTGACTGAATTGTAGCCTAGCCAATTGTTCATGTTTAATCAGAAACTATACTTTGCACAACCACTTTTATCCTTTAATAGAATTTGTTGCAAAGGAAGCTGGCAATGAGTTACAGCAATGTCATTCCATTTCTTGAATGAAGTGATAAGTCCCAAGATCTGCATTTCTTCTGTATGATGTGACTTACTTTTCAAAGGTATCACGGCCTCATGAAAAGGTGATTAAGAAAAAGACGTGCGTCATTTGGTTACGATTATGTCATTCTGCAGTGACCTAGTAGTGCATCTTGATGTGATTTTCATCATCATTTCATGGGTTCTTATAGGTTTGCCAAATATCTTTGCATGAAGCCTGATGGATGTCCTTCAAACATTCTCCTAGAGCCTTTGTTGAACTTGGCAGGCTGATTGTGACAGTGGCAGCATGACATATGGGAAAGGGCAACAGAATGCCCTCCAGCCTTTGGTGCTATGTATAATGCTACACACCTTTTCATGGTGCCTTGAGTTTCTGTCATAATTTACCATCACTAGCATTCTCCTGGGGATGGGTGGGAGTCATAGTTGTATGAATTGCTGTGTTATGTGGAAACACAACAAAATAATTGAAAGTAGATGTAAACTTATTCTCAGTACTGCATTAGAGTGTGTGCAATATTAGTCAAAAATCAGCATTCTGTCTCACTTGTAATGCAAAACAAAAAGATGCAAATACAAAGTACCATGCGATACTACAGAAATAGATTTGCTTTTTGTAATTAAATATTTACTTCACATTCATGCTGAAGTCCGAAAAACAGCCACTGGAGTGCAGCCCAAACCAAATGAGCCACAATAATTCGCTTTGGAATAAGTCCAACGTACTAATTAAGTTTGTTGTAACTTTTACTGTATCTCAGTGTTTTTTTTTCCCCTTTAATAATAGAGATTGAAACCAAATGACTCCAAACCTCACTCAAGCTCAAGAGTTCCACATAGGCCAAGAATGAATGGTCACTCAAAATCTGTTTCAGAGATCTGCAAATGTGCAGTTGTAGCGCAAAAGATAGCTATATTAGTAAATATAATAATAATCCTTGCATTTGATATAGCGCTTTTCATGTCTTCTAGACTTCTCAAAGCACTTCACAGAATATGCTGTAAAGTGAATTGACTGTATATTTGTGGGCGAAATGTGGCAGCCAATTGTGCACAGCAGTGTCCCACAAACAGTCATGGATTGAAGTGACCAATGTATTATTGCTTTTTTTCTTGAGGGATTATTATCAGGCGTGTGGAGTAAGGAAACTTGCCCAAGGTTTCACCCTGCCGGGAATCGAATGTGTGGCGAGTGCTCTAACCACTGAGCTACAGGACTTCACACATATGTCGGGTTCCCCAAGAATTATTTAATCATCACATTACGGAGTACATTTTATTGACTTTACAAAAATAACTGACAGATAAACATTCTGCCTAGGATATTGTGATTCATAATATAGAACTTTGTTCTCTGCAAGCGACAGCTTCGGCAGCAATGTGTAGAGTACAAATGGATTTGTGAACAAACCAAGTAAATATGGCCTCAAGACTACAGCTTAAATATAAAATTATTACATAATACAAAGTACTTTGTAGTATTGGGGATTACATCATTCAGTGTGAAGGCAATCAAATAATCATATTGTAAAGCACGTGCCAATGGAATAGGAACACACACTCAAAGAACCTCAGTGGAGCTTCCTTGGGTTAATTCTTATGTGCCTGAGCAAATTTGATCTCAAGTTAGATATCAACAGATCTTTGAAGGTTTTATTTTCTAAGGTGTACTAACAGAATGAAAGACCAAATTGGTCCAGAGCTGATTTTATGTCACTTAAGTGGGAGGGTTGGACAATTCAAACTTGATAATATCAAATGCAAATTCCGCAGTCAGAAACAGATTTTGAGTGACCACAGTCACATTCACAGTCTTTGTACTACAGTGAACCCATACATATTTACCTGCAATATTTGGTGTCATTAATGCTAATCACAACTGAGGCCATGCATTCATCAATTGTGGAAGTGCTATAAAAAAACAACCAAAGGAGCAACATGTTGCCCGATATATCCTGCACATTATGACCCAAACTTATCACTGGCCAGAGTTTATTAGACTGCTGAAGTAAAATAAGCACACTTATTGCTTATCACATTTATTAAGATCATGTCCCTTTCTTAATCTATGACAGACCTTCAGGAAAGACCTTAAACTTCCAATTGCCTATGCAAGGTAATGGACTATGTATGTACCTAGCATTGGTTATCTCCGGTTATAACCATCAGATATCTTGGAAATCTTTTGAGGAAAATCGACTGCATAACATTGTGTACGTTGCCTGGGCATCACTTATACATGGAATAATAGCTGCTATAATGGAACTCTGCATACCAACAAAATAGATTAACAATTCAACCCCCGTATATGTAGTTTTTATTACACCACACACACTTTTATTTTATAATTATTTTGAAACATAATTGTTGCCTCAACATAACATCCCTGCCCCAATCCCTGACTACACTTGGCTCTCCAATCAGTTGTGACATCGCGTAATCTGAGGCAAACGTTTATTACAAGGTACCATTCCAGGCTGCAAATCTTTTGGATTCATGGAAGCTTTTAGATAACCCAATGGGGATTGAGGGTAAGTGAAGATGTGCACACATCACACTGGAGGTAAAACTGCACAGACACAAGGATAGTCTACGATATGTTAAGGCAACAGAAAGTGTAAAATACATAAAAGGAGAACAAGAATGGTACCTCCTTAATGTAAAGAAAATGTACCAGAAGAATCTTAATGGGAATGCTCCCATGCGAATAAACAATTGGTGTTATACAATTATGACTATAACAGACCATAAGAAATATATAGAGAAGTCAATAGTGGACCATGAACTGTTCCTTTTAAGCAAATATCCATCAACAGGCACATAGTATATCATTCTTAGTTGACTAGCCTGGAATGTCCACTTTGTATAGTAGAATATTCTAAAGTCCACAAATTTTGCCTAGTGAATATTTCATGTACCAAGATTACTCAGGAGTATTTAGGTTAACAACCTTGTGCGCCCTTACACCATGCCTGAAACCAATCTAATGCCAACCTGACTTACCGAGTTTTGCTCAGCCTACTCCTAGCTATGCCTGCTCCCAATTAATCTCCAAGCCCAAACTATTCCCTCTAATGATTGCAGCTTTGTGCTTTGTCTGCTCCCTCTTAAGAGGATTTCAGTAAACGGTCTTTTATCTGTAGAAATAGTGTCTCAGTGTCTTTAGAAAGCGGAGAAAGAAAAAAATAGATGGACTTGAGCTCCACGGCTATGTCCAATATCAATTCGGGAGGTCATAATAATAATAATAATCTTTGCATTCGATATATCGCCTTATCGTGTCTTTGAAACGTCTCAAAGCGCTTCACAGAATATACTGTAAAGTGAATTGACTGTATAATCAGAAAGAATCAATGAATTCAGAATAAATATACCTCACTGGTCTCTAATTGACTCTTAGTTTCTAGTTGGTTAAATAGCTTCTGCTTCTGGCAATGCCGCTGCCAATGCTATTCTCATCTCGGGTTGTTAGGGGTGAATTGAAATTTGTGCATCTTGTGAATATCGTGAAAATAAATTTGCAAAGAGACGTTTTACAGCATTCAGTGACAGCACTTCACGCGAGAACACAACAAGCAGGAGCAAGGAGCAGCAGCCCTGCTTGAGCATTGCATCAATCTTTTCTAAATCAATGAGTGGCCCCAGTCTACACACTCCCTCCACCTAAAGCTAAAAATAAAACTGTATCAGTTTTGGCAGTGAAAAGGCTGTGACATCACAGTGATAAATGCCATTAAGCAGCACTGTTAATATTCATGTAGAACAAATAGAAAGAACAGTTCACAGAGGCCTTGGATTCCATCCTGACATCTAAAAACAGGACCTTGGAAATTAGTCAGAATTCTTTACTACAGAGATCACTGTGTCAATTTTTATATATTCATAACATACTAATGCTTCTTGGATACACAGAACGTGTAATTTGGGAAAAAGATACACGAAATACTCATATGTCTCATTAATCTGAAATCAAACAACCGCAATCACTTCCCTCCTCCCAACAAACACTGGACGATTCAGTTGTATTGAGTTAGTGGGAGGAAAAGTGTTAACATTGAAGAGTGCTGAATAAACTGCATGCATGTATTTGCCATTTGTATCATTAAATGTTGTTTGCAGGTCATTTAGGAGAACGATGGATGCATCAATGCTTATAGCAAATTGGGATTATCTTGTCCTAAGAGAATTTAACAAAAAAAAAGGAAATGGTGACAAAGCAATGCAGAACACAGCTCCACACTACCTGCACAATGGATCATTTATCATGAAAACCTGCACTGAATACAGCAATCTGCTGAGTGTGCTAAAGGACACTATGCATCTAAAAAAATCAAACTTACTCTTTTTTTTAAAGAAAGGGTGTATTCAAGTTGAAAACATTATTAATTAAGTGCTAATGGGGGGGGAGAATGACAAAATCCTAATGCAATATTGAAACAATGACAATAAAGAAAATTATCAGTATATAAAAAAATCTCTATTGCAAAGAGGAACCTTTAGAGGAAATCACAAGAAGCACAAGGGTTAAGGTTATGCAGAATAGAAAGTGTCAATTACTAAAAATTTAAAAGAACGGAGAGAATTCTCTTGTTACAAATAAGAGCAGCCAACCAAATGCATCTATTTCAGGTTGAGGATTCAATATCCTCATTTTACAATGCACCACAACCACTATCCCCTTGTTTGTGCCAAATATAGCTTATTTACATAAACAACACTTAAAATAAATATGCTTTTTTTTTACACACACTTCTATCTATTTAAGGAAATAAATGAATGCAGGTTCAAACAATTCGGAAAAGGTGTGCGATCCACAAGATGAAAAATAACGTTTCCAATAGCAAAGGATTCCAATGTTAGTGAAATTAATAATTGGGTCTGTTGCTGCTGCCGTCTCCTTCCTGAAGGAGCACATCCCGCAACAATACTGCAGTACACAGTGAGGAATTTAAAAGAGGTAAATTCTCTGCAAACAAAGCAATCGAACAGACCAAACAAAATAATTCAACTAAAAAAGATTGAACGTTGGTACTACTGGATCTTTTTCATGCAGACATAATGACAGATTTTTTAAAATTACATGCTTGATGTATTGGAATTAGAACAATGGAATGTGCAGATGGCTCTTTTTTTCTCCAGGTACCTTTTTCTTTCGATCCCGAGAACGCTTTCTGTGTTTTCTTATGGCTTTTTCCTCATCAACTGAGTTCACAACTTCTATTTCCCGATTTTTCTTAAGATGAGAAGCAGCATGAGCCATAGCTGGCACAAATATCCCCTCAAATGTGTCGGTTTAGGTAAAGTATGATCCTGACACCTTTAACCAGCTGCACAGCCAGTGTTCTGAGAAAGATTTTTTTCTCCTCTGCTTTTCGTCACCAAGAAGAAGCTGAAACCATGGATGGTGCTGTGGTCCTTCACTTGATAAAGGCAGGAACTAATTGGACGTATAATGCAGATTTCCTCATCTACCTTTGCATCTTAATAGAAGCAAACCATCACAGAGTGCAGCCATTCTGATGCATTAATGTAATGAAGAAGCCAGCTGGGACAGTGAAGGCAGTATTATGGCTGTATCCCCTGCCACCAGCTGGAAGTGCCTAAGTGACTTCAATGATGGGGGAAAATCCTAATAGAGGTATTATGTACATCAGGAGATGCAAAACTAGAGAACGTGTTAAATATTACACAAGTCGTACTGCCAAATATTAATAAGCATTTATGCTTTACGGAGGAGCAGAGAATCTTTTTATTTTCTGTTCGTATTTACAGACAGTGATGATTTATAACATCCATCAAACCTGTGCTACAGTGGAATGGGTCTTTCTACAATGCTGATGCAGACAAAAAAAAATAACATTCCCATTTTCCCACATAGGCCAAAGACTGCATTATGGAGCAAATGAACAATGCGACTCTCACACTGACACATTCTCCACATTTTTCCCTAATCTTGCAATATTCTATGAAATGATTTAAAGGAAGGTCATAATAGCCACAGCAAAATTTCTGATACAATTGCTTGTAACTGTGCCTTACACCCAAGATCTAAATATATAATCAGACTGGCTTGCAGAAGCGCCACATTTTGAAGGGGATTGCTTCTACCTTCCATTCACTAGGTAGGAAATCAGCTAAAGGGTAAAATCTTGGAATTGTTGCTCTAATATTAAATGCTTGTGTCAATGCATTTTTAGCCATAGCAAATTTCAATTGTTTTATTACATTTTTCCACCTAAGCCTTCACTGATTCTGACTGCAGCATTTGAATATTCATGAGGGATAGGGGGGAAAAAAAGCTGCAAGCACAGGCCTAAGGTTTAGTAATACCTGAAATCACAGACAGAAGCTATGTATTTTAAAAAATAATGTTGCAACTGGCAATTTTTTCAGAATATCTTAACAAATTGCATCAACACCCTAAATAAGATAAATATACTTTAAATTGCAGGAAAAGATATTCCTGGGTCATAGAGGAATTGGCAGAAGTTTCAATGGCTTATATTAAAGCAGAATATTGCAAGATTAGGGGGAAAATATGAAGAATGTAATTACCCGGGACCCATATTGTTCATTTGCTTCATGTAGTCTTTGGCTCTATTTGGAAAATGGCTATGTATTTCTGCACCAGCATTGTAGAAAGACCCATTTCTCTGCAGCACACCTTTCATGGGTGCTATAAATCATCACTGCCTGTAAATTACTTTGTGTTCCACTGCAAAGCATATATAGACAATAATATTTGAGAGTGACTTATTTCATATTTTTTATTTTTGCATCATCTGATCTAAATAATTAATAAAATGGGCCAGCCCAGGCATGGACAATAAGGAGAAGGATTTATGTGTGAACAAAGGTTTGTAGAAGTGAGCTTTGTTCAGATCTTCCCTCGCGATTATAGTTACTTAGAAGAATGTTCTGTTTGTCAAAACAATAGCATTGGATGAAGTCAAAGCCTTTTCATCTATTCTGCATTCTCTCAACTAATAACATGAAGAAAGTGAATAGCTGATTATGTAAAAGAGTGGCAGAAATACAGTAGCAGCATTGATGACCCTACTATTAAGTAACAGTATATATTTCACATGCAAGCCAACAGTTCAAATACAAAAGTGACCCATTGTGGATGAATGAGGAAATGGACCAGGAGCAGAACTTGGCCAGAACACTTCTTGCCTCGAAAGCCCAGTTGTGCCTTTTACATCGAAATTACATTAATGAAACGTTGCCAAATAACAGTATCCTCTCAGGAGGTTTGACATCAGTAAATTACAATGTTGCTGGCAGTCAATACATTTTACAATTTATCCTATGAAGCACTTTGAGATGTCTCAATGACGTGATAAGGAACTATAGCAAATGCAAGAATAATTATGACCCCATGCAGCAATTTAATACTTGTTAGTCGATAGGCAGATCGCTTTCCTGGGAGTAATAACCCCTTTTTTAAAAAAATGTGGTCACTCAATCCCCATCTGTTTATAGGACACTGATGTGTTCAATTGACTGCCACATTTCGCCCAAAAATATACAGTCAATTCACTTAACAGTATATTCTGTTAAGCGCTTTGAGACATCTCGAAGATGTGGTAAGGCGCTACATCAAATGCAAGGATTATTATTATTATTATATCAAATCCAAGGATTGTTATATGTCTGCACTGTTTCTACACAAATATGCAGGTTGAGTTTTACTCAGAAGGTAATTAATGGGTTACCAAGAAAAGTCCTTGAAGTCAGGACCCTGGATTCATTTTTAGAAAATACTGTAATAGGAAGGCAAAAGAGTGGGTACTCTGGAATATGAGCTGAAATGGGCGAAAGAGATTTCTTCATCTGTCTTTCTTTTGTAATTAAATCACAACGATCACAATGGTAATGAAGATGCCCATTTAAGAGCATGAAGAACAGAAAGAGCTAGGGTTATTCCTTCAGCAAAATTCCCACTGCAAAGCACAAAGTGATCCGAGGAGAGTCGGTTTGGTTTGGGCGTCAAAATTGGCCTTTTGCTTAGAAGCTTACCTCTTATTAAAATACTAACACTGGAGGAATACACAATTCATTAAAAGTAAAGGCACCTTCAGAGAGCAGAAGATGTCTATGCTTCAGATCAGCTGATGATTCCAGTGACGTTGGAAGTCTGTTATTGGGCAGGTTAAATTGAGAAATATATGTATGCCCTTGTGGTTTGGGAGTATGGCTGGTGATTGAAGATTTTGCATTTTGTTCAGGCACAAAAAGAGAAGGTAAAAGCACCTTGGAAGCGAATAGTGTATAAAGAAGTAAATTCTGACCAGTTCCAGCTGGTAGCTATGAAAAGCGCTATATCAAATGCAAGGATTATTATTATTATTATTATTAAGAGGGAAAATGAACAACAGAGAATTGAATGTGGGGTTACTTGGGAGAGGAGAAGGTCACGAGAATTAACAATCGGATAATAAATCAGATGGTCCAATCGTGTGAATTTGGGTTAATGGGTTAATTGTATAGATTTAATGCCAGAGATGGGGTAGTACTGATAGAATTGGGTCAATTTGAATGAAAGTGTGGTTGTATGCATACTTAGTGTATGGCTTAAGGATTGCCAGCAAGTGGCACATATGGGGCAGTAATGCATATAGTAGAATCAGACAGCAGGTAGGGCTTTGGCCTGCAACTGGAGCTAAGTTATGTTGAGAGAAATGAAATGAGCGAAGGTGGTTAGCATTGGCTGCAATAGTACTGTTAATTGTAATTTTTTGAACAATATGACACATTGACATTTTAGAATCTTTGATTTAACATTAGAATGACTCCAGAAGAGAGAAAGCAATGAACGCACAAGAGAGAGACATATATATCAAACCATAAACCGCCAAATCTAGATGGTAGAAAGAAAGCAATTGGGTAATGATTAGGATCAGGATATGGACCCAGTTTTCAACAGCTACTTGTATTTATACAGCACCTTTCACATAGAATAATGTCTTGGAATAAGCAGGGGACAGACCCTGAGCAGGGGAGAAGGGTAAGGGAGAGGTGACCATATATACGATTGAAGAGGGAGGTTGAAGGCAGGACTTGAAGATAGATAGAGAGGGGTAAATGTAAAAGGTGGGACGGAGGGAATTCCAGAGGTTTGGGGTGTATAATTTTCAGTTGGATAGTGGATACTTGGGTGCCAGGGATGGGAAAGGAGGCAAAAGCGAAATAGAGAGGGAGGGAAGAGCTAGATGTAGGTGAGAAAAATAGTCGCCATTAATGGGGGTCTGTAGATTGCACTGTTGATAGTCCTACCCTTACTTGTTTTTGTGCAATTACTTTCAAAATATTTTCTTTAAGAAATGAATAGGGATTTTGACCTATCCACCTTGTGAGGGCTCAAACCCACTTGTCGGATGTCAAATGGCAAGCAATCAAGTTTTAGTGGGTTAGACACCAGCAATATCCCAACATACACTCTGGGGTACCCCAGCCTTGTCTCTTCCTAACGTGCGCCAATTACTCTGTGAAATTAGGTAAGAGGGATACATATCTCCAGGGAGTGAGTTTGCATTCCATTCCAATAAATATCTCGAGAATTTCCACAAAGAGGTGGGATGCATGGAAATCTGTTTAGTTTGGATATTCTTAAGCATGGTGAAGGGTTTCCATATGTGACACCAGGCTGAATGCCCCCAAAACAATCTGGGATGCATCTTTCTTATCAAGAGACTCCAATAAACTAGTTATTTCGGCTTTTATTGAGTTGGCTGATCTCAGCTAGGCTGACAATATACACGATTCAGCAACTCTGAACTCTGAAAGGAATCATGCAAGGCTTTCTTATCCCGATCACAAGCCAGTCTTCCTACTGAAAAATGTTCATGTGTAGTTCTCAAGTGAGAAAATAAGGAGGGAAAACAAAGAAAACTATTTATTCCAAAACAGTTAAACGACTTTCCTTTGGTAAGGGTATTTCCTAAGTGTGTAAGTCTCCCTTCCTTATCAACCAATCGGGAAAGGAAAGTTATCACAAAATTGCATTTTAGAATTCATGGTTTGTACAGCCAAAACAGAAAGGAGACAGATGAATATTTTGTTCAAATTACATGGAAATGCAAACCATTCCTTCTGTAGTTTGAGGCAGCACCTCCTTGCCTTTGATTCCGATTTTAAAGTCCCCGCAAATATTTCTCTGCCTTACATTCTCTCTCATCCTTCTAAAAACCTATCTCTTTGACTGTGCTTTTGGTCATTTCCCACCTACCCCCTATTTCCCACCTACACTGATTGTCCAGCGCTTTGGGATGTACTCCAGACATGAAAGGTGGTATACAAATGTAATTTTGTTGTTGTTGTTATTTCCCACCTTGCTCAGGCTTCCACATTGTCCCTGTAAAGTACCAAGAGACATTATCCTACATGAAAATGCTATGTAAATACAAGGAGTTGTTGCTACTTACAAGACTTTTATAGGGAACTGTTAATAACAAGTACTTATGTGAGAGCATGCACTGCACATTCACCAAATACTGTACACAGCAAATATGACACAGGCTGAACATGGTTCAACTCAACATAGTGTGGCTCACAGTCAAAAAGGTCTAAAGATATTGTTAATGAGTGTCAACAGGAAGGATGCTTTGAAATGAGTCTATAAACAAAAAAGTCTATTAACAAAACGTATGCAGTAGTATAAGTCAACACGTTTTACAACACGTTTGGGACGTCCTCTGGTCATAAAAGGCGCTATACAAATGTAATTTGTTGTTGTTTCAAGTGGTATTGAAATATTTTAAAATCCAGTTTAGGAGAGCAATAGGAAGAATTCTAAAGTTAGCTATCACAGTATGCAGTGAGGAGCACTCAGGAAATTACTAGTGCTCACAACCACACTAGGTTCCAACACTCCATACAAGGCAGTACGCTATTTTTAACAACCTTTTATTGACACCACTTACAACATTGTCTGCATACTTGCCAGTATCCCAACTGAAATCAACAACAATGCTCCTTGAAATCAATTATCTCCCCACTGTCTTAGCTATGTTAATTTTTTCATTCCACAACACAGTCCAATAATTTAAGACAAAAAATGTTTTAAATGTAATTTGAACAAAATATTCATCTCAAGTACAATTTGTTGGTGCAGATTAAACACTCCAATCAATCTTTTCCATTATCTGGACCTCTCTTCAAAGCACCTCTCCACTAGTTTATGTGTCTCTCTCCCCAGCAAAGGTCTATGGGAATCTGTTGGGATCCAGTGTATTTTAGGTGGTAACTGAGATTGAATAGGATTGGTTTGAAATGAAGACCAAGCTATGTATATTTTTCCTCATGGAGTCTCACTGACCATCACAGATGGTTTGCAGCCTACGAAGGTCCTTTCTGCACTTTGAATTTGAATACAAATCCAGTTGAGGAACCCGGATTCTCTCCTCTTTGCACTGCACCAGGTTCCTCCCAGTACCTTTGGGAAGTATCTTAATGCACAGCCCTCCGCAAATATACATCTGTAATAAATTGAAGACAGTAGCATCCATATCTTTGGGGAAATGTGGGTTTATTTCACTGTGGAAGTGTTATGTTTTAAACTCAGCTGAATGCTTGCAGAGAAATATTTTTTCAAAATGAATGAAATAGGGCATCTGCTATTGCATCTATTAACAGATAAGGGGTGATCCTGTTCTCCATTTAAATAATATATTATAATAATCCTTTCATCTAATATTATGCCTATAACAAAAATGTCTCAAGGGAATTACTCTACCATTTAGTAACTGCGTATTCACAAGCGAATATGGCAGACAATATTGCACACAGTGCAATGTTCTACGAATAATCTCATCTGAAGAAGGCACCGCTGACAATTCAGGGCTGCACTAAATGTCAGCCGAGATTATGAGCTCAAAGTTCTGATGTGGAGCTTGACCCACAACCTTTTGACCCAAAGGTGCAAATACTACCAACCAGGATGCCAGGATGACAACTGCTTAACAAATAAATATTTTCAATGGCTTTTTGACCATTCATTTCAATGCTTTTCAGTAAAATTTAACTAAAAAACAAAATTGAGAATTAAAAGCCAAATAAATTCATCCTGATTACATCTTTCAACAGCATTCCCATGGGATTTAAAATAAGTCAGCTTGTGGCCCTTTAAGAGTCCTCAGCGTGGAAATATTAAGGTAACAGTCTATAGGTACAGTGAAACACTTAACATTGGATGAGACATTAAACCAATGTCCCATCTTCTATTTGGATGGATGTCAAATATCTCTTGGCATGAGTCAAAAAGGGAAGGGAGATTCCCCAGTTTTCTGGTCAACAATCTCTCAGATATAGTTGGTCATTTACTTCATGGCTGTTTATGGGATATTGCGGAATACAAATTCACTGCTGCATTTGCATATAAATACAGTCACTACAGACAGGAATGTATGTATTAAAATGTGTGCAACATATGAGTACAGTTCGAGTGTTCAGTTTAACGTCTCATTAGAAGGACGGCACAACACAGCTCTCTCCCACTGCAGGGTGAATGAAAATCATGGTCAGTAGCCATTAGATGCCACTATAATTAGTGCTATTTAATTCTGCACTTTGCCTTGTCGCACTGGAGAACACACCATCTAGAGTAGATGGTTTCTTTAATGCGATTCCCACCTGTACACTAGACATGCAGCGGACGCGGAAGATCACATTGAACTCCTTCCTTCACGCTTCGTTGAAAGCTCATGGGCTGTGCAAAGCTCTCATGCTCAGAATGCTGAAATCAGGCATTTGAGTTCAATGTAGAACAAGAAATGTAAATTACACTTCACACTGCATATCACTGTACTGTCAGAAATGAAGCAGCTTCACTCCCAGAGGTTCGAATGTAACATTTACGTACAACACTCACTGTTCTCTACTGCCTATCTCAATCTACTTTTGAATGGATCCTACATGTCCAATGACTCATTGCATTATGCTTGGGTGTTGTTAGAGCTTGTGCGTATCACCACTTATGTAAATATTTAAAATATACGCAACATACTCAGGTATGCAAACTTTGCAGAAGCCAAAAAGTGGATATAATAAAAATAATACTTCTTGCATTTGATATAGCACCTTATCATGTCTTCAAAATGTCTCAAAGCACTTCACAGAATATACTGTAAAGTGAATTGACTGTATATTCTGTGGGCAAAACACGGCAGCCAATTGCGCACAGCAATGTCCCACAAATAGTCGTGGATTGAAATGACCAATTTATTATTTTTTTTGAAGGAAGTCCCAGAGGATGGGGGCAGAGTGGCAGAAGACCCACCCACCAATGGTGGGGCGGGCTAGGCAGGGGAAGAGAAGCAGGCCGGAGCCCACTGAGCGGAGGGAGCGGGCAGGATGTTAGGGGTTTAGGAGGTCGCAGCAGTAGCGGGGAGAAGACCATGGAGGGCTTTGAAGGTGAGGACCAGGACCTTGAACTGTATCCTCTGTTTGATGGGAAGCCAGTGGAGTCGGGTGAGGATGGGGATGACAGGGTCAAGGAGCCTGGTGTGGGAGAGGACACGAGCTGCAGAGCTCCTGATATTATTTCTTAACCTTACCGATTCTCCACATGTGCCGGCCTCCCAGTCTTCCTATGTACCTTTGCACATCTGAGTGCTTCCAGTTTCCTCTGCGTTATCATAAACAAAAGGCAGCCAGGAAAATTGCAATCATTGTGCTATTTTGCCAATTGCAAAATAAACACCATCGGTTATTTGATCCTTCAATAATTATATATTATTCACAGTTAATTTACACCACAAAATACCATATTAAACCAGAGTCAGCCATGTACAAAAAATCTAATAAATACCAATTGTCATTTGTCGGTTCAGTAGAATACACACTAGCAATAGCAGTGTCTGATAAAACAGGTGACAAAAGACAATCAGCAATACACACCTAATAAAATAACTAAAAAAAATTAGATTAATAGATTTGCAGCAAGTGGAAAAGACGAACAATTTGTTTGTGGCATAAGGGAATGCATAGGCTTGCAGCACACAGTGCAGTTGAAAATTAGTCTGATGATGATGGATGTACTAGCAACCAGAACAGCCCTGGGGACTCGCTGCAACAGTCTTTACAGTGGCTGCAATTATTATCAGCACAAACATGCACTTCAATGACCTGTTCAGTACATAAAAGGAGCTCGATTCTGAATGTAAATTCAGGCACACCCAAACTCCATTTTGTAATTTAAAAATGGTACATTCCCAAATCAGCCCAGATCCAACTTTGACTTGTCCAAAAATGTTCTAAGTCCTGATCAGTACGTAGTCCTGAACTGTGTGATGAACCCTGCTCAGTGAGGAGCATTTTTTTGTGCCTTTTCCAGCTTGGGATTTGCAACTAATAATTGGAGCGAATGCAACAGATCTGCTTTGTGATTATCTTTTGGACACTAGTATGGAGCTAGATGCTAGGAATAGGCTGCTCATTCATTCCTATGACTTATAGTGAGTGTTTTACACGAGCAAAAAAAATCAAATGTAAATGCAAATATATATTGATTTGGATTTGCATTGTAGTGGATCACTATGCTGAGAAAATCATTATCCACACCCGTGTGGATCATTTTCAACTACTACATCTAAATGTCAGAATGCAATGCTTAACTGACCATCAGGCACGAGCATTGCCAGAGGGAAGAATGTCAGCAAAATGGTAGCTTTTGATAACAGTGAACCTGCTCTAGAACGCTATTTTACACACAATGCTGGATTTCCATCCATCTGGGAACAGATGACAAAAGGCCTAATGTATTCAAAAATTATATCTGCAGAATTATGGAAAATCATTCAGCGTTCAGCGTTGCTTTGGAAAGGTTTCCAACTCAAAGATTTTCCCATAATTCTGCCCAATCTTAAATTTTAACACAAAGTGGTCTTACAGACCAGACTAAAGAACAGGTAGGTGAATTTAGATAGTTGGAATTTTGGCCTTAACTCTTAATTAAGGCCTATTTATAGCGGTAAATAGCAGTAGTGGAATTTACCACTAATTGTAAGCCTCATTTCCCCAACCATTTTAAAAACTGAAGATACTTTAGGTAGCAGAATGTTGCTAGATGAATAAGAATTTATTGTTGCGCCTTACTCCACTCCACCTGCGGGAAATCATTCCACTGGACAGTTAAAAAGAATACTGAAAACGAAATGGCAGACAACACCATAAGGAAATCAGGCCCAGGGAGAAAATTTAGCAAGTTCGATAAATAAATTCTTATTTCACCCCACAACAAGTATTCTGTTCCAAAGTGAGCTGTACACAAGTACACTGCAAGAATAGTGGTCTTATTAACAGTGTGTGTGTGCTGTCATCTCATGAATTGATGGAAATAGTCTCTAGTCGCTAAAACTCACAAAATTGCTATTATATTTCACTGATGTGGAAGACTTACAATGTGTGCTTTAATTCACTATTTATATATTAAACTGTCAAGAAATTTGCAGTAAAGAATATGATGAGGCTTATGGGAGGGGCACTTCTTCTGATCAGTAGTCATATTTTCTGGTTTGTTTGACAAAAGCAAGAACATTGCGGGAATAAGACTGTTGCCATACGAGACTGCTGATTTATTATGCAATGTCTTGAATCCTGATACTTTTCCTGCTTTGAGTTTGTGCTTGCTCCTGTAGGTGTGTTAATTCAATTGCAAAAATACTGATATTAGTTGGGTGGGGTAATTTAATCCTCTCTACATCCTCAATATTTCATCAAAGCTGATTTCTACTGTATCTCCAATTGCCAGAGTTTTGCACATCCTGATTAAACTTTTGTGTTTGTTTTTTCCATCATTCATAGCCCCAGCCCAGACTGCAGAATTTACTGTGCAACGTAAATGCAATCTAGCAGAAGACTCAACAAAAAAATTGTACCTAAACCCACGAACCAAAGTTACAAAGTTCGAAAAGAATGTTCTGTTAGCACCGTCACAGAGATAAAAAATACCACAATCTGATCTCTCTCCTGCCACCTCTGGTACAAGCATGAACTAATCTAGAGTTTACCTTTTTGGTAAAATGTAGTTATAATAATAATAATCCTTGCATTTATGTTACTATTACATTACAAGGATAATAAGCAGGTACTTACTTTACTGGTGGCTAGTGCTGGTGAGTGCAGTACTTCCCTGATAGTCAAACTGATGAATTTACAACTTGGGTTTAATTCCTGATCTGTGATGGGTTTGCTGATCTGAGCCAGACCAATGGCTAGCTAGGCAGCCACGTCGGTGATTAGTGCCTTTGATAGCAATTAATGGAGCCCTGCGAAGAAAGGGCTCTGGGACGCTCTCCTGGGCGAGGAGCGCTATATAATTGCAAGCTGTTGTTGCTGTTGTTGTTGATAGATGCTTAACTATATGTGTGGTTAATGCAGGTGTGACATGGAATCACAAAGTACAAATCACTGCATATTCCTGCAAGCAATACTTGGATTGTAAGCAGTACAAAAGGGGTATTTGTCTAATAAACAATAGCACAATGTACGAAGATTAACTAATGGCAAATTTCAAACTACAGAATGAAAAAATTTTGAATGACAAAATAAAAAATGTTTACATTTCTGAACCCTTTACTAAACCAAGATTTCCCAGCAGAAATCTATTTAGTATACAAAGATTTCTTTAACAAATGCCTCAGAGCAGATTAATAAACTTCCATACAGTGGCTTTCTGTGTTTACTCTAATTTATGAGATTTGTGCTTCAAACACATTTAAAAAATAATTTGGATCAACTCACAATAATAAGAAATGAAAGATTTAACAAAATGTAAAAATTGTTGCATTTTAAAATGTTCATAATTCTGAAATGAAAAGTAAAATGTTACTTATAAATCATACTTGAATTCTGCCTTTCACAATCCTGATTAACAGAGACAAAGCCAAACAGTTCCGTTCAGAGCCACCCAGTGGAAAATCTGTGAAAGTACAATGATGCATTAACTGGACTTGAATGAATCAATCACCCAGGGCCAATTTACAGACCTCAATGTGCACATGTTCAGATTCTTAACTCACTTGAGCCACATCATTTGCCATCAGTTTTAACCCTTGTCAAAATTATGAATTTATTGTATCCTGAGCAGAGCCTTCTGCCATGCGCCCACAGACACTTCAATGAGGTGATAAGGTTCTATATCAAATGCAAGGATTGTTATATTATTACTATCCTTCATGCCATTTGGTAAAAAAAGGACCAATATGCTGAATCTTGGTGGGTCTTGAAATTGTAACTTTCACCTCCATGTAAAGCAAACATTGATGTTATCCTATCTCTATTATTTATCTAGGCTTCAAATTGTTCTTGTTGGCTGATGAGACATTTCATTGAGATCACAGTCAGAATGCAGATGAGTTGAAGGGAATGGTGCTAAGACATCACATGAAAGCATTTCAGCCTCCCAGAGGAATCACAAGCAGCAGCTCTGTGTGGGAGCCCTATCATAGGGAAGAAATATTCAAATGCTTATATAATAATGCTTTAATATTCCTGTCATAGTGTGGCATGTCTTATATTATCAGCATTTTGTTTAAAAATTCCAACCAATATTTAACCCACGTGAAGGCTGCTTTATACATGTAAGATGATGTGTTTATGTGTAGGAATATAAGAAATGTCAGGTGTCAGGTGTTGCCTTTTTTAGGAAAGATTTTGGAAATTGTGCAGGGTTTTTTTTTGCCTGTGTTTTTCAATGTGCTTCAGAAATTCTCCCATTGTGAGCAGAACCTTCTGCAGCATCATGAATAACTGGAGGCTTCTTCACAATTCCTAGCCCAGAGTATAAAGGCAATAGTACTGTATTTGAATATCATCTAAACTGATGTGGCATGACTTCCAGCAATGTGAACAGGTAGACTGCACAAGCTACACACTCCTACCACTCAATTGGGAATCAAACCAAGTTCAAAGATTCTCCAACATGCACAGAAAGGAGCTTTCACGTGATGATGGAAGTGAGTTGGACTACACTGGCACAAGATAAACCTTGTCCTCAAATCCGCCAATGGCAATGCATCAATGTTTTACTGCAAGAGGGTCTGCTGCAGCCATTCACATCAATTCATATCTTAAACCATCTTTTGGATGTAGCTTTGCAAAAGGGACTTGAAGTAGCTTCTCCACGCACTGTATCATTTGAACCCATTTTAACAACCATTTCTACAGTGAAAACTGGGGCATTATTAGAACAAGAATTGTCTTGGTGGCCTCCTTGCTGAGATTGTTTGTCTCATTGTCCCTTTAAACCATCGCCGACACTGAGAAAGAAAATATACACAACATGGAAATATATAATATTTAACGTTAATACAATTTTGGTGCAATGCAATCTGAGCCATGCTAGTTTTCTGGGATTATTTTGAAACCAAATAAAAAGCAATTCATTTTTAACTACCGTATTGTATTACAGTGCAATGTATTGTTAAAATTAGACTCTTACCCATCTGGCACACTCATGTAGTGCTGCTACCAACATGCTCACATCAGATTGCTCAGGTAAGAGAGGCCATGCAATTTGAATTGTGCAGTGGACAGAGAGAGCCCTTTAATTTCAAACACACTAATTAAATATCTTACCGTGCAGGGAATGGTGGGTTCTTACTTTTCTCTGGACAAGGTGAATACCAAACAAGCAGTATTTGCTGATTTGAGCAATATTACAGGCTGGAGTACTGTTGCTAATGTTTAACACACAGCAAGGATAAATCCTGATGATGTATAAGGCCTGTCTTTCTCTTTCAGAAGCTGATCAACCCACTGGCCAATTCCAGCATTATTTTTATTTAAGATTTTGCCTCGCTGCTCCTACAACGTGACCAGCTTGAGATGTGAAACAAAGAACTTTATAGAACCTTACCACGTCGAAACATCTCAATGAACTTTGCAGGAAATTACTGTCAAGTATAGCAGCTGTTTTTTGTCACCAAACATGGCAGCCATTTTACACCAGCAAGGTCCCACCAATAGTTATAGAGTGATTGTGGAGTTCTGTAGCTCAGTGGTTAGAGCACTCGCTTTGCAAGCGAGAGACCTGAGTTCAATTCCAGGCAGGGCCAAACCTTGGGCAAGTTTCCTTACTCCACACGACTAATAATAATCCCTCCAAAACAATAATAAAAATTGTTCATTTTCAATCTACGACTGTTTGTGGGACATTGCTGTGCGCCATTGGCTGCCGCGTTCGCCCACAATTATACAGTCAATTCACTTTACAGTGTGTTCTGTGAAGCGCTTTGGGACGTCCTCTCGACGTGAAAAGCGCTATATCAAATGCAAGGATTATTATTATTATTCGCCAATCGATTAGGAGAATTATTGGCCAGGACACCAGGAAAAGCTGACAAAGCACCGATATACTGCAGGGTCCCTTCTCTTTTCAAATTATTAGTGAGGTGAATTTTTTCCTTGAGAAAATAGTATTTCAGACAATGATAAAACATTCCAAGGCACTTACAACTGGGAAAGAGATGAAAATATTACCCCTTCAAACTTAGACCCCTGGGTGAAAAGCCCCAGAATTTCTTTCCCAATATTGTTGTATCTAGTCTCTTGTTTCAGTTTATTTTAAAAAGCATTTCATATTTCAGTCTTATAAAGCAACATTAACACAACATTCTTGTTTCAGTTTGGCTCAATTTGAAAACTTCAGTAAAGCTACACTTCACACCACTTCCTCTTTAGCACCAGGATCTTCTGAAGTCTTAATAATAATAATTCTTGCATTTGATATAGCACCTCATCACGTCTTAGAGACATGCCAAAGCGCTTAATAGAATATACCGTAAAGTGAAATGACTGTATATTTTGTGGGTGAAACACGGCAGCCAATTGCACACAGCAGTGTCCCACATACACGTGGATTGAAGCGACCAATTGATCATTATTATTTTCTTTAAGGAATTATTACCCCCAGAAATGCAATCCACCAATCGACTAATAACTTCCTACTTAGTCTTTCCCTATCAAAGTGAATTCTGCTTGTGGGCTTCCAGATCACTCCAACCTTCTACGAGGTTTTACCCACTTTATTTTGTTTCTTTAAAACACACAAACAAAAGAAATCAAATGAAATTCACCTTGTGCTACATCTCGTCCTTTCTCACACCAGTCTACAAACTCCATCGTTAATCAACAGTTTCATTTTCAGGAGACTTATGTTTTACTTTCACTCGGGTTCAATGTCTGACACAGAATGCATTATGTGCCACATGCCTGCATAACCAGGCTTTCCCTGACAGTATTTCATAGTATGTCAAACTCAGCCTAATTACAACCTTACTAAACATTAGACTCAAGAGACAGAAATTATAACAAATTATATTATGAGATGTTTATTGGAGCAGTGGGAGATATTAATAGCTGTGCTGATAAAATGGGTAATTTCATTCTGTTGTAAGAACATTTTTATTTATAGCCTTGAGTTACAGATAGTCCAGGTAAACAAGTACAGACTCTTTTCAGAAATGTTCAAACTATGTTCCAACAATTTACAGCACAGATTTATGATAGTTGTTGTTTACAAGCAAATTTGACATTGCATTCACAGCAAAAGGAAATCCATATAACATTATTTCATTAGCAGCATGAAATGGACTGTTATAATACAAACAACTCAGCAAAGGTGAATGGTGGAGCTGGGGAGATCAGCGAAGAGGGCATTTGAGAAGTTGAGTCAGGAGGTGATGAGTGTTTCAGCTGCGTCCGGGGTAAGGTACATTCAGAGACTGCAAATGTGGTGGAGGTGGAGGAAGGTGGTCCTGGTCAGGGACTAGATGTGGGGATGGAAGGACCTGAAGCCTATATTGCGCATTGGTTCGGTGAGTCTGAGGGATAGACCAGGGAGGTTGAGGAGGATAGATCCACAGGGCAGAAGACATTGACATACAAGGAGTATGGCTTCGATCTTGTCAACATTTCGTTGTAAGAGGTTTACGCTCATCCAGGCCTTGATGTCCCCCAACAAGCCGACAGAACATCGGCGGACCTGGAGTCGCGGCTGGAGGAGAAAAAGTAGAGTTGTGTGTCATCCGCGTACATGTGGAAGTTTATCCCATGTCTGCAGATGACATCGCCAAGAGGGAGCATATAGATGAGGAAGAGGAGGGGGCCAAGGACGGAGTAGTCACAATGGTGAACAATGGTGTAGTTTGTTAGTTCACCGTTTTAAAACAATAGCAATTTATTGTTGATTGTTTTGCATGTATTATAATGTGGTTACAAGTTGCAGTTCACATATCTATCAGTGCATTTTGTCAGCTGTGTATTTTCTGATATTATGCAGCCTGACTAATGTAATACCTTTATCAACCAGTACATGGCGCTCTGGTGCTACTTTTAATATTGCAGACACTCAAATTCTTCCATCACAACACCCAAAGTGGATTAAGCTTTGATCACTTAATTGTATTTTTTTTTAAACTTTGTAACTAACAATAGTTTTGATCCTGTACATTCCCAGGTTAACTGCCAGTCGCACCTCTCCCCTTCCATTTGCCTCCTCTGCTAAGAAAACTATAGCCCCCATCTGGCCTAACTCAGATCAGGAAGGCATGAGTATTGAGTATTGAACATAGGGTCATAGGAACGTACAGGATCAAAACTATTATTAGTTAACAATTATTAAAAAATGCAATAGAGATTAAAAAAAATTGAGAAGGGCATAGTAATGTGCTGGGCTTCACTTAATTTGTTTTACAGAGCACACTGACCTATTTGGATATAAAAAATAAAGAAATATCTGTAACGCACCATTTTGGAGAAGTTGGAAAGGCAAAAATCAGACTGGAGGGTTTAAGACTTCACTGTGATGCTGACGAGGAATGCCAGAGTCTCCTGCCAGCTTATGATCTGATGTAAATAAGTCGTCTCTGTTGAAAAGCATATTAGCGAGATAAGTCTGTCCAATGTCATTAGTGGGGTTGTTACAGGGATGAAATCTTACTGAAGCCAGCAATGTTGTGGTACAGCTCACTGACAACAGTCTACTTACACCAGAACATGGACAAAAATAATCTCAATGTTTTGCTGAATATTGCTCTATGACTAATTTACATAATTTCAGAATACTGCAAACTATGAAATGAATGGTTTATACAATCAATACTTAGTCTTAATAATGCGGTTACAAACATTGCTTAGGTCACAGCACCATTTCTTTCAAGCAGCAAATTCACTGAAGTATGATGGTAATAAATATATCTGACTTTATTTCATACACAGTCCTACCCAAGGAAAACGCGTGTAATTATACGGTATAGATTTTTTAATTACAGTACCTGTATTATCCCCTTAAAGTCAGAACCTTCCCCAGCATGTCGATATAAGTGGATAGGACTGTATAAGTAGGACTAAAATAAACTTTACAAACTCATGTAAATAATGGCTGGTTGGATTGAAAACTGATTCTGCTGCCTTGTGGAGTTCTACAGGAATCTGTTCCACGTTTCCTGCATGCTCACTTCCCCTAAAGAGGAGAAGTGTGCTATTTGTGGAGTGATATACTCCAGGATGGGATAATGTAGATGGATGCACATTCTGCAGTTTCACTTTCTGTCACTTTCTTTAAATTATTATACGTTTCAAGAGCACTTCTTTTTAAAAAAAAAGTTTGCATCACACATAAAAAGGAAATATATTCTAAAAAGGAAATGTAATTTTTAGATTAAAAATGGAATTGTGGAAATGTATCTTTCAAATAATCTAAAAGAGAATCAACACAATCAATCTAGATTAGCGTCATTCCAATCTCTGTAGCTTCAAGTAATGCTATAACTCCCCAGCTGACAGAGGATATAAAGTGAAATCTCATTGTTATGACATGCTCTCTGTTACTACAGCCGGGGGAATGAACATTGCCCAGTCTTTTCCATAGCAAATCTTTTGATTCCAATTGGAAAGGCCTTTAAGATTATGCTTAATCAAGGTCGTCTCTGAATAATTTCTATAAATTCTATCTCCTTTCACCTTAAATAGTCTATAGAACCTCATTAATAACAATAGTGCATATGTCTGTGGTAACCTGTGATACATTGAGTGAACAAAGGTTTTGTAGGCCCCAGCTATCCTTCGCTGTCATTGAAGTGCAGCAAAAAGTCATAAACGCTCCAAGACCTTACTCCACTTGAAGGCGTTCTCTGAATGCAAGCTGTTGTAATATCTTATGATGCATTTATATTATTGAATCACTTAATTTTAATATAATGCTTTTATTAAGTAGTATTAAACAAAAGTTGTAGATGAAATTGGAGAACCTACCCAACACTACCAGGAATTGGAATGCATCACGTGTTTAGGAGGAACACAATAGAGAATCTTTTGCTAAATATAGTCTATTCGTAGTTGCCGTAGTATCTACTATTAATCTGTATGTCTGTCAGTTTCTGTTGTGCAGTCAGTGTGTTCCAGGGCAACTGACACAATTCTGGAATTAACTCCAGGTCAAAATAACGTTTGGAACAATATTTGATTTGTTTTTGATAGAAGCCATCGCTGTCCTTTGCATAATATTTCAAAGGATCTGGTTAGGAAGTGACAAGTCAAAACCATTGGCTCCTCCCATTCATATCTAGATTTTAACAGTATTTTAACAGTGTGTGTGTATCGTGGTATCAATGTTTTTCTTTCTTTCCAAATCAATTTTATATGGAGGGAATAATAATAATAATAATTAGTAAGATAAATAAATCTGCATTCTATTTTGTGTATTTTAGGTTGTATACACAAAGACCCCAAGTTATAATAATAATAATGCTTGCATTTCATTTATTGGTCCTTATCACGGCATCTCAAACTGTCATGTGCAGCGCCTTTGTTTTTGTGGTCGGGTGTAGTTCGGGGGATTTGGGGGATTAAAAAAATCTGATTTGCTCAAGGCAGGGTTGCAGTATATGCTTTAAAATATGATATAAGTGGCATCAACTATTGGAGTTACTCGTTAGTCAGTAAACACATTGAATGTTGCCAGTTCATGACTGTAAGCGTTTTATAATCAAAAGTCAGATTAATTGGTTTGGAGATGATTCATATTGGATTTCCCAAGGGGACCAGAGCTCTACCTGAGGCTTGAATCAATGTTATTTCAAATATTAACTGAGAAATATAATTACCAACTTGGTAATAATTCTTTTCTCCACCTCCTGTCCTCCGCTGTTGAACTTGGCAAAATTGAAGCAAAATATTAATATTCCAAGCTGCATTTTTGCTTCTTTTTTGTTGAAAACAAAAAAATTCCCCTTACGATGAAGCAGCGCAAAATTAATAGGTGAATTCCACCAAACAAACAATTTTCCTCTGGCTACTGAAGGTCTATTCAGTCAACAATGTAATGGAATTGCATTTTTTTTTGGTCTGACACATGCGGAAATCCATCACCATGCTTAAGAGTATCCAAATCAAGCTGAGATTTCCATGAGATTTCCATAATTTGGAAAGTATTAGGTGCAGGTTGGTAAGAGCTAAGGCTTAGGGACTCCAGAGAGTATGTTGAGGTACTGCTGGAGTCTAGCCAGCTAAAACCACATAACTTGCCATTAACGGAGTTGCAGACATTATGCATTGAATTCTAAACCACTGCATTGCAACTATGCATATCAGAAGTGACTTTGTACTAGACATTGTTCACAAACTGCGAGGAGATTCCTGGAATTCACCCTATCCATGGGAAATGCTGGCAATCAATATGGTATTACACAAATACAACCACAGTAGTCTGTCTGCCCACGTTTTGAAGACTGTAAATGCACCAGTTTGGCAATAAGCCAGGCCAAACTCAAATTGAGAATCTCACTGCAACAAAGCCCTCCTACCTGTGTATGCCAACAATTATTGGTATGAAAAAGTGCAGAAATAATATTGTGGACCATGTCATGGTGATCCAAATTCATACAGTCATTGCAAGCATCAACAATCATGCACACACCTGGCTGTATACCCGATGTCTTTCTAATAAATTCTCCACTGCTCCATACATCTCCTGGGAGCAAAAGGACCGGGTAGATGGCCCTTCTCTCAAGTATCTCTAATCCCAAATTTCACCAGCCAAAGAGAGGTGAGTGAAAGTCTCAGCACTTCGTTATACATTGAGGCTGAGATCATGGGCTCAAATCTGTGCCACTCCCATGACACCTTGCAGAGCAGTCAGTGAGGTTACAGTCCATAGCCCTGACTCTCCATCCAAGCACCATTTTGTTACTGCATGTGCAACACAAGCCTTACCATTCTATCGTTCTTAACTGTTCAATCTTTTAATAAGAACAATAACAATAATGCTTGCATTTGGTTCAGTTCCTTATCATGTTATCCAGATGAATCAGAGTGCTTCAGAAATTACGCTGTAAAGTGCTGTCAACTATGGATTTTGTGGGCAAATGCAACAGCCAANTTTTTTCACACAGCAATGTCCCACAAACAGCCATGGAGTGAGTAATCAATTTTCTTAGGGGGATTGTTGATCAGGACACTGGGAGAAACTTGTATAGTGGCAAATGTTCTCTAGTTTTTAAATTTTATGAAAGACATTTAACCTTTTAAAAGGATTGGTGCAAGAATCCTAATGTTTACAACATCTGAAAAACCTGTGGAATACTTTAAATACAAATCACATCAACGTTTACTTAAGGCAATTAAACAAATAAGTGTCTTTTTTTCCCTATTTCAGCAATTTTGCAGGAAATAATAAATGTTAACCATGGACCCAAATTGTTTTCATTCAAAAAATAAATCTATCTGAGGAATGTGAAGATTATGTTTAGCTGGTCAGTTTAGAGCAGATCAGCAAACACTCCAATAGAATCCATCAACGTTAATTAGCTTGGACAGAAAATGACTGCATCAGCAAGAATGTAGTGGAGTGTTTCAAGTCTATGAAAGGAGTTAAATGTGCCAATTGCACAAGAAAAAGAAAAGACAGCAATCAGGATACAGCACTGAAACATACTGACCAGCAAGCTGCATATCTGATGATTTATAATTTGCATTAGCTAACAACCCTGCAGCCATTTCCTTTGAAAGCAGCACTATCTTCAAGAAAGTAATTTCTCCAACACTTTCCTGGCTACCCTATCTAGTGCCACTCTTCGCAAACTCTGACTCACAAAAAAATGGGATCCTGGGATCCTCTTCCGCACCAGCTCCACACTCCCATTACTCACCACAAATGGCAACCAACTCAAACTGTAAATTACCTTGATTATCATCTGTGCAAAAACTGCCATGCTGTAAAACTGTTCAAATAACTGAACGTCAGGGTACCTCCTGAACTTAATTACATTCAACATTGACTTAAACATGCTGATTAGGTAGGCTCCATGCCAACTAGCACACAAATCGAGCAAAGCAGCAAACTCATACAAAAAAAATCAATAAAATGCTACAATTTGATAAAAGTCATTTTTTTTCAAAATGTCCTTAGACACCTGAAATACATCTGTAAACAATGATGATATTGAGTTCATTTCTCAACTCAAATAACTTAATGAACTTGAATAAATATTAACTTTCATTTAAAACATAGATTGTTAGGTCAATCCGGTGTTTATTATCTGCACTGAGAACTTGAACACACTTTAATTACCAAGAAGTCAAACCCTATTACTGATTATTGAACATGAATACCAGATATAATTCCTGCAATTGCTCAAGTGCACAGGGAGAATTCTAAACCTTTGGTTTGTTTATTAAAAAACAAAAATATCACAATCATCGAGGTTACTCTTAGATTATTGATCTTGAAAATGCTTGGACTTCCTGAAATGTGACTGAGATAATAAACTTACCATCCTTATCAAACTATAATTTCCAAATATTTCTACTGTAACTGCATCGCATATCACTCTACTTCCTGAAACCTTTTGATCCCTTGCCTTGGAGGTAAGACATCTGTCATATCACATAGGGCTGACGAGTGACGTGAGGTAATGCCACATTCACTTACCTGTGGAAGAAAAAGAAGAGTTTGAGCATCGTAATCATAAATCAAAATAATCATTCTATGCTATGGCCAGATTAGTCCCAATTGAAAAAGGGATTAATAGAGAAGCACCAATGGACACGAGCTAACCGAGTCTTTGGGATTCTCTTGGTTTGCAACAGCTAACCAGCTGAATCAATGATAGATGCATTCACACTACGTAAAACTAGTGTTTCTGGAATTGTGTGCTTTTTAAAATAAAAATGTGTTTCTGTTCAGTGAGACAGCAGCTGTAACAATTGAAGGTGGCTGGGAATTCACCTTCTAAATCCTCTTTAGGCTTTTTCCTTAGAAAGTGCTGACTGACTGTCACTTGCATTACTGATGGTATCTTGTTTCAGGTCAGTGCGGGGGGAATACTCTTCGGATATTGACAATGATCTCCCGGGCAACTGGCATTATCTTACAGTGTTCCCAATAGAAAGCAGCAAACCCAAGATCGATTGTATTCCTATTTGTATCAATTTGTATCACCAGCAGCTGTTTTATGCTTATCAAGATCTACAAGAAGCTTATTCTGTAGTTTTATTTCAGGTGGTATTCATGTGTCCATTTGGAGTAGTCTGAGACATTATGACTAAGCTGATACCCACCACCAGTTCTCTGCTCAGAAAATGTAGACCTTTGTATGTATGGATTTAAGAAGCCCAGATATCTGCTCACTCACAAACATCTGAATGCTAATGAATTGTTTTTAATACTAGCAATCCAGTAAAGACAGTCTCATTGACTCTTTATAACACTAAACAATTAAAGATGGTCCTTGAAATCCTTAGAAGCTGAGGCTACCACCGCCTCAACAGGATCTTGAAACAGAAATCCTGAACTCATGAAGTGAAGTTCGCATAATGCAAACCACACACATTAATCCCAAAAAACATAAACCATTGAATAGACCAGTTCTTGGTCTTTTGACATCATATGACCCACCTGGTCCTTCCTACATTATAAGACAAAAAAAAGTGCTATTTTATGGTTCATCCGAAAGGATTGTTGGAAATATTCTTTCATGCTGGGTTTTCAAGTGTGGATTTTGCATGAGAAAGAAACATTGTTGAGAGGAAGTTCAAAATAACTAACTATATAAGGATGGAAGGAGGAAGGCAGGATTACAAATTGTACAATTTCAAATTGTAAGTATTATGTTCTTACTAAGAACATTTAATTTAATTTCTCTGAAACAAAATTCTGTAGCTTTTTTGGACATTAAAACTGCTAGCGAGTAGCATCCTGCAACCAGACAGTTTTTGTTTAACTTGCCTAATGGAAAGCCATGCCATTCCAACTCCTTTTACATATTAAGTGAATGCTACACAAGCAAATGGTATATATGGATGTGTCAAACAGTTCCTTAAACATTAATCTGAGGCGACACGCCAATGGAATGGGGCAACACATCTATCAGAGATCCTTTCTTATTTCTAATGATTGAAGCACTTCCTGATTGGCCTTTCAGCTCCCGTTACTGTGAAAAGACCAGCAGTAATACCTGTAAATAATCACTTAGTTATGAGCAAATGATACTTGGCATTTCCCACTGAATACTCATGAGTTCAACTCAAGGTCACAATCACCCAGTGCCACACTGCTATAATTGGCGTACATGCCAAAGACAGGACAATGATGAAAGAGTTGGGCCATTGTGGTCAGGTACTGGGAATAGCCAGCAGGTCTTAACACTTGAGAAGGGCTTCTTTCATTACAAATAAAACGGATGCTGAAAACTTTGGGGTTTTCTTTTTTTAAAAAAAGAAAGAAAACACTGATGACTGGTGCAGTATAAATCTGTACAGTTTGAGAAAGCAGTCAATTTTCTGTGCTAAATAGAAGGCTGTGTGCAACATATGGTGGTCCTGTTGCTTAGCTGGCATACATATCCTGCACAAGTCCTGGAATCAATGAAGTTCATTCAAAACTGACTATAAACAGCCCAGAATCAGAATCACTGAGCAAATCTGAGGATGAGTTTTAAACTGAAGAGTTTATGGGTTACATTACCTGAAGAATGTGCATGAATTCCAATACTGAGTGCATAGAATTCAGTTTAGCTGACTTTTAAGTTTAAGGACAAATAGCATCTGTGTGAACAGCTGAAGCTGTTAATGTTTAAAGGGAAGTGTAATAAATAGCATGTTCTGATCTCAACGGGGAACAGTCTTCAGACAAAAATGTCCCCAGTGTTCAAACGGAATGAACTGAATGCAAGGGTACTCTCCATTTAAGCTTCAAATGTTCAATTCTAAGCAAAACCTATCATGTGGTAAAGCTTCATGAGCAGATTTTACTGGCAATGCTTTCTCAACACAAATGGTGATTAAGTAGATTAAAACACTTTAATAAGAATTTATTACTTACGGCTAGTTTTCCTGCATAAATGAAAATAAGCAGCATGTGTTATACAGACATATAACATTTCCTCTCTTGCTTCTTCTGTCCTGCACATGTATTCTAACAGTGTGCACTATTCAATAAAATTATCATTATTTCAAAATATCAGTGATTCATTTTGTAATATTCCTCTCCCCCAGACCTCAGTAAGTGCATTATATTTTAGGTATATCAATACAAACTAGTTTTTGCAGCAGAACTGTAGCAGTAGAGAGGGTGAGGAAGTGCATGGCCCTATTAGAGTGTAATAGACAAGGTAAGCCCGAATAAATATTCTCATTGCCCATGGTGTTCATATCACACTGAGCTGATTGAAAACAGAAGACACAACAGTAACCATTTAGCTAATCAAGCAATAGATTTGCCTAATAGAGTAGGAGTTTCTTTTATTAGCCTCTCCTCTCTTGACGGCCATTCTACCAAAAATTAAAACTACTTAATCTAAATCTGTCAATTTGATTCACTTCCAAAACATGTTAACGTTGGACTTTGATTCATTTTACTTCAGTTGACAGAACTAATGTATTTAACCTCTCTAAATAATACCCTCAACTTGTAGTCACCACCTTCACTCTGTTTGGCAAATCAATATGTACAAGTGTTCATTACTGAATAAAAAGGTGGTTGAAACACAATTTAAATATAAGCAACATTCAGAGTTTCAGAGATCTCTAGAGGAAGTGGTTGGATTGCGAACGGGTTGTGTTATCTATTTACAAAGCTGCATAGCATTATGTAAGATTGTGTTGAAGCCTGGAGCTGAATGCATTTTAGGTCTAAAACAAAAAGGCAACAAGTACTTGGAAATATATATTATTTTCTAGAATGGAAATCTCTCACCTGCTTCCTCAGATATTGAGGCCTACTCCACATATTCCATCCTACCATCTGGGGTCAGCCACCTTATCACCGCCTCTGAAACTTTCTCCCTTAATCTCTCTAGATTTAAAAAGTGACTTGGTGCTGTAACGGAGGGATGGCAGGATGGGTGTTCTGGAGACTGGATGAACCAAAGGGCCTTTTAGATCCAGATCAATCTTGTGATCTTGGGACCTCACATTCTGCCTCTCCACTTTTACGATTCCTCTCTCAGAATGTGTCTTCTTATCTCTCTATCTACCTGCTTAGGCTTCCACTCAGTGTCTGAAGTGTTTTGTGATATTTTTCTAAGTGAAATATGCTATCTCATCAGTGTGAGTTGCTGTTTCCATTGTAGCAATACATATTTAAGCAGTTTTGGCCATACCATCAAAGTAGGTTTGAATGTAGTAATAGAAATTTCACATCACATTTAACAACATACTCTGCTAATGGAACACAGCATAGCACAAATGTAATATTGAAACCAATATACTGCTCCATTTACCACATTACTAATTGTCATATTTCTAGTAATAACTCAACCACTGGCCACATACAAGATTTATAATCAGTTTTTTATATGCCAATATACAGTGAGCCAGATAACCTCTAGAAAATTCAAAGCCTGTGGGAAGAAAACAAATCCGCGGCTTATTAAAATTGTTGGTGAATGTATCACAGCAACACTGATGTGATGCTGTAATAATAATGCTGTGATGCTTGCATTTGATATAGCGCCTTATCATGTCTTTGAGACATCTCAAAGTGCTTTACAGAATATACTGTAAAGTGAATTGACTGTATTTTGTGGGCGAAAAGCAGCAGCCAATGGCGCCCAGCAGTGTCCCATAAACAGTTGTGGATTGAGTGACCATTTTATTATTATCTGTAGAAAGATTAGTCTGTGATAATTATGGTGGAGGATGACTAATCCACCAAAGGTTCAAGATCTTGCAACAACACCATGAGATGTTGTGCCTGGTCTTGGACACGTACTCTAGCAGAATAGACATTCCAGGTAGCAGTATGAGAGTTGCAAAGTGAGCAACTGATTATCAACATGAATTCTTTAACATACAAGAACATAGTTATCCAGCTCCACAGTGAAGATCTCATGTGTTGTAAGAACCATTGTTATGTTTTTGGTCATTTATTGATATGAAAGTTCTATGATCAATTTTCTGACAAATAAAATAAAATAGCATCCCATTGGACCAGTGGATGAACTCACTGACTTGGACAGCTCAAGAAGGTTTGCACTTGATCCCAATTCTATGTGGAGTTCACTGATTTAAGTCAGGTAACCATGGGGATGCAGTAGGTTTCCATCGGTTAGAGGGAAACCAGTGAGGGTTGAAATTCCTCATCACAATTGAATAACTCCTGCTGGAAAGTCCATGTGGATGAACATTAGCTAAAGGCAGTATTAGGCTCATGTATGGGCTGATACTCACCGATGGCAATACAATATACAATTTATAATAATAATCCTTGCATTTGATATAGCGCTTTTCATGTCTTCTAGAAGTCTCAAAGTGCTTCACTGTAAAGTGAATTGACTGTATATTTGTGGGCAAAATGTGGCAGCCAATTGCACACAGCAGTATCCCACAAAAGTGGTGGATTGAAGTGACCAATTTTTTTTTTTGAGGCATTATTATCAGGTGTGTGGAGTAAGGAAACTTGCCCAAGGTTTTGCCTTGCCGGGAATCTAACCCAGGTCTCTTGTTTGCGAGGCGAGTGCTCTAACCACTGAGCTGCAGGGCTCCTAAATTTACATTTATATCTGTGGGGCATGAAGAAGGCAGGTGCTTGCTGCTCCCAAGTGAAGATTGGCCACTTAGCTAATTCATTAGCGGGCAGACAACATCTGGATATCAATACTCCAAGCGTCAACACTTTTGGAAAAGCAGGGAGAAAAATGGGGTAAAACTTATCAAATTAAAAGCAGGAAAACATTCCAGCTCCCATCAGGATAGCCACTGTGCAAGTGGGGCAACTTTTCAGATTGATGTTTGGCCCAGCTTACCAAGCTGTGTGTAGTAGGGCGGCAGATCAAATTAGGATCATTATTGAGTATATCACTCTAACTGAGCAGAGAGCAGTGCTGGGTGGATTAAGTAGATTGCCTAATTATTTTAACAGAGCTTAAAAACCTCAGCAACTAAAAGGGAGGAGTGAATGTACAGGAAATGTCACAGAGATACTTCAGGATGGGACTTCTAGAGACCGAGGACAGAAAGTCTAAATTCTCATTTGCCAATGGTGGGGTGGATAGGCTGAGGATGTAGACCTAGCAGCTGCCTCTTGAAGCAACATGTGACACAAGTTTGATAGATCAGATTTAATATTTAAATGGCAATGCCAAGACAAATATAGCTGACTAAACAGATTGAAATAAGCTGAATGGCCAAAAAAGACCAATCTAGCAGATGATATCAATGCTGATAAATTTAATGCATATTGGAACAAGCAGTGCACAATAAAGTGATGTGCATTAGTCGAGATAGCGGCGGAAAACAATTTGGATGTAATCATTGATTATCTCTGAAGGTTTCCAGTCATTATGCGATCAGCAAAGCTAATCAAATATTGGCTGCCACCTTCAAACCATTTGACTGCAAATTGAAAAACAGGAGAAAGTTAACAAAAGGTGCAAGAGGTAGTTTTTTTTAGGGGGTGCGAGAATGCAAGAAATTCTTTCCCTCATCTACCACATCTGATTAGATGTCTTCTACTGTAAGGACATTTCAGGATTCCTTGTAATTGTATTACTAGAATAAAGTCATAAGATAATTTGTATTTGAAACAGAAAAACAAGAATTTTCTGCCCAATGCATTTGTAAGGTATCAGAATGACTAATACAGATCTTGTTAAATATCAATCCGTTGTGCTGCCCTATATCTATTCAAATAAAATGATAATCTAGTTTTTTTTCCCATCTGAAGTCATGAAATAAACCCTTCTAGATCTACTTCTAGCCTGCCTTGGCCACCTCACCATTGGCAGGCAGCCCTTCAGCCTCTCTGCTCCCACCTTCTGGAACTCCATCCCACAGTCCCTTCGCCTCGCTCCCTCCCTTGCCTCCTTCAAGACCCGTCTCAAGACCCACCTCTTCAATCGTGCCTTCAGTCACCCTCCTACTCCTATTCTCCCCGCCCTCCACCTCTCCTGATCCCTCGGGTGCGGATCCCTGCCTGTCCAGCGCCTTGGGATATCCGCCTGACATGAAAGGTGCTATACAAATGTCATTTGTTTTTGTTGTTGCTCTTTAACAATACCATTTGTTTCTTGTGTTTTATTGGATTAAAACCACACACAATGTTTTGAAAGGAAACCATAATGGGCTGATGTACGATAACGCAGGAAGGTGGGTTTGCAATGAATATTTTATTACTGAATACAATGTCTTAGACAGTAAACAGGGTTATCTTGCAGTAGAAATGTAGATAAATAGATTCTGAAACGTGTTTTAAATTAAGATCTCAAAACACTGAAAACAATAGAGCATTAATTACGTAAATTAAGTTGATTTATCATCAGTCTGCACTGACATGTGTGGGAGTGAAGTTGGCTGAAATACGACAAAGCAGGCACAGGCAGCAAAATTTTAAGTACCGAAGGATTGTGTGTTACTGGAACCTAACAATCTTTATATTCCTCCCAACAGAAGGGAGTTTCTCCCAATCCTGGCCAACAATCCCCCAGATTTTAAAATATATTGTCATTAATTTCATGGATGTTTGTGGGACATTGCAGCTTACAATTTTGCTGCTGTGCTTGCCTGCAAATACACGGTCAATCCATGTCACAGTGAATTTTGTGAGGCACTTTGACACGTCCTTCCGACGTGATAAAACACTAAATTAAATGCATTATTTATTATTAACAGTACAGCACTCCCCTTAGGACTGTATTGGAGAATCAGCCTAGGCTATAAATTCAAAGTCCTCATGAGGACCTTCACCCCACAGCTTTCTGACTCAGAGACGAGAGTGCCAACAACTGAGTCCGTCTGACAGCTGTCATGTTTCAATCTTCAGAAATCCTCTATTAAAACAATAGTTACCATACAAAGAATAATGCACTTAGTACATTTGCACTTTGTGAGATATTGCTCATGTCCACTCATCTTACAAAATAAGATTTTTCATTCTTCCAATTAAATCCCACATATACTATTGTAAGACCCACTAATTTATTTATAGTCGTATCGTATTTCTTTTTGATCTTGCTATAAATTATTATTACCTTCTCTAATAATAAGCTTCCTGGATGTTACACTAATATCATTATATCTCAGAATGAGAGCTGAATGAATTCAGTGGCGGTCCTGGAACCCAAAGCTGCTACCATCTGGTTTCACAGCAATGTTGCTGCCAACTGTACAACCAGGCTCCACAAACTTTGAAGGCAATACAATGTGTACACATTGAAGAACGTGCAGTTTAAAGTAAATGTTGCTGATCATAAGTTCACTCATTTTGCAGTACAATGCTGTTTATCCTTTAACTTAAATTTCCACATATATCATGGTAAAACCAGTCCTTATGTAGTCATTTTGTGGTAGTCTTTTTAATCTTGCTACGAATGATGATAACATTTTCTAACTATAGGTTTCCTAGATTTACTCATATTAGCATACCATTAACATCTGACACAAAGCCTTATGTTGAAACAGTTCACACAATTAGCTAACTCTGTTTTTAAAAGTTTGATAACTATGGTTAAACAGGCAAATCTGGCAAATCCTGCCAATTGTCCAGTTAGTCTGATGACACAAAGAATATTAAGAAACTATTCTGTGATCTTCTTTTCTGAATAAAAGTCAGCTGGAGTTTTTTTGTTAATAAAAAATCCTACACCAATAAACTAAACTTTCAAAAGCCATTTTCTGTATTTTTTGTTATTCTAGAAAAAAGATCAGCCCACACAAAACGTTCATTTAGCTTCAGAGTCATTGCAACAAATGCGGTCTGGTCTTGTATTCCTGAAAGTCACATTGATGAGAAATCATTCACCTTGAGAGATCAGTCACTGGAATTTAACAAGCATTGATTGCTTCTACTACATCATGTGGAACACTACCTGAGAAAATGCATTTTTCTATAAAAATTATGGCCACTCCTCAACGCTTATAAGCATTATTATATGAATTTTAGGTACTACCTAAAATCACTAAAAAAAGTACAATTTTTTGTAAATCATAATTTTATTGTGCTTTATCAAATGCCTAACAAGTTAATCTAAAAAATGATCTGATAGATTGTCTTTGATTTAAAAAAAGTACTTAAAAGCTGGAGTTCAATTATACAACAGGTTTATTTCAATTATAATAACTAGCTTCTAACACTAACAAAGAATAATGGGCACCTACAACAACAACAACATTACATTTGTATAGTGCCTTTCATGTCAGGAGGATACAAGTGATAACAGAGTAGTAATCTTTATTTAAAGGTTCTGATCATATGATAAATTGTTTAAGCGAAACCTGAGCAGTTTCTAATCTATCAGCTCAACTCAGGAATGAGGTTACAGCCTTGGACTGATTTATAGTAATAATATTAATAATAATCCTTGCATTTGATATAGTGCCTTATCCCATCTTCGTGATGTCTCAAAGCGCTTCACAGAATATACTGTAAAGTGAATTGACTGAATATTTTGTGGGCGAAACGTGGCAGCCAATTGCGCACAGCAGGGTCCCCTCAAGCAGTCTTGGATTGAATGATCAATTTATTATTATTATTTATGATTTTTTTCGAAGGAAATATTGCCCGCATAAAAGTGATCCACCACAGGGACATGTGGAGGAAGGAAACTTGGCCAATGTTCCGCCCTGCTGGGAATCAAACCCAGGTCTCTCGCATGCGAGATGAGGGCTCTAACCACTGAGCTGCAGGACTTCACAATTTCTCTGTATCTGTATTTTGTTTTAAAAATTCCTGTTTGTGATTTCTGCTTTGGTTAACTTTATGTGCTGTCAAGGACAGCAGAATGCTCAATATGATAGGAAGCAGTGACATTTATTACAAACATATACCTGTACATAACTAAAGTCCATCAACCCTGGTACCATTCTGGTAAATCTCCTCTGCACCCTCTCTAAGCCCTTGATATCCTTCCTAAAGTGTGGTGCCCAGATTTGGACACAATACTCCAGCTGAGGCCTAACCAGTGACTTATAAAGGTTTATCAGAACTTCCTTTGTACTCTATGACTATTTATAAAGCCACTTGCTTGTATGATAACAAATTACTGTTACTGCGTGTTCTTTTTTTTCAGAATTCTTATTTTCAGGCTGGATGAGAGAGGTCACTGGAGATGCTGGGCATCTATACCAGTCACACACACACCCTATGGTTTATAATACTATATCCACTGGCTATTGCTACTCTGCAGGACATCGGAGACCTTTCAGACCACTCTTGTTGATCCAGAATCACTGAGGATTTGATTTGCAGATCTCATTACACTATTCAGTCCAGCTGTCTGCAACACAGAGAGAATTAGCAAGCATTTATAACAGTCTGAATTTGTATGTTCAGATTCAGTCTAGTTGTCTCAGATTGCTTATCAATGCATTACATTTAAAGTAAATGTCTTCAGGGAAGAGACATGTTGTTAGTTACCCTACAGGACTTCACCGCTTTAGACCGATCTGAACATTTAGCCCCAACATGTTTGTTTTCAATATTTGCAAAGTGTTGTGAACATCTGGACAAACAATACTCAGATAAAGGAAATTCAGAGCTTTGGACCTACATCACATCAATATCAGCCCTGGGCTGCTTAAAGTTATAACATATTATGCATAATTGTTCTCTAATTGATATTTATTATATTAATAATTCCTGCATTTGATATAACACCTTACTGTGTCAAATTGTCTCAAAAGCATTTCACAGAGATTTCTGTAAAGTATAGTGGCTCTCCATTTGGAGGCAAATGCAGCAATGATTTGCACACAGCAATGTCCCACAAACAGTATAAAGTAAATTACCTTTTTTTTAATTCAGAGATTGTTGGCCAGCACATTTGGAGAAAATCCCTTCTCTTTTCAAGCAGTGGAATTATTAACATTCACTTGAGCAGGCAGCCAAGAACTCAATATAACATCTCACTCACACAACATCTCTGATATAATAACCTGACGTGGACCTAAACCCACATCATTTGACTCACAGGTGAGAATGCTACCAACCAAGGTAATGTGACACTCATTGAATGGCATGGATAATTCAGCTATCTCGCAGTGAATACATCAACTCATTAAAATCAATTCCCTGGATTATGTCATGATTGTTTCAACCATTCTGGGCTGTATCCAACATGTCCTCCCCAACAATGAAGCATCTGTCTTGTTGCTTAGAGTTTCAGTTTTGAAAACCTGTAATCTTGGCCGCAAGGTTTGTACTTTGAGACTACATGTATATCAATTGTTGGTGTATGATTGAGCACTTTATGATTGAAATTACAAACTGTTCATGGTTTAAGAGATGGTATGATTTGTATTGGCTTCAATACATTATGAACCTGTATGATGCTCAAACAATTTGGTATTCAATGTTGTCCACAAAGCATTTCTATTTAATTCAAATTAGTTTTACTCAAATTTTTATTCTTCCACACCAACTTTTATTCTCAACTTTTTACTCCAAATGTTCATACAAAATAGGAACATTATGTACACTGTCATGTTATTTACTTTAGACAAGTTCAACCACGAAATTGAGACCAGATTAAAATCTTATTTGTCAATGCTGAAAGATGTTATCATGATAAATTACAGCAATTCAGTGCTCTATCTTGTTTAGCAGTAAAAACCCACCCATTTTTAGACCTCTGTTTGATCTTTGAGAGCGAATTCACAAAAGTACAGTTCAACACACCAGAAATATCAGTCTTATATATTTGCATTCAGAATTGGTTACAGAAAGAGTACCATAAAACTAAGACATTTGCTCCAACATTTTCTCAACCATAAACTTCAGTAAGAATGAGATATCAATTTGCTTTCAACAGTAGCAATGCAACAATATGCGAGCTATGAAAAAAGGCACCTTCTAAATCAAAAGTTTTTGACCCAGAAAATCCTTAGATTCCCTGATCAGTTTTACACATGTGAGGCTTAGATGATCAAAGTTAAAGTCCTTAAAATTAAAGCTTTCGCTACAACCAAATTTAAAGGGCATCGTTCTTCATGAAAATTGGTTTGACAAATGTTTTCTGTTTATAAACATGCATCACTTGAGATATTGTAATCAATACAATAATAAACATTGGGAGATGCTACACTGCATTGCTATTTATTTTGTTTAAGAGAGAAACTAAGTAGGCAATTCCAGGTCTAAATTTGGCATAAACAACAGAAAAGGATCTCCAGATAAAAGAGAGCAATAAGAATAAGGAGCAAGTCACAGATGACCAAGTCAGCAACTGAAGCAAGAAAGCAGAAAATAACTGGTGCTCTCAGTGCTATTGACGTTATCTAAAAACCAAAACCTGATAATTAATCTTTTCACGAGAATAGTTATATTTACACTGCAAAGATCATCATTTTAACTATGCTCTCCATCCTCCCCTGTACTTTAATAGCCCTATGAACGGTTATGGTTATGTAGAATTGGGTTGTCCTGGACAAACTGCTGGTTAATAGGTCACGAGCCCTTCCCAAACCACAACTGCAATAACTTTTTCTTGGTTGCATAAGCCTGAGTTTGCAAATTAATACAGCAAAATCTAAAAATGTTATCTAATTTTATTATAATTCTTTGGTAAGGACACACATTACCCAATACAGAAGAACTTCAGTTTCAATTCTTTGGGGGGGAAATAATTGAGCCAAAAATTCCCAGGTTCCCCTTCATTCCTCATCCAAAGTCACCCAATTACTGCAAATTCCACCTGTTTTATTTTTCTTGAAAAGATAAGATTATTTTGTGAGAGAATATCTAGATTTTCTTTGTCATTTCACAATAATTATCTCTCAAGGGACATGAAAAGTCAGTTGAAGGATAGTGGCTTTATACAGGGATTAACACATTTTGATTGTTTCCAATGCTGCAAGGCTTTTGGGAAGAAAATTCTAAATGAAAGGTCGCTGTATCTGCGATTCTGGGATCCAGGCTATCTGCAATTGCTTTTTGCTTGCTGTGGGCTCTCTGATCACAGACCAAAGCTGTGGAGTCTCATTTTTGCCTACTTCTATTAATTTACACTTTCCACATAATGTGTTCACTTGAAAGTCCTCATGCATTTGATATTTCAGCTTCCTCGATTTGATTGTGATTTTAATTTGAAGTGGTTCATAATGAAAACTTCTCTGTGAGAAAAATATCGTTTCTCCTGCAGTGATGCCTTGCTTACAGGACTGTCATTTTCTGCTTGCAGTCACACTGGGATGGCAAATTGAAAGTGACAATAAGAGGGCTCCAGCGTATCGCATACAAGCCACAGACACCTGCCCTTTCAACAGGAATAGCTCGTCTTTAGGACAAATAACCATATTAACCCCTTCAGTCTTCCAAATATTTCAATGAAAAATTAGTTATCTTATATATATTTGTATACATTTATATATACATATATATATAGACAAGTGAGACTACTAACTTCAACCAGCAATGTTCAACCAACTGCACTGAGATGAATGGCTAATTCATCTGTTTTTCTTGTGAATTTTGGATGCATGCACGATGAGGACTCCTTGGCATTCTTCATAATGCCATAGGATCTTTAATACCCACCTAAACCACCCGAATTAGCAAAGGGGGCTACAGTTTCACCCAGGATAGTATCTCCAACAATATAGCCCTATTCATAACTACACTGAAATATAGTGTTGCCCTCAACCATGAGTTCAAATCTAGTTTTCTGACCCAGAAGTGAGCCCACTACCAGTGGTGCTAAGCTGCTGCAATGTCTAATTTAACTATTTCAGATTCAATTTCATAAATTTTGTCATTTGACAAAATATTCTATTACAACAGAAGAATTTTATAGTTTGAAGCACATGCAGCCAGAATGGTTCAATATTCACAGCAACTCTTCAATGTGGTGATAATAATAAATAATAATCCTTGCATTTGATATAGCGCCTTAGGATGTCTTCAAGACATCTCAAAGCGCTTCACAGAATATACCGTAAAGTGAGTTGACTGTATATTTTGATGCTCCACAGAACTTGATAAAACCAATCACTTACAAGGTACCTGGTAAAAAGGTTTTCATATGTTTTAGTATTAAACTTGTGTGCTCTTACAAACCAGTTAACCTATTTCTCCACCTGAACAAAAAAGGAAAGGTAGTCTGTGTGAAATTAAGGGGTAAATAACTAAAACATTAGTCTGATTTGGTCAGATCCAGTTTATGTTTTCATGATCATTTGATCCGTGTTTAGTGAAGGTTTTGGACATATCCTGGGAAATGCTGTCCACTGCCATGACGGCTAACTTTGACATGGTGAGCTGCAACTTTGAGCTGGGAGTCCACAGCAAAAAAGAAACTATAGATTGCCTGAATCCACACATAATCCTGTACAATAAAGAAAGTGGACAACTGCATATTTCACATCAATTTACAGATGGCGTTCTGGGAGGTCTGGAGAAGGGCAACAAACAATATGAGTGGACAACATGACCCAAAGCTTTTCAGGAGTTTCCGTTCTCTTTCTGTGTATGTGACATGAATTTGGTATCCTGTACAAAGCTTTAAACTGTAAGTAGCAATAATTTAGAAGATCAATCAGAGCTTACTATTCTTCCCCAACTCACTATCATGCATAACTCTACAACAAATACAAATATTTGAAACCATTTCATTATTTGTAATGCATAAAATACTGAGAGAATTTCTTAAAATAATTTTAAGAGTAAGCATAATTAAAATATAAATATATATAAAAAGCAATGTTAGAACGTATTGCGATTGCCCCGTCCGAGCCAACAGGTTTCACATTCCAGCCCCAAGGCTACCAGTTGCTCAGACTTGCTGGTTTAATTTGGGTGAATTTGAAAGAAATTTGATCAACACCATGTAAAAGTGTGAGGCTCCAAGTGAGAAGATTTTAAAAACAAGCCTCTTCTTGCCTGCTTCAAAATTAGGTTCCCCTGGAACAACACCTTCAAATTATCCTAGTGGTGGGCTAAGAACAGGGAGATAATGAGTGGAGAAAAAAATTATATAAGAAGTTTTTTTTAACTCCTTTTGCTCGGGTTTTGCTAAATGTGTTTAGTTCAAGAAGGTGATCAAATGATTTTAATTTTTAAAAAAAAACATCATTAATACAGAGGCTCACTGCTTCATGGAGACGACTCAAGTTTTTAACAGACCAGGCTTTGTGTCTAAGCTGAAGGTGGTTGGAGAGGGGAGGGAAAGATAATGATATAATATTTATTATTACTATTATAGCATATTGAAATAATAAAAGCCATATAATTCAATGCAGTAAAATAAACAACAACACTAAACACCAGAAATGCTTTTGTACAATGACCATTTTAAAGGTTAATACTAGAAGTGAAGAATCCAGTATAACAAGGATAATAAATAGCAATAAAAGAGAGAATTGAAGCGTCCATCTTACAATTTGGAGAAAAGAACATATTTGGTTTCACAAATAAAAGATCAGAAGCAAAGTAGGGACAAATGGAATGGATCTTGTTTGATACTCCTTAAGATGAACTCGGTGGGAGTTGGAGTGGTGAAGGGAAGATTGGTTTGGCATGACTTATATGGGCTTAAAGTATTTTACAGCAATATTTTTTAAATGCTTTCTCAGTAAAGCCAAACCTCTGCCTCGACAATCAAAGGAGACTTTTGACAGCCTTCATTTTCAGTTAAAGATGACAAATGAAATGGGCAAGCAAGCACTTAACATTAATAAATAAATAATCCTTGCATTCGATCTAGCACCTACAATTGTCAAAAGGACTCAAAGTGCTTTACAGATAATTGCTGTCAAGTGTAGTGACTGGATCTATAGGCAACCAATTTGCACGGAGCAAGGTCCTACAAACACAAATGAAGTGAATAATTCAATTAACTGGAAGATTGTATTAGCTGGAGGATTCTGAGAGAAACTTCTTTTGAGTCAGCAATAGCATTTAGGGATCTTTAAGGCCCCTTGAACAGACAGTCACTTATAAATGAAATATTTGCATTCAATGTCACTGCACTGTTCTGTTGCCTGTTCATGGGAAAAAATCTCCACTGAACTAAACAAATATCAATGCTTGTGAGTCAATAATCTCACAGTGAACATTTTGAACTATAGATTGATGATATGAAATTGTACAATCTGTACTGGGGAAGAAGCTAAATGCTTGCAATTGTGAGAAGGAGGAAGAGGTGTCAGACAGTATTCATGTCTGATACCTCCTCATCAAGTATTCATCAATTCTGCAAGCCTTCTCACATTGTCTGGGTTATCTGAAACTCCTTGACTGGGTTTATTCTTGGAACTGCCTCCCAGTAATCCATTATTTGATGTGCATTCTCCAAACCACCTCTGCAGGTTATAAATTAAGAGCAATCCTAATTTGGGATGTATAAATACCGTGGTAAATTGCTTTCCTATATTCACACTTCTATGTTAAAGAAACTTAACTCTGTTTTTTAACATTGTTCCGATAGTTTTGGTTGAGTGATGTAGGAAACAGCTGGTGGCTTGTTAAATAGAGATGTAAACATACCAATGTAATGTTTTACCTGTTATGGCTGAGCAGCTTTGTGTTAATTTATCACAAACTCAAACGCTGATCTCAGCTGCTGTTTGGAAATGTCGACATTTCTTGTGGTAGATTTGAGACACAGCTGTAGATATGTATCATCATTCAACTGGAACATGTGGAGATGGTAACTGATGTGAATTCATCATTCATATTGAATGAAATTCAGATTCAGGAAGGGCTCAATCCTCAACTCTGAGGAGAATAGTTTACTTGATTTGTATTAAAACTGCTCATTATCATATTAATGTTGGTTGCCCCAAAACATAAATGAAGTATTTCTAGTCATTTCTGATCACAAATATTCAAGGGCAATAAAACTATCTTGTAATAATGTAAGTGGAGAATAATAATATTGCCTTTCATGAGGACGTTGTGAGACTATTCACTACCAGGACTGAGAATAACTAACGGGGTGCTTGAGGAGAGGAAAGTGGTGCGAACTGGGTTATGATAAGTACTGTCACTCCACCCCTCAGTGGTGCTGAATCCACCTTAAATTGATGGCTTAAGAATCTTTTCGCTTGGATGGCTATTGCCCAAGTGTAATAAATTTGCGATGTCACTACCAATTTCCCAGTGGATGAAAGTCCTCAATAAAAATCTGTTCATAATTTGGCAGTTACACTGTTCATAGTTGACATTAAACTTGCAATCTTATTCAGAAGACCTAAAACAGCAAATTAACTGGTTAGGTTAAACGAGTAAACTTGAGAGGTATGGGGAAAGGATGGGTAAATAGGACCAAAATTATAGCTCTTAAAAGCTAACAAAGACACAATGTATCAAATGACTTCCCTTTGTGCTATACATTTTCATGGTTCTATTTTTAAGTAAGAGAAGAACAAAGTTCAAACATCAATTTGTCTTTTAGTTGGTTGCAAAAATGAGTCTTAAATAGAACTAACATTATTTAATAATAATAATAATCCCTGCACTTGATATAGCATCTTATCAAGTCTTCGAGACATCTCAAAGCCTTGGCTGCTAATACTGCAAAGTAGCCTATATATAAATAGTGAAATACTCACAGCTTCCACAACAGCAAGCATTGGCCTTTAAGGCTTAATCGGCCATTCCTAAGATAGTGGCTTCATTCTGTATCTGCACTCGGTAAGCCTCATCTCATCACATCAGTCCAAATTAATGTACAATTCCAAACTATAGAAATTTTTTTTATATGAATATAACAGATGAAAAGAATTAGGAAAATTGACATGTTCTGCAACATTTGATACAATTGAATAGGAGTTTAAACAATTTAATAATTGAGATTTTTAAAATACCAAATGCTGCAGCATAGGATTTTTACTATTAATTTCCTCAAACTGGCACATTGTGAAGAATTTACTGTTCAATCACTTGATATCAATGCATGAGTCACTTCTATCACTTGATTGAACAGCACACCTTACATATAACAGCTCCTCATGTATATTTATGTTATTGAATTTTGCGGTAAAACTGTTATCTGAAATTCACTCAATAGTTCAGAAGTTAAAGGATAACAATCTAAATGTACTGAAGTTTTTTTGGTATCACCAAGGCTAAAAGCACCCAATTCCCATAGGCAATGGGAATACCTACAATGCTTAGGAGTTAAAGAAAAGGTTAAGACAATAAACTGAATGGAAAAATGTTTCAAAGCAAACAGAGTGTGAAACAGAATTACAGTGCAAGAGTCACGGTCAGTACAAACTGTTCAAAAAGAATTGTGCATTCAATTATGTGCTATTCTTTTCACTTTCCCTGTGATTTTCTCTTATTATTTCTTCTCACCTGATAGAAGTGATTAAGTGACTCATGCATTTATATACTGTAGTTTCATGAGAACCAGCAAGCCTCCACTACCTCACCAAAGATTACCTGTTGACTGAGCCCAAATTGTGGGTACTGAACACTACTCAACCTTGGGGACATCAATGCCTTGTCCAATCCTATCATGACCCAACACTTTACACATACATCATTTTCCAGTGAGGGATAGCAGTGAAGCAATAGAAACTGACAATTTTTTCCCATTCTGTTGTTCAGCAACACTGAGGCAATGGTTGCATTCACTGCCAATAAAATGAGATTAAGTAATTCAGCACGGATCTGGGATCAAATCTGGGTTCTTCCAGATCCATGGGAATCCAACCTATACTACATGATGCACTGACCCAGTGAGCCATCAGAGGAGCACTGTTTTATGTTATTTTGCACTGTATCTCGCCCCATTCTGACTCAGGAAGGACAGTTAACCTGCTTCCCAACAAATATGGCTTATTGAACCACTGTCCAAGAGAATATGAGTTGACTCAGGTGCAGATTGTACTTTGAGGAGCCTTTGCCACCACTCAGCATTCTGCCAGTGGGTTCAGTTACTTCACTTTTGCCTTTAGCACATAGACAAAGAAATTACATTAACTAGCCTATTACTGACAGGCAGAAAAAACACTGGACAAAATCAAACCAGGCCAATTAGAATAATGCATCAGTAATCTTTAAAGACAAATTTTATTAGTCTCCGCTACATTACCTTGTTTTAGATTCTTAACACCTAAAAGACCTATGAAATCCTGGATGTTTTTACATAAAGAGCACATACTGGTTCAGATTTTAAGGTTTAAACCTTCACAGCAAAGATTTTTGAAACTAAGCACTATTCTCATCTTTAAATAAACGATACTAAGCTCTTATGTCGTAACTCAAATGCTCCATTTTCATGCTGAGCAAAATCTATGGCATTGGAAAATTGAACACATTGCAGTATTAATTTTCATGCTGTCAACCAAGTACATGGCGTACCTAGGCTCTGTACTCGCCAACAGCTCAAACCAGCCTAAGGTTACATATTCAAAATATTTCATGAGTGGACAGTTTCCAATACATGCACTACTTTGAAATGGAAATGAGCTTTTAACAATGTGTCACATTACCAGGGATTAGGATCAGTTTGCTAACCAACCAGATGTCTTAATTGACTCATAACTGAATTGGAACTGAATTCTGAGCTAATTAAAAATCACTACCGTTAGTATTCAGCTTTTCAGCTCTGCTGACTCCAGAGATTTTCTGTAGTATATTTTACCGTACTTTACGGGCTATGGTATATAACACTGTCTCCTTTAGATGTGCTGATATAACTATGGAAAGGCATTTTGTTCTTCAAACAATACTAAATTCTGTTCCCGAAGTCCTCTCAACAGGAATCTTTTTCTCATTAGAATGGCATGGAATTTTTGGCTTCCATGTTCCTCTGACAAACAGAAACACATACAAATGTTTTGCACATGGCTATAAGAATAAAACTTCACCACAACAAGGAGAGAGCAAAACAATCAACATCTAACAACATATTTCACCCAGTAGAGCGAAACTTTGGGCAGGTTTCCTTGCTCCACATGCTTCTGTTTACTTAGCAGTAAGTAGGAATCCGGTTGTTAGTCAATTGACAGATCGCTTTTCTGGAGGTAATAATTTCCTTAAAAAAAATTCACTCAATCCATGAGTGAACATGGCTTTACAAAAGGGAAGTCATGTTTGACAAATCTCATAGAGTTTTTTGAGGATATTTCCAGTAAACTAGATAAGGGTGAATCAGTGGATGTGGTCTATTTGGACTTCCAGAAGGCATTCGATAAGGTGCCGCGTAAAACGTTAGTCCAAAAGATAAGGACCCATGGAATTGGGGGGAGCATATTAACGTGGATTGGGGAATGGTTAACGGGTAGGAAACAAAAGTAGGGATAAACGGGTCCTTTTCAGATCGTCGGGATGTGACTAGTGGAGTGCAACAAGGATCAGTCCTTGGGCCTCAGCTATTCACCAATGATCTAGATGAGGACATCGAAGTTAATATATCTAAATTCGCGGATGACATAAAACTAGGAGGAAGTGTCAACACAGAAGACGACATTAAAAAAATGCAGCGAGACATAGATAGGTTAGGTGATTGGGCAGGTAGGTGGCAGATGAAGTATAACGTAGGGAAGTGCGAAGTCATCCACGTAGGTAGAGCAGGTTATTTTTTAGAAGGGGAGAGATTGGAATGTGTTAGCGTCCAGAGGGACTTGGGTGTCCTTGTACACCAATCACAGAAAGTTAGTCTGCAGGTGCAGCAAGCAATTAGGAAGGCGAACGGTATGTTAGCATTCATTATGAAAGGATTAGAGTATAAGAGTAGGGAAGTCTTGCTGCAACTGTATAGGGCCCTAGTGAGACCACACCTGGAATACTGTGTGCAGTTTTGGTCTCCTTATTTAAGGAAGAATATATTTGCCTTGGAGGGGGTGCAGCGTAGATTTACTAGATTAGTACCAGGGATGAAGGGGATGAGTTACGAGGATAGGCTGACCAATTTGGGCCTATATTCTCTAGAATATAGAAGAATTAGAGGAGATCTTATAGAAACCTATAAGATCATCAAAGGGCATGATAGAGTAGATAGTGGGAGATTGTTTCCCCTGGTTGGAGAAACTAAAACCAGGGGTCACAACCTTAAAATCAGAGGCCAGCCCTTTCGCACTGAGTTGAGGAAGAACTTCTTCACTCAAAGGGTGGTGAATGTATGGAACTCACTATCCCAAAGGGCTGTTGACGCTCAGTCCTTGAACATATTCAAGACTGAGATAGATAGATTTCTTATTGCAAAAGGGATTAAGGGATATGGGGATAAGGCAGGGTCAGGTTATTAGCTGGAGTTAGATTAGAAGATCAGCCATGATTGAATGGTGGGGCAGGCTCGAAGGGCCGAATGGCCTACTCCTGCTCCTACATGTTATGTTATGTTTGTGAGACAGTGCTGTACGCAATTGGCTGCCACGTTTCGCCCACAACGTATACAGTCAATTGACTTTACAGTATATTCTGTGAAGTGCTTTGAGACATATCGAAGACGTGATAAGGCGCAATATCAAATGCAAATGTAACAAGTGTTGTGCACAACACAGAGCAGCAGCAACAAAGGTGGACGGAATGTTTTGCAGTTGCTTTGGGAATAACCAAGCTGTAGATTTCTGAGATAACCTGCTATACAAATATAATTTTGTTGTTGTTTAGAATATAACCTTGTGTGGAATGAAAATACACCTTTCTGAGATTATTGTAAAACATTTGGATAACAAATACATTGCTGGCATTTGCATCTTATTTTATCATTCTGGAGCCTATAGCCACACTATAAAATAAAACATTAAATAGATATATAATTTATAAGGAGTTCATAGCTTCTATAGTGCTTTGGTATATTCAATCCTTTGATTACGTGTCATTCCTTTGGTATTCCTTTGTCAGGGCACAATGTTCCATTACTTTGAATCACCTTCAGACTTTAAAAATACTATTCACAATGCTTACCAAAATACAGCTTTGTTTTGCCTCTGCGTTGCGTTGGACATAAAAATCATCAAAATCTTATATTTTCTTGAAAGAAAATCCTCTGATATTCTGGGTAGCTAAGCAACATTCAATACCTTTAAAATGAGAAATGTTTGCAAAGTGACAAAAAATATTCCATTTGGTTAGTCCAATAGATTTCGGGTCAATATTCCTAGGGAAAGCTTTAATCCTCAGTCCACGTACCCCAATATGAGCTGTTTGGCAAATAAGAATAAATCAAGTCCAATGTCCCATATTGTGGAGTCCTGTAGCTCAGTGGTTAGAGCACTCGCCTTGCAAGCGAGAGACCTGGGTTCAATTCCAGACAGGGCAAAATCTTGGGAAAGTTTCCTTATTCCACACGCCAAATAATAATCCATCCAAAACAAAACAATAATAAATTGGTCATTTTCAATCCATGACTGTTTATGGGACACTGCTGTGCGCAATTGGCTGCTGTGTTTCGCCCGCAAATATACAGTCAATTCATTTTACAGCTTATTCTGTGAAGCGCTTTACACACACCTGCAATACGTCTTGGTAATATAATAAAGCCATGGATATTTACAGCACAGAAGAAGGCTATTTAGCCCATTGTGTCTGTGCTGGATCATTTAAAGAGCAATCTTTTCAGTCCAATTTACATACTCAAAATAAAATACACTCAGATTGAAATTAATTGCAAACAAGTCATCCATTACTACAATAGATAATTAATACTTTCATGCCCGTTTCTCCACAAAGGAAATTTTCAACACGCACCAAATGGACACAATCCCTCTGACTCTCTGAAACTCTCTCCCTCAATCCCTCCACCTTGCCCCCTCTCTCCCCACTTTCAAATCCTGCTTAAAGACCTTCCTTTTTGATCGCGCTTACGGTCACCTCCCCCTTTCCTCTCCCCCTGGCTCAGGGTCAGACCCACCACTGATAGGCGCTCCGCGACACTACCCTGGATGAAGGATGTTATATAAATGCAAGTGTTGTTATCCCTGCAATTAGAAGGAATGGATCTCAATGCTCTTGTATACCTCAAGTGGGCAGATAGAAGTGGCAAAGCGCTGAGAAACAGTTCACCCGCCTTCTTTCAATCTTGATAGTCCAACTTAAAATAAATGTTCTGTACAGCAACAATTGCCCCTTTAGCTGGTCTTTTTCAGCATATGTGAGAACTCGGATTCAAGAGCAATGGGCTGTTCATGTTTCAGAATCACGAATGCTTCCCATCAGAAATAAAATCTGAATAAATAGCATGGAAATATAGTTTCTAGAGAGAGGAAAACGTTCATTTCTGAAGCATATACAGAGATAAATGATGCAATGCATCACCACGGTAGTAATTGTAAAGCACCGCGGTATCAATATCTAACCTTATCGTATTTGGTTCCTTTTAGAATGGTCACCCATTGGATGGGAGTTGGGGGGGGGGGGGTCCAGAACCTATCATTCTTGGCATTACCACTTCACTGACAAGTCAGCTCTACATGTTAAATAGAGGCTCAGAAGTATTGCGATTGACGGCAAATTCCCTCTTCAGTGACTCAAAAGTGAGTTTGTCAGTGATAGAAAATGAAACAGCTTTAGTAGATTATCACCTTCTGACATCCTTCCTTCTGTACAGGAATCAACTTTATACTCTCTCTCTGAATCAGATTCCCAATCAATGCATTTCCCACTGCAATTCTCTGAAAACAACTGCAATTGTTGAGGTGGCCTCATGCCCGCTGGGCACTAAATTAAACTGCAAAAAAACTAATTTCACTTGGGAGCCTTCCAGATGAAAGAGGCAGAGAAAAACTGTCGAACCTGGATTTGAACCCAGTTCAAATTGACAACATTACTCCTCTAAAATTCTCATCACACAAGCCCAGAATGTTCTACAATGAGTAGAACCAAAGTGACCAGCATTCCTATCTAACCCAAGCAGTGAAAATTGTTGCATTATAATCGCATATAATTGAGGTCCTCATCTCTTTCTGTATTATTTTGTATTTTTTTTTCTTAAAAAGCAGTAATGAGAAACAGACATTGGTTCAAACATTGTCTATGAATCGGTTATTATGCAACTGCATTGCTCCTAACTGGCTTGTTTAACCTGTAACATTCTTCTGAATTTACAAGTCTCAGTGGTACAGCAGTTTATTTTTGGTTAGCTTAATATTCAAACTATAGCTTTCCAAATTGCAAAAATATGATCTAAGTGGACTCCGGGTTCTTTCAAGGCGGTTTAGAAATTCACATCATGCAAACATGAAACTAAATCCTAGTTCTCTTTAGGCCATCTGTTACCTGCCAACACTGTGGTAACACCTGACACACCTTCCCAGTTACAGTAAGTGTTGAATCCTATTGCTCAGAGTTGGAAGACTCAAAACACATTGCAAATTATATGAATATTAATACAATATAACAAATACACATTTTGTCAAGGATCCGCAAGGTGATGAATAATATGGGTAATTGTTAATATTTTAATTAATTATTAGTAATAGTATTATTTATTATTTAATTAAAGCACATGACTACATTTTATCCATCAACTTTGCTCCATCACTAAAATGTGTCAGTGCTGCAATAATTCTTTCGATCCCCACATTTGTGCAAAACATTGCTGAGGACCACATCACTATGGTGTTGGATATGGCAATAGATTTTGTGCTTATGCTCTGTGGTGCTTTCTTATCAGTGTTATACCACTTGCTACACAGCAATTCATAAAATAATTACTCATTGATTCCATTGTGTTGAAGATTACCAATAGCCTAATGGAGTGCAACTTGAGGGATGGGAGGAAGAAAAGAGAAAGTGACCCCTTTTGACCAAGTGTGGTTTGTCATTCTGACTCATTGGAAATGTACGTCAATTAGCCCACAATTATCAATTTGCTGACACGAGCCAGAACCTGCTTCAGCAGGCAAATCAGCTTGTGCTGTGGTCCACTGAAGGGTTCGCTGCATATTACTCTGACATCAAATTAACATCACACTCTAAAATATGAAAGTACAAGTTTAAAGAAATACTCTACAAGGATTATTATTCTACCCTTCTGGGAATGTCGATTTTTAATTTTGATGAATTATCTTTACAAGTTAAGAATGTTGGGCTATTCCATATATAAATCTGTTTCTAAGTTCTTTTTCAAAAGTTCGCTTTTGGACATAATAAGCCTTGTGTTTGATATATCTCCTTATCACGTCTTTGAGACATCTCACAGCGCTTTACAGAATATACTGTGAAGTGAATTGACTGTATATTTTTGTGGGCAAATCCCTCAAGGGCCTAGTTAGGTCTGAACTACACAACAGTGATTCCACTTGTTGTTGGGGTGCATTATACGTTAGATTTTAAAATGGTCAACATTACAAGAAACCAAACACATTATCATTTTTTATACTCTGATGTAGATTCCAAAACACCTGTACTGAATTTTTCCATTCACTCGTCACATTGTTTTGTTTTAGCTAGGATAAACAGATATGCAAAAAAAACTTGTTTAATACAGTGAACGAATCAGAATACTTCTATTTATATTATCTGAACTACATTGATCGACATGAATATGAAAATCATATCAGCTTGCAACAAATGGAATCCCCAGTCTCATCTTGAAAAAAAATCAACATTCCTTGAGGGGTAATAAGGATTGCTTTGGAAGCAATTCTCCCATCTTCAGCATCAATGAAAGAATGGTACCCAAAACGTGTCAAAGTTTTGACAAAAATATTTTCTCAAATGGTTTAAAATTTCCAAATTCATCACTCAAATGGGTTCTGCAACTGATCACACGTTTGAGAGTCTATCTGGATACACAACCCTGACTGAGAAAATAAGATCAATTAACAGATGAGCAATTTCACTAAGAGATCATAAACCTTTGCTCAAGGTTATTGGACAGTGAATTTACACGTATATGGATGGATGTTGGTTGAGGATAGGATTGGGCTTTGCTCTCATGCTCCCATTTTGAAAGAGCAACTAACGGTCAACAAAGTCCGAAATAATGGTCACTTACTCAAGGTGCTGGAGTTTGACGGGGCACCTCTCTGCTGTATCACAGCGAGAGTTCACACCTTCAGAATGATTGAGAAGAAACTAAGGGGTAAAGTTTTAAAAATAACAGGTTTGGTATAAAAAATGTTGTTACCATCACTGTTGGACCATCAACAGTTCTCTAAAAACTAATCTATCAACCAAGCAGGAATCCTATTGACAACTGAATTATAGTCCTGAGTTATTTTGATGGACAGCCAGGAGTGTTTGGAGGTTTACACACACAAGGGGTTGGCTAAGGTTTCTTTTGCTGCTGCCTCCTCTGTTGTGCTACCACTTGTTTTCCTGAAGCTGGCTAGTCTCGAGTTGTACGATCCAGCCACTTTGTCCATGATGTCAATGGCTGGTTCAGATTACATTTGTAGATATGCAGTATAAAACACGTTCTTTGTTCTGTGACACTTCCAACATTATTTCCAAAGGTTTCTGCACAATGTTATTCTTGGTGCAGCAGATTAAGGTCTGATTGAAGATTTAGCAATTTCCCACGTAACACGCATGACTCATGGGTCAGACCAGTAATTTGCACCTCTTAAATCTGCTCACTCACACTTGATTGAAACTCCCACAAATGGTTCTTTCTGAACAAGTAATCTGGAGTACTATCAAATGACTACGTGGCCTATGGTGACACTTACAATGGACAAATGGAGTATTGACTATATTTCAAATTGGGTGAATTAACAAATCAGTTTGCTAGGGGTGGAGAGGAAAGGGAGAAATAAAAAAAAAGGGCAAATTCATTTCTGGATTTTAAACACAAAGGGCAAAGTGTTAATCATAAACATCCCTCTGGTGCTGAAATGCTACTGTAGTACACAAAGGGTTAAATAAAATGGTTCCATGTCTTGAAACCACACCCACTGTTGGGTTTAGCAGCAGAATAACCCCATATACACCATTTCCATCATAGATTATCCTGATTTTATCGCCTCCTGAATATATTGATTAACTGATACATTACTGATGACAACATGGTGTATGATTATACATGGAGATCGAAGCACATTGTCATCAAGATCTGACTGGACATCTTATTGCATCTCAACAGCAAAATGCAGAGAAAATGTGTAGAAGAGAAGGGAACAGATAAGTGTTTGATGTATACTATATGCTTTGATAACCACTACATTAATGAAAGTGGTAATTACTAACTGTAACAGAGCACAATACACACAAAATTGATTCTCCTTCTGCCATTCGCTTTAAGAAAATGGTACATCTTGAGTTCCAAATCGTCACCAGATTTGACAGATTGATAATAATGCCACATAAGACAAACACATCCCCCCAGAGAATTCAAAGTGAGGCTTTCAATTCCTTAAGGACAGTAAAGAATAGCATTTATTCATTAACAACCTTATATCAGCACAATCTTTAAAAGTTATCCACAACTCTTCTGTGGTTCCTTACCTATATTGTTTTTATTTGTCCGAAGAACAGAAATGTTATGTTTGTGAATACATACTGTGTATAGAGAAAAACATTTTACCAGCTGAGTCTTCTTGTATACTTGAGGGTTTATTAAGAGACAAATAACACTACTGAAATTTGCTTCATTAAGAAAGGTTGATAATGAAGTGCAAAACCACAATGCCCAATACATTCTTAATCCAGTCACAGACGGAATAAACAAGAACATGGAATTTTGCTGTCAGTTGTATCTGTCTTCTGTCATCCTTAACCCCTGCATGCCATAGAGATTGTGTACTGTCTGCTGAAAATGATCAACAACAGTAGAGATGGAGTCTCTGTGAGGCTTCTCGAACACCATTTTAAACGTAAATTTGAGGTTTGATTTTAAAAACCTAACATTAAAAATTTCATGCGCCTATAATCAAAGACCAAATATTTAATAAGCGGTTTGAAATTCAACTCTTTACAAGCAAAGCCTTTTCTTAAATATTGATTTTTGCTTGCAATGTCACTTTTTATTATTCATTGCTCAATTATTTAAACCATTTGGAGGATGCTGTATTCAACTACAGAGTTTCATCGGTCCTCATCAATAAAACTGATTACGTTAAAATGTTCATTGAGCAAACAAATAGTGTCAAAAAAAAGCTTACATCAGTACATTAACACGTATGGTAAAAACAAAGCTATATTAGTGCTGTTCTGGTCAGAAACTCAAAACTAACCATTTAGTTAAGCCTTTAATATTGTCTAGTATTAAGAACAGGAGTGCTGTTCAAGCATTTAAAGCCCACACTGAACACACCCATCAGAAGCTAGCGTAAACAAACCAACTCCCATTCTAGCAAGTTCTTTCCCTTTATGAATTTAAATTCTATTGTTTGCCCTAGTGATTGGATACATTAAACTTTCCTTTTGATGATCAACAGGAAAATAGCAGCATGAACCTAAACAGAACAGAAATCAGTTTTACATTTGCTTCATTTACCTTTTTCCCCTTTTTCTTTCTGTGAGCAGGCTTTGTACCATTTTTCTTTGCTTCCTCGCTCATCTTATTTAGTATATTAAGGAAAGGAGCTCACTGCTGTTATTCCGACATCCAGAGCTGCTGCATGTAATCACAAAATAATCAAAGCCACAGTCCATCCGATGACGTTTCAGGGGACAGACGAAAGCATGACTGCTGGTTAAGCAGAGCACCAGCTAGTTACACAGTAGGTTAGAATTACTGGAGCCTTTCTCCCTCTTCACAGGAGGCAGTGGCTACTCACAAGAAATTATTCTTCTCCAAAAATCATATATTTTTTCCATAATGCACAGTAGTACTGTGACAAAAGCTACTTGTTTGTTTATCCACTCCCCAGTTTCTGAGTGGTGCTGGTGAACTACACTCAGAAATTAACTGCAGATTGCTGACAAATCCCTGAAGCACACAGTCAATGAATTTCTCTCTCCACAGCCAAGAAAGCCAGTTGTAATTTTCCGGTGTTGCCACTAGTTTAAGAATACTAAAAACAAGCATCAGTTTCTAGGAGAAAAGGAAGCCTGAAAGCGTGTCAGATTGGGTTACAAGTAACCTAAAGAAGGCCACTGCTGGTAATTCCATGACTTAATGGAAGGTGACAAGTTACCCAAAATATTATTGTTGAAAAAGTGTCAACAATATCATATCTCAAGCCTTCAGACTGTATGTAACATTTCAAGATAACAGTCATAGGATAGCATTTTCAAAACTAATGACATTTAAATAGTACCTTGTAGTGGTTCTGTCTCACCATTTTTTAAAAAAAATTAAAAACAGATTAAATTAAATCTGTCTGCTCTTTTATGAAGTGCTAATTAACTATTGATCACATGTTTTTTCTACTGCTGCATACGTTCAGATATAAATTAATAATAATAAACAGTTTTAAAACATTAAGATTCATGGGTGAGCAATCCAATACTATCCGTAAATATCTTCCACTGTAACTGTCTGCAGCTATGAACAATGCCCTCTTCTGGGGACTAATGCGATGTTAATATTGTTTACACTTGTTTCGCAGTTCCTGTACTGGATTTTAAAATACAATACTCGCTTTTTTAAAAAATATGTTTTTTGGCATGTCATGTAATATTGGAGATTAAGCAAGGTTAAAGATGTCTGACTGAGGTTATTTATGAAAAACAACAAAACCTGCATTTATATAGCACCCCTCAAGTTGGGTAATGTCCCAGAGCGCTTGACAATAATGGAGCACGACACCAAGCTGGGAGAAGGGTGATGTGACCCAGGCATCGTTGAATAGACAGGTCTTCAGGCGTGACCTGAAGATGGGAAAGGAAGGGGCAAGGCGGAAGGATAGAGAGTTTCGGGGCTGAAAGCGCGGCCACCACTAGTGGAACGGAGGACAAGAGGGACATGCAGAAGGCCGTAGCCAGTCCAGTGGAGGCAGCGGGTTGTGGGGGTAAGTAGGTCGGAGAGGTAGGAAAGTGCCAGGGCATAAAGGAAAAACATTCAACTGCATTTCATTACACCGGTGTATTCAACAAATCATGACTCATAACATACCATACAACATGCAATTATACTTCTATGACATACATAATCATTTACAATGAATACTTTCAAACACGATCCATCCAAGTGAAAGAGAAGAGTAACAATCATTTGACAGTACAACTTATGCTAGGTGTTCACTCAGATATGACTTCCGAAAGATTATAAAAATGCATAATTAAAATGGTGCACTTTAGATCCCAAGATAATCGTAATATATTTTAGTGAAACACTAATATTTTACTGAGGCAATATTTCAAACTTCCAGTTACCCATCTTTTATGCAGTCAATGTAATTTACACCTGTGACAAGTTGGTTCTCGTATCATTTCATGAATAATGATTTGGATCACCATATCTTCTGCTCATACAGGAAGTTATTCCCAGTCCACATAATTTGTGATGGGTATTATACTTTCTCCTTTTACTGCACAGCATCACAATAACCAAGTACACTGCTGACATATAGTGCTAAAAGTCAGTATTGCATGCAAATCCCAGTAACTTTATACGTTTGCAGGACCCTTAGTTTCACAAATTGGAAAAATAAGCATTTTCTTTCTTTTTAATACTATGGTTAAATATGATCCCACTTCTTACACCAGTTAGAAGATTAGAAAGGAAAGCATGGTGTGTCGGTGTCAGGGAGTTGAATAGCTGTGCTAATCAATCCCTTGGTAGTTAATTAACTTTCCATTTTTTTTCTTCAGATCTATTGACCTCCAAAACAGAAGCAACAAAGCCCACCCATCCTGACAATAGAGACAGCCTTTCTTTTAAAAGCAAATACTTAGGAAAACATTTTTTATAGGAAGTTACATAGCCATTTACTGGGAAATGTTTTACTACAAATAGTTGCCTTAAAAGATCAAGACAACTGCCTCCATCTTATTTCCCCCATTGTGTTTTTCTCACACAAACATCTCTGTGTTGTAAGAACTTTTCTTTTAGGTTTAATAATTTAGCTTTTTAGCCAGATAGCTCCAGTTCTCCTGGTGGTTCAGTGGTCTGACCAAGATTGAGTCACAAATTCTACAAGTGGTCATTGTGCAATTTATCAACAAATATTTATGCCCCATACTGTGATGCAAATAGCTTGAATGCTTGTTGCATTCATTAGTGGATTGCATTCACAATGGCCGTGACCTCAGTCACTACTCCCCAAAACTCTGGAACTCTCTCCATCAGACCCTTCGCCTAACTCCCTCCCTCCCCACCTTCAAATCCCACCTAAAGACTTTCCTTTTTGATTGTGCTTATGGTCACCTCCCCGCTCCCTCGCCCCTTGGCTCATCGTCGGACTCTGCCACTGTGAAGCACTCCAGGACATTACCCCGCGTGAAGGACGCCACATAAATGCAAGTTGTTGTTGTTGGAAACCAATTATGAATAAGGCATCTAGAGAAATGGCACCTCAAAAAGATCACTTCTATAAGTAAAATAATATATTTAGTGTTAATACATGACATTGCTGCTATATCATATTAAGTGCTTAGTTGAAGTATGGCTATAAAATTAATTATATAAATATTAAACTCACATTGTTCATTAGGGTGCTACGACTTTTAAAGTGTGTGTTACAGTGGGTCTTTTCACTGGTGCTATAACCACCTTCATCCTTCACTGACAATATCAGTGCCACCCTCTTTAAGGGCTGAAATTCATTTTAAAGGGAGTTTCAAAAGTGAACTACTGAACTTACGTAATGCTGGATTGAATTCCCACTGTGTGCAATAAGTAATCTTCTCAGAGGTTTTAAACCCTAAGTCTACTAATCAACTAAACACGGGAAGGATGTGAGCTGCCTTAATCACTGCTCGAATATCAGAATGTAATCCTAATATTGGTATGATGTGGATAGCAAAAGAGTTTAGAGTGAGAGCTGTCATATCTACATATATCAGAAATATGTTAGGAACTCAAATAAAGCAAGTCAACGAGTAATGACCCTGTAAAATCTGTTCAAATTTTAATTATTTTAAATGTACTGTAAAAAGTGCAGGTACATATAAAATTCAGTTCTGAACTGATGTCAAAATTGGATAAAAACCTGGCTCATCATGAGATAGCTTATTTTTGTGTTCTCGCTTTCCCACATAGCAGCATGTTGGATCATCATCTGAAGGCAATGATTTATAAAGGTTGTAAATCATACTGTTCTATTTTACTGCTTCTAAAAACACAAACTGACTGCATTGCTTTGTAACTAACCGTCACAATAGAGCATTAAAAGTTTGTGGAGTTGGGGTGTGATGAGCAGTTGGAGCATCAGCACACAGTATCAGTGGTCAAATGCTGGCATGTGCCCAACTCTACTGAATTTCCGTATCTCATCCAAATCACGAATGGAAACTGTTCAACAGAAGCTACAGAGACAATCCTAAAATAACTCTCTAGCACCTCCTGGTGACCAATCTCGAACAAGAATAGATCATCATCTCTTTAGTTACATGTGATGTGCGCTTCATGGGAACCAGCAGTTGCAATCATTTTTTTTAAGATGTGGTTATTCAACAAAGAAGCGGTTTGCTAGAGAATTCTACTAAACTGATTACTAGTAGGCTGTTCTTCCTCAGCGTTAATTGAAAGCAAAAGTGAAACAAATTCATAAAGGCAAAAATTAAGTCAAAATATTTATGCTCATATTTGTCATAGCATTGATCCCATTGCAGCACTCAGCTTCATCTCATGCCAAAAACAATAGAAACGCATACACAAGTAGGTTTTGTTGCAGTCAATTTATTCTGTGTCAGAGTTAAGGTTTTTCCTTACATAAATTCATTGTGCACTGACATGCATTTCCCCACCATTAGCACAGCAATATTTATGCTTCAACTGTAAAGGACTATCTCCTGAAAACAGGCTTGCTGCACTGACACATCAAAGTGCTTGATTTTCTGAGACACGACCTATCATCTGTTAAATTACCATTCGAATTGTGCCATGAAGCCAATCACCACTCCACCAAGCAGAGCTTCTTCCATCACTAGAGAGCTTTAATTGCTTAAAGCACTGCAAAAATAGCAGTGAATACACTTATAAATAAATAATCCTTGCATTTGATATTGCACCTTATCACATCTTCAAGATGTTGCAAAGAGATTCACAGAATATACTGTGAAATGTAGTGACTATATATTTTGTGGGCAAAACGCAGCAGGCAATTGCACGCAGCAGTGTCCCACAAACAGACATGGATTGAGTGACCAAATTATTATTTTTTTCTAAAGGGATTATTGTCGCCAGAAAAGCGATCTGCCAATTGACCAACCACCAGTTCCCACTTACTGCTAGGTAAACAGACGTGTGTGGAGTAAGGAAACTTGCCTAAGGTTTCGCCACAACTGAGAATCAAAACCAGCTCCTCTTGCTTGTGAGGCGAGTGCTCTAACCAATACATTACAATATACTTGTTGCGATCCACAATAGCTTTCTGGGATCTTGGTAATATCAAAAGCAGATTGCTTAGGTTCCATGAAAAAATAATCATAAAATGTAGACATAATTATAAAATACATAGATAGATTTTGTAATTCCAGAAATGTTCAAGCTTGTCAAATTTTATCACCTTCTCAGAGAACCTTCTGGCACGTTCTGCAATTGTGTCAGTGTCCAATACAAAGGCTACAATTGAGACCTACATTCAGTGGTCACTATTATTGTATTTGTCACTTAGGATATTGTGTACTTTACCATCACAGATGATTTGCTACTCTGCTGCTATCACAGCAACAGAGGAGAACACATTCAGCAGTTAGAATTATTGATGTGAAATAGAACTGTGCAATGGCAGCACCTGCCACTCAGGCATTAATCACTGTTAAAATTAATCAGATTCCGACAGATTGAAAATCTGACACTGAGATCTATTGAATGCTTCACTCCACTATTTCCAGTGAGGATCTCTGTTGCCCGATACCTTGGGTCTTCTCGGTTTCCATGGTGACTGGTGCACGTGATGTTAATTTCATTTCAAAAAGTCAATGCCAGGGTAATAATACCAAAATGAAACCCAGAGACCTGCACATCTGAAAACTGCAAAGAGACTGAATTTGTATTTTTAAATCACTAGCTGAATTGCAGGACAGTAGTCTAAATATTTGAAATAATCTATTTTCCACAGTCAGCTTTGCAAATGTACATGTCCAACATTTTAATTAGTCACTATTTCCCTATGTTGAAAACAAGACTGTTGTACAACACATGGAAATGTGCTTAACCATATATTTCTCATAGAGGGCATCTCTGATCAGACGTGGAAATGTTAAAACCTTCAGTGTAATCTATGCAATTATATTGGAGAAACAATATCCATACATGAAGTATTCCCCCAAATTCTGTATGCTGGTCACATACAAACACTGAGTCAGTTACCAATTTAATTTGCAGAAGCATTTACTACCACCAGGTAATAACACAGCAGGACACCAGCTTCATCACCATAGCAACAAATAATTTATATTCATGTTAGCGTAAACGGGCCCCGGAGGTATTCTGAATAAATGTTTTCTTGTTGGAATCATTATAAGGCTCTTTACATATCTGATGATATTCTTTGTCCCCCACCAGAAGCAGGACCTACATTTTCATTAATGTAACAATTCAATTGCCAAAGGTTTATATAAATTTATCTGGACTATTAAACTTTTGTGGGTGTGCTAGCATAAAGAAAGACATCTAAATTGACCCACAGCCCTTTTCTTCAAAGCAATTTGTTTCAGTTTGAGGAATTGTATTCTTCACTAATGATGCCATGTTTCCGCATTAAGCGATCCTTCCTGGGTTGTTATATTGACAGCCCTGTGGTATCTCATTCAAAGCCATTGTCAGGTATTGGACTGTGTGTGTGCTTGCCGTGTAGTTTACCCGAGTCAGAAAGTTGTGGGTTCAAGCCTCACGTCGGAAGCTGGAGCGCACAGTCTCTACTAACATTCCAGTGTTGTTCTGGGGGCTCTGTTGCATTGTCAAAGGTGCTACATTCGAATAAGATATTAAACCGAGGCCCCAAATGCCCAGTTGGATGTTAAAATTCTCAGGACATTCTTCATAAAGAGAAGCCAACACCTCTTCCTCTTTCCCAACCCCCTCTACAGCTAAAATTGGCATTCAATTCATGGTGGTTTGTGGAAATAAAAATGTGTTTGAACCTGATTTAGTGCCTCTAAATTCTTGATACATTTTGGGGGCTAGATTTTCAAGGGAGTAAAAATTCCTTTTGTTCTCATCAGCGTCTGATCTATTACACTGAGATAAGTATCAAATTTCTTCTGTGTAAACTAACAGCTGAGGACTGCAAACTACGTTTTTTAGACTAGTTCACATTATATGTCCAATAAGTGCTATTCAAGATCCTCACCCTTGTCTTCAAATCCCTCCACTCCTCTGCACTCCCCTACCTCTCTGACCTCCTCTCTCCTCAAAACAGTGCCCGTTGCCTTTGTTCCACCGAGTCTGGCCTCCTCCTTGTCCCCCAAGTCCTCCGCTCCACCCTCGGCAGCTGTGCCTTCAGCCACTATGCCCCGAGGCTCTGGGACTCCCTTCCTCACTCCCTTGGCCTCACCCCCTCTCCTCCTATTTTCAGGTCTCAGCTGAAGACCTTTTTTTCGACTGCGCCTTTGGTCATCTTCCTCCCCCTGGCTCGGCCCTGGGATCCGTTACTGTGAAGCGCTCCGAGATGCCGTCCGGCGTGGAGGGCACTATATAAATCCAAGCTGTTGTTGTTTATTCACTGACAGAAAAGTGCATTCTGATTAAATATGGCTAATATTTTGGCTAGCATGTGCACCACCTGACTGACAGGAACTCAAACCCAATGCAATCTACTTCCTTTTACTGGTGTTCCCAATCATCAGTGATCATAAAAATTTCTTCAGAACTAAAGAAGAACATTCTGCCATTAGGGATACCTTCCCTTCAAAAGAACATGGATCTATGCATCATAAAACCTTCAGAAAAGAGTGGCAACAAAGTTGTTTGGGCTCTAAGTAATGAGGAATGGTTCACCAAGTGAAACTGTTTATTACGAGAAAGAAGGTTGATGTAGATATAATCCAGGGTTTAAAAATCCCAATAGACAGACAAAACAGATGTGGGTGATGTAAACAAGAAATGTGACTCTTACAGGAGCATATAACTAAAGGAATACGTTCAAACGAACAAACCTTAAATGAAACTGGAGAACAGAAGGATTTTTTCCCACTCCCACTGAACAGAGAATATATCTAAACAAAAACAGTTGAAGCTGTTGATTAATTCCTTCAAAATAAAAATAGATAATTATCATTTGCATTATATTACTATATTTGGATGATCCTACTCATCCACAGTCAGCTAAGCAGCTCAGCAGAGGGGAAATAAAATCCTGAATATATTACAGTCTTGGTGGCAGCAATCTAGTGGAGTTAACATTGGCACAAAATTTAATGTAGTTATTTCACCATCAGCATTGCCATGTGACTACTTGAGGCAGATTCCAAAGGAGCAGTAACTATGACAATGTGACCAAATGTGCTGGGTGGATTTTCCCAACCAGGGATCCCGTTCAGCTGTAACAGGAACAAAGAAGGTCATTACAACCTCTTTAGGCATCAAATACAGTAAATCATATAAGGTCCAGACAGGATTTCTAAAATGGATGAACTACTCCATGTACCACTTACAATCAGAACTGGGAAAACATACATCTTTTGTAGAAGTGTATTAATCCCTTGTTTCACAGCACAGACACCAGTGACACACACCAGAGTCAGCAAAAGCAACAAGAGTTCATCTTCTGTGTAACATTAGCAGTGGTTTATTAATGTAAAGTTGGCAATTCACAAATAAAATGATGTTCAGTTTTTTTTTGGAGGAAACGAAGCAAGAAAAAAAAGGTGTTTTTCACCCAAACAAAATTATATTATTCATCAATATCTAATTGCATATTTTAACTATATATATTAGCTATTCTTTTCAGTGTAAAGCATTTTATCAAGGTTGGATCATCAAGTCAGATCTGGAACTTTGAATAAACCAGTCAATGAGTAAATCTAACCACATCTCAGTACACATAAAAATGTAACGTAAACTACATAACTCAATCCAAGTGTCAGCACTCAACTTCTCCAAAACATCTGTTCAAATGTTATATTGACTAGTCTGTAAACCTGATGATTTAAGACACTCTAGTCAGCTACCTAAAGCCTATAAAAAAATAAAGAGATGGATGGGATATATTAATAAATGCTAGTTGGGCACTTTAAAATTATATAAAAGATCAATTCTTAGTGCAGTGAGCACTCTCCAAAATATCATTTTTTTTCTCAAATGGTATTAAAGTGTGATTACTCAGTGATTCTAAAGGCATTGATATATTTCGAAGCTTCAGAGCTGCAGCAAAATACAGAGTCCAAGAAAGAGCTCATGTAATTCCCTTTTGTGAATGACTTTCCCATAAGTCATAGGCAATGGTCAAATTTTAGAAAGCTTCTCATCAAACTGCATTTGGAATTTTAATTCAGCTGACACAAGTATCAGGCTTCAACAATGAAACAGTAGGTAGCATTTTCATAAAAAAAGTGTTTGGCAACCTTTTTCATTTCTTGATTTCATTTCTAAAAGTTGAATTTATTGTTGAGATAAAGAAAAGCCAATATAAAAGTTACGAGAGCAGCGCTAACAGAAAGGTAGCGTGGTTCAACCATTCACGCATTGTGGAATTATCGTGTTCCACAGAAATCTTTACCAATGCCTCGGCAATCCAAAACTCAGATTTTTATGAACACCCAACTTTTTAATGTTACAGCGACTGGTTTACAAGAATGCACTTGAGGTTCATAGTCATTTTATACCGAATTTCAAAGGTCATACGTGGAGAAGTATATAATTAGAAAGAATTAGCCACAATCAACAATTTATTAAACATTTATTGAAATCTCTCTCAGCCTCATCTGCCTTCCCTTGTCCCCCCTCAGCTCACTATGTAGAGAGTCACTGTATGACTAACATTCCTGCCATAAAACCAGAGCTATGTGAATGGCAAGGGCACAGCAGAACACTCGCAGCAGGTAGAGGACAACAAAAGTCTGGAAAATGTCCAAAACCAATTTCTGACCCTTTTTTGTGGCAATATTCCATGAATGCATTTCACACATCATAAAGCTAGCAGGCCATGCAACCTACCGCAAACGTTCCACCATAGAAATCTAAGAAATCAACTCCTCCAAAGACTAATAGGCCATACTGCAGTTACAGATGTAAAGAATTAATCGAACCTTTACAGGGTCAAATTAAGTTCTTAACCACTCTCATTTCTGCAATAGAAAAAAATACAGCATGTTTCCAACAAGCTGAAAAGAGGGAGCAGTATTCTTAAATGGCATACCCTTTTTCCTTTTATGTTATAATGCAATCACAAAATTCATCCAGATACATTTCATTGTATTGCTTTAATGTGCAGTCAATACTCTTTTATGTGATCTTTATATCCAATACTTGTTCATAAAGAGGTAGATTCCTGCCCTTTTAAGTTGGTTTTACAAATTTGTATTTAGCAAGAGTCTGTCATTTTTAATCACAATGAAAAGAATAGATAATCCACGCCTAAGCCAAAAAGTAGTGTCTTCCAACACCTACGCTACGATTCACATCCACGGTTCCAGGCAGTCCGTAGATTTCTGTCCAAATGTGGATATTCCTACTCATTTGAATACACCAGTACTAATTACCAGATAAAGGTAATCTCTTCCAGTTTTTAAATGAACTTTTTTCAGCTGTTATGTTGTTCTAGTATCCAAGAATAAGGTGTGACGTCAATCTTTTGCCAAATTGTCTGGACTTTTACTCATCCAGCAATCAACAGGCATTAAAGGGCATACATAGAATGTGCTAAATTCTGAATTATAAAGAGTAGAATAAACTAAAATGTAGCCTAATATCAATTCTATTTGGCTATAGGTTTTTCTTAAATGCATGCCCGTAATCCACCTACCTAATAGAGGTGTGGCAGATTCTTTTCCTGTTCCTCTAATTAAAAAGCAGGAAACCAAAGGGTAATTTGCCACCACTTGCTAAAATTTGCATAAATTAACAAACAAACAAAGACATAAAGACAAGACAGAAAGACAAGTAGTAAAATCAACTGCCAACAGCTTGGACTAATACTGCCCAGTCCACCTCAGTACAGAGACAGAGACCAGGAATGCCCGATTGTTGGCTTGTACTGAGTGTATCAATCACAATAGTGGAAAGAATAACAATCCCTGCATATGAAATAGCAGCTTATAACATTAAAATGTCTCAAAGCAATTCACAGAATTTCATGTGAAAAATAGAACTGGAGGGTAGTGATGACACAGTTATAGGGAAACATCGCAATCAATATGTGCACCTCAATGTTCCACAAACAGTGATGGAATCTTTAACGTCTCTGTAAATAGGTAAACAGAACCTCGGTTTACATCTCATCCTAAGGACAGTATCTCCAACAATGCAACCTAGACTTTGAACTCAAATTCTTGATGTGAGCCGTGGACCGACAACCTTGTAACTCAGAAACAAGAGTGCTACCAACTGAATTTTTTATTTTTGGGTCAACTGATCACCATGCTTAAGAATATCCAAACCAAGCTGAGATTTCCATGCGTGCCACCTACACATGCAAATCTCAGAGATAGCTTGTTGGAATGGAATGCATATTCTCCAGACTCACACCCTAAAGTACTAGCTCTAAAGTCTCCTCAGTGATCCCTGCTGGAAAGTAAACACAATTGAACAGTTTAGCAACGCTCATTGTCTCACGCATGAATAACAGCTACTTGCACAAAGTAACAGAGGGCAATTGTTGAAACCATAACTCACCCTAAGCAAGTAAACATCTTGAGGAGATGAAGTGTAACTAGTCATTGGTTCAAAATCTCACTGATTCTACTGTTGAAAGTATAGGTTACAGGGTATGAGTTAGCGCACTGCTTACATCCGCCTTCCTGTGATGTCCCCAACTGCTTGTCATTTGGGAAACCAGTGAACTACTGAATTCTTGAAAACTTGTCAACTCTGTAGGCTTGCCACCTTCTAAATGTGTTTAGCTTGCAAATAAAATCAACTAGTTGAAATTCATCTCTCCTACAATTAAGAGTGCACACAGCAGGAACATTGACATGAATATGACAGGGCAGAACAGTAGCTGAGATCTTTGAGCCAGTGAATTGAAAGAAAAGGCCATTGAACTGATTTTATGAGCAGGTTTCACTCTTTGCCTTCCTGAGCAACCAGTACTACCCACTGATTTATCAGATGGATCATCCTCATTGGACAGCAGTTAGCATGCACATACAAATGTTATAACATTTAACAGTTAAGGAACTCAATCCATTTGTACATAGTAAACTGGAACAAAGATAATGTTGCGTGCTTTGGAAAGAGACATTTCTGCTGGTTAAACATTGCATACATTTGCAAAGAAAGGTTCAGAATCTCCCTATGAAAAAGGTTTTGCCAAAAGCAAATTAAAAAACAGAAGAAATTACAATTTAACATCTGTGTTCAGCATCAACTCTTGGTGTACTGTCTTGCCCTCAGGTAGGCAAGGCTATTATTTGTGTCAAAGACCTCCAAGGACATCTCTGAGTGGTTGACATTCAAGGCCAGAGTGTCAGAAAGTAAAGGCACTGGTTAAATTGCAGGAGGCAGATCACAGGGGAAGACTGCCATGGCAACAAAGCACAACGACATGCTTTCTCCATGGAAACTAGGCTTCTGTGGGAATACTAATATATGCCAGTGGCAATGTGATGTTAGAAGAACAAAACACTAAAGACTGTCTAGCACAAAAATGCATTACTTCTCGCTACTGCCAATTAATGTGAAAGTATTAAATAAATGTAATAGCTCAGAGGTGGTAGATTACTCCAGTGAAAAGTATAGTATGGCGTAGAATTCATCAAAAGGGATATTGCATGTAAACTTTGATGCGATTGCTCTAATTGTCTTTTTATATTTGTATTTACAACATGTTCTAAAGAGTTTTTTTCTCAGAGGAGATGTAGTCAAAATGTTATTCATCAGTTAATGTCACATATCCCTTTACAGGATTTTCTTTTAAAATTCCTATTTTATGCCCATCCACAAGAGTTGAATCGACAAACCTGCCAAGATCACAATTTCATTCTGCACCATTAATATGATCTTCAATACCCAATTGTTAGCATTTTAACTGTAAATGATTCTTCCAGGCTGCACTTACATACTGATTGCTATGAACCTAGATCATAGATTTCAAACAAGGAGGAACAATTATAGAGAAGTCCCATTTTACCTGGACTTTGCTAAACTGGCCTTTCAATCTTGCTCATTTTCACAACTAGTGTTCAAGGTAGATTGCCCCATTGGTTACATGGGTAAAAGCAAATCACTGATCCATTCAAGGCAGCTAAGCTAATTACCCAGGAAGCTTACTTTTGAGATCTATTTATATGCACATCCCCTTCCCTCTTCCTCTTCAACCGTGCCTTCGGCCACTCTCCTACCTCTACCCTCCCTACACCCCTCCTGATCCCAACCCCCTGACTGTCCAGCAACTTGGGACGTCCTCCTGACGTGAAAGGCGCTACATAAATGTAATTTGGTGTTGTTGATTCAAATCAGATGGGGCGTCAAAACAACCAATATCAAAAATAAACCATAAACATTGGAACAAATTGATTGTCGTGGTTATTATCCTGTCTGATAACCTTAGTTCACTCAAGTAACAAGTTAATCACTTGAGAAGATCCAAACTTAAAATGGGGCCATCGCAGATGATACCCCAATTACTCTTAAGCTTTCTCTAGTCAACCTGCTATTCCCCCCAACACTGGCATTTCAACCCTATACTCCTCATTGCTAAATAGTTCCCAACCTACCTGTGAATATAACTATCAGCCAATGAGTGCCTTGTTTTGCCTCTAATATATTGAAATAACTAAGAGGAACCTCATAATCACCACAGCTAAGAAGCATAATATTAAAAACCCTAGAAATCACAAAGGAAAGAGCAATGATATATGCCAAGTATAGAATGGTGTGCAACTTGGAGGGAAACGGAAGTGACAGTGTTCCCAAAATGATATTGTTCTTATTCTTCTGGGTGGTGGAGGATGCAGGGCTGGGAGAGCTTGCTCATTTATGGCGAGTTGCTTATAGTTCATTCTACAAGTATGACACACAGCAGCCATTGTTTAATGGGAAAGGGAGTGGATGTTGACTCAAGCAGTCTGGATGCCGATCAAACAAACAGCTCTCTCCTGAATGGTGTTGAACTTTGACTGAGTTGCAGCTGCACCCATCCAGGGAAGTCACTAGTATTCCATTAGACTCCTGACTTGAGCCTTGTAGATGGTGGAAAGGCTTGAGGGTTTAGGAGCTGAGCCACTCTTCTAGGAGCACCTAATCTCTGCCTTGCTCTTGTAGCCATGGTGTTAATGGGTTTGGCTTAGTTAAGCTTCCCGTCACCACAGAAACAATTCACACAGGTTTTGCTGTTCAGTTTCCCTGATCATTACTGTTTCTGAATTTACTGGGTAAACATCAAATCACATACAAAAAGATGGTATTTGTTCATCCTCACATCCAGCAGCATCATTTTGTGATAAGATAGAAAATACTGACACCTAAAGGTTACTCAGATTCATTACTCTTTTTGTGTAGAATATTTTGCAATCGGCTTTGCATGAATGCTGCCAATTTTTTTTAGACATGGAAAGTGAGGAGTAATGATATAAAACAGCAATGGTGATTCAGTATCAATATTCCTTTTAAAAAAATATTAACTTTCATTCCGCCCATTTCTCCCCCTCCTTTAGCTTCACATGTAAACCTAGACAACAAGAATCCACAAGATATTTGAGTTTATTCGGGTGGGAATACAGGTGACAGGGACACAAACTACATCCAAGTCTGATCTTCTCCTCATTTTGTATTCCACACGCAGACACAGACACACTTTCCTGCATGGGTCACCAGATAGTGGTGAAGAAGTAAGGCACATTTGCTCTCCCTAGCCCAGGGCCACGGAGACTAATTGTAAGCTCTGCTGCTGCTCCTACTGACATCTAATCAATCAGCATCAGTTTTATACCCGATTTATAGTCCAATTGATATCAATTCCATACAATTCAGTTGATAAATCAAACATACAGTACAAGTCAAGCTTTAGAAACATCAAGTCAAGATTCAGCTCACTCCAAAGTTGCATGATGAATCCAATTATAATGCAATCAATTCTGATAAAGCATCTAATTAAGCAAAATGCAACAGATTATAATGATGCTAATGAGCCAATCTCTTGGCTGGCTTTTTACTAAAATCAGAATTAGTCCAGGATTAGTCAGAGGAGCTCTGTGTTGATACCCGAGACCCACTTCTGATGAATAATCATTCCTATAGCATTAACCTTTCTCACTGTTAGATGCTGATGAACTTGCGATGTCATCACAGCATTTTGGATTTAAGTAATTTAATTAATTTAGTTAAAAAAAAGTAAAAGCAGGCCAGTGACACATCACTAAAACCTCTTCATTATTAATATTCATAATTCACAAGATAAGGAGTTTTGACAGTTTTAGTCAAATCATCATGGCCAAGAACATTTCCATGTGTAGGAGGCATACATACATGGAACTCTCAGTCTGGTTTGGATATGTTAAGCATGGTGATGGGTGTCTGCATGTGTCAGACACCCAGCTAACCAAAACAAAAGTTCCAGCCAGAAAATGTGATCATGCAAGGATAGTAGCTTGTATATCACAAGTGCGACTCCTGCTGTTCGAAGTTGCAACAATCCTTCATGTGTCCATATATAGGCTGCATTCTCCTGCCTTTCTGATAGGGACAACACACGGGAGTTGGCAAAGTGAGAAGAAAGAAGCAATTAAATGGAAACTAAGGTGAAAATTGGCTGTTCACCAGATGCCAAATTGTATATCTTATGTCAATAATTGCCCTCAGTTTCCAGTAACACATAGTCATTTTGTGAAAGTAAATTTGTTTTATTCTTTACACCTAATGGTTGGGTATTCTTCACCTGGAAAGAACATTTGACATCTTTCATGCTCAAATTACAATTGGGCAATTATTAACAATGTGGAGCAGGTTTGTTTCAGCAAATCCTCATGGTTTCAAGTTCATTTATTTTGAGGCTTGCCAAGTACAACTATGGAGGATTGTTCCTTAAGTTGGCAATCGGTTTCTTGCAAGTGGACCTGTGAGGATGGCAGGTCTCATTGAGCAAATTTGTTCCCAAGGCACCCAAATGATCTTGGATCAATTTACTGCAAGCAAGTCTCATTACAACAATGGAAAATAAAGTCATTAAGACGCTCAATATAAAGATGAGGGATATTATTCCCATTGAAAAGCATTGTGGCACACCTCTGAGTTGCAAATGCCTGATTCAATTATAAAAGCTGCAGCCAAAATATCATTACATTCACAAAATCCTCACTGCAATAAAACAAAAATTAATCCCAAACTAATAAACTTTAATGCTCTATTGAAATTAAATTTTCCTTTAGTTTGATTTAAAAGCTCATAGTTGTGCAGATGTCATGTTTAAAACATTACCAAACCAAAAGTTGTACATTTTCAGCCATCGTATTTTATTTTGCTTTCCACAAGTAACAACATGTTCTCCTTACACAAATACCTATATTACAGCGGAGAGGGAGGGGAGGGGGGGATTTCCATGAGCTCAGCACAGCGTTCTAAGGCTACACACACACATCTAGAGTTAATTCAAGGTGCAAGTATGTTTAGCCTGGGATTTATATAGAGTCTGTCCTGAATTAACTCTCAGATAAAGCTTCACTAGAGGTTCAATAGGTTCAACCCCTCATTTACTAATGTAGTTAAAACTTTTACATTTACATTGTCTCCATACAATATCTGGAAACTCTGCAAATGTAATTCTAATTTCATTCATGCATCAAGGAAAGCAGTACTTACAGTTATTCCAGCTAAAGTATAACATCCTTTCAAAGAGGACTTACCTGCAAAATATAAGTAAATGGACATAAATTAACATTTCTAAATATTGTACAAAATGCACAACCTCTGCCTGAATAAATGGAAGCAAAGATTTCTATATTCTCCATTCATTTTGTCATGGTTAATGAACAAAAATGCATTACACTTTCAATGACACAATGGACTTTTCTACAAAAAACAAGCTTGGGTCCTAGCTTAGGAATTTGGTACTCTAGGTACTCCAGCAAAGGTACTTTAGAACCCAAGCTTGTTTTTATTTGTAGAAAAGTCCATTGGGTCAATGAAAGTGTAATGCATTTTTGTTCATTAACCATGACAAAATGAATGGAGTATATCAGTGAGTCACTGCACCACATGTGTCAGACCCAATCTTTAAGATTCTTCTACTGCCCCTCAAAAGGAACTTTGCTGAATATCTTTTCATCTTGATTTCCCTGGTAATAGAGAGGGTGAGTAGCCAGCAGACATTACATATCCATAATAGAATTCTTACACCAGCCAGATGTTCAGATAAAGTAATCTACCCAAAAGTTAAATGTAACCTTTTAGTACTTGGACAGGAATGCAGTCTGCCAACAAACAACAATTAGGACCAATAAAATAATCTTCTGCTTCCACTTTTCAGAGACCCCAAGTAGAAAGAGCAAGGTGGGGATTACTTCTCCTGAAGAAATACTTCAAAAATTCATGCTTCAGCAGACAGTTTTTAACAGGCAAAATTGCTAAGCCACTTTCCAAACCCCAGCCCAAGCATAACATTGTGAAATTCTGAAACCAATTTCAAATAGGCCCATCTTTGTGGGACACTTCTGTGCGCAATTGGCTGCCACGTTTCACCCACAAAATATAGTGTCAATTCACTTTACAATATATTCTCTGAAGCGCTTTGAGGCATCTCGAAGACATGATAAGCCACTATATCAAATGCAAGGATTATTATTTTTATTATTATCTTGTAACCATCCCTGAAAATCTACTCTCCTCTTGGGTGCTGAAGGGCCAATACAAACAGTCTTGTTACATTCAGTAACCTGGCTGCATTGTGTCACAACATTGTGCACAAAAAGCACTGCCTGTTTCAAATCCACACCTGAGTTATCTATTGGAGAAGTTAGCACCAAGTAGTAAATTGCCTTTGGTCAGTGATGGATGACCCTCAGGAACCAATTATACAACTGCAGCAGCTGAGGTTGGGAGCACCTCCCTTGACCCACCCCACGGGCAGTAATTTAGCACAAAGTACAGTGAACAACATCTTAAAAGTAGAATATATATATTTTACTTTAAAATATTTTATTTGAAGGAGTTATTCATTGCTCTAGATATTACACATGCTCAGATGTAAGGTATCCCAATCCACAAATCCCAATCAACAGCTCAGACACCTTTCCTCCAGTGAACTCTTCAAGCTTATGCAGTGACTAAGGACCACTGAGGTTACTTTCCTACAAGTCTGCAACAATGATTTCTCACCACCTTGAACCTTTTCTAAACCTTTTCCTCTAACCACCAGCTTATTTCAAAATCCTGAAAAGTATTAAAAATGTGATGTATCACAAGGAAAACCAAAACAAACAGTGCACTCTACCGAATACATACCCACAGTTTCTTTACCTCATGTTTTCCAGACAGACAAAAAGCAGCAGAATAAATTGAACAATTTTTTTTAAAAAAAGTAGGAATTATGAGAAATCAATAGCAAGCAGATTTGAGTTAGCAATCCAATCTCAGAGTTAAGAGGACATGTAGGAACTGCCCTGTCATCTAAACCATTAGATAGGACATTGCTGCACTTCCTGCTGTTCCCTCTTCTATACATCTCGTTGCAAGAGAATGAAACCATTTTATTCAGCATCTGTTTGAAAAACAGTTATTGGCCAGATCTACCCCCTCCTTGTTTTCACATCAACTATGCACAGTGGAAATGCTGATAGATTAACTATGTGAATTCTCCCACCACAGGCACTAACTGCACAATGAAATACACAAACACCCATTTTTCTACTTGGAAAACACTATAGCAGGCTACGGAGGGGCTCACTTTCCAAAGTGAAGGATTTTTGGTCTGCTTAGATGGGTTGTGGAGTAATGAGCAGTGAGCCGCACAAATTGTTGCCACAAACAGAGGGATTTTAACTCGAATGATTTTATTTCCCTGTCAATTTAATTTACGTTTTGCCTTTGTAATGCAATGCTTGATGCTTACACCAAACAGAGAATCATGTGTTTATCTGAGACTCACAGAATCAGGCCTGGCTTTTAATCACTTTAGTTAACATTTTCCAAGCCAAGTTCTCTATTGTGATTCTACTATAAATGTGGAAATTTGAAGAAAGGGATGTACTCATACTCTTAAACCTATGTGGACTGCAATTGGATTCATGCATTTCCTCACTTTCACCAAAATGTAGTGTTTGACCTATATTATTAGATTTTACAGAATTTAACATTATGGCCTCAGTAAGTAAGCTAAGTAAGTAAATTAGGGGTCACCANTTTTTAATCTTAGTGGGTCAAATAGAGATGACAAATGCAAATTAAATTTGGATGAAAGGAAAGTACATCTAAAATGTCCACAATGTTCTGACATAAAACCACACGCAAACACTGTGATGGAACCATGAGAGGTAAACAATCAGGCGCTGCACCAGGGGGAAATAAATACTTTCTGAAAACTGAAAATAGTAAAACCTACAGCGCATTGTGTAATACAGAAATTATTCTATTTCAATCTAGCTGAATAAAAATAAAGATCCATCAATTTGTGGATATTTGAGGAGAGTGAGAAATCACAGTATCTACACAATACTAGGTTGGTCAGCAATGAATCACAGACCGAACTCTTTCAAAATGACCACTGTCTATTGAGCAATAAGTCAACAGGTGAGAAATGGAAACCAAGTCAGAATCTTTATTCCATTTGATTCAAAACCCATTGTTGGAGGTGAAATTAATGGCAGTTTTCCTCCCTGAGGTATTCAAGAGAATTGCTTTGACTCACTTAAAGTAAGAGCCATCACTCCAGGTTTAGTCAGCTTTCTGATTTTAAAAAAAAGTACTATAATTGTTTACAGCTTACAATCTTCTGAGCAAATAGATAAACTTTGTATAGTTCAATTTGCCATTTGTTTTTGACTCAACCTGATCAAATAAGGTTTAAGAGTCCTTAAATGGATATTTCTAGAGGCAGCTTCTTTCCTGATGCTGTTTGGAGTCCTGTAGCTCGGTGATTAGAGCACTCGCCTTGCAAGCGAGACTCCTGGGTTCAATTCCAGGCAGGGCGAAACCTTGGGCAAGTTTCCTCACTCCACACGCCTAATAATAATCTCTCCAAAACAAAAAACAATAATAAATTGGTCATTTTCAATCCACGACTGTTTGTGAGACACTGCTGTGCGCAATTGGTTGCCGCGTTTCGTCCACAAATATACGGTCAATTCACTTTACAGCATATTCTGCGAAGCGCTTTGAGATGTTGAGAAGATGTGAAAAGCTCTATATCAAATGCAAGGATTATTATTATTATTTTTATATAGTTCCACAGGCAACAAGAGTATCTTGCCATTTGGCACATTAATTTTAGTGGACTACAGCAGAGGCAACACAGTCAAACTCAGCAAAGATATCACAGTCAAACCCAATGCTTTCCAAGAAGTATCCAACATCCTTCCTCCTTCTCTCCGCCTTGCCCCTTCCTCTCCATCTTCAGGTCATGCCTGAAGACCTTCTTATTCGACCGGGCCTACAATCATCTGCCCCCGGCTTGGCGTTGTGCTCCGCCATTGGCAAGCGTTCTGGGACACTACCCTGTGTGAGGGCCGCTATATAAATGCAAGTTGTTGTTATTATTGGAGGGTAATCAACAGCTGGAATTTCTACACTATGATCATTTAATGCTCATAGAGCAGCAGCTGTAAAAGTATAGAACAAGGAAAATGATACAAAAGGGAAACCAGACTTGGTGGAGGCTTGCACCTTGTTCAGTGGGAGAAATCAATGAGTTGGTTCACAGTGAACACAATGAAGGAATTAAGCCAAATTTCTTAAACAGCTGAGAACGTCCATTCATTTCTATGATCACATCATCAAAATTGTGCACGCTTATTCCATTTTTCTGATGCTAGAAGCCTGGAAAATGCTGACATACCACAACTATTTTATAAAGAAATCCACCTCTCATATCCGTCAATCAGGAAATACAAACTGCTGGAAAGACAGTCAAATGCTGACAAACAAGACAGAAACAGAGATGATATCAGTACTGGCAAGCAATGAGTTTCTTGTCAGTTCTTGTTTAGCTATCAAATCCTTTGGTACCTGCTCACAAAATAAAAAGGCATTTGCTGACCACGGCAAACTTTTGATGTTTAATAATGTAGACCAGAAAATACGGGTGTCATCTAAAATCTGGTACCATTATATTCTTGAAAGACACATATCATTCAAAGAGAATTAAACAATGTTTCTCTTCAAACACCAAATGAGTAATTTTGCCAGACCCACAGACAGGCTTCAACAAACATATAGTAGAAAGCAGATTCCATGGTGCTCACACTCCTTTTATGGCAAAGCAAGTTAGAGATTTTAGAATTTGGACAGACTTTTAAAGACATACACAAAATCAACTTTATGAGAAATCTACACTTTAAAACTATTAAATTAAATGGTAACAATATTGTGGTTTCTTTAGCAAGGTGCTTAAACACTAACACCATACTGAATACTAATTGCTAAGCCTCCTGATTCCAACAGCTTGTTGGTTGGTCTGTCAGATTTCCTACTGCCTGGGAACTAGCAATATCTATTCTGGAGAGATCTGCTTCATTTGCTTAAATTACGTGGGTATGTATAGTCTTGGTAAAGTGGTCAGCTTCTCAGTAAAGTTTTTTTTGCAAGTCTAGCGAAGGAGAATTCATTCAGCAATAGTGATTGTTTTAACAAAAACAGTGGGAAATTCCCCTATCATAAACACCATAAATCTTGTCCCGTCAGTCAGTCTGTCTGTATGTCTAAGGCGTACACAGTTTTGCAGAGTGGAAAGGTGCTCCTGGAAGTCTTGTGATAGAATGCACAATTAATCTGAACTGGCAGTTGCGTAATTAGTCAATTTTGGGAGCTACAAAGAGATTCACATACTTTCCTCCAAAGGAAGTTACTATAATATTGTTGTCAGTCAGGATTGAATACTCACAACCAAGACATGTGAACACCCAATTTAGAAGGCAAAAAGAATTGGACAGTGAAATATATGGCCTCTTTGTGTCCTCTGCCCAAGTCAAAAATGGATCCCATGGTTATGATCCTATATATTAGAACAAAATTGTTATTGGTACAAAATACTGACCAGGGAGAGAAAGTTGCAGTTGCATTCCAAACCATGCAAAATAAAATTTGCACAGTGAGCAAATATCCAGGTTTTCCCAGAATCAATATACTGTACATGTACATTGTGATTTGCTTAGCTGTAAAATTCTCACATCTTAATAATGATATAAAATAATAGTCCTTCAGCATGTAAAATGAATGGCACAAAATACAAAGAGGTTCAATCCAACCCTCTGTTTCACCAGTTGGATTGTTCTGTTCTCCTGCTTCTGATGCTTTGTGACCATTACAATTTGTTATTCCCTCCTCTATTTGCCAATGCCAACTTCTATTTTTAGTTTAGGAATGATTTCCTGCAGGTTGAGGAAAGGTTTTGAAATGTCCCCAGCATGGTCTGGGGTAACTCATTCTAAATAGATTTTCCCAGCACTCCTTTTTCAACTTAAAACAGCTTGTGTCCATTTGAAGTGGTGTTGCTCATGACATATTCCAGTAAATCTCTCTCAGGATATGACTTGCACAGTGGTTGTGTCCAAGGACTTAGTACTTCAGTAACTGGGCAAGTAATATTACATAGAAGAAATTAGTAATCGGGGGTACATCACCCAAACCCACAGGAACATCCTACGATACAATTTACTTCCAGTGTGAGGTTTCGACAGTTCAATGGAAATCTCTAGGCCAATTCTTTAATAAGGAATTCCATTAGAAATCCTGTATATTGGATCCTGGTGTTCCTTTTATTTATTCTGTTTGCACTTATTGGGGCAGTTCATCTTTTCTTGCTCATTCACTCCTGTGATTGAGCACAGATATTGGGAGGGAGTTAATTCCATGCACATGTATATCATTGGATATACAAGTAGAAAGATACTGTCAACAAAGAATCGCAGTCTGATATGAGTCAGAAAGGAGATGGCAATGTTAGGGAAAGAGTGGAGATGTACCCAAAGTGGATGAGGATTCCCAGGGTGTCACGATTTCTCTCAGCTTGAGAACACAAGCACGTAGCAATACTGCCAGAATCCTTTTACCAGAACTGCACTGGTAATAAACTATAACCCCTGCCAGGCCTTCATGTGCATTCACAAAAGCTTTTTCACGCAGAAACTGTGCTAAACAGTGAATCACTTTCCAAGTGGAAAGCCTCTTAAAAATTGATTCTTTTTTTTCCACTGAGAACACGACTTTGCCCTTGAAGAAATGTCATCAGTTCAGCAAGAGTTCAGGTCAATAGGATTCTGAAAGGAGAATTATTACCTACAGGAACACCAGAGACACATTAAGAAATCTCAGCATCTCTCCCAACAACAGCTACTTATGGACAAATTGACACTTCTCAGCCCTAAATCATCCAGAGAGCCTATTACAAGTCTTGGTACCAAATAATTTATTTAATTAAAACAAATGCATCTTTTGTTCACCTTAATCATGTGAACTTTATATCAAATAGAAATTGTAAAAAAATTTAAATAAAGATTTGATCTGATACAACCCTTGCCAGCTGGTCCACAGACTTAGGCTCAGTACTAGTGAGTATTAAGTTCTAATTTCAATAGTTGGAAAATATTTTATTTTTAAATTGTTTGAATTTCCAATACTCGAGTGTGACTGCACCTAACACAGCTTCATATAAAGCTGTGTATATAATAATACATAATATACATTGCATTTAAACTATCCAGTTTCAAAATTTGTTCATGTCCACCTTAGTCAACTGGGCAGATCTAGTGTGAGGCTGTTTCATGCTCAGCCAGTCAATAAAGTGCTTATACTGAAAGACGTGCCAGTCAGGTGAAGGAGCTGCTAAAAATAAATTTTAAGTTAATTTTCACATAGCTGAATCACTAAGAGGTAGCATGTGACAAAAGTTCACTCTAACATTGACCACTTCTTTGAAGGATGGCAATAGGCAATAACAAACATGTTGCCTGGGACACCGATTAACCTGTAAGTATTAATAATAATAATCCTTGCATTTGATATAACACCTTATTACATCTTCGAGATGTCTCAAAGCGCTTCACAGAATATACTGTAGTTACTGTGTGTTTTGTGGGCGAAACGCAGCAGCCAATTGCGCACCTCAGACAATAACAATATTTTAATGTACTAAGGTAGCACAACAAGGCATAGGATGTGGGCTGTGAAGGGAAATTTGGGGATAAAAATAAAGTATTTCTTTAGCCAGAGGGCAAATCAACAGCTAAAATGGTTTGCCAGGTGAGTGTAATCGAGACCAGCATACTGGACTCATTTGAGAAATAGAATCATGCAATGGGAAGCGGGCTCTGGCCTGCTTAATGTCCCCCGCCTCGCTCGCGCCACTACTGGGGAGCGGGCCTTCTGCCACTCTGCCTCCACCCTCTGAAACTCAATCAAGACCCGTCTTAAGACCCTAAGTAATTCAAGTTAAAAAGTTTGGTGTACATTTAAATAGGAACAAACTGAGGCACTGATTGTGTACTGGCTGTAGTAATGTTATTGTGAAAGATTTTGCACGATGCTGTCTGTCTTCAGCATGATGCTATTATATATATATATATATATAAAAAACACAAACCAACTGTTTAGTGTTGTAAGAAATCTGGGTAGCTCACGGCAGGACCACACATGAATGAGAATAGAGAAAATTTGCTTTCTGTCAAAGTTAGATCTATTCTTTTCCTAGTTCACCTAGTCTGACTCAGATACTATTAGAAGGAGCCTCCACTTGAACTATAACTTACTTTTATCTGGCTTTGGTGTATTTCATCTTTTCCAACAATTATTTATAAAAGTTTGGGCTCTGCCCTGAAGCAGAACTGTTTACACCCAAGTGAAATACTGCACTGAGCAGATAATAAATCCATTTGCATTATGGCGGAACCAGGGGAATTTATGGGCAAAACCTTAACTGAGATATTCTAAGAACTACACTTTGGATCGAATGTGTGTTCCACCTAACATGACACACTTAATTTTTTTTGGTGGGGCGAGGGAAATAAACTGGCTCCAGCTACAACAACAACCACCCACAACAACATGCACTTATATAGCGCCCTCCATGCAGGGTAGCGTCTCAGAGCACTTAACAGTGGCGGAGCCTGACTCTAAGCCGGGCTGAGGGGGGAGGTGGCGGTAAGTGCAGTCGAACAGGAAAGTCTTCAGGAAAGTTACATTTAATTTGAATGATGTTCCACGATATGTATCTACAGATCTAGCCTTCTGAAACAACTCAACTTTGAACTCAACTGAAGCAATGTTGATTGACAATACGTTTAGTATGGACCTTCCTTCCCTCCTGAAATCAACAACTGTTGCTGGAGTAGTTCCACAGGCAGTCACTCTCTAGTACCTCATCAAATGGATACTAGAACACAAAGAATATCACCTGATCCTGCCCACCATTGCTACCTCACCTGAGCAGTTGACTCAATAAGAGGGCAGAAATTCAGCCTGCCACGTTCTGTATGGTTTTACTCCATTGATGTCTTGTAGCACATTGATGAAAAACTTGTAGCAGTTGGGTACAAGATGTTTTAAGTAGTGTCACACAGCTATTTGGAAGTAGTATTTAAAAAACAATCCGGACTATTGGACTGAATGGCTCAGTGAGTAAATGCATTGTGCAATGTGGTTTGATTTTTGTGTGGAGATGTGTTTTCCTAAACAATGCACTCTCTATGCTGTGCAGTTTGGATGCACATACTATTTCTCAAGAAACTCCATTCTTCTCCAACCAATCAATCATACTAGTTTAGGATGGTTGAGTAGCTAAACAATTTACAGTAACTGGTACATTTTCATCTTGTATTTCATTAATACAAGAGCTTTTCACTAATGTTTATTCTTAAACTCCAGTGAAGTCACTCTGGAATGAAATACAGCTTTTTGATACACTTCAAACGTAGTTCTCTTCTACCTTTTCCAAGGGTCTATTGGATAAATGTCTGTTGGATAAAGGTCCATATTGCAGTAAGTCATGAAAACCAAAAGGTTGCAGGGAATGTTGTCTGAACTGGAGCAGTAATTAGGGTATTTCAGTTGATCCACACCTTCCCCTAAAATAAAGAGGCAGAGCAAATGAACCAGCAGGATTTCTGCCCCCAATTACTAATACGTGTATTAAAAATGCATAACAAGTAAGAACAGGATCAGATCCTGATGCACTACCTCCAATACCTTACAGTCAAATCACCAACAACACTATGAAATATTATTGTTTTTAGTAAAAGAGAAAAATGAGCAAGAAAGTAAATAGATTCCATTGAGTGAAGTGAATAACTGAATTATTGGCACATTGGGCTAGAAATTAGCTACACCACCCTTTATAAAATGCATAAACACCAAAACACCAAACTGTTTGACTAACAAAAATAGATGAGGCATACAAAAGATGCTTCTGAGTAATATTAAGACCTCTGATAAAAGCTCGTCAGTTATTTATTGCACTTTCAAAATGTTTCAGTTAATTCTAAGTCAAAGTTCTGCTTTATGGACATCTATTAAGTCCCTCATGTGTATCTTTATTTTAAGATATATTTAATATTCACATAAATGCAGTGTACTGATGCTATGAATGTGCATCTCTCACTAAAAACCCTTCAGTGCAAGTTTGCTGCTGCTTTTCAAGAATTGAACCTTCAATCTTATAAGTTAATTACTATGGATCAATAAGATTGTGAAACTTTTTTCCTTATTCATTAGTGTATTAATAATCAAATACTGGTTTGATCTCTAGTGTTTGCCAATAGCTCACAGTCTAAGCTGACCCTTCACTAGGGGAAAACTGCATTGTTGGAAGTGCTGCCTTTTGGATTAGACATTACAGTAGAGCTTGTATGCCTGTTAGGTTAGACATTAAAGATCATGTTGTCCTGGCCAATAACCCTCCAGATAAACTGATTTTTCACTTAATGGCTGTTTGTGAAACATTAGTGTGTCCAAAATGAGTGCTGCATTTCAGGATTTGCACCCAAGCTTGGGTGGATGGAATGGGGGGGAAAGATGGCCAAAAGCACAATCAAAGAGGAAAGTCTTGAGGGAGGCGAGGAAAGGAGTAATTCTAAGGGACTCCAGGATGGAGCTCCAGAGAGTGGGGGCAGATACACTAAACGCTCAACTGCCAATGGTGGAGCGGAGGCGTGAAGCAGGCCGTGCCTGAGTGGAGGGAGCGGCCTGGTGGGTAGGGCTTCAGGAGGCTTCAGAGGTAGGGTGGGACAAGACCATGGAGGGATTTAAAGGTTGGGACAAGGATCTTGAACCTGAACCGTTGGGAGATAGGGAGCCTGTGGAAGAGGATTTCATTGAAATCTTTGAGTGTGTCATAGGACGTTTGCAATGATAAGGGTGTCTCGACACATATAAAATGAAAATACCCTAAGGGCGAACAATGTGATGCAATACAAAAAGCAAAAGCAATCATGGAAATTATTAAATACCAAAAGCATTTCTTGCAAAGTTTTGTACAAGAATATTCACTGCTTTTGTAAGATAGCAGCACAAAGTCCATTTTAATAGCAAACAACAATAACTTATTTATCAAGATTAAAATGCGATAATAAGCATATATTACACTAGTACCAGGGAACATGAGGTCCTCATTAAACAAAGCGAGTCCATTCATTTCTCACAACTATGGTTTTGTAGATTAGGAATTAGTCACAGCATACAACATGCCAAGCCTGTCACAGAGACACACACACACACACTGAGGGGTTTATAGTACAATACCACTTTATAAATTAGAGTCGTTGAACCTAAACAGGTGTATTTAGGAACCAACTTAAAAAAAAATACAGAGATATAAATTAAAGTACCTCACACCCCCCAACTCTACCTCCACACTCAATTCGAGGACCACTGCTGTCCTCACAGACTGCTGGTCGGACATCAAGTCCTGAATGAGAGCTAACTTCCTGCAGTTCAATGTCAACAAGACCGAGGCCCTCCTGCTTGGCTCCCATCAGCGCCTTCATACCTTGGGCGCTGACAGCATCACCCTCCATGGCTGCACTCTACATCTCACAGAGCCGATGAGGAACCTCAGCTCCTATTTGACCCTCAACTATCCTTCATACCCCACATCTGTGCCATAAGCCGCTCCGCTTTTTCCCACCTCCGCAATATCGACCAGCTCAGCCAATGACTCACAGCGCAAGCCCCCGAAACCCTCATACACGCATTCATAACATCCAGTTTCGACGACGCAAACTCCCTGCTTGTGGGTCACCCCAACTCCTCCCTCCACAGGCTTCAGATCATCCAGAGCTCTGCAGCCCATGTCCTCTCCCACACCAGGCTCCGTGACCCTATCACCCCCATCCTCACCCGACTCCACTGGCTTCCAATCACACAGAGGATATAATTCAAGATCCTGCTCCTCACTTTCAAAGCCCTCCATGGCCTTGGTCCCCCCTACCTCTGGGACCTCCTAACCCCCTACTAAGCTGCTCGCTCCCTCCGCTCAGAGGGCTCCGACCTGCTCCAAGTCCCCTGCCTCTCCTGCCCCACCATTGGCGGGCGGGCCTTCAGCCACTCTGCCCCCCACCTCCATCTCAGTCCGTCCGCCTTTCCCCTCCCTTCAAAACCCATCTCAAGACCCTCCTCTTCAACCGTGCCTTCAGTCACCCTCCTTCCCCTCCCTGTCTTCCTCCCTCCCTGATCCCAAATCCCTAGCTCAGATCCGAAACACTGATTGTCCCGCATCTTGGGATGTCCTCCCAACATGAAGGCGCTATACAAATGTATTTTTGTTGTTATTGAAATTACAAATTACAGGAAGTAATTGGTGCTAGCTACACATTTTTTTCTGTTAAGTGTCTGACACTTGTTGAAACCCATTAATCTGCTTATGAGTATTCAAATCATATACACATAACCAGCTCCACATCCTCATGCCACAGACTCTAGAAATTTCCCCGTGACTGTAACGGAATATGCACTATTCCTGGAGGGACACGCCTTGCTTACCTAATTGCAAGTTGGCTAGAGCCAAAGATTAGGGACACCAACAACAAAGTGCTAAGCAGTCAAGGATGTACACCCAAGCTGGGGGTTGGGATCAGGAGGGGCAGGGGGCTGACCAAAGGATGGAATTCCGAAGGGTGGGCGAAGAAAGGGGAAGGTGGGAGAAGAAAGACTGAAGACCACCAATGGTAGGGGCAGCAGGGCAGCAGACATGGAGCAGGCCAGAGTCCTCTGAGTGGAGGGGGCTGCAGTCCGGTATGGGGTTAGCAGGTTATAGAGGAAGGGAGGATGAGGATTTGAACTAGATGCTCTGGGGGATTGGAAGCCAGTGGAGCCAGACAAGGATGGGATTGATGGGATCACGGAATCTGGTGCAGGAGAGGACATAAGTACCCAGAGTGTGTACTAGGTTATCCTACCCATTATGTTTGGGTTGCACGGTTAACAGGTGTAAATAGGGCCGAACTAAGAAGAATTGCCAATTGAGAAGAATTGCTGTCGCCAGTAAATCACTCTTCCTCTCCAATTCTTGCCAACAAGCCAAGGGGGCTGGTCTGTGATCAGCAGCGCCTTGGAGTATTGCGGACCCTTCTGACTACAATTTGTAAGAAATTGATATGGACTGTTTTTCAAATATTATTTTGCCAAATCAAGCAAATGAATCACAAACAAAATTGAGTACAAATCCAAATATCATTGCTCATTTCAATTCTTGCTGATGTTTCATATAAAAATTCTAGTGTCATTGTATTTTCTTTTGTTCTGCCTACAATGGACACTAATGCATGTGCTGATGACTGCAGACTTTAATGCATCCGCAAGCTTAACAGAACCTAGTGGAAAAAATGACAACAGTTGCAGATCACTGAGAGCTGTCCAAACCGATCAACACTTTATCAATACATGGAAACTGCTCAGCATTTCATAATCCCCCTTGAAATGTTTACTTTGATTTTGCTGAATATTCAATAACTTTAAAATTATATCATTCAGTGAGATCATTCAGTTTAGAGTATTAACTTTCTTAATATTTGCCAAAATGTAATACATACTTTACATTAACAGTATACTGAATCTAAAATACAGTGCAAACAATAAAGCAATTAATAAGTACATCTTAAAAGGTGGTTTGGACATCAGATCTGAGGACTGCTGCTGCACTTATCTGTGGGTAATGTTAAACATATCTTTCACATGGTGCTGAAACTATATCGTTAGCATTACTGATAAGTGTACCAACCTTGGGCAGGAGAATAGTACAGGAATAGATTCCGAAATCAAAACACCTCCATCAATTCTGCTTCAGCTAGTGCATACGTTTCTCAGAATTCTCCATTGATTGAGTCCACNTTTTTTTATATAAATGGTCACATTTCCCACCTCCGTCCATACTCACAACTTATGCAGCCAAAACCCTTGTCACTTGTCAGCTGGACTATTCCAATGTCACGCTCACTGGTCTCCACAGCTCCATCATACACAAAATTCAATTGATTCAAAATTCTGTCGTCCGTATACTCACCCGCACAAAACTCGGGACCCCCTACACACCAGTCCTTGCCAGGCTACATCGGCTCCCAACTACTGAACAGATTGATTTCAAGATCCTCTCACTCGTTTTCAAATCCTGTCATGCCCTCGCACCTCCCTACCTATCCGATCTGCTTAAGCCTCACTCCACCACCTGCTGCCTCCTCTCGGCTGGCTTTGGCCTCCCATTTGTCCCTCGTCCCTCCGCTCCACCATCACCACTACTCCCTGAAACTCTGGAATTCTCTCCCTCAATCCCTCCTCTTTGCCCCCCTCCCTTCCCACTTTCAATCCCACCTAAAGGTCTTCCTTTTTGATCGTGCTTATGGTCATCTCCCCCTGTCACCCCACTCCCCTTGGCATCAGACTTCACCACTGTCAAGCACTCCGGGATGCTACCCTGCATGAAGGGCACTACATTAATGCCATTGGGAAAATCCAATAATGTATTTAGTTACAGTTCTCCGATACAATTCATTGTTACATTGGCATCACTTTTAAAACAAACCCAATAATCTTTTCCTCAAAAAAAGTCATTTCTCCCCTCCACAAACAAAACTATCATCTGAAAAAAAATCAGTTCATGGTCTCACAGAATACAACAACAACTTACATTTATATAGCACCCTTCACACGGGTAGTGTTTCGGAGGGAATATACAACCAGATTTAAATTTAAAATAATGGCTCACTTACAACTCACTTCTTTGCACAACGCACAGAAAGACAGAACAACACTTTTACCAAATATTACAAAGTTTTGGATAGTTTTCTGGTTGAGCAAAGTCCAGTCATTCTCAGAATAAACTCTGATTATCTAGGACACATCCACAGCCAAATCTAAATATCTTGCCTGAACACAAGTTAAAACTGACTCCACAAACTGAAACTGCTTTCAAATTAACATTAGATAACTTTTGGTTAAAAAGAAAAAATTGTAATACCAACAGTTACTTAGCAAGAACAAGAAAAGGGAGTATAAACTTACACTGCCAAATGGTAACACTCCATTTGAATGGTTTAACAAGCGAGGATGAAATGTACAAGTGGGTTCAAGTCACTGGATTGTGACTCTGGGTCCACTGTTACAACACTGGCCCTTTTCTGCACAAATGTACTTTGTTGCATCAATACATTAAACTATGTATTCGACACCAAAAACCTTTCTGCATACAAAATATCAATGTTCCCTCTCTTTGAATACTTCTTATTAGAACAGTGGTCTGTGACGTGCACCAACACAGCTGTGATAGTGACTGTCAATGAGTTACTGTTCCCCCTCCCCCAAAAAATGTGAGAAATGTTTGCTCAACCAGCATTCATACTTCAAATGTTAAAAATGAATCCAAGCAACATAACATTGATTTTTTTCTTCTTCTGTTCCATTGGGGTAAGAATGACAAGGTTTTACAATAAACATTGCAGCATCTGGTTTTTAGTTAAATTTGTTTGCGCTCATTGGTTTGTGCTGGTCTAACGAAGGATGCTTCTAGTTATACGAGTGTACAGTTATGTGTCAGTACAGAACTGAGACGCTGTGACACTGAGTGCAGAATCGCTGTAACTCAATGCACCACCGTAGATGAAATCCTGGAAAATAACACATCAGCTCAATGGCTTTGAATACCATGTAAACATTGTAAATTACAGTCTTTAAATGACAGGTCACAACTAAAAAAGAAACCTGCTCCAACATTACAACTGTTTAGCAGTCTTGCTACCAAAACAGTAGTCGGTAAGTATGTTTTTTGCAGACATATAGTACCATATGATTTCTAGCCCATTATTAAATATAAATGAATAGAATTTTCAAACACAAAGTGCATAAGTAGAAAGCTTCTAGAACACTATTTAAACTAATAATCCATGCATTTGTCATAGTGCCTTATCATGTCAGAAGGAAGTCTCAAAGCAATTCACAGGATTTTCCTTGGAATCAGTCTTTCACTTTTGCTCAATGTTTATAACAACTTGCATTTATATAGTGGTCTTCACGCTGGGTAGCATCCCAGAGCGCCTCACAGTGGCAGAGTCTGACCCCAAGCCAGAGGAAGAGGAGGGGTGAAGTGACTCTAATCACGATCAAAAAGGAAAGTCTTTAGGTGGGATTTGAAGGTAGGGAGGGTGCAAGGCGGAGGGATTAGGGAGAGAGTTCCAGAATCTAAAGGCGTAGTGGCTGAAGGCACTAGGTAAATAACTGAGTGGATACCGAAGTTGCACCGTTCCAGTTGTCACTTTTTAAATAACAGTGGAAGGTCCCTTTGCTTAAGAAATGTTCATATTTGTTACAATTCTAAAGTGTCCTTTTTAGTTCTGAAGGAATCTTAGGAATAAGAGCTCAGTGGGAACTAATATTTGTTCAAGTCAAGGCACTTGCTTATTTAAAACGCATATCATTTTACCTTGAAAAATCTCAGTTGCTCATCTGAGTGTGGACTATCCACAGTTACGATTGAAATAACATTAGTTTGTGTCACCAAAATAATAAATGTAAAACAGTAGACCTATGTGCCCCACCATTATTTAGGGTTAAGACTATGGTGTGAAAATTGCAAACTATACTGTGTTAATTAACACTGCTGATAATCATAGGTTGCATTTTTTATCCAAATAACTAGAAATATTGTACATTCACCAATTTTCTGATATCTACAGCAATATCATTAGTGGGAAACTGTACTTATATATGAACTATGACTCTGGTGTGTTTCTTTTACTATTAAAAGGCACTATACTTTAACAGGAAGTTGTTGAACACTTTGGGGTTTTAGTAAACACTGTACCAACACCCGAATGCTTGGCAAAGGGAAGTACAATAGAATAAGGTTATATGGCATCCCTTCTAAGATTACTTCACTTATGAAACAATTTCTGCTTCTTTGCTGTTATACAATCGGAGTGCAAAAAAACTGCTTTGTAAAACGTGAAGTTAACAGCAAGTCAATATGGACTTCATATAGTTTGCCAGAAAACAGGAGTAGGAAGGAACACAATGTCACAATCTACAATTGAAAAAATCTTACAAAAGTAACCAATTAATTTTAGGGTCCAAAATTCATTGATAGGTACACTTAGAATTTAGTTGGTTGGGGTTGGTTAGGCAAGATATACCACCTTCTGAAACTACATTTATCACTAACTTATGCTGAAGTATTACAGTTGTTCGTAGGCGTCCAGATTCTGACCCAAGTGTCCACTCTTGCAGTCCGAGTCTTCACAGGGAAAGCATCACACGTATACCCATCCCATCCTCATTAAGAACCTACGCACAAGCACCCTCCACTTGCTGATCATTTGAACTGGACTACTTTTCCTTCCATGACCTTCTGTTTTATTAAAAGGTAATATATTCTAGTTCTCTGTATTCAGATAGAAGATGAGCAACCAGGAATGTTTTCAAATATCAATAATGTTGACAAGGTTTATGAATCATCTAAATCCCTCAAAATGTTACTTATTTTGAGTGCGACTCCCAACCTGTGGCATTATCCTAATATGAAGTATTTAATTTCCTGTATTTTCAGTGTATATATATATATATATATTGCACCAACAACCCAGAAGCCAATTTTCACTTACTATATAATGCACTTTATTTTAAAAATTACAAGCCTGTCTCTTTGTGTAATTATCATACCCTGGCATGCCACTTATCACAAATATATTGAAAGTAGTTTTGCATATGTAATAATAATAATCCTTGTATTTGATATAACACCTTATTGTGTCTTCGAGACATCTCAAAGCACTTCACAGAATATACTGTAAAGTGAATTGACTGTATATTTTGTGGGCAAAATTCTATGCATCACATAGAATAACAACTGCTCCAGTGATGAATTACAGACAAGTGCAGTGAGCCTTGTTAACGGTGAAGATATCTACACACAAACTTAGAAATGGAAATATGCCCAATCTGTCATTGACTATTTTATTCTAGAAAAAAAACTCATTCCCACACATCACTGCACAATTATGAAAGTGAGGAATAAGCAACATGCTAGAAATCACAGTATAACAATAAGGATTGGACTTCTGTATCCATCATCCATTTGATAATCCATTTTGTGTCTTTGTTCTACTACGCTGCAGTTTTTCATCCAAAAACTGGATCACGATTGTTTGCATTGTGATTACTGGTGGAGTCCTGTAGCTCAGTGGTTAGAGCACTCGCTTTGCAAGCGAGAGACCCGAGTTCAATTCCAGGCAGAGGGCGAAACCTTGGGCAAGTTTCCTTACTCCACACAGAGCCTAATAATAATCCCTCCAAAACCAAAAAACAATAACAAATTGGTCATTTTCAATCTACGACTGTTTGTGGGACATTGCTGTGCGCAATTGGCTGCCGGGTTCGCCCACAAATATACAGTCAATTCACTTTACAGTATGTTCTGTGAAGCGCTTTGGGACTTCCTCCTGACGTGAAAAACGCTATATCAAATGCAAGGATTATTATTATTATTATTTGGCGTGGCTTTGAAAAGAAAACATGCTCGTGTTATCTGTTATAGGAACACTTGCAATGAAAGGAAGCAACAAGTAAAAATGGTTTCAAGGTTCTCACAGATTCACATCTAGTTCAGGTTCAACTCACAAAGAATCATTATTTTTTACATGATTGATGAGCTACAGAATAAATATTTTCAGGTGGTAGTTTGAATGAGCTCATCATCAATAACATGTGCATCGTTATTACCTTGTTTAAATAGACAAGCACCCAATCTTTCAGGAAACCCCACAGATTGTACCAGTACTTTGTAAAGTCGTGCATGCAGTGTGGACTTCCAAAGTCCAACATGGTTCTTAAGAGTGAACGTTACAATGGTGCCAATCCCTTTGTGTGTGGTGGAAATTCTGTTAGGTTACGTTGCTTGGTGAGGTTTCATAAGATTGCAGAAATGTGTAATTTGATAAATAATAATCCTTGCAGTTGACACAGCACCTTATCATGTAGTCGAGACATCTCAAAGTGCTTCACGGAATATACAAAGTGAATATACAAAGTGAATTGAATGTATGTTTTTGTGGGCGAAATCCAGCAGCCAATTAATTGATCCTACAAACAGTCACCGACTGAGTGATTTGAGAGATCATTACCCCCGGAATGTGATCTGCCAATGAACTAACAACCGGATTCGGACTGACTGAGGTAAGCAGAGCTCTGCGGAGTCAAAAAAAAACTTGTTTAAGGTTTGGCTCTGCCCAGGAACTGAACCCCGGGTGCCTTTCCTTTGCGAGGCGAGTGCTCCCACCAATGCGCTGCGGGACTCCAGAGTATCGTTGCAACAGAAACCTGCATCTTTCTTAATAGGAAAATAAACAGATTAAAATATTTTAATCGGAAAATCAACAGATTCCCCCCAAGACTGAAACAGAATAATATAAACCGACTCCCAAAGTTTTGGATCCGTTGTCACGCGGGTTTCATGCTTGACATTGCTGCTGAGCTCAGACTGCACAGGATTTGCCCAAACTGAGATGACTCTCTCTCTCTCCTGAAAGCAGTCGGGAATCCAAACCCAGAGAAGTTATCAGATCAAAGTTGGAGATACAGTTGTACTTAACTTCCTCTAAATGCCGAGTTCACACGCTGGGACTTGCATTGAAACACGTCGCGTGTGTGTGTGTGTGTGTGTGTGTGTGTTGTGCGTTATTCCCAAACGATTAGATTACACATCACATCAATACCTTCGGTTCTGTGTTTTTCTTTAACCTTCACAGACAAACCGCGGCTTGAGTTTCCAGGTCGGTGGACTGTTTGATATCTCTTTACTTGGAAGACTTAAGTTTCACTTCAAAAAGCGCGTCTTCCTGCAGCTCTCAGCGTGTGTTTAATATCTCTGATCCCGAAGGTTTACAACAGATGCAAATCCGAAGTCCGAATAATCTTTTTAAAAAAATAACTTTTAAGAGCTCGTCGGGTGGGGTTTGCATTGTACCTCGACATTAAATCAGTTGCGGTGCAGTGTTTAATACGGTCAAGTGTAGTAGTTAACGACTGAGCAAGTCAGTGCAGAGGCAACTCCTGTCTGGGAAAGTTATTCGTCGTCAGTGAAACTCGGTGGCTGCTGTGTTACAGGGCTCAGCGTTAACACTTCTCCAAAGGTTCAGCGAACGCGGTGCCGCTTTCTACCGAGTTACGAGTGTGTGGATGCGAAGGTGATTTTTTTTTGTGTGTGTGTGTGTGTGTGTGTGTATGAGCCGCGTACAGCATCGGGGGCTCCGGCGAGGAAACGACTGAAACGTATATATATATATAAACATATATAGATTACAATAGATAACAACAACAACAACAAAAAACCACCTCACCTGTTGGGTTTGCGGGTCGGTGTCACCACCTCCCGAAGGGCTGGAGGCCATGTCGCTGCTGCTGTGCTCGCAGGTCTGAAGGCACGACTTGTTTGCTCGCTGCTGACGGAGCTTCTCTGGTCGGACCTGTCCCGAGCCTCGGCACCGGGGGCAGTGGCTTCCCTCCCGTTGTCTACCCGCTGGTGCGCTCGGGAAGTCGTGCCCTGGTGCCCCACGGGGTGACCTGCGGCAGGTACAGCGGCCGCTGCCGTGCGTGAGGTCTGCGCGCACTTCGCCGCCCACAGACGGCAGTAAACGCGACCCCTACAGCGGCACAGCGCCGGAATAAACCATCTCTCTCCCCAGGGAAACCCTCCCAGCAACGAAAACGTGTACGAAAAGTGAAACTAAAATCGTGTTGCAGCCGACAGGTTATTGTGAGTTCGCCGGACACCCCCCTCTCTCCCTCTCTCCCCCTCTCCCCCACCAAACCTCCCCCCCGCCTCGGCGTGTTCCTGGAAACCGAACCAAGGTGTTGAGATTGTAATCGTTATCGATGTTCGGGTTAATTTAAGTAAACTTCCAGTTTGCTGCGGTGTGGGGTGTGTGGTGGGGTGTGGGGGGGTGTGTGGGGGGGGTTCTGGAGAACTCGCCTGCGTTTTATTTCCCTGGAATGACTTTGAAGCCCGATTTCACACACCTTCTCTCAGGTGGATCAATAGTGTGCGGATAAACGCGTGTATTGATAGGGAAACCTCGAGTGGGCGATGTGCAAGTCCGCAATCCTTGAATCGATACGTTTTTTTTTCGCGATGCGAAATGGATACTGATAACTCCTGAATAACGGTCTTGCGTTACCTGCCACCAGGAAGCCAGTCCCCCCCCCGTGCATCTGGGGCTGAACTTTACGAATAATAATAATAATAATAATAATAATCCTTGCATTTGATATAGCGCTTTTCACGTCGGGAGGACGTCCCAAAGCGCTTCACAGAACACACTGTAAAGTGAATTGACTGTATATTTGTGGGCGAACGCGGCAGCCAATTGCGCACAGCTTTGCACAGCTTTCTCGTGCTCTTTTTAACCGCAGGCGTGAAATTCTGCGTGCACGATGTTTATGTTACTCTGTGTGATGAATGCTTAAACCATTTCCATTTCAGGAAACGCCAGCACACACCTGTGGGTTTCTCTCTAATAGGCACATCTCAGATTACAGGAAAACAAAACATGAGTCGCCGGGAACACTCAGCAAAGGTCAGGCAGCATCTATGGAGAAAGGAAAGTGAGTCAATGTTTGGGGTTCCCAAGACTTTGCATCAGAACTGAGCTATGTTGGGAAGGAGAGGCTTTTAAGGACTAACAGAGAGGGGTGGGGGAGGCAGGGCAAGGAAGACGAGGTAGAAAATGGGATAGAGGACAGGGGATGATGGTTAAAGGGATGTTAATGATGCAAAGGATACACATATCAGATTACACTCGTTTCAAATACTGATCAAAGTCATCCGTAATGAATCAAAATGTATTTATTTTGTTTCAAAGACATATGAACCTCAACTGTGATAATGAGATAACGGTGATTACAGAAATATTTGTATGGGTCAACACATTTAGTCGAGAAAACAAAATTGTACAATTGATAACCCACAGCAGCATTTCAAACTGAACCTGTAATCATTTTATATGGACTTTCTTTGCTTATGTACTCTTCATGTTGGAAAGCCTGAGCTTTAGCAGGTACTAAGGTCTGCAAAATATTTATGTTTTACGGACTGATCACTATTTGCCTCTTAATTTATTGCTTCTGTATCAGAAAATGGTGGCATTCTCCTGAATGTCCCTTTAAAGAGTCTCCTCTTAATTTCTGCAGCCATTTGGAATGGAGAGACAGATGGAATGTACTCATTATGCAATAATTAAAACTCTGAGATATGGTCAATACATTAGTTTAATGGTAATGGTCAACACATTACATTAAATGCTAAACTCAGAATTCACTTTTGATTTTGCAAAGTTTCTTCTGCAAGAAAGAAACTAATGTAGGTCCCGAGTGAATGGCTTTGGAGTAGAAAGCCAGATTCATACTTCTTGTTTCCAGTTCTTGTTGCGTCAGCTCGGCTAAGGTGTGTAGCCTCTTCTTTGAAGTTTCTTAATCAATCACCGCATGCTGTCATATTTTATGCAGGCCGATGCCGAGTGTGGGTTATACCAGCTGCCTCACAAACAATGTAACCTTGTCAGCGGTTTTCAACTGTACAAAATTACACTGGCAGATATTGCATAAATCCTTGCATTTATATAATTTAATAATAATAATCCTTGCATTCGATATAGCGCTTTTCACGTCTTCTAGACGTCCCAAAGCGCTTCACAGAATATACTGTAAAGTGAATTGACTGTATATTGGGCAAAATGCAGCAGCCCAAAACGTGCGCATTTGGCTGCCACAGAGTCATGGATTGAGTAATTAAAATTATAAGTTTTATGCACAGTTATTATTACGAGGATCTTGAACTGTATCCTCTGTGCGACGGGAAGCCGGTGGGAGTCAGGCGAGGAAGGGGGTGATATCTATGTGCTTGAATTAAAATACTCTGCGGAACTTTACAGTGTAAAAGCGAGAGGCGGTAATGCCAGAGCTCATACAGTCCACATGTACGGATTATTTATGTTTGCACTCCTGTCCTCCAGGGAAGGAAAATAGGAGAATCATGGAGGCGGGATCGGCCCGACATGCACCGCGCGAGTGAAAGGGCCCTATTAAACCTCAATAGACTCACTTGCTCTGAGAAACAGATTGTTTTGCAGCTTTAATCACTATTTCTCTCACTCACTCTCTCTCTCTCTCTGGCCAACAAAAAGAAGAAATCCGGATGGGGAGGGCAGAAATCAATTGATCGGCACACAAAAAAAAAACCCTCAGGGATTAATCTGTCGGTTGAGCTGCGAAGACGTCAATCAAATGCCCTTCAGGAGGCAGAGCCGTTTAAAAACGCAGCCGTGTGGCTGGAAAGGGTCGAGTAATTGCAATCCTTGCACAACTTCAGCTTTTCCAGTCAAACCGCGCAACCCTTTGGGTCATGTTGAGTCGATGAGCAGAAATACTCACCGCTGATTATTAACAATCACAGACTTTCGCCAACTTTATTTTGGTTCCTGACACCACCCCTCCTCCTCCTCCCAACCCCACTCCCCTTCGCCTTTGCTTTTTCTATCTTCCTCCTCCTCCTCCACGCTCGGTGTGAACCCACATTGCACAACTCGGCTCCTAAAGCCAGGTGGGTACGGTGAAGTGACTGTTTAAATGCCTCGGCTCGCTCTCTCTCTCCTCTCTCCCCCCCCACCTCTCTCGCTCTCCCTTACGCCCCGCCCACCCGCTTCTCGGCGCTCATTCGCGCCCTTTCTCCGCGGACACCTCAGAGGGGGGCGGTGAGGACCCCGGCGCGCGGCGCACTGATTGGCGGCTTTGAAAGTAAGCGGCGGCCGCTGATTGGTCGCCGAGTCGCGGCACCCGGTTTGAATCGGGAGCCGTGTAACGGCCGCGAGCGAGAGAGAGAGAAAGAAAATTCAAACGGTGGCCGGACTGCGCGGAGCTGTTGGTGCGTCTCGCTTCGGCGGTGGATAAGTTACTTCTTTTTTCTCTCCCCCCACCCCTCCCTTTTTAAAAATGAATCCTATCCTTCGCACTCGGTTTTTAACCTCCCGAACTTCTCTCCCTCGCAGGAGCGCAAGCGATGCCGGTGCGCGGCCGCCTCCCGGCCACGCCGAGAGCTGCCCCCCCCCTCCCCCTCCCCTCCCCTGCCCCAGGCAGGACGTTTGAGCCGATCGTTGGTCTCGGCCTCAGGTGGAGGCCGTTGTGAGCTGAAGGGGTTTGAGGGAGGGAGTGGGCAGAGGGTGTGTGTGTGTGTGGGGGGGGGGGGAAATGCCCCCCATTTAAACTCTGGCCCGTCTTCCTCTCGGCCGTTTTCCCCTCTTTTGGGGTACAACGGGAGGAGGGGAGTTACTCTCCCCGAAGAGTGTTGTGTTTAAAGTAATCGTTTCTGTACATCTCGGCCCCTTCGGAGCAGTGACCAGTCAGTGTCCGCAGCCGCCGAGGTTGTAACCTTCTTTTTCCCACCATTGGGCGGACAGACGGACGGTGGTGATCCTCCATCTTCTCGATGATGGCGTCCCTCCCGGATGTGGTGTTTGGGAGTCAGGAGAGTTAGTTGGTTGGTTGGTTGGTTTAGTTCGGTTAGCGAGTAAATCGTATTCCTTGTCTGCGGCTGTTGCCAAAAAAAAAGTACAGAACAACCTCGGGTTTCTTGAGTAGGATATCGAGGGGAATGACATTGAACGCCAGTGCCGCTGAGAGGGCAACAGGTTTGAAAGAGTGGGGTATAAAAGCCACGAAGTGGTGAGGAATGATGGGAGTCTCTGATTCTTGATTGGGTCAATGGACCTCTCCCCTCCCCCCCCTCCCCTCCCCCCCCCGCTCCCCTCCCCCCGAGAGCTTTCAAGGGACCATTTTTCAATGGTTTCCAGAGCAAATGACTGCTGAATTATTAGTAAACGTTTAGACTGGTGCAGATACTGAACCGGCTGAGTCTAATAATAATCCCTCGCACTTGATACAGTGCCTTATGTATTCGAGATGTCTCAAAGTGCTTTACAGAATATACTGTAAAGTGAATGGACTGTATATTTTGTGGGTGAATCATGGCAGCCGATTGCCCACAGCAGTGTCCCACAAAACAGTCATGGATTGAAGTGACCAATTTTTTTTTGAAGAAATTATTATCCCTGGAAAAGCGATCCGCCAACCGACTAATAACCATGTTCCTACTTACTGCTAGGTAAACATGAGTGTGGAATAAGGAAACTTGCCCAACATTTCGCCCTGCCGGGAATTGAACAGAGGTCTCTCATTTGCGAGGCGAGTGCTCTAACCACTGAGTTACAGGACAGTAGTTATTGAATAATGTACATAAATTTCCAGAAAACTGAAAAGATGAAATGTGGAGACCTGCAGCTTAGTGGTAATGACCAGAAACAAAAGAAGCCTGTCTGTATTGTACAGTAACCTAATAAGTGACTGACTGATGTATGAGAAGGGGGTAGATCTTGTCTCACATCTCATAGATTACCTTTAGATGAAATGCCAAACTGATATTAGGGTGAAGTGTGCTTACATTTGTAGTACTATGTGAGGATTATCCACTTAGCTAATCCAAAGATGCTTTGGATAGTTGGGTGGTCCACTGTATTCCAGGCCACTGCTGATGACAGCACAGCCAGCCTAGCTGATCGACAGGAGCTGGGGACAGGGAGTCATCCATCGCAGCTCCTGTTAACCCTGCAAGGCAAACCCTTAACATGTAGTAGGGGGGTCCCAGCTGTATGAACAGCAGGAAAGCTTGCCGGACAGCAATATCAATGGTAAGCTGGTTAGACTGAACACACATTCTGAGATCCCCAAAGTTTCGCTTTTGCCATCTTGTATCTAATACTTTCCAGAATTGGGTAAGCAGGATGCATCCCTCCAGGGATAGATTCCAACAATCTATCTCTGAAATTTCCATATGTAGATGGGATGCATGGAAATCTCAGCTTGGTTTGGTTATTCTTAAACATGGTAATTGGTTTCCACATGTGTCAGACACCTGGCTGACCCCCCCCCCTCCCCCCACCAAAATGCTTCACATTGTGGAAACTTGTGTGTTTGTGCCTGCCTAAATCCCTTGCAAAGATTCCTGTATAATCTAAATTTCATCATAACTCGTCTGAATGGTATAAAAGTAAATTAGCCTGCAAATGGCCTAAATGAAAACATCAAAAGGTGGAGCTGGATTAAAATGGGTGTTTTCAATTGGTAAGACATGGGAACCCAGTTATAACTTTGGAACAGTGCTATCTCACTTATAATGTTGGTTTATTGTGGAGCCAGGCACCTGTTTTCTAGTGTTGAGTAGAAACGATCCGATGACCATTGAGTAAGCAATATTTTCAGTCTGTTTATAATGCAGCCTCTGAGCCGTTGGGCCAAATGGCTCAGAGGCTGCATTATAAATTTTATAACATAGTTACCATGTACTGAAATTGCAGGGGTAAGAAACTGAAGCAGGGCTTCTCTGAGGCTGATTGGTCTCTAGGAAGTTCATAGTTTTCTACGAAATTGGATAGATTCAGTAACCAGCCATGTTTCTATCTCGTCTTTTTGATTCATTTTGAGATGCAGATGAACCCTTGATCCTGTAAGTGGTTCCTTAATGAGTTGGTTGGTTCTACATGTCAAGTTTCATGCTTCACATCACCTGTCCTAGTGTGCATAAATGAGCTTGATTTGCTGGTCTGAGGTATTAATTCTCGCTAATATTAAGTTGGAGCAGGGGCAATCTCTGGCAAATGAAATTTGATACTGACAAATTCATGATATTGTAAATTAGAAGTAGGCATGTGTGTACTCTGTGGGTGAGATGGAACTTGCTAAGGAGAAAGCTGAAAAAATGTTTTGGTTAATTTTCACTAACGGTGTTAGTTCACAATAAATAAAACAAATGGACTGCTGGGTTACATTAGCAAATAAATTCAGTTTAAATCTTAAAGGCCAAACTGAGGCTGTACATGGAATGCTGTACATCTGACTACGTCTGGAATGCTGCATGGAGTTCCAGGTTTTTCGGTCAGCCGGGCAGAAGTCCATCACCATGTGTGAGAGTGGCCCTTTCCATCAGCATTGCAGAATTAAGGAATGGAGATGATATGGGCAATTAATGATCAGACTTAACAATTACTGGGTTTAATTTGAAAATCCCAAGTCTAGCTAATGGAATTCATGATAGTTCAGATAGGACCATCTGGTGATTAAATATAAATATGTTGTATTGAAACAACAAAATTACATTTGCATAGCGCCTTTCACTTCGGGAGTACGTTCCATGGCACTGGACAATCAGTGTTTTGGACCTGAGCTGGGGGTCGGGATTGGAGAGGGTAGAGAGTGGGGGGAACGAGTAATCGAAAGCATAGTCGAAGAGGAGGGACTTGAAGGAGGCGAGACGGAGGGACTGAGGGATGGAGTTCCAGAGGGTGGGGGCAGAGTGGCAGAATGGTAAGGTGTTTGTAAAAGTTTATTTGAGTGAGACCTTATTAGTCAGGTCTATGAATCATATTGACAGTTAAGCCTTGAAAATTTGAATAGACATTGCCTACTCGTTATTAAACACAAATATAAAAGCAGCTCCATTTCATCAGTGAAACTTTAGCGATGCACTGCTTATGGTTAATTTTTAGGACTAATTGAACTGAAGAAACCTAGCCTAGTAAGCATCTGAAGGTTACTCGTAATTAAAATCTTATGGGTCAAACTCAAATAACCGTTAGAAAAGGCTATTTTATGTGCAGCTTAGAATTCTAATTCTCTTTATATTTAGTTTACAGGCTGAAGTGTGACCAGCTAGCATGGATGATTATGTGAAGATAGAGAAAATTGGTGAAGGTGAGGTACTCGTTAGATATTTTTTAACAACTTGAGTGCAGGAGCACTTATTTCATGACTCAATATAGATTTCTCCACTATAGCAAATGCTGTTCAAGTGCCCCACCCCCACATCTGCCCAAGAAAAAAATACTTGTAGTTGGAAAACCAGGAATCTATTTAATAGAAAGGAAACGGTGAATGATGCCCTTCTTATTGGTGCCTTTTCCTTAATGATTACACCATTTACAGACATAGAATTAACTGTTCTGAATCCTGCAATTTTTTTAAGGATCCATCCTTTACAATGGTCAAACCAAGAACTATCTTGTGTGAACTGTTGCAGAAAAATAAGTTCATCTATCTCAATGTCATTCTATTCATCTTACTATTACCATTCTAACTTGTGAGCATATTCACGTTGCATTTTGGTGTTAAAAGAACAGGTATTCAATGCATCTCCCCCATCCTGACAATCCCTATAAAATTTCAATTTAGACTGAATATCTTGATTGCATCAATAGTTGCAAAACACATATTTAATACAACAAATGTTTTGTTGCACTTGAGGACACAACTAGGAAATGTAGCCCGGCTGAACATGTGGCTAAATAAATTACAATGAGGATCTCTTCTTTTTTGTTCTAAAATCAGTCTTGTGAAAGAAACTTAAGAATAGCTTTTCATGCAGGATAATTGTATAGATATTACTAAAATATATTGTTTCTTCTGAGGGAAAAGAACGAAAGTTACTGTTTTTTTTAGGTACCTATGGAGTTGTTTACAAAGGACGTCATAAAATCACTCACCAAATAGTAGCCATGAAGAAAATACGATTGGAGAGTGAGGAGGAAGGTGTCCCCAGCACTGCAATCAGAGAAATATCGCTTTTAAAGGAACTAAAACATCCCAACATAGTCTGGTAAGTGGTACTTAAATGTTAGATCCAATAACTGCACTGATTTGGACCATATAGTTTTGTTATGGATTTGAAAACCATATCGATAATTGGTTATAATGGCAAATACAATGTACGTTACTAGTCAAAGCCTTCCATTTGGAATTATGCCTTCTCTTCTCCCCTCCGCACCCCCCCCCCCAACTTTAACTTTTTATTTCCCATCTTAATCTTTAATGGTCTGCCCTTCATTGTGGGGGTGTAAGAGATAGATTGCATCCACATTTCATCTTGACCACAAATGCACATTCCAATAGGGATCACTGGGTAATGATCTGTAGTGAAATCCCTAGCTGATTTCCCCCCCCCCCCCCCCCCCCGCTTCCTTAGCCCAGAGGCATAGACATAGGATCTTTATATGTAGTGCAGTGACTTTATCAGAAGCAGGAGAATAATCTCTGGAAATAATGCCAATAATCTGGTTTAAAATTTACTTAAGATTAGTTGTGATCATTCAAGGTCAGTCTTGATTCATATTCTGAACAAAGTGAATTAACATAAATCAGAACGTTCAGATCACGTCTCTGAAAATCATGCTTTATTTAAGAACTAGGTGAAGCATTTTCTTTCATGGAATGATTCAGGTTTCCTGAATGATGAGAGCCAGCTCCTACTTATTGACGTCACCCAATTTTCATTTAAATTACAGTCAATAGATCCTTAATCTTTTTGTATTAACCTTTCATAATCTCAATGTGGATATTATTATTTTTAATGCTAAGTTAGACAATCATGTCCTTAATCTAAACTGCTAATTGAACAGCACTAGAAATTCTGAATTCAAATCCCCATAGATCCACTTAGGCCTTTGCTTTTTTTAAATTGAAATGTTTACTCCAATCAAACCAATATAAAGAGTACATATAATCTTTTTACTTAGAAGAAAATAAAGGAATGAATATCAATATTTTTTGTACCAATATTCACTGTTTGATTAATAAAACTATTTGCATTGAGCAGTATAAAATTGCTTCAAGTGAAAGATTGATTTTGCTGCATTTGGTGAGCTTTTGTTTTATATTTGGGGATACTACAAGGGATATATGGAGGGAGTCAGTCCAGTTGCATATCACATATAGTTTAGCAGTAATTTACTATTGGGTTTGTGGAGGGTTTTCCGGGCCTAATTTTACCCTTGCAGTAGTAATAATAACAACTGCTAGTGAGACCAGGGTTCAAAGGTCCTCTGTTTGTGACATGTTTCTGTTTGATATGAGAGGGGTCTTGATTCAACAGGAAAGGAAATTCTTGAGACTGCATGGAATTTCCCTTAAGGTATAGTTGACCTACTTGTTTCACACTGATTTGACTTCTAAAGTGTTGAAACCACATGTTTTTATTGTGTGGTGCATCCCACAACTTTGGAAACCTATTACATCTTTTGGCTTCCCAAAGCACCATGAGCAAATTTCTTTGGGGTCTGGTAATCTTTACATTTTGATGTAAATTTAAGAAAAATATCTGCATGGTAGCTATAAAATGTATCCAGCAACTTTTGTCATCGTGTTTTAACTTTTTGAGCTGCATTGAACAGAATGGTCAATTGTGGTCCTGAGAAAATGTAGCACACTTTAATCACTGTTCTTTTCCATTTTAGCCTTCAAGATGTTCTAATGCAGGATGCTCGGTTGTACCTTATATTTGAATTCCTTTCTATGGATCTCAAAAAATATTTGGATTCCTTACCTGCTGGTCAGTTGATGGACCAAATGCTAGTTAAGGTATTTGCAATGTGAATTGAAAGCTTTTTTGTGCCGCATGTTCCTACATCCACTGGTACTCACTGAACAGTGCCTTTACTCATGAGTTCATTGGACCAGTTCAAGAAATTCTGTTCATTTTATTTGATAAGGTGCTATATCAAATGCAAGGATCATTATTATTATTTCCAGGGTTTACTTCATTTTTTTTCTTCATTTGAAGTGGGATGGGGATTGTCTTGAAATCAAAGGCCTTAAAATATGGGCATTAATGTTGTGTTTTGTGATATTTTAACTTAACTGAAGTCCATTGAATTGAAGTTTAAATTGCTCCAAGTGAAGACATTAAGTGATGGCATTTATTGATGTAGGTACATTCTCTTTAAGATGCAGGTGTAATATTTTTGAGATTTTAATTCGTCACTGGTCAAAGTAACACAATCAGTTATTGTCGAACAAGGATTCCCTTTCTTTGTGCCAATATTCTCCCCTCCTGATTTATTCTTCCCTGCCACAGATTGCAGTAAATGCATTGATCTGGCATTTTTCCAATGTGGCCATTAGTCATGTGCATCTTGACATTGAGGTTTTGGTTATTGAATTGGCTGTAGGGTTACAACCAATCCTGTTAATGGTTTTGCCTCACATCCACATTGCATTTTTTTAAATTCTCTTTCTAGTAAGCCAAAGTGGAGATTGATATAGAACCATGGATAAAAAATGTGTACTCAGCAAAGACTAGGGTTTTGAACCAGTGATTCTTGTTTGGCTGTTGCTACGTGTGGTGATGCATTTAACCAGCAATCTATTACTTTGCAAATAAAGAATTCAGTTTAATCTGCAATCTAATTTGATTTACTGATTTAACTGGAGTTTCACAAGCTCTTGTATTTTTCAGAGTTACCTATACCAAATTCTACAAGGAATTGCCTTCTGTCACTCAAGAAGAGTCCTGCACAGAGATTTGAAGCCTCAAAACTTACTGATAGATAGTAAAGGGGTTATTAAGTTGGCTGACTTTGGACTTGCCCGTGCCTTTGGTGTTCCTGTGAGAGTCTACACTCATGAAGTAAGTACAATTGTTGTCTTGTTTGATGCGAGTAACTGACGAGGCAAGAGACTCTTAGCACAGAGTTGCATTTGATTAAATAAGCTCCCTCTCTGAGAAAATTTTGAGTCATAACTGATTAATGTATGGGTAGTTGTATACACTATATGTATATAGTGGCAGCTTTTGAATACATCTGTAACTTCACACTGTTCATTTTATTTGTACTTTGCACTCCATACAGCTAAAGCTTTTTGCACAATTGTCTCATTTTCCACTTTAAATGAGCAACCTCACGTTCTCTAGTAAGTGACTGTTTTGCTTAGGGGACAATGTCACTCTTTATAATCTCTGTTGAATTGCCCACCCCCGATCCACTCATCTCCAAACAATTCATCTCGAGTCTTATCATATTGGAGTATTAGAAATAATAATCTTTATATTTGATATAGGGTTTTATCACGTTATTGAGACATCTCAAAGCACTTCACGGAATATATTGTAAAGTGGAGTGATTGTATTTTGTGGGCAAAACGCAGCAGCCAATTGCGAACAGCAGTGTCCCACAAACAGTCGTGGTGGTTGAGTGACCACATTTTTTGGAGGGATTATTTTTAACTATTTTAAACTTGTGACATGAAAATAGTTATTAAACTGCTTTGTGGGGCTTGCCAATATAGAGGTGACAACAATAACAACAAGATTCCATTTATAGAGCGCCTTTCACGTCGGGAGGACATCCCAAGGCGCTGTACAGTTGGGTCAGGACCCGAGCAAGGGGGAAATGGTCAGGGTGAGGGAAGGGAGGGAGCGAGGAGGGGGTAGAGAGTTGAGAGGGGAGCTGAAGGCACGGTCAAAGAGAAAGGTCTTGAGACCGGCCTTGAAGGAGGAAAGGGAGGAGGCAAGGCGAAGGCACTGGGGGATAGAGTTCCAGAGCCTAGGGGCTAAGACGCTGAAGGCCCGGCCACCGATGCTAGGGCGGTTGGGGCGGGGGATGTGGAGCAGACCGGAGCCAGAGGAACGGAGGGTACGGGTAGGTAGGTAGGTAGGGGGATAGTAGGTCGGAGAGGTAGGAGGGAGCAAGGTCGTGAATGGCCTTGTAGGTGAGGATGAGGATCTTGAACTTAATCCTCTGGGGGATGGGGAGCCAGTGGAGGCAAGCGAGGGTGGGAGTGATGTGGTCCCGAAGTCTGGTGCGGGACAGTACACGAGCTGCAGAGTTCTGGATGACCTGTAGCTTGTGGAGGGAGGTGACATCACCTATTGCAAGTTAATGATTGATATGGTTTGCTTTAAAAGGTTGTGACACTGTGGTATCGAGCTCCTGAAGTACTACTGGGTTCTGCTCGTTATTCTACTCCTGTGGACGTCTGGAGTATTGGCACAATATTTGCAGAAATGTCTACAAAAAGACCTCTCTTCCACGGAGATTCTGAAATTGATCAACTCTTCAGGATTTTCAGGTATAGTGTACAGCTGTTCAGGAATTATTTTGAAGCATTTAATTGTTGCTGTATATCATGTCATGACTTTGAAGTTGGTGTGTTACAACTCTGCAATTAGATTCTTTCAATGATACCATTTCTGGACTAGACTACAGAGGATTATAATTCAGATTATTTATTGATTGGTTGGTTGAATTATCGCTTGTATTGGTCAGGAATATCCCTGCACAGATATATCTTATTAACCTTGTGTTTTCCTTTTATAGGACACTAGGAACACCAAATAATGATGTGTGGCCAGAGGTTGAGGCGTTGCCAGATTTCAAAAATACTTTCCCCAAGTGGAAACCAGGTACCTTGTCGCAAGTTAAAAATCTTGATATCAACGGCATTGACATTCTGTCGGTAAGTGCTTCTATTTTCAACAATATTGACAATACTCCACTTGCCTGGATTTTTGAGTATGTGAGTTGACTTAGTCTTTATCAGTCATACTTTCCAGAATACTTTAAAAAAAATTCTGACATTATGTTTTGTGCTTTAATGTTTGAAGTACTGCTTTTTACCACCTGCCCACTCCCTTCAACTTGGCAGGCACTGGCCTGCTTTGCATCCCCTACCCTGCCACCATTTCTGCCTCCATAACACCATTCCAGAGTCCCTTTGGCATTCTCCTTGCATCCTTCAAGATCCATGCCAAGACAGAAAGGTACAGCGATCTCTTTCGCTGCACCTTCGGTAATCTTCCTATCTCCATCCCCTCTCCTCCTCACCTCCTTGAACAGAACTCCCAGCTTGACTGTCCAGCACTTTGGGACATCCATCTGATGTGAAAGGTGCTATATAATTGCAATTTGTTTTTTAAATTTTGTGTTTTTTTAGTTATTCACTGATAACTTCTAGATGACTTGTAAAGTTTTATAACCAGTGTCAATATTGCTGTAATTTAAGTAGTTGTGTAAAATGTTTGGCTAATCTTAATTTACCACTAATGTTGGAGCCCTTGTATCATTTTGGCTCCAACTGAGCTCCTAGCTGACTTGGAAAAGTTCTGTAGGCTCCCTTGATATTGAAACATCACTGACATTGTCTCTTAATTTTGGTGAGAGCAGTTGTGTACATCACTGCCTGAAGTGAAGTAATTTTCTCAATAAACTAGCCCATGTGGTTTATCTTTTGTGAAAAAGTACTTGTACTATACCGATCCAACAAAACATTCCATTCTCTTCTAATATATAATCATTTTTTACCAGAAAACATTGATTTATGATCCTGCCAAAAGAATTTCAGCAAAACAAGCTCTCAATCACCCATATTTTGATGACTTGGATAAGACGAATCTTCCTGCCAACCTGCAAAAGAACTAATTTGGTTTGAGCTTATTGAAAGATGATTACGTGTCTACTTAGCAGTTAAACTGTGTGCAGTTGTTAAACACATCAAGACCATTGATTTTTATTGCAACTATTGTATTCAAGTTCTGTAGATTTGTTTGTTTATATACATGTTGTCTTCTTTTGCACACCTATACCATGTAGTTGCAACATACTGAACTGTACTTTGTTTCTGTACCTTATAATTCTCATTGTAAATATAAATAAAAGGCCTAACTACACCATGTGGATTAATGTTCTAATAAAGTATGCTCTGAACGTAGGTGGAATGGAATATTCAAATTGGTGTAATGAGAATTTATCTTTGGTAGTTTGTCGTTCAAAAATGTTTGGCTTTAATGATGCTTAAATTTACGCTGTACTAGTGTGTTGCCACTAGATGTCACTTGTGCTGTGTACAAGAGAGGAGAGAAAGTAGATTTTGAGCACTCACCTTATTGGGCACACTTTGTACTTGGTCTGCCCTAGACTTGTGTACTTGGGGTTTTTTCTGCCTTGGATCCTTTGCCTTTGAGTGGTGGTGGGGGTGGAATCTTAATGTTTACAATTGAAACCAAGTTTGTATTAATTTCCCTAGATAACAATCTTCTATAACAGCAATTTCCTGGCATTGTTAATCTATCATTGGCAATAGATATAATTAAGACTATATCCTACACATTATTTCTTTCAAGTGGTAACTTGAAAAAACTGTACATCTCCCTTTCTTCCAAACACAATTAAAAGAGATTCCACCAATATTTTTGTACCTTTCATACTGAACTTTGCCCAATTTTATTGGGTCATTAGGTGTAAAATGTGCTCATTTAGGTCACAGCAAACCTGGCTGCAGTATGACACCATTTCCCATTTTATTTTAAGAATAGTTTGGGTTTTAACTTTTCTTTCATCTAGATTTTGACATTGCAGCTCAACCTACTTGAGTTTCTGTGTTTACCCTTAGTTACCGATTACAAGTCTAGGATTATTCCTACATTAATGTCCCATATTGTCAGGGTGAGGTTCTAGTGTTCTGTCACTGAACCTTTCCAGCAATGAATACCAACCAGTGGATGTTTGTGTTGCCATATATATATAAATTCAAGGAAGACTTTGACTTAGAGGTTGGATTTTTCCTTTTCACACGACTTATGCTATTTCTTATGCTTGAATATTTTTTTTTACCTTGAGACATTGATTGACCAACCTGTATAATTGCAGCTTTTTTTAACATTTATTTTTGGCGACAAAACTTATTTTAAACTTAGGGTTACAGCTTTGAGTTTACATGGAGCCATTTTCTTTTGGGGTTGCACAAACTAGTTTGTCCACTAGTTGTCATGACAGGCCTGGTAAGTGTATTTTTTTATGATTCCTGTGTTCTACCATTATCATTTCTATTCCACTGATGCTTTCTCAATAGAACTTTCTCAAATGTTAAATATTTATTTGAATAAATTACAATCATGTACATTTTGTATCATTATGAGTTCCATTGAAAAAGAATATTTTTATTGTATCTCAATAGGTAATAGTGCATTCTTAAACTGGAGAACAATCTTTTAAATGATGCTCCTGTACAGCTTTCACTAAACAAGTTTGCAGGTTTATACATTTTATGAGATGTACTTTCCCCAGAATACAAGTCAACTCATTTTAACTTGATTGGTCACTAGCAGCACTGCTGTACTGTGAAAATCAAGCTTAACTGGGACATTGGTACCTTATTCTTGACACCAATTTAGAAGGGTAATAAGGGAACTATCTACTAGAAACTATTGCCTTCTTCCCCATTCTATTTCCCCACAACTTTTAAGTGCATTCTTTACCTTTTGAGTATTGCATATCTTTGAAAATAGTTGTTATATTACAGGTATCTTTATTTGATTTACCTCACCCAGATTATTTTAGAAGATTATTTATAACAAAATTATTTATAGAGCGCCTTTCACTTCGGGAGGACGTCCCAAAGCGCTGAACAGTCAGATGTTGGGGCCTGAGCATGTGGGAGGGGTGGTGTAGGGGTGAGGGAAGGCAGAGGTGGGAGGGAGACCAGAGATGTATTCCATTTAGATGTTGAACAGTCGGTCTTTCATATTTCTTTGCATATTCTCCACTTGCTCAGGGTGTTCGTAATGAAAAGCAAATCTCACAATGATTTACAGCCGCATAAACTGCTTTTTGGATCCAGCGTGTGCTTGTCGTATTTCCATATTGCAAGTTTACCAGATCTCGGTGGATTTTGATTGGATGCGCTTGGCTGTTGAATGTTGCCAGCCACTAAATTGACGTATCTGCGTATTCAATATACTCAAATCTTTTACTAAAAAGTTACCGAGTGAAAACTGTATCTGTGATGAGCTGTTGACTCATTCATTTTATTTGTTTTCCCAAAATAGCTGTTTCATTCTTACCTTAAATTATTTCATTTTTCTCTCAGGCAGTCATTCAGTTTCAGGCCAGAGGTTTTACTGTCTTAATATTGCCAAACAAATTTTTCATATAATCCCAAACTACTAGGTGGTGCTACTTGAACTGAAACTACCACAATGTTTGCTTGCAGGTGAATCCTCTTGTGGATTAGTTGGGTTTCATTCCAGCTTTGCAACTGACTGTTTTGAGCAGCTGTGGAAGGAGCAAGTCTCTTGTCAAGAATTGCCAGGGCCCAACCTCCAGCAAACCACATTCACTAAATAGTCTGATCGCAGCAGAGGGTATGTTGACAATGCAAGGGAAGTTTACTCAGCTGTAACTTCTTTAAATCAACCTTACCTCTCTGGTCTTGTGGAACAAAATCAACTGCAACAGAGCTCCACCTTGTATACAGCATGATTGGAACTACATGAAATGAGTTTAACATGTGGGAGATGCTTTGATGATACAAAGAATGAATATCCCAAATGATTAACAATCTTATGTTTTTACATTTCTGATAAATGTACAAAATGCTAGTCATGACATTTTTCATTTTATTGCAAAAAGAAAAGTAACCATAAAGATCAAAGGCTAAAGAAAACAACCAAATGAACCAGCCACTTGGTTTCAGCAGCTGAAGACTTCACAATAGATGAATATTACATTATATAATGAAGTGACATCCAGAAGATTTTGGCAAAAATAGTATTTAGCTCAACATTACACAGACTAAATTATCTTTTACAACCACTGCATTCTCAATGCTCAGAAGAATCCATTTTTATCAGTCTTAAACATTTCAAAACATTTGTGTTAAACGTAGCTTAAATTGTTCAATAAGCAAACATTTGGGTGTGCATAACTGCATTAATAATAGCAAGATAAAGCAGCATAACTGGAATGATGCATAAGAGTTGAAGCTGCTCCTAGCTGCTTTTATGTATTTAGGTCCATATAGAAGTAAATTACCTCTGTTTAGATTTAGTTACTAAGCCCTTCTAGTTTTCTAAAAACTAAAACTACTTTTTCAACTTTGGTTACAACAAAGTTATATAGCTAACACCAGTACAAAAATAGTTAAATATTTAGTTTTGAGTTAAAACAATAGGAGCAATTCTTTTCAGAACCAAAGAAACGCTACCACTGACAGTTCATCAATATTAACAGTATTTTAAAACAATCTAAAGGTACCCCCCGCCCCCACACCCCCCCAAGGACCCAGCAGTGTTTTCATAGAACCAGCATTGTCTGGACTTGTGCTTTGAAAGCAACAATGATTGTTAAAATACATGTGGTAGACCAATTGTGGTTTGCAAATTGTTCCAAACATAGTCAACCATTTTTACAGTAAACAGTTAAGACAAACACAAGGTGATTTTTATTTTACCCCACAGAACAATGCACAAAATGTTCTGGCTAGTAACTACTATTGATCATCTACTTGGGTTCAGCTCTATTTTAGGCAATTGTAGATGGGCTCCAGAAGCACCACCTGCGTTTTGAGTGATGCTTGTGAAGTGCAACCTCCTCTTTTTCACGCTCCTTTTTCACTCGTTGGTAATGGTCTTCTTCCTTAAGATACCACACAGGTGGCCAACGGTGTTTTTCAAAATACCCTTGATTTTCTACAATTAAAATGGCAGATAAATTTAATTTGTGAAAATGTATGATTTCTAGGATGTTCATTGTGTAGATCATTCAAAGCATGTTTTTATTATTAAGTGTTAAAAACACCAAAGTAATATTTGGTTTCTTACCAGGAGATTTTGACTTGATCTCTTTCCTGAACTTGCAGCAAACACTGTTGTAACTTGTACAGATATGATGCAAACACCAAGCTGCCAGTTGATGTCCATTATGAAACTAAAATACAGGCGAAAAGCTGATTTTAGATTTGATGTAATGTGAGTTATGTATACATTTGTAAATTATTTAAGTAAATCTGATTTGAGTAATAGAAATACATTGCAGTTACTTACTTGGGCAAGTTCCAGGTATACCAACACTTCTTCATCAATATCGATAAATTCTTTTATTGCTTTCAGCAAGTCACGCACAGCATGTTGTTCTGTATAATGACAATGTACACAACTAAGTTACAATGAAACACAATTTTGCTAGACTAATTTTGAATTTCTTATGAAAACCTCTGAATAATCCATGTGGTGCAGAGGTGTAAAATGGTTTCAGAGTCAGCAACAAAGTATGTATTATTGGAAAAACAAACAGAAGTTGATCCATCTTCACCACAACTTTGAATTTTGAAACTTTAAATGAACAGACAGATAGGACCTTGAAGGATGGCATTTCCAATAAATTGCTCATCTGGAAAGTCAATCTGGATTGTGAGCTCAAGTCCTGGCATGTGACTTGAACTCACAATCTTCTGATTTAGAAGTGAGTGTTACAATTGAGTCCCAAGCTGACATCATCACCTGTAAAGTCACTATTTAAGAGCGACTATAATTAATTACATCATCACACATTTAATTGTATACTTTGACAATGTGATTTCATAAGATTTACAAATCCACTGTACACATTTCTAATCTGGAATAATTAGAATTTTTAAAATGTGGCTTATGTAGGACAGGATTTTGCTTGAAAAAGGGGAAACAATAAGTGGCAAAATACTTGTTTTTCAATTTTAATTAATGTCACATTTTATTCTTAAAACTGACCTGTGAGAGCCACCAAACGAGGAAGGCACAACCTGTTTGCCAGGGCAATCAGCTCAATTGGATCGAGAGCTGAGTTGAATAATAACTGGCTGGTGTACAGGTACTCGAGTGCTGCTTGCATGCAAGCCTTGCTTATATTAGGGAAGTAAACCTGTAAGTAAAGGCAAGGTAAAACATTAATCTTTCTTTTCCTACTCAATACTGTCGAACTCCTTGCCTCCCTCAATCCTACAATCTATGAGCCATTAAAAGATGAGCTTTGGCAAACAATCACTATTTAGTAATAAAATAATCCTTGCATTTGATGTAGCGCCTCACATGTCAGGAAGATATGGTTTTATCTAAACCTTCATTTTAAAGAAACTGAATCAAATAACTTCGAGTAAAACTGAAAGCTGAGACAGGCAGGCTGGCTTTTGGCCACAGCAATAGCCCGTAATAATATGTTGTGTAAAAGAACTGTTCCAATTCTAATTTATATCTTTTGAATCTAGCAATAATAAATCAGACATCTATTTTTGTTTCTAAGAACATAAACTTTATTTCACCAACCTCCTTGTTTGAACTTTCCACAAAAGACCCTCCAAACATAGCCGCCATCCACTCACAGCTAGAAATCAACAAAGGCTTATGGGCATTAATACTCCCATCTTCTAACTTAATGGTTACATCTGTCGTTGGAAATTTAAAAACAATTTTTCAAAACACTTGCAACTACTCAATGCTCTAAATATAAAACATCACTGAAATCAAATACAATTTACATTTTCAAATACATGAAATTTACATTTCAAATACAATTTCTTATACTGTAAACTAACAGATTTAGAGATACATTTTGTACCTGTTATAAATACTTCATATACCCATAGCTAGACTTCAGACAACATGGCACCCGGATAATAGATCTACATTCTATCTGCTATGGGTACGTTTATTAAACTTGGGATATATGCACTTGGAAAGGTAAGTTTGTCTTTGGCAATTTATATTTTTAGCTCATTCCACCTAAAGTTAGTAAATTTCCCAACATGGAAAGAATATATCATTACTATGCTAATGAATGGCAACTGATAATATCCTCAGTATGTGAGCAGGACATTTCACATAAATAGAAATGTTCTATTAACTTGGTTTATTTTACAAAAATAATTCTGATACCATCATGGTTTTATCTGGCTTATTGAGGTTTTACTATTGTTTCACTGGACTCTATCCAACTAAAGTCAATACAGTATTTACTGTGGAAAATGTAGTTAAGCATTACAGCATCAACTGGGAATTTCACATTCTTGTCTCTTATGAAGGAATCTACTGCCCATGAGTGACAACAGAAAGTCATGAGAAGCATTTCTGATGGGATAACTATTTTGAGAAAAAGATGAAAAATAAAACATTTTGAAATCACTCAAAATTACTTAATCATATAAATATAAAACATCCCTGAACTAAATGGTGCATACATTATGCACATTCAATTACTGGTAAGATGTGACATGATGCTGCAGCAGGGCAATCTTAAACGCTTCCAACGCAGGTCACATTTTATTGAATTTCCTATATATTCAGAAGGGTAACGGGTTAAGATACCTACACACAAATTGAATTGGCAACATTTCAAAGCCATAAAATATTATTCTAACATGATTTAAAATAAATATGATTATCCTCAAAATCAGGTTAATACCATATGGTCTCTGCTGTCAGTATGATTGACTTATTGTTTCCCATTTTTTTCTCATCCAATTTTCTTTCCTTTGCTTTTCTCCTGGACTCGTTTTTCCTTCTGTGGTATGGTTCTAGACACCAGATGCCAACCACCACCTCACGCAAGTGGCTATTATTCATGCAAGAACCTTCAGTGAGTTTTGGCAGGCTTCATAGCCGATTTCAATTCTCTGCACATTCACACACAGATACCTTCCGGTGGAGGTGGGGGGGGGGGGGGCAGAGATGGGACAGGGAGGCTATCTGCATATAGAGCAATCAGTAGCAGGAGGTCTTGCTCCCTGACTCTGGTGCAGAGGCTAATTTAGTACCTCATTTTTCAGCCTGGGAGAGGTCAACTAACTCATGGCAGATCAACCCTCAAATCTGCAATTTTCTGGTTTATATGGCCTAGTACTGCAGTCCACATCCGAAACTGAGACCTTTACTCACAAGGTCTTTTGGGGGGAGGGGGAACACTAGTCTGGCTGCATTGTGTAGCTAGTTAATACTTGTTACAAAAACATTTCCCATTAAATACAAGAGTATAAGAACTTACCAGAAAATGTTCCCTTTGCTAAGCATTCCTTTATTCGGTTTGCTTTCCTGACATGAAATGCCTTTGTGATCTCCTGATTCATGAAGGCTTCCTTGTTTTGAATATTTTCAACCATCATACGCAAGTCAAAAACTTCCAAAAGTTCAGCAATTTGTGCAATTCTCATCAGATCTTTCTCATTTTCATCTAGCTCTCCTGTGTAGAGAAATCGCAATACAGCTTCAAAAGGCCTTGGCTGGATTGAATAATCCATCCTGACCACTGTTATTAGACCTGTCCTCTGTGTTATAGGGTTTTTCAAGACTTCTTCATGAATATGAATAAAAGCCTTGCTCCAGAAAGATAATACCTTTCCTGCAGATGGCACCTTTAGTGCTGAAGATTCCTCCTCATACTTGATCATTTTCAAAGTGCCATCACTCTTGGATGTTCTTAGAGTGCATTGCATTGGACTTGAACTGATCTCAGAGCAGTCATCATCTGTGTCAAGGCTCATGGTTCTCATCAAATGTTCTCTACCTGGTTTCTCAGTTTTTCCATCATGAGCTTGAGAACCAGAGGTTAGGTCCAACAAAAACAGGTCATAGAATTTTGAGGATGAGGTAGCCAAGTATGCCTTGTGAGCATAAATTTCAATCTGGTTCTGAAGTAGAAACATAACGTCAGCACATAGTGGATTGTCAAGCAAATGACTGGGCCCATAAGCACTTACTGAACAATGAGGAATTTTTATTACTGGAGGTGGTGGCTTTGGTGGTAGAAATGGTGCCTGGAGTAAAGGCCTCTGGACCTTCTTTAAGTGAGATTTCCAGAACTGAAGATGCCGTCTAGTGATCAGTGCAGCTCTGACAGCATTATCAAATACATCCTTGATGCCAAACTGATCAAACACACTTGTTTCATAATATGGGATTCCAAGTTCTTTGGCAACCTCTCGACCCTTTTCAGGGGGCAAAATGTCATTGGGTTTTATTGGTCTAGGATATAAACAAAAAAAGACTAATATTTTTAGTATAGAAGTGACAAAAACTTGCCAACAATAATGTACATTTCTGTTTAATCTAAACATTTCAATGCTCTGTGGAAGACCATTCATAATTTGCTACAGTTTTTTTTGATTTGCCGGGTTTCTGACACATATAGAAATCCAGCACGTTGCTTAAGAGTATTCAAACCGGACAGTTCCACAATGATTGGCACACATCCATGGAAATGTCCATGTTTGAAATGGAATGCAGACAAAGGGACACACCCTGCCTACCTAATACCACAGTATAGAGTGCAGTTCTCAAGAGCCAGGGGCGACAGGTCCCATATTAATGTGCTACTGGAATTCAACCAGGTAAAACCACATAACTTGCTTCTTGTTACTTGTCTACCATCCATCCCGCCAGGGCTTTGGCTTGCAGGGTTAATAAGAGCCAAGTGGCAAGAATTGTGCCCCTAGTAACTAGCCTGCTCCTCCAACTCCTACCAGTGAGACAGGCTTGGTGGTCTGTCATCAAAAGTGCCTTGAAATACTGTCAACCCATCTGGCTCAAAAAATTAATTACTGAGTCCACCACAAAGGGTTAACGCGATTCATTACTCCATTGCCAAATGCATCACTTTGTAAAAAAAACAATAAAAAACAGTTCAGGTCCACTTAAATATCTGCTCCCCATTCTTCCTTTTCCTATAAAGGACAGTATTACTACCCTTAAAGGTGATCTGAGTTAAATTAAGATGAGTTAAAAAATGTTTTGCAACTGAGAACTCATTTTGTATTTACGAGGGGCACAGAATAGAGTGCCTATGCCACCTCAGAGTGATATCATCCAGCATTGCAGGCAAACTTAGAGACCTATAGTAAATACTTAGGAAGTGTCTCTTACCCATACTTAACTTCACTTTTTTTTAAAAATCCCGAAGATTAATTCCTTCAAAAATAAACTGGATACGTATCACTGCAGGATATAAAGATAGCTGCAGATCAAAGTGTCCAAACAAACACAGTGAATTTGTGTTGTTGGTATTCAATTATTATAGAGGAAAACAGGCCAGGATTGAATGGTAGAAATGTGGGGATAGATCAATAATTAGCAATTTTTGAATTTAGGATTTGCCTTAAGATTTCGCAGAGTACTTATACAATTCTTTCCCCAAGTAGATAGTCTGGATGGGATGAAATCTATTATAAGTAGCTTTTCCATGGTTGTGGGAGTGGATTTGATGGGCCAAATGACCTTTAGAAACATATCATTGGCTCTAATTAATTTGAATGAACTGCATATGGCAGCATTTCTTTTTTCAAAAAGTCTATTAATGGACAGATATTTTCAGAGGCAAATTATATAAAGTACCCATATATTAAAAAAAAATGCAAAAAGCTGAATAGGAACTAAATGAGTAATTGTAGTATAAAAGGATTTATAGCATGGTGATTACTCGCCCCCTGAGATTTTCTGCCAAGCAAAACACGAGTCACCAAAGACATTCTTAATTAGATCATGAGAATGTGTTCGCTCACATCTCTCCCACATATAAAAAGGAGTGACAAAGACAAACAACTTCTGGGAATTATAATTTAATGATAGGACTCCCTGGATATTTCTAGTGGTCGATCAATGCTTTGGAGATTTAAGAACATCGTATGTCTAGGTTTAACAACTAAATCATTAGTTAAAAAGAAACTGAAGTTTTTTTCCCCAGATGTGTAATTTTCAATACTCTTTTTCACCTTTTCCTGAATTTGCCTAAACTTTCTTTCACCGTTAGTATTAAAATGGTCTGGCAGTATATAACAATATACCACTTTATGAAAAACTTCTACATACTAAAGTAATACAGCGACTTGGGACGTCCTCCCGACGTGAAAGGCGCTCTATAAATGGCATCTTGTTGTTGTTGTTGCAATAGAATCAAAAGCAGACCATCAGTTTATCAAGTTTACTCTACAGTTTCCCTCAAGATTCCATTTCTATATCAGTCTCTAAATCCTTTTAGTTGATAAGAACTTGTTTAGTTTCCCTTTGGAACTGTTTATTCACCAGCGTATAGCAATCACTGGATTACTATGATTGATAATGAATTACATTTTGAATGTTGAATTTTTTTTGCTCGACTTTGCACTTGTACCATTTTGATCCAAATGCTTATTTGCTAAAACACATAATAATAATACTTGCATTTGGTATAGTGCCTTATCAAGTAACAAGGACATCTCAAAGTGCCTCACAGGATTTACTGTAGCATGGAGTTACTATGCATTTTGGGGAAAATGTGGCAGCCAATTTGCACATATAATATGCTTATTTCTATAAAGCTGAAAATTTAGATTTTGTGTAAAAACCTAGGCGTTTATATGGGCCACCCGTGTGAAAGCATGTCAAAATGCGCATATTACAAGGTGCATCCAGGATATTTTGGACTTTATTGGTTTATTTGCTCTGCCTTCACAACATTTCCACCTGGATAGTGTTAAATAAAATGTAACTGTTTTTGTCTGTAAAGTCCAGCAGATTTTTTTCAGTATATTCTGTGAAGCGCTTTGGGACGACCTCCCGACGTGAAAAGCGCTATATCAAATGCAAGGATTATTATTATTATTATTATTATATAATGTCAGACTCAAAATGTAATTAATTATCAATCATAGTAATCCAGTAATTGCTATAGATTGGTTACTGCTCAACATTCAAACTCAACCGTTTTATTATTATTACTCCCCTGAGTGGAAAGAATATCACAGCACAATATACTAATCAATATTTATATTTATGACAAAGTCAAATGGTCCAATTCACACCACACACTACAGCAATACGTAAATGATATTGGACCAATAGGAAACAGGAGAGCCACATAAGACGTATTTCTAGAAGCTTCACCACAAAACCCTTCTACTTATTCTGACAAATTGAGCCACATGTGCAAGTTATACTGGAAATGTGACTGAAAAACCAATATGGTTAGGAAAAAGAGACAAGACAAGGAAGTGCACATTACAAGACTTTTATTGGCAAAATAAAAATAATAGTATGGAAAACAAATATATCTGCTTTGATATGGATTAAAAGATACATGAATTTCCATTCACTGCATCACTTTTAACCAAAGCAAATATATCAATTAAAAACAAGAGCATTAAAATGCACTTTCATAATGTACTATCATAATGCAATCTGCAGTTGTGCGTGATCTTGATTTAAAATAAATAGGTAGAAATTTAGAACAATAAACTTTTGATCTAAATAACCTTTCCAAATACATTCTCTTTTGCACTTCTGATGTTTCATGAGGTTGTAGAGATTACAAGCATCATTGAAAAGCTTTGGTAGAAATCCTCAATGAAGTACATCATGTAACTCAAAGACCTTGGCAAATGAGTGCCTCTTACCTGTCATGGCCTTGGAGGATATTTCCATTCGAGGGAATAGCGCCTACCTTCCAATTATACTCTCTAGAATTCTTTTCTTGCAAATATTTGTTCCGTTTCCCAAGGTTTTTGCTAATTTCATTATGCTACGAAGAGACCTTCTCCTCCAAAATACTGTAATAACCTGTGGTTGTTCCACTCAAGGATGTCATGAATACGTCAGCTGTAGACAGGTGAAAAACAAGACTTTTTTTTTACTTCATTATGAAAAATATGAAACAAACCCTCTCCCACAAAGATTTTTTTTAAATAAAAAAACTTGCACTTATTAAAAAGAACTGGTTAATGATCACGACCTTTACAAAGATATTATAGGATTAGTAGTTATAAAGTTATGTATTGAATATGAAACATTTGAAGTATTAGAAGCTGTGTCAATTAAAGAAAAATAATGAAAAAGAAACTTACCAGAATTTTCTGAATCAGAAGCTGGCCATGATCCACGGGGTATAAGAGTTGGCTACCTCTCAGTTCTTCTAAATTTAATGATTTTCTCTTAGGCCATCTTGGGATCTTTTAAAGCGATCTTTTTGCTGGTAATTCACCATAGTCAGTGATGCTCTTCCTGCACTCTTTTGGTTCTGCACTAACTTTACATACCTTTCATTTTCTTTGCAACAACATACCCGTTTTCCACTCTTTGCCAACTTCCAGAGTGGAAAACAAGCTTTTTTTCCAAAAAAACACGTATCAGTTGATTTACTCATGGTGGGTAACAGTGAAACCCGTTTATCACAGGTGTTTTCTGATCAGACTACGTTTACTTCCAGTGGAGAAACTGTTTTTTGGTAATTATATTGGGCAATAAAACAGTGATTGGAAGGTGGATTCTCCTCCAAAAAAACAGCTAAACGTTTGCTATTACTATTACTGTTTTCTAAGCAACATGGAAGATTCCAGGATACGTATGTAATAAAATTGGAGTCAAACTTATGCAACAGATTTGAGTAAACTTTACTGACTATGTAAGAAGTAAAACTATTACTTGGTAACAATTTGCATTAGCATAGTATCCAAATTTCAAGATAGACCTAGAAATATCTTTTCATTAGGATTTCATGCCTAGTTTGTTACACATTTATATTATTAAGTTATTGACTGCAAGGATATCACATAGTACCTTGCTAAGGGGCGTCGAGCACGATTTACAGCCTCAAGATCAGCATAACGCAAGTCCAGCTGACAGCCGACTAAAACAACAGGTGTTCGTGGGCAAAAGTGCTTGATTTCAGTTAACCACATTGTTTTAACATGGTTAAGGGAATTTGGATTAGCAATAGAGAAGCACAGGACCACCACATCGGACCTGAAAAATGAAAAGATTTGAAAAATTACTTCAATTGATTATATCTTATTCATAATTGATAAGACCTTGTTTATGATCATTTACATTTGTTCTTTCAGCTATGCACAACATTTTCTTCCATGCAAAATGGTGACATACTACACTTCAGCAGAAAATAATACAAAGCCGTAGATGTCCAGTAATGCACTTCCTGCTGACAGTACCAGTAACATTGCTACATTACCTCGTAAATCATATGGTATATCCACAGTGCTGATATATGTTAGTTTCCCAGAGACAGTATTTATTTGGATCTCATTCTCTAAGTATTAATAAAAACAAATGTTTTGATATTATTGGTTTTGAACTTTTTATTTTGAAGACAATTCGTTTACATGTCACTTTTAAAAAAATTTTTTTAGGGATGACATTGTTGCCTTAGTGTACATTCTTGGAAGTAATGGTTTAGTTATTTGATTTTGTGGGGGAAAAAACAGCAGCAAACACCATTCATGCATATTCTTAAATGACTCAAAGATAATCGATTAACTGGATAAAGTAAATATGTTCAAAACAAAACTTCAACAGAAAACTGTTAGGGCAGAATCTTGCCCCATTTATGGTCAATGGAGGAAAATTATACCCTTAGTCTTTAAAGGGTCAGTATCACTTTTGATGACATTGAAGAAGCATTTCTAAACTAAAACCTAAGTAGTTTCCCGCACTTTTTTTAAAAATTGCAACCTTCACTTTTTCATATTTTATTAATCAACAACAACTACAGGTGAGATACAGTACAGTGTAGCCAAACATGTTAATAATTTTCACCTCATGGAAATTTAGAACCACGCAAATTCACAGCACAGAAGAAAGCCATTTGGCTCACCTCTGGGACTAGGATTCAAACTTATTCTGGACAAATGTGTTGAACATCCCCGCTCCATGATGCTTTCTCAGAGTCTCAACTGAATTTGAATAATTTCAATCTGTTTTACAATGAGTAGGAGTCCACACAAGCACAACTGTCAATAATGCAACACTGACTGTTAAATCTAACTTATATATATATATATATATAGAGAGAGAGATCTATGTGACTATAATAGTGTAGGAAATGTGTTTGTATAATAGAAGTTCTGCAGTTTTCAGAGATTCTGGATAAGGTAAATTGCCTCAGCAATTCTCGGGAATGCAACACCACATCTGACTTGGGAATGTTGCTGCTGTTACTGAGTATAGGGAGAAATGTTCCATTTTGAATTTGCACAAAAATCAAGAAACACACTTACTAACATGAAAAAACCTGGAACAAGAAAAGGCTATTCGGCCCTTCAAACCTCCCTCTGCAACTCAGAAGTTTCAGACACAAAAATGTTTGCAATCATTCCCCCACCTACTTACTAAAAAAAGGATACTGTCTCTTTAATATGATTTGTGTTTTTTTTAAAAGTTCCAAAATGCAAGAAGACACCACGAGTCATGAAAAAGTACCATGACTGCAACTTACAGTGCGTTTCATTTGCCATATCTTGAATGTGAGTCAGAGGAAACCCTATAAACAAAAACAGGTACAACAAACACTACAGATTGTTGACAAAAGAAAGACAATTTGATTTACACTTCAGTGAGAAATTCATGCAAAATGTTGAGGAAAGGTTGGATATGTCCACGTTTAAAAATAAAGATTTTTTCTCAGAATATTATTATAATGCACTAAAAGAACAGCATTTTATATGGAAATGTGGTTTTACAAATCCAAAAGAAATTAAAATGTTTCTAATTATGCAGATGGGTTAAAACTGTAGATGAGCCAAGTTTAATTGAGGAAAAAGTGAGTTATGAGGCAGTCGTTGAATCAAAAGATTCAGCTGACATAAATAGTGAGAGTGAGGCTTGCGAGGTGTATAAATGTCAGCTGAACCCCAAGTGAAATTACTACCTTCAATTTACTCAAAACCAGTTCATTGCTCTGTCCTATTGCAGACTATCTTGAGCCGATAGAACTGTGTGTTGTGTATATAAGCATATTTGTATACGTATGTGAGAGAGATATACCAGACAGTTTGACAGACTTCATTTGCTGACAGTAGTTTGAACCGTTATTTATACGATTAGGGCATCTGGAGTAATATGATACCACTAATGTGACACCTTTTCTCGTGGAACTCCTTTCAACTGTCGTGAGCTGCACCATATCAGAAACTGCACCATGTGGTCAGCTATCACACAATGCTGCTATCACTTCTGAAGTTTGTTTTTAAAACTTATATAAAACATGACCTTGCCAACGCAGAAACAATTGAGCACAATTAACCTTGTGGATTTGCTGTGTAGAAATATCAATTAAACACTCTGAAACACTCATACATCACGAGGACTCAATCCTAACTGGCGGGATGCCAACCACATCACAGGTCTGGTGTGAGAAGAGGGAATTCAATCAGCAAAGATCATCCCTTTGGGATGTTAAAATCCTCCATCAAGGGATTAAATTGTATTTTCAATAATACCAATATTTGTCCTCTTATCTTTTTTTAGCAGATTATTCCAAATATTTATCACTCTTGCAGAAAGACATTCCTGATATTCACTTTTTCCTACTTTCCACCTCTGCCCTCTGGTCTTGAAATAATAGTGTGGGTTTATCTTATCTAGATGTATATACTTCTTGTGCTTCGTGCATGCAATGTTAAAGGGGGTGACATCAGTAGCGAAGCGGAAAGGGCCATTTTTAGCAGTCATTCAGTACCAGAAGCTGGCTATATTAATGTGCTTCTGTGATATCGCAGATCCACAGAACACACATACTATACTATAAGCGACTCAGGATTAAGCCAGGGTGTGCAATCACAGCATCTTTTTCTCCTTTAACTGATTCAATTATTTTTTCAGTTCTGATTTACTTCAGTGGCATTTCTCAGCCCTGCTCAGGTTTCGTACAGTGACACACTATGATTGTTGATTTAAGATGAATCACAAAATTAAAAATATCTCCTAGAAATAAGGAGAGTTGTTTTTACTCTAATTCATAGAAATTATATTTTATATGTAAACCAACATAATTAGAAGTATAAAAAGTTGACGAAAAGTGAGTAATGTAGCTAATAGATGATCTGGTAATTAAAACACAGTCCATTAAAAAAGAACACTTGGTGTCAGTATTTTCTTGGCGATTTGGGTACAGCACTAAATATGTACTTGTAATGAAATGGTTGTAACATCTAGGCATTACAGTGAGGCCCCAGTATATACCACTAACATTTATAGATGTAACATTATAATACTTCAAGGTCATCAGTTAAATATCAAACTCTGGCTGAAGAAGCCGTGATGAAGTCATTGTTAATGTAGGTATCTTGAGTGCTTGTGTGCAATTCCACATTCCATTTAATACTGCTAAGAGACACTTCAGCACTTAATGGATGACTCAAAGCAGAACAGTCATTCATAGGAACTTGAGGAATTTGATAAAGCTGACTGCACTCACCAACCCCAGGCTACTATCAGTGTCATTGCTTTCATAATCCAAATCGAGATTTCTTGCTATCAGTACTTTTCTGCTTTAGGGCTTCTTACTCCTTCCAGATGGGTATCATACATTTTGCTATCCGTAGCCTGGATACAAGTTCCCCAGTGATATTTATATCTGCAGTTTATGGGCAGGCATCCAAACTTCTTAAACTACAGTCATATGACTGAATCCTCTTATTCTGTTCACCTCTATGGACTGCAGATCCTTTCCTAGCTTATTTATAGTAAGCAATTCAATCAATGTCTTGCAGATACACCAAATGATAACTGGAGACATAGCAAAGACTTCACTACAGCTCATTATAGAGAAGCAAATACAATACGTTTCCAAGTGTATTATCTGGCAAGTTGGTTGGTTGCTTTAATATATTTATTTTTCTAAATCTTTGACACACATTGTTTCCCTGAGTGCTATTATTGCTACTTCTTTGCGATTTTAAATCAGATTTGTTTTTCTTTACCTAACAGCAAGTTACTTTTTATATAACAATAATGAAAATCACATTATTTCAGGTTTTGAAAAGGTAAATTTTAAAGCACTGGTGAACACTCCTCAAAAATGGTTAAAAGAATTCTAAACAAGTACCAGACCACAATAAAATCTGTAGAAGATAGTCATTGTATTCTAACAATGTTTGCGTAGTTTAAATACTTTTTTGGATTGCATACATTCTGAATAGATTGTATATCATAGAATATTACAGAATAGAAGGAGGCCATTCGGCCCATCATGCCTGAGCTGGATCTTTGAAAGAACTATTCAACTGGTCCCACTCCCCTATTCTTACCCCATAGCCCTGCAAATCTTTCCTTTTCAAGTAGTTTCAAGTACTTCATATCTTCCCACAATACCACAATTAATACAAGAGGATAATTATATTTACTTAAGTTTAAGACTTGGATTTGGGCTGCAATTCAACATCTAGTTTTAGTCTCCAACCATCTAATGATTCACCAAATTCCCTGCTCGATATTGCATATCACCAACAATTCTGTCTCAATTTGTAGTTATGAGGAGCCCTAGGCGCTCTCCGTATTTTGGATTTTCAAGGGTGGACTGAATGAAACTACTTCTGTTATATTGCAAACTCTCAGCAAGGCAAGTTGACAGGTTTGAAAAATTTAAACCAACATTTAAATCATTATGTAAATCTATGCAACAACCTTGGACCTCATTAAATCTCATTGAAACACCTTGACAACATGGGGAGAAGGATGTTATAGCTGGAATGGAGGAAATAGCAGTAGCATTAATGCATTGGGGAAAGGGGAGGAGTTGATCACAAAAATTGATCGAGAATGTGCCTTTAGGTTATAATATCACTTGTTCAAATCAGCACCAACATGACACCAACCCAAAGATGAATCTTGTTCACGTTGCAGCAATTGCAACACACATAATATATCTGCCCCTTTACAGCAACAACAACTTGGATTTATATAGCGGCCTTCATGTAGGGGAGTGTCCTGGAGCACTTGACGCCGAGCCAGGGGGAGAGGTAACTGTAAGCACGATCAAAAAGGATTTTAGGCGGGATTTGAAAGTGGGGAGGGGGCAAGGTGAGGAGTTGAGGGAGAGTTCCAGAGTATTGGAGTATAGTGACTGAAGGCACAGCCATCTATGTTGGAGCAGAGGGGAGGAGGGACAAACAGGAGGCCGGGTAACAGATTGGATATGTAGGGAGGTGTGAGGGCATGAAAACAATTTGATTTCAGGATTTGAAAACGAATGAGAGGATCTTGACATCGATCCGTTCAGTAATTGGGAGCCGGTGGAGCCTGGCAAAGACTAGTGTGATGGGGATACAGAGTTTTGTGTAGATGTGTATCCGCAAGACGGAGCTTTGGATTTACTGAATTTTGTGTATGGTGGAGCTGGGGAAACCGTGTTGCCGACATTCAGCTCCAGGAAATTTGTGCTCATCCAGGCCTTGATATCTGTCAAACAAGCTGACAGGATACTTCCTCATTGGCTCAATTGGTAAATCCACATTTAGGTTCATGTAAATTATAAAAATGGATTTTGTAGTCATTCACTTATTAGCCTTTGAGACACAAAACAAATTTTAAGTCACTTCAGATCTAACTTGAAAGAAAAATCACAAAAAAGTTTTGAAAAGATTCAAGTTAAATCTAAATTGCTCAAAATCTTACTTATATGGACCTTGTTTTATTGAATATCTTAGATAATCCTAATAAGCATATTAAAGCACATCTCCTTCCTTGAGATGTTAGATCGAAGTTATAAATTCCCTCTGCAATGGCATGACCATTTGGCAAATAATCAATCATTTTCAAAAATAATTTGTCTACCAAAATTCAGGAAACTTCATATTTATTTGTGTAATTTAGTGAAAAGAGGAAACTATAGTCTTGATGGCTACTTACTTTCCCACAAAAATTGTTGGACTTTTTTCCTTTTTAAGTTTGTTTTGCTTCATCCTCCATTGAAGCGACTGACTTGTGCTGGGTTTCAGTTCCATGTGTCTCTGTATCTTAGCCAAGTGGCCATTCTTCACAACCAAACCTGATCCTCCTACCCAGCATACACTCATGCAGCTTTCCAGCAATGGACAGTAGATAGTGCTCAGAAGCAGGAATGATTTCCCCTTGCTAACTAAGGTATTAATGCCAATCAGTAATGCTCTGTGTGAAACTAACTACCTCAGCAAAGACCAGGGATCAAAATTAGGAGCCATTCGGACTATACGGCTTAATTTTGTTCTACACTGCAGTATTACCAGCCATCGGAAGAGCAGATTTATTAGCTTGTAGGCAAGATACTGGGGGAGAGGGAAATATATAGTGTTGTTAGAACTCATGTCTGCATCACAAGCAATTAGTATTATTGGTTTCAACATAAATAATTGGATAACATTGGAGACTATTTGTTCCACACTTATAACAATATAATGGTAATCCTTGCATTTGATATAGCGCTTTTCAGTTATAATAGGAAATCATTGTATAAGCACAGAACAAAAAGCTGTTTAAAATGCTGACCGTCTGAGGAATTAGAGGTTAGAAACAAACGATCTATTTCTGACAATGTCATTGCACTCAGGAATTTTTTTTATAAAGCAGCACATGCAAGTCCTATTTATAAACATTTCCAGATATCAAACATGGTCTCATATTGTAGTCTGCATTTAAAGTCACACTGAATGAAGGTCACACTGAAATGAGGTTTAGAAACTTATAAATAGCAACAAAATGCTTCATATTAGAAATGTTTACGTTATCTTACATTTACCAAAATAATTTTTTTAGTCAAGAATGCTCAAAATATTATTTATAGAAATAATGGGCATAAGGTCCAAGTGCCTTGTTTAGCACACATCAAAGTTACTATATTTAGAAACACGAGGATTTCCTCAAGTAATGGCTTATTTATATTTTGCTCTGCTAATCTGGATTTGTTCAATAACTCCAATTTTACTTCTGCTCCTTTGAAGGGAGAGGCTGATGTTCTGCAAATGTCAATGCATGTGCAGTTTCCAGTAACAAGAGAGGTTTGGAGGAAGAAAGCCATTTGGTCCTTTTGATCTCATTGTTCCAGAACACCCAGCCATACAAGTTCCCATAGTCATCAACCCATTAGTGACTTAGATCACCTAATTTAGCACACACCAATGATAAAATGTGGGACCTTACTGATTTGTAAGCCTCAGTTCTACACATAGCGTATTAATCTAATCGGCCATCAATGAAGTACTTCCTTCAATTTAAATGTGTTCATTCTTTAGTTTGAAATGTTACATTTTCTACATCTACATCTGAACATTCAGAAGCTTTAATATTCCTACATTAGGTTACTTGTGCAGACATGTTCTACTCATTTTGTATTTCTGATTACTTATCAAACGTATTACATCTTGTAAAACTAAAACATGTTTCTGCAAGGTTTCTTTTTTCTTTTTTACCTGCCATATGCAAAACGCCTGTCTTTATGGTGGTCACCAAACGTATCCCACAGCCTGAGCGATATGCTAACTTCATCTACAACATCACGGGAACGTTCAAGGACCTAAATGTAACCAACAGTTAATGTGATTGAGTTAAGCAAACTTCACTTTGGTATTTTTCCACCCCATATTTCAGTGCAATACATAAATATTGCTCTTGGAGACTAATTCATATATAATATATATTATATATACAATACACCAAATACAGGAAACAATTATTCTGTAATTGTAATTGAGCAAAGAGAACAGAATTAGTTCCAATTGAAGTAAAATAGTTAATATTTGGTACTCTATCAATCTGATTTTCAGATTATTTTGTTTTTGCAGTGTTGCCTATGATCTATAAACTACGGTACATTCAATGAGGATTTACTAGTTAAGAATCTCAAAAATAGCTGCAAGAATATCAAATTTCTTATTTTGAAATAGTTAATTCTGTTACAATATTGAAAATATTACATTTTGTTTTAAAACTTCTGTTTTAGAAGACATTTTTACAGTCATAAAAAAAATCAGACAAATATTGGCTTAAAATGGATTTTAAAATTCTACATCTTTATGCATTTTTCTTGCCAATTTTCTTCCCTCCTTTCCTGAATACGTTTTACTCCTTTTCCTTTCTACTGGGATATGATGCACTGAACCAGCGGCTTCCCGTGCCTTGCTAAAATAGCATGATTCATGCATCAGTCTCAACAGTAAGTGGCAGCAGGGAGTTCAACCTCAAGAGCATTGTAGCGATTACTGATCTTGTCTTCACCCAACATACACTTTCCAGCAATTGACAAATTGCGACTAACTGGCTGAAATTTCTCTCCATGTTCTAATTGACATACCCACCAGCAAACCTCAATCAAGCCTAGGACCCTTTCTGGCTGAATGTCTCACTTACTCACTACACTTGCTGAGCTAATGAAGGGGGATGATTTCTTAATTTTTTATTCAAAAGTAGAGACATTTTATAGCAAGACATTTTATATGTAAAAAGGTGCTTCTTTAATTGTTTTAGAATTTATATTTAAGACTCTTATGGTACAAGTTGCAGCTAAAATGATATTAAAACCTTTGCATTAAGCTACTTTTTGAAATAAATCAATGCACTACACTGGTCTTCTAAACCAGCTAAAACTCTTCAATGACAAGTACCACTTTACAGGTCCTCTGGAACCAAAGAAAGTGATTATTTTTATAACAGAATGTAATGTCTGAGAAACAAAATTTTACTTTGTATGAATGATGTAAATCTTACACTTAGGAAAACAAAATTATTCTTACCTCTTGGCAAACACGATATTGATCAATTGCCCACACGGTGGGGACATGGGTGGAGAGCAGTTGGTACTGTGTCAAGGTGGCATTGCATGCTCTTGCACAAATCAGTCGGGTCTTTCCGACAGCATTGTCACCAACTACAACACACTTGATAGTTTCAACATTAGGCCGTTCGTAATCCATACCAGTATCCATTTATGTTAAACTCTGTTGGAACAAAAAATGTCAAAAATAGTAATACATATTGCAGAAATATATTTCATGATCCTAAAATTATCAAAATCAGAATTAGCACTTAATTAAACTAAAGTAAAGTTCAGCTCAATACTACAGCATATTATAAACTATAGGCAAATGTTATTAATACTGTACTTTTTTTAGTTGTATGAAGGCCAATATTAAGCCATTACTATATTAACATAACTCAACTGTTTTAACTTGGCTGGATTTATTAGGTTCACAGAAGCGGAAAAGGGTGGACAGATGTATACTTCATCCACATTTTGTTGACGAAAACCTGCAATCCACCTTTATCGGCCCACAGAATTTTGTGCTGATGATGAACACAGAAGGAACAAACATATTGAAGTTGTTTTCATGTTCAAAAATATTTCATGGCTAAAAAAAAATCCAATTCGGCAGGAATACAAATCAGGAGGTCTGAAGCCATTTTCACCTAATTTGCCCTTGTGGCCAGGGACAACCATGGCTTCACCATATTTTACACAAATACCGATATACTTATTGTGAATTTTTTTTACCGTAAGAGCCATCCACACAATAAAAGTAATACACCTTATACATGGAAACATACTCATTATATTATTGAAAACTCTTAAAACATCTAATATTGTCAGAAAATACAATAATATACTGCTTGAAGTACTATTTACTTGTGACTATACTTTCCAGCTGGTTCACTGCCCTATGTGCTTCTGGACTTCTATCGCAGCTTACTTGGCTGTATAACAAGGATGAGTTTAAGATTTAGGGTTTTATATTAGAGAACTATGAATACAACCTACAAATCATCACCTAATTTAAACAGAATGAGGATTTAAGATCCTGAAATACAGTACTAAATTATTTGTACTGAGCTACAGTACATTATTTATATTATAAGTTAATTGCTCTGAATATGAATTAATCAACAAGGTAATTCCAAAGGCACCTGTTATTCTAGCTCTATTTTCTCATACCCCTCCATTCTTCTCTGGTACATTGTACAGAAATTCAGTCTCTAAATCAATCCACTGAGTTAAACAAACCTTGCACCAGACACAAGGATGGTAGTTGTATGATACCCTAACAGATAACAGGAATATAGCTCCAGGAGAAATCAATCTGCTTTTGTTTTTAAATCAATTTTAGAAACACATTTAACAGATGGTTCCACTGAGCAGCAACACTGAGACAAAATAATAATTAATCCTCAGCGGTCATAGCAAACGGGTGTTATAATTAGATGTTAAATTCTGTTGTGCACTCTAGTTGTAATAGTGCCCAAAATAGAAAAACTACTTTTCATGGATTTTTCTCTCCCCAGTACATAAATTTGGAAACTAGTTTATTCTGCCATTTAAACGTTCTGCTTCACCAGATTGATATTGTTGCCAATTTAGTTTCCCAAAATGTCTTTTTATAGAATTAAGATAGCACCCTTCATAGACAATGCATTAGGTATTTGAACTTCTTGTGTTTCTTATTCAATTAAGTCAGATGTCTTCCATTACTTTAATCAAGTGGAGGCATTTGTATAGTGAAGTTACCTATTGGTGTGGGTTTACATTCCAAGATGTAGTATCCCAAATTTTCCATAGTACTTAATGCATTAAGATTTTTGCTTAACTGCAGATTAAAAACATGCAGCAAAGCAGCAGAATACAGGTGTGTAACCCTATTATTTTAACTATTTTGGTTTTGCTCTAACTACCTCAGGTTTATGGCCAGGTCATGAAAAAAGAATATTGAAGTCAAGTTCATTTCATAAAGTATTTTATAGCCAAAAATGAAGGAAGACATTCATCCCATCAGTCACTGTGTCTTAAGAGATGAAAGGACACTGCGATAACCCACTTTCAACACTGATCACTTTTTCCACCATATCTCTCACCTTGGTATGTACAAAAGGTTCATTCTATTCTATTAAGTGCAAGAACTTTTGACAATCTGCACTTATAATTGGATAGTTCCAGTAGGGTATCTGGCACAGCTCAGATACAATGGGCCAAATGTCCTCACCCTGTGATAAAATTTCTGATTCTATAATCGGAAATTGCCACTTTGTCAACATCGTGAAAATTGAAATAATGCTATCACTTCATTATATCTTAGCAAGTTTTAGTCTCAGGACCTATCTCAGCTTTAATAGATGTGAAAAGTTATAAATAGGACTACGGATAGATCAACTTGTAATCAAGAATTGTCAGTAATTAACAGTGTCAGAAGCACAGAGAAGAATAGAGTATTAAAGGGAACGCAATTAAATTTGATTTTTAATGCCATAACTATGTGAATTATTGGTAGTAATAAAATCTCAGTTCTGATAAAGAGTCAGGGTCACAAAAGTCTTCAACTTCAAGATTTTTAGGAATATGTTCTATCAACACACTTATCCCCAAATGGATCCCAAGCAGACATGCCTCCTGACTATCTGTACAGCTGATGTTTCCTAAAAGTGAAAGGTCAAAAAATGGGCACTTTCAGTCAGTGATCTGAACACAATAATAATTATGTGCAGGATTATTGACCACTGATTGAAAGTGCACATTTTTTGAAATCAGATAGGAGGTTGTATAAATATAAACTTGTAAATTGTCTGGTGTGTAATTCCATGGCAATTGGTACATTTTGGGAGAGTTCTGTGATGTGAACCTTGTTTATTCCCAGTATGCTGTGCACAATTGGCTGCCGCGTTTCACTGACAAAATATACAGTCAATTCACTTTACAGTGTATTCTGTGAAGCGCTTTGAGAGTCTCAAAGATGTGATAAGGTGCTATATCAAACGCAAGGATTGTTATTATATTCCAGTATCAATTCAACAGGGAGAATAGCCATAATGCTGTTAAATTAGTGACAGTAGTTTGTTCTCGAGCCAACAGTCAAGCACAGAGTGAACTATTATTGTAACTGTGAATTCTCTTGACTCACACATTTTCTGTAGCAACAGAGGTTTTAGTGCCTGTGGTGGAATCATAACCTACAGATCGGAATTGGGACAAATGCAACACTTCATGGAAAGTGGCACAGTTTTTTTTTTAAATTGCAGTTTATAACCTTGGTCAGATAACAAAAAAAACTGATGGACAATAATCAACCTGATTAATTGATCATTCACCTCATGTCTGTTTGTAGGATCAAATGGTTGCCACATTCACCCACAAAAAGCAGACACTATGCTTAACAGTAATTATTTGTGGATTTTAAAACATAACTTTGAAACATTTATAAAGCGGTATAAAAATACAACTTCTTCCTTTAAATTCCTTTGATCTTCAAATCCTAAGAGTTATTTATATTGAACACATTAATGAAAAACATAAAATGTCACTAAAATGATTTTAGATTGTTAAATATGTGATAGATATCTATGCATATTCCTGGATTTATCAGTTTTGTTCTTTAACTAGTTGTTTTGAAGTCCACAAGAATGCTCAAAGTTTATTTTAAAACTGCTTTTCCCCTGTAATACAGAAGGTAAAAGATAAGCATCAAACAATTCCTAGTATGCAGTATACACCTCTACAATTTTCTAATATTAGTAGATTTGGGAATTGTGGGCCCTTTTTAAACCAGTATTCTATGAACCAGTATTCGAATACGCCAATTTTGCAATGCAGCAGTGCAGGTCAACTTCAGGCCCAAGCAGTGACAGAATTGGGGAGTTACAGAAAGGTCAATCTTTACAGTGGTTAACTAGCATGGCTAGTCAATGATGTGATAGTGTTAAAGTGTTAAATGATAACTATCAATGTTTATCCTGTATAATAATAATGTGGGAATGGCTGCCAATATATTTTACAGCTTCCACCAGAAGTGATTCCTATAGAATGTGATGAATATACGTCTGAATACATTTCCAGAGTGATTGATAGATGGTATTCTTCTCATCCATATAATGAATGAAGAGACAATGAGACAGTAATTTCTAAAGTACAGTATATCAATTTGTTAGAATTGATCAATGCAGTAAACTTATTTACTCTCCAGAGTACAGTAATTTGGACAATTTAAAAATTTCTGATCATAAAATTCCACCCTTGTGGAATACATACCAATTGGTTTCTGGGGAAAAATACATACCAATTGGTTTCTGGGGAAAAATCTTTCTGTACAAAGTATTTCCGACATCAGCACACTCTACATTGTTAATAATTGACAAGTCAGCTTTAGAAATTCACCTGGGTTTAAGATGATCACATTACATTGAGGGTAAAAGCGGATTACAAGTTTGCAACACAATTGAAATGTTCCAATATCATTAAAAATGAAACTGCGAGAGGGAGTCTCAACAAGTTTGTAATTATCATAACCTCAATATTATGTTAGCTGGACACACTCTCATCTACTTCACCGTTCACCACAGCACCACTCAAACGCTGACAGCATCAGCATCCAAGGCTGCACTCTCCACCTCTCAAAGCCAGTCAGGAGCCTCAGCGTTCTGTTCGACCCTGAGCTGTCCTTTCTTCCTCATATCCGCGCCACAACTGGCACCGCCTTCCATCACCTCCGAAGCATCGCCAGACTACGGCATTACCTCACCCCTCACGCTGCTGAAACTCTCGTCCACGCCTTTATCACCTGAAGGCTGGACTATGGGATCTCTCTCCTCGCCGGCCTTCCCGGCACCTCCCTCCACAACCTGCAGGTCATTCAGAACTCTGCAGCTCGTGTACTGTCCCGCACCAGGCTTCGGGACCACATCACTCCCTCCCTCGCTCGCCTTCACTGGCTTCCCATTCCCCAGAGGATCGAATTCAAGATCCTCATCCTCACCTACAAGGCCATTCACGGCCTTGCTCCCTCCTACCTCTCCAACCTACTATCCCCCTACTTAAATGCCCGTACCCTCCGTTCCTCTGGCTCCGGTCTGCTCCACAACCCCTGCCCCAACCGCCCTACCATCGGTGGTCGGGCCTTCAGCCTCTCAGCCCCTAGGCTCTGGAACTCCATCCCCCAGTGCCTTCGTCGTGCTTCCTCCCTTTCCTCCTTCAAGGCCGGTCTCAAGACCTTTCTCTTTGACCGAGCCTTCAGCTCCCCTCTCGACTCTCTACCCCCTCCTCGCTCCCTCCCTTCCCTCCACTCACCATTTCCCCCCTGCTCAGATCCTGACCCAACTGTCCAGCGCCTTGGGACGTCCTCCCGACGTGAAAGGCGCTCTATAAATTGAATCTCGTTGTTGTTGTTTTATAATTTTTTATTGGTTTGCTTCTTGTGAATTTGTCTATGTAACTTTTACCCTATAATGTCAATTATAGGTGTTTGTCTTCCATCACCCTCAAATTTGTCTCTTTTGTTTGCATCTTCAAGAATTGTTCCTGACTTCCGTTCATAAATTTCCATCTTGTGTGTGTGAAATTATTTATCTGTTGAAAGGGAGAGCTTTGGTGACAAACAAGATTCAGTATGTGGTTTAAGCATCATAATTACTATTCCATATCTATTTCAGCAACAACAGCTTTGAACGATGTGTTCCAAATAATGTCATCTGAAATTCAAAGCAGGGCTGTTCTCAACTAGATTATTTATAAATATATATATTACGCATTGGACTTTTATATATACAGTGTTTTTCATGTTAAGTATGTTGTTTATTTTGTAACCATCTTTCTTATGCAACAATGTTGGAACCAGACAAAACTGGGGGAAAACAGAGGTCAACAATGTTTCTTTTTTGGGGTTTATTTCAGTTGTATAGAAGTTAACGTCATAATAAAACATATTCCTAATTACAGCGACACTTCCATTCCACGCTTTAAAAATAGTGGTCGAGGAAGACTGAAATTGCCAGGATTTGGCACTCTTAAAGGCGTGGAAATAAAAAGAGAAATGATGTCCTGCCTCACTTTTTTTTTAAAAAAGCGCCTTCACAAGTCACAAGTGCCCGCGCATCCAAACTGGCTAATTTTTTTCTTTTTTTTAAAAAAAAGCACTTTCCAACCAATCTTTGCCTGAAAAATCTGACCCAAACAAAACAAAACAAAACAAAGACGGGGAGGAGGTGTGTGTGTGTGTGTGTGGGGAGGAGGTGTATGTGGGGGTGACTTTTCTATGAAAGATTTAAGTTGAGCTCAGTTCTTTCACCCATCGGCACACAGGGACTGACTGGTCGGGGTGTGTGTGGTGGGGGGGGGGGGTGTGTGTGGGGGGGGGGGGGGGGTGGTGTGGGGGGAGGCTGGAACTTGGGCTCGGGCTTTGACTTGACTCCGGGACAGGTGGCGGCTGTGCGCTCTCTGTCGTGTTGCCACAGTAACACACAACAAGAGCGGAGTCCATGAGCCCCGGTGACAGCGGTCAAGACCGACGAACCGTTAAAATGGAGCCTGAGAGCGAGGGCACCTGGAAGCTCGGACACAAACACACACACACAACACAAACACACACACACACACCACACACGCGACGCGCGTCCATTGTTTGACCAGCGCAGTCCCGGCCGCCGCCGCCGCCGCCGCCGCGCTAACGAACTAACGGTTTTGTTACCGAATAACACCCCCCACCCCCCCCCGGGCGCGCCGTGTTATTATTATTCCTGCCGGAATGATCAACCAAAAAGAAGTAGAAAAAAACGCACTGCTCTCCCTCCCTCCCTCCCTCCCTCCCGGGCACCGACCGTCTTTACAAAACTTTCAAAAAAAATTAAAATTAAAATAAAAGGGCAGGTCTGACGTGTCCGTATGTGTGTGTGTGTGTGTGTGTCCGTCCGAGTTCCTTCCTTCCTTCTTTCCTGCCTTACCTTTTCTCCCGCTGTCCCTTTCTCTCCCGAATATAACCGGCAGCAGGAGCGGCGACGCTCTTTTAACGGCTCTTTGCAGCCGAGTTCATGCCGCGCGCCGGCTACCGTCTGGATCATTTGCAGCGGTGGGTGGGGGGTGGGAGGGAGAGAGAGGACGGGCGGGCGGGCGGGAGGCGGCGGCGCGTGCCGGCGGCCAGTGCTGCCTCTGTCCCGGGCTGCGTGTCCCTGGGGTTGGGCTGAGTCACTCAGTGGTGGGGGGGGGGTGTGTGTGTGCGCGCGCGCGCGGGGGTGGTGGGGGTCGCGCGCGCCTCTCCTGTCCTGTCACTGAGTGGTGGTGGTGGTTGGGGGGGGGGGGGTCGCGCGCGCCTCTCCTGTCCTGTCACTGAGTGGTGGTGGTGGTTGGGGGGGGGGGGTCGCGCGCGCCTCTCCTGTCCTGTCACTGAGTGGTGGTGGTTGGGGGGGGGGGCACGTGGCTCTCTCCTGTCCTGTCACTCATGGGGAGAGGGAGGGGGGGGGAAGGGGGCACTGAACGCGCGCTCCGCTCCCGCACCTCGCCACGGCTCCCTGTGACGTCAGCGCCCACCGCTCCGCTATTTATAGCGCGCCATTTGGCTCCATTCATGAAAAGTCTGTCGCTGGGGCTGCAGAGCGGAGCAGAGCGGCGCGTCCTTCAGGGACCTACATACCACACACACACACACACACATACATAACATACTGTGAATGTGCAGCAGTATCCAACTGTCCTTCACGCCCTGAGCGCAGCGCTAACAGATTCTTCAAAGCAGCATCCTGCAGAATGCCCTCTCACCCCCACCCCCCCCCAACATTTATTTTATTAAATAATATCAATGCCCAATGGGAATATGATGCCCTATATACATATATATATATATATATAGTCCACCATTGTCTTCATACAAAGGACATCAAACCTCAGAAACTACAGTACTGTTCCTACATTCGCCATAAATATATGTTGTTGAAAATAATTAAATATGTGAAATTGTGCATATTTCTTTAAATGATTAATTATACATAGAATTCTAACTTAACGTCCAAAGGTACTTTCCGATCCAACGAGCAGAAAACCTATAAACAGGGAGGGGGGGGGGGGAATTTTCATTGTGCACTCTGTGGATCCTGAACTACTTTATCTGTTTAAATAGTAGTTTAAATTGGACAATATTATATGTGTTTGGTTTAAACGGTCACGTGTTGCTTTTTTAAAAAAAAATATGGTTAGAGCACTCGCTTTGCAAGTGAGAGACCTGAGTTCAATTCCAGGCAGAGGGCGAAACCTTGGGCAAGTTTCCTTACTCCACACAGAGCCTAATAATAATCCCTCCAAAACCCAAAAACAATAATTAAATTGGTCATTTTCAATCTACGACTGTTTGTGGGACATTGCTGTGCGCAATTGGCTGCCGCGTTCGCCCACAAATATACAGTTAATTCACTTTACAGTGTGTTCTGTGAAGCGCTTTGGGACGTCCTCCCGACGTGAAAAGCGCTATATCAAATGCAAGGATTATTATTATTATTATTATTATTATTATTATATGTCATTAAACTATCAGATGGAGGTATTGCTGGTCTACTCATTAACGAAAGGATCAGAGAGCGGAAAGCAAGCTGTTTGGTGTGTGTCAGGGGGTAGGGAGCGAGGGCAGGCTGTCAGCAGTCAGCTCCCCCACAAGCAGCAGCCATGCTATTGTCCCTTCTGCTCTCCTGTCACATTGTGCTACTGTTCCCTCCTTCATTCATTTCGAATGAAGCAAATGTATGACACCTTGTCACCAAGGGCTGCAATGTCAAGTTACATTAGAAAACAATGCTCCGCAGCCGTGGGCTCTACTGGGGCTACGTCTTTCACCCACAGGCATTAAAGGATTAGTGGTTTCTCCGTTAAATCTCTTACGCTGATTGACTGTGGATTGCAACACGAGTAGAGTTTTCATCTCTCGCGGCCAAACCATTTGATCATGCCTGTATTTTTTCCTGTTTTATTCTTTTCACAAATAGCACCTGGATTCACATATATCTTTATTATTTTCAATTCTTCTTCTGTACTCCCTTAAATCCCTTTTCTGACAATCAATAAATAAAGCTTGTTTTACATGAAGAGTACAACACTTCAAGACGTCATATGTTATCTTGTCCCTTTCTTGCTAAAGCAATAGGACATTAGCAAACTTAAACTTAAATTACAAGTTTGCTCAAAATCAGCTGCACTAAAATCAGATGCAGTAAAACTAGTATACTGCAGTTGAAGACATTGATTCATTTCTGAAACCATCTCCCAAAGTATTTTAGTGTGATGGTGGTGGTTGGGGGTAGAAATGCAGAAAGCCAAAACTCTGTTCTATTGCTGTCCCAATTTAAAGAGAAGCAAATATAAATTTTCTGAACTCCACAATGATGACATAATACAATCAATCACACATTGGATTACCCATCTCAGTGATAAATATTTTTAATATTTGATCAGTGATCTGTTTTTTCTCAAATCAATCTTACTTGCAAAAGAGGTGCTGTAGTGGAACAGTCTATTTACCTTAACTCTCCCTATTGTTAATAAACATCTGGATCTATTGCTTTAATTTTAGACCACTATAATAGTTTCATACATAACCAGTTTCTTATTCCCTTAATTATCCAACAATATATTGAAAAATAACTTTAAATGCAGTGACGATCCATACACCAGTTGAACTCCATAGAGTGATGGTGAATCGTATTCCTTTTTATTGACAGTTGACACTTACAATCTACGTTTGTTTTGGTTTGTACTATTTGCATATAGAAATGTCCTGTCACGAAGTGTGAATCATCTATTTTATTTGGGGTAATTATTGACCAAGTCACCGGGAGGAATTCCCTTCTCAAGATGCATGTGAAGATGTGTGATGGAATTTGTGGAGCATTAAAATAAATTTGTATACATGTCCAAAAATCCAAAGGCGTTTTGGGGGGAATTAAAAAACCCACCAATTAGATCATATTAAATGCTTAAATGAGTGATGGCTCACCATAAGCTCACTTACATAATATCATACTTTAGAAACCTTGGGTGTTTTAAGGATACTTTTAGTGCTGTAAACATGGATTAGAAGATCTTCTAAACATGCCAGTTTTTGGAAATTTGCTAGCATATATCAGTAACTCAAATTATTATTGTTTCCTCACCGGCCAAAGATTTTTGTCTTCTCATTTAAAACAGTGTCAAAGTGAACATCTGGGACATTTCATGTCATAGAGTGTGGCCATAACAATTTAGCGATTTGGCTTGATCTCCAAATTTGTGGGTGTATCACCTTGACATTTCAATATTTGCTGCCTCAGAAGGTGGTCAGAAGGTGGGCCTTTCTGTTTCAAAAACTAATGCAGATAAGACTGAAATTGACTGCTTTGATGACCTTTTAGGGCAATTTTTTAAGGAAATGACATAATTTCTGCTTCAGCATTTCATTCATTTTTAATTTGTGAATGACATTTTTCTGATACAGATATACTTGGGTACTATCTGTAGCTCATTGCTGCTCAGAGTATACATACATACTGGTATGATCAAATTCAGTAAACTCCCTGAAACAGACCAGATAGTAAGACAAGACAGCCGTTTGTTCTGGATGAATATAAATCTATATACATTCAGCTCATTGAAACACTGAGTATCTTATCAAAGTACCATTCAGAGCTGAAACTTACACTTGAAGCTGTGTTCTACTTAACATCTTATGTGAAGGGCAGCACATCCAATAATGTAGCACTAGCCCAGTACTGCACTGGAGGTCAGCCTAATAATAATGAACTGAAGTCTCAATGAGGGACAGAAAGTGCTACCAATTGAGCCAACTTGCCTTAAGGAGATGGTAAAAACAATTGAACTTCCAATTCCAAATAACTATCCAGTGACAGCTGCTGGAAAGTTCCCATTGATGAACATCAGGTGAGCATGTGACTGGGTTCAGCTGCCATGCCCATTGTGTGAGCTGAAACAGTTAGCCTTCTGTTCGTCACTCTTTAGGTTCACATGTGAAAATTAACCACTTGGGCAAAGTAATAGACTGAGATGCTTCCATGAAATTAATCCTAAGTAATTTAGTTTGGGGAAAAATAAAGGGAGGAGAGAAAATAACTCTGATAAAGGTTCGTTTTACAGTAAGCTGATTTGTGGACTCTGCCCCCTGTACCTGGTATCCCATAAGAATTAAAATTATACTATATTGAAGTAACACACATTAGTTTTGTGGCAGTGTTCAGACCCTGATCAGTAACCATTGTGCTTGTGTGTGTGCATATTTTGTCTGAAGACAGGATTGGGCTTGGCTGACATACATGCAACGGTTGAATAGGCTGACACAACCGACTGTCTAGACTCACACAATGAAGAATAGCTTCTTGGAAAAATTGCTGGAAGCCTGCCAGCACACATGAAATCATAACCCATCTTCTTCAAGAGAGGATAGGGAACATTTGAAAAATAAAGTAAAAACTGCAACTGCCTTACATGAAACATCTACAGTAAATTGTAGAATGCAATCCCTCTGCACATACTAACATTTCTACAACAGTAAGCAAGTATCTTTATTTAAATGTAGGTTGTTCTGAGATGCGACACAGATTTGTATTGAATTAATCCTATGAAAAGAAGCATTGTACTGTTCTTGGATTAGGAACCCATAGCATTACCCAAATTTGTGCAATGATTATTAGGTCAGTTTTTAATCCCCCCCCAACACATACACCAATTTACATATAATTGTTTTATATAATAATAATCTTTGCATTTGATTATAGCTCCTTATCACATCTTCAAAACATCTCAAAGAACTTCACAGAATATATTGTAAAGCTAATTCTGTATAAATTGCACATAGCAGTATCCCACGAACAGTCGTTGATTGAGTGACCTAATTATTATTTTATTGAAGGGATTATTATCCCCAGAGAAGCGTTCTGCAAATTGACTTACAACCAAGTTCCTACTTACTGCTAGGTAAACAGAAACATGTGGAGTAAGGAAACTTGCCCAATGTTTTGCCCATTTATTTATTTGTTTGTTTGTTTAGTGCAGACAATAATTTCTACAGTTATTATTAAAAAATGGTCCTATGATTACTTCTTTAAGGTTCCTGGTTTTGTAATTTACCAATCCATAACCAACACACAAAGACATGGTTAACATATAATGTAACTGCACTGCATCAAAACCTCTGCTCAGGCTCATTTGCACCAAATTATTGTACTCATTCTATGGTAATTTCATCACTTAAATTATGTGTTTCAAACAGAAGTGTTCTCATACCAAGTCCACTGAAATAGACTCCAACAATCTAACAGGATGTTTTTCTTTAAATAAAGACTACATCCTAAATGCAGCCTGCTTTCATGTTGTCATTTCTCCTTCGCCTGAAGCGGAGGACACAGCTCTACATCTGGTGCAGGGACGGTGCAATTTCTTCAGTGACGTCAATTGCCAGGCTCTGCTGACTACAAAGTATACACTCGTGACTGAGTGGTTTGGTCTTTTTCTACAACAACGTGATATTTGACTCGATTTCAAATTGAAATTATTGATTAAACCAGTGAATATACCTTTGAAAAACCCCTTTTTTCAAGCAATCCTACTACTTAACTATATTAATTTTTCAAATTCTTGCAATAACTGCACTTCTGAATCTGCACTCGACAGACCAATGTACTTGTTCTAATAAAAGTGAAGATTGTTAAGTAGGATAGCTGTTCTATTTCTATAGTGCTGCAAGGTCCCTGTTTTGTGAACAGGCATATTTGGTGCATTTCACATTCACTGTCCTTGAACTGGTTATAGATATGATCCAGCCCAGTATTCAGCTACTGGCTACAAAATGCAACTTCACTGCATTTGAAATGGAAACTATGTAATACTATTAATAAAATATTTTTTCAAACGGAGTTACAAAACAACATTTCAATAACTATTGGCTGATAATTAGAAATAAAACTGCAGTAAAATTAAAGAAAAAAGGAATTTACAATTTAAACACAAATGTGAAATGAGTTGATAAACAGGGATAAAGCAAAAGCATTTCCTTTTTGTTGAACCAAACAAGTTGGGAAGATAATAGGAGTCTGTTCACAATGGACATCATTGTGGATAAACAACAGCTGTTCCATTTCAAGTTACAATGTCAGACATATGCTACATTGGAACAAAGGATAAAACAGCAGAAAGCTAAGGCATGTGTGTGTGTGTGTGTGGGGGGGGGGGGGAGGAGGGGCAAACAATTATCTAAGGATCAAAATCCAGGGTATGTGAACTGACCACAATTTAAAAAGAGGCCCAAACAAATGTAAACCTGATCCACATAACTTCATCCGTTATTACTAACAGATCAGACAGCTGGAAATAACCAGAGCCTATCTTTCCCTTTTAAAATGTACTGTTCTTCCAACCTGACGTTAGGATTGCGTCTTTGGTCATATTCTACATGCTAATTTATCTGTGAAACCTCTGTTTCTAGTCGCTACACCAAAGTATAGATTTTGTCTTGGTGATAAATACATTGGGAATGTCACAGAACTTTTATGTGGAGGGTGTAGAGTTAAGATAGAGCTTGGACACTTGAAAGGCTCACCTTCAAGTTTCAGTCTGCAAATCATTGATTCGTATCTGATCAATGCTCGCTTTTGGCTGGACACTAGAGAAGAATTTCATGATTGTGGAGTGTTCTAGCTTTGGTACAAGCTTGCAAGATCATTTGTGCTCCACAGAGGCAAATTGCTCATTTGTTAATCACACAGGAACATTAATAGTGCCATGGAGAAATATGCAGCCCAGAGAATCCCTTCTCCAGGCAGAAGACAAACACAAGGTGGCAGGAGTGGGCTCTAATGGAAGAAATAGCTATTTAAAATTCATCATCTCAGACATCTCTGCTCACTCTAGCATACAAGCAAGATACAAACCTTGAGCAACATATTACTTGTGGAATTATTGTTCAAGGGCAATTTCTCATGCTGTACTTTTGAATCTTAATCTACTAGAATATTGTCTGTAGTCTTATTCTATTGTCCATTACGGTGAATATCTTTTTCTTCAATAACAAGCACATGATAAATTTAAAAAGCCCAATATATAATTGTTCAAGCTGCATTTCAATAAATAATGCTGGTCATTAATTGGTACAGTAGGATAGACCTCATAGATCATTACAAACATGATAGTGTTAATTTCTAAAGAAACAGCTTTATGAAAGGTGACATAACAGCCTCGCACAGTAAGAAATTTGGATTATTTAATAACTTCCTTGATAAGATTGTTTGTACAGTACATTTAGTTTAATTGGTACATTAAAGTTGTCTGTTAAAACATAACAATGTCAGATATCATTTTCTAACATACATAAATGAGCCATTCACTTTAAGGGAACGTGAGCCACAGAAACCAGTCTAAATGGATGAGCAGTTTATTATTCTTTCCTAACCTTTTGATTGTTTTATTACTATGGTAAATATTTAAGGCAGCTGAAAAGGAATATATACACAAAATAATATGTACTATTACAATAATACTATTTTAAGTGGTCCCTTTCTTTTTGAATGCTTGAAGATTTCACCTGTGAGAGACCAACCACAATTACAGTGCGTTATTCACAAATGTGGACAATGGATATTTAATCCTGATGTATTATATTTCAGAACACATTGAAAATCTTTGTTTAATATTGTGAAGCTATTCTTCTGCTTCAGTCTTCATAAATCATTTTTCCATTAATCCTCTAAAGCTATGAAACCTTTCACTAAGTCTGAGAATTCATTTGTTTTGAGCCAAAATTTCTTGAAAAGAAATGTATCTATGGCTCCTTGAATGGTATGTAAAGGTGATACCTAGACTGGGCACCCATGCAACATTAAACCATAGAGGTGCAAACTTTTTGCTGTCCAGCGCCTTGCGAAGTTCTCTCAACGTAAAAGGTGCTATATAAATGTAGATTTGTGTTTTTATTTATTGTTTAGGGACCTAATAATCATAAATTCCAAACCTACTAAGTGCCAAGCTGGGGAAGCATTATGGGTGCTATAGTTGTCCTCAATAGCTCCTCGAAAGGGAATAGTGAGCCAGGATACTCCTGATTGCTGACACATGTCGGGACTTTGAGCTTGTGGGCTAGGTTGACAGTGCAATGCAGTATTGGGGGAGTCAGTGTCAGCCTGCCTCAGTTGATAGCACTCTCGCCTCTGAGTCAGAAGCTTGTGGCTGCAAGCCCCACATCAGGACTTTGAATCCATCTACAATCATCTAAATGCTGATACTCCAATGTAATGCTGAGGGGTGTTGCAGTGTTGGAGGTGCTGTCCTTTGGATAAGTCATTAAACCGAGGTCCAGTCTGCCTGTTCCAATGGAGATTGAAGATCCTACGTTAGTATGAAAAAGAGAAGGGAGTTTCTCCCAGTGACCTGTCTAACAGTTCCCCCAGATAAAGTTGGTCATTCATTTCATATTTGAGGGCATTGCCGAAATTAGCTGGCATGTTTGCCTATAAATACAGTCACTATACCTCAGAATAACTATTGTAAATCACATTGAGATGTTCAACAGTGTGATTAGGGTTCTATATCAAAGTCAAAGATTATCCTTATATCCAATGGACACTTTTCTAAACAGTGTGTGTCTGTAGCCACCATATAAAGATGCGACTGGAATCAGCTAGATTCCACTCCTATAGTCAAGTAACCTGCCAACAATCATTGTATAGTCTCACACATGAAGAATAGACATCTATCTAGGCAAGCTACCAAAGGGCAAATGGTTCTGTGGTCCTGTGGAATCATACCCTAATTTGAGTAGGATTGTATGTCCAGAAACAATATTAAAATAACTGAATAAATAATTATTAACACAGTTGAAATCCCAGGAGGACATCAAATATTAGCTTAAATGAAAATAAATGATAAGAATTTAAGATATTATAGCACTTCAAATGTTTTTATGTAATAAAGGTTGCTAAATAATAAAAAATCTTGTTGCCCTGATTCAGTATCTGATGTACTGGTGGATTTTTTTTAGTAGTAATCCATTCATCTTGATGAGATATAAGAAATTGGATGTTTCGTAAAACAGGAGTTTAACAATGTCAGATAATAGGCAAGAAATTAAGGATATGATTTAGGATAAGAAATCAGAAGTAGCCCAAATGATATAAATATACATTTAGCCCGGTATTCAAGCAGAATCACTTAAGTCAGGGGATAAAGCAGTGCAGTGTTGTGCTGACCTACATTAAGCAGTACAATAGAATACCCAAGCAGCTGAATACCACCCATGTTCAATGAAAAGTCCATTAAGATTGCTAATTTTCTGAATTCTTCTTTTCATGTCCAAATTGCTTAGAGAGTCAAATATTTGCAAAACAAGTGGATCCCATAAATATGCTTAATGCAGCAGTTGAATAGCCTTGCCTTTAACAATTCAGATGCATTGTTTTAATCAAGGGAAAACAAGCAATTTGGAAAACCCCTGGTGGCTTATAAGGTTTTCCTCATAATGTACAGGATACCGATGTCAAGTAAGTTATTATTTGATGTGATTGTTTGATGCATCTTTTGACTTGTAGACAAGAATTTTCTGTTCTACATGGCTACATGACTTTAGAACCCTGCAAAATGGATTGATTCATGTGCGTTAACACAGTCCTTATACATGATTAATTACTTAGAGTGAAACCCATCATACATAAAGCGTTCAAATACCTACTGTGGTACTGAGACAGCATAAGAATGACCACAAAGAAGGCTAATGTGGGAACTAGAGATGTCACTCTAGGTCATGATAGAATGCTCAGTCACATTTAGGACAGTGGCTTTACCTCACAGCTAACCTTCGCTACACCTCACTTGTAAATGCTCCATTGTGGAACTGAGTGCAAAAGTACATGTTGTTATCCCCATTCTCCTTAATAGGTCCAAAATCCATCCTAGAAATCAGTACTTTTAAAATGAATGTTAACCTTAAATTAAATTCTGTTGCACCACAACAGCTCAGTGATAAATTCTAACATACTGTAACCTATTGTTATGGGACATATACCCCTTGTAGCTCTTTAAAACACAGTACAATCCTTTTAATGGATAAAGTACACTGTCAGGAAACCTCATGTTCCCCGTAGTTATTTAGAGATTGCAAAATCATTGACATAGAAATAAATATTGCACATTAGACACAAGCAAGTAAACTGCACTATAAAATGGAAAGTCCCTCTTTGTGAACTATGAGGCATTATTGTTGCAGTGAACTGTGGGTGTGCACTAGCATCAGAAGTTTTGTAAACTCATCACAAAAGCAGACACTGCGGTTATGGGGTGGAGCAGTAGGGCACCAGTTCACAGCTGCAGAGAGTGACTTTCCCTATTTCAGACAGGCTTTTGGAACTGATGCTGCGTGGAGGCAGGTGCTTAACCATAGGCAGGGAGAACAAGTCAACAACTCCCAGTGAGCAGTTACTGAGCATAGTAGGACAACCCTGGGAGCAGGTTGCCTAGCTGCAGCACAAGAGGGAGCAAAACAGTGGAGAAAATAAACTAAAAATAGGAGAAATATTACTGTAAGCATAATTCAGTCTACTTTACGTCTTATGACTGACACTTTGAAATGCAACCATTGTCATGTGAGGCATCTCATTTATATCCAGTGAAGCATTTTAAATTTCCTGAGGTGACACATAAAGAGGCGAAGCGCAATACTAAACGTGCCGGTTTTCAATGTGACAGTGGTTAAAATCTGGTATAGCAGCTCGTTAAATATTCATGGATGAATGTACAATGTGATGAGGTACTGAACCTCACGGACCAGAAAGGTCCCAGGTTCAATATCTGGTCTGTTCCGAGTTAACTGATAATAACGATAATCCTTGTATTTGATATACTGTAGTACCTCATCATGTCATCAAAATGTCTCAAAGTACTTCACAGGATTTACTTTAGAGTATGGTGACTGCATTTTGTGGGCAATCTTTTGATCTCATTCTACAAGCCAATGGGGTACTACTATTGCACACTGTTGGCTATGAAAGGACAAAACAAGTCTGGAAATTGTTCTTGATCATTAACCAATGACCCCTGTTAGATAGTGGACTGTGTGTGGACCATCTTCTGTTCAGTTGTGTTACTTGCTAACATTTACTAACTATGATACAAAGTCTAAGTACAATTCAAGGTTAAGGAACCAGTACATCCATTGCATTGACATGAGTCAGTGCCTTAAGAGAAGTGCAGAAAAGTAGAATTAGAAATGTAATCTGATAAAGTATAGCTTTTGCCACTTTAATCATCTCCTGAGGTGCTGATACTTCAACCTTGCAGGGTATCACAGCCGAGCCTGGTCCTCTTTTACCAGAAGTCCAAACACATGCACTTTCCAACAGTCATTAGTTTTGGTCAGTGTTCAAGCTGAGGAACCCTATCTGATTTTTTACTGCTTAGCTCAGGAGTGTTGAAGTCAATCATAGCACCCAATTGCTGAAATCAATTTGCTCAGCACTCTCCATGAACCAAACTTATGACTTTTACATCTGTACAACTACGTGCTGCACTGGGAGGTGCCTTTGCTCAATACAGATTTATAAATGCCCAAAAGCATTTATAAAAGCTTTTATATGCCCAAAAGCCTTTATAAAAGAAAGCAGCACACATGCATAGGTAACTGTTATCAATGTAAGTGCTATACCTAACCACAGATTACAACCATGGATTAAGAACAGAAAGCATGGATTGAGAAAAAAAGTCGTTCAGCACATTGGCCTGCTCCTTTCATACAATGTTTATGGTCTGCCAAGTTATGGGCTGCACCCTTTTTATACACAACAAATAATAATATTCTTTACATTTGGTATAGTGCCTTTCACATCATGTCCCAAAGCACTTCACAGGATTTACTGTAAAGTTTTTGTGGGCAAACACAGCAGCCAATTTGTGCATAACAATGTCTCACAAGCAGCCATAAAGTGAATGACCAATTTTATTTGGGAGATTGTTGGCCAGGACACCAGAAGAAACTCCCTTCTCTTTTTGAAATACAGTACATGGAAAGTTCTGCAAAATTCCCGTCTGCCCATTGTACACTTGGGCAAAACACCACAATAGCTTAAACCACAAATGGCTGTTGATACCAACTCCATAATGATATTTAAAAGGGAATTGGATAAATTCTTGAGGAATAATATATTAAAGGTGTACAGGAATGAGCAGAGTATGGCTTATTTTTCTAGTGCCTTTAAACTTCTACAATGCCACAATAAAACTCTTACTGATTAACGTAGAACTTCCAAAAACTTATACATTTCAGTGATTTGTTATACAGTAGAGCATGCATCTTTTTCGCATTTCCTGGACAATAAGGGTACATAATGAATAAAATGCAAATCTGGACCTAAACATAGGCAAAAACATTATAAACTGTTGCTGGGTGGATGTGAATCAATATGCTATTTGAACTCTGTTCACAAAACATAAGAAAAGTTAGAGAAGGTCAAATAACTGAATTTGCCAATTAACTACTCCTCTCACAAAAGAAAATGATCAGCACCCATTCTCTGATTTTTCTGTTCACACTGTTTCTATGTAGCAATTGGGGGAGGGTTTGACTGGAATTTTCCATAAGACACATATCTTTTCCTTAAACCCTTTGTGCAGCCAGGAATGTATTTCGTACAAAGCCTGAGGTTCTCAGTGTTTGCTACTCAATGCAGAAGATCTATTTATTGCCTTGTAAACTTGGGGCTGACTTAATTCAATATCCTAAACAAGCACGGGCAAGATAAACCACTAAACCACATACCTCAAATGTAAAACTACATACACTCAAGGCCTTATATGAACATAATAGCTGGTTCGGTTGCTAAAATAGTTGATGAGTCATCTGGAACTTCCTCAATATCTGATGTTTGTCAAGAAATAATTGCTTAGCATTTGACGAAATAGATCTAACGCCAAGGAATTTGGTTTTAAAGCAGCAATGCAAAGCCTCATCAAAATCTGCTTGGCAAAAAGCTCTCTTTGTTCAGGGAGCATCCAGAACCAAAAAAGTAATTTTTGTCATGAAGATGACAGATGAAATCCATTGCAAATTGCACCATCGTTATTATGCACAAGTTAAACATTTGACAAAACAGTTGTTCAGGAAGTACCATGGCCTTTACAGAATTGGGAACCTCTCATGTGATTTACATCACCTCTTTTTATTTGCATTTGTAGCGAATTAAAATTGTCATTGGATTAATAACCAGGGGTGTAAAGAATCGGAAGTAAACACATCAACGGTTGACGTAAGTGATAAAAGCACTCTCCTAATATCCCACATTTAAGGGGTTTCACAGCTATTTAGTTAATTTCAGGTTCCACAATTACGATAGGATTCATTGTGGCCAATCTATTAAATATTTTCACCAAGAAGCAACTACTCTTCTCTGGTTCCATAATATTTTCGTTTAAGAGATCAATGGGATGGCGTATTACAAAAATGCTTCATGCTGACGAGAATTATATAAAACAAAATATACATTGGATTATTTCTGATACCCCAATATTACTAAAATTATTCTCTTTTTACAATTTGGAATTGTCTCCTTGCAAACTGTAGATTTTCTACTGTGTTCCTCTTCTGCTCCAAAAATCACCCATGTCTCAACATATTTGGATTGCTTCTCTGCAAGGAATGCAAGGGGCATGAGCAAAGAAGAAGAACATACCTGCCCAAGTGAACCAAATGTGTCTGGCTCAATTCACTTCTGTAAGGCAAGTGAGGGTTGTGTAATCATCCAAGAATGAAAACACAAAAGCATTGTTAAATATCTATATAAATTCTTCTAGTCTCATTCAAACATGAACGATTGATTACTTTTTGTCTGGAAAGCATGTGACACAATAACAACAATAATAACACTTGCATTTGATATAGCACTTTTCACATTGGGAGGATGTGTATTTATGTACAAAGAGCTTCACAGGATCAACTGCAATGTGTGGTGTCTGTGCACTCTGTAAGTGAATGCATAGCCATCATAATGTCTAAAGTACTGAAGGAGCCATTCAGCCAACTTTGTCTGTGCTGCTGAACAACTTTCTGAAAAGACATTTCTTCTAACTTTCCCTTTTATCTTCCTGTGATAAATCCTTAATTTACACCCACTTGTTCCTGACTCACTGATCAGTGGAAATACCCTTTATTTACTGTTCTAAAACCATTTACTAAACACTGAAGTGCTGACTGCCTGTCCCTAGTTGGGCATTTATGACATGTGGCACTATTTGAAATGTGAAGCGAGTTTCTCCCAGATAATTTAGTCATTCAACTCTATGTAGCTATCTATGTGTGGACAATGTAACATTTTGTGTTTTCAAAAGTTATCCCATAAATCGTCATTTTTAAGGTAAAATTCTTCAAGTGTTAGATTCATTATTTCAAATAAATGTCACATATAAACAACAGCAGAATCGAAATAAATATTTGACATTTGAAATTGTGCACACATGGCTGTGAACATTGATTAAGAACCTAAAGGTACAAGTACAAGCTATTGGGACTAGTGGAATGTGAAGCCAAATTGTACAAATTTGATGTGTGAAAATGTATGGTTCCATTGTTAGTTTTTTTTATTTGCAGAACAGAATTGTAAAGCATCCATAGTTACCCCCATTCAACACAAATCACATGGTAAGCCTGTAATCTGCATCCAGTAAGCATTTTGGCGTTACCCAACTTAGAACAAAGAAGCCTACAAAAGCATTACACAGAAAGATTAGATTATTGCAATAGCTTTTCCAATTCATCATATTTCTGAATTTCACAGTATATTACATAACCAGGATTTTTTTTAATACAAAAATGCTGCAAAATTAATGGGAATGGATTTATAAAGGATTAACATTATCCCAAATTATTGAGAAAGAATAAAGAAAAAATAGGATTTCTTACAGAGAATCTTATTTTAGAAGTTATGTCAGCATTTCCACAGTCTCAGCTGGTGTTGTTCATGACAGTAAAAATAATATGCTGTTATCATTTAATGGGTGATAAATACTTTGTATTTCACTTTGGGAATTACTTTAAATCCCAGAAGATCTCCACTGCTAACAAGCAGCACTGGTGTACAGAATCACTTATGGTGAAACTTGTTGAGGATTTCTCATAGTGAATCCTGAAATGTCTTCCTGACATGAGAGGCGCCATATCAAATGCAAGGACTTTTCTTGCGTTGTCTGACTTGGGAGATATTCAGTCTTCCTCTCCCGTCCTACTTATCTTTTCTCTCCTGACTGACTTGAGACATTGTGTGTCTGTCCTGTCTGTCTCAGGATGTTGTTTGTCTCCTGCCTGTCTCGGAATACTGTCTCTCTCTTGTCTATTTCGAGATACTATCCTTCTTGTCTGAATTGAGATTTCATATCTCTCCCGTCTGTCTTGGGATATTGCATATATATATCCTTATAATAATAATCCTTGCATTTGATATAGCGCCTTATCGTATCTTCGAGGCGTCCCAAAGAATATACCATAAAATGAATAAACTGTGTATTTTGTGGGCAAAACAAGGCAGCCAATCGCACACAACAGTCAAATGTGAGGATGATGATGATGATTATTACTGTCCGACTTGAGATTTCACATCTCTCCTGTCTGACTGCGGTCATCTGCTTTCTGGCGCGGAACACTGTCTCGCTTACGCCTCCTGCATATGACTCGAGATAAATAATGTTGCTCAGCTGCCTAACTCGGGACAGCCTCGTGTCCGACTCGCTGCGCTGTTCCTCACTGTCTTTCCTGGACATGTGGCGCCTATTGCTGTGCTCTGGGCTTGTTTGGAAGCATCCAGTTAACGCGTTGGAACCAGTTACGCTGCGCGTCACCCCTTAATCCCATAAAGGTAGACTTTACTTACACCAGCCCCCCCCCCCAACCCCCCCCCCCAACCACCACCCCCCAACCCCCCCCAACCACCACCCCCCAACCCCCCCCCAACCACCACCCCCCAACCCCCACCTCCAGCCCCCCCCCCCCCTTCCAGCCCCCCAAAGAAAACTATTCCACTCTTGGAAAAAAAAAGCGCAACACAAATACCCCGAGAACAGACCCACATTTGAGCTGTGAACCAGAACCACGAGCCAAGACACTGACCAGCGCCGGCAGCTTCCCAACTTTTCCCACGTTAGTGAACTGCGGAGCGTCTCATTAACCGCACGGAGCGATCTGGCCGGTTGGTGCCTGTGCGAAGGAGAGGCGGACGGTCAGGACGGCTCTTACCTGTGGGTCGCAATGATGTGCTGGTGGTGGTACCCGCGGGCGGTGCTGGTGTCGGCTCAGGGTAGGGAGGGGGTGGGGGGTTCCCCTCTGGTTAGTGGGACTGTGCACACTTGGGTCGCTCTCTGCAGCTCTGTGTGTGTGTGTGTGTCCAGTGCTCTCACTCTCTGCAGCTCTGTGTGTGTGAGTGTGTGTCCAGTGCTCACTCTCTGCTGCTCTGTGTGTGTCCAGTGCTCACTCTCTGCAGCTCTGTGTATGTGTCCAGTGCTCTCACTCTCTGCTGCTCTGTGTGTGAGTGTGTGTCCAGTGCTCACTCTCTGCTGCTCTGTGTGTGTGTGAGTGTGTGTCCAGTGCTCTCACTCTCTGCAGCTCTGTGTGTGTGTATCCAGTGCTCTCACTCTCTGCAGCTGTGTGTGTGTGTGTGTGTCCAGTGCTCTCACTCTCTACTGCTCTGTGTGTGAGTGTGTCCAGTGCTCTCACTCTCTGCTGCTCTGTGTGTGTGTGTGTGTCCAGTGCTCTCACTCTCTGCTGCTCTGTGTGTGTGTGTGTCCAGTGCTCTCACTCTCTGCTGCTCTGTGTGTGTGTGTGTGTGTCCAGTGCTCTCACTCTCTGCTGCTCTGTGTGTGAGTGTGTCCAGTGCTCACTCTCTGCTGCTGTGTGTGTGTGTGTCCAGTGCTCACTCTCTGCTGCTCTGTGTGTGTGTCCAGTGCTCACTCTCTGCTGGTGTGTGTGTGTCCAGTGCTCTCACTCTCTGCTGCTCTGTGTGTGTCAGTGTGCGTCCAGTGTTCTCACTCTCTGCTGCTCTGTGTGGCTGAAGGTGTGTCCGCCCTCCTGTCACTCCGGTTGGCTGTGCTCTGGGCTTCCGAGGAGGGCAGGTTGTGGCTTTGCTTCTCTGCTCCTCCGCGCACACGCAGTGCTCTGCTCAGTCACTGTCCTGTCTCTGCACCAGGGCTCACTCCCTCCCTCCCTCCCTCTCTCCATGGTTTGGGGGCTGACAAACCCGCAGAGTTTACAGCAAAACTGTGCCAGAAGTCTGAGCTCAAGCTCTCAAGAGCAGCAAACAATCCCGGATCAACTGGGAGGAGGCAGCAGCAGCAGCAGTTCTATTATTTACTGTCCAGACCCACCACCCACCCCGCAATTTATTAACACAGACCACAGACTTTCTAATACGCCCCCACACAAATTGCACAGTCAATTCACTTTGCAGGATATTTTGTGAAGCGCTTCGAGCCGTCTCAACTGATGTGATAAGACGCCATATCAAATGCAAGGATTATTATTATTGTACATAGTGGAAAGTTTTTGCAAAGGTGCTTGCTTCCTCGATTCTCTTTATTTTTTCTTGTTTTTATTGCACGGCAGGCTTGGCAGCATCTGGACAAAGATAACGTGGTTATAATTTTGGGCGTGTTCAAGGTTTCAGCGTCCAAAAGTGTCTCTCTACTTTCTAAACTAAAACTCCCTTTATTTTCTAGATGGCAAATGCTATGCCAATCTGATTGATCCATAAGTATGCCTGTCCAAACACATGAACAAGAGTTGGTTGAGGCCAGGAGTTGACAGGCACCCATGGAACACAAGCACAGTAAAAGGAGTCAATAACTATTAATTTTCCATGGCTCCTCTATAATCTAAACATACTGCAGCAAATGGAAGGGCAAATTATAGACCAAGTACGTATGGATGCTGAGGCATGAAAATGAGATTTAATGCATTAGCTAGATCTTTGTTTCTGTTTTGATTTTAACTGAAGAAAATGACATTAAAAGTACCTATAAGTTAAATATAGGATTTAAGTTTTTTTAAAAAAAAGTGATAAGGAATGATGGATAAAAAGTGACGACAGTCATTCCTGAAGCACTTTAAAATATGATTTTACATGAAGGGCAGCCGGTGAGTGCTAGTTGTTATTTTGACAGTGAGCTTTACTTGTGTTGGGGGTGACTTTAGAACTGTAATCTATATTCCCATTGCTAATCAATAGGATCACTGCAGGCTGAGAAATGACAATGAGGTTTATTCAGATAGTGTGGGCTTGAATACCCTCTCGCACACATGCAATCGCATTAAGTCCTCTGCTTGCTGCCCTTAACCTCCCTTTCAATTCACCCCTCCTAGAATAATACAGTACAATGGAAACTACAGTTGGTGCATATGCCATTGGCTAATGCAAACATCTCTATACACTCTGCGAAAGCTGTCAACTAAGTTTATTTAACTTAAATTCTAAAGGGATAAAATGTCAGTGCCACCGCCTATTCAACATTCCTGCTTTCCATTCATCCATGCATTTACTAACATCTAGGGAATTGTCCATAGTTTTAGCAACTGTGATTTTGTGATATAAAATAGGGAATATCAGGATCAGTTTGAAAGACATCAGTGCGATTTCTCAGCAGATGAACAGCTGAATGGTAAGTGAACCTTTTAGTTCCCGACCTGGATTACAATTATTCTGCCTTTAATCAAATGTTTCCAAAAAGTGACTCATAGACTGGCATTAGTAGCTGTGTTATGCCCCACGTATTATGCCAAGAGAAGGCTTGAGTAAATTTTACATCTATTTAGCATACATTGTATACATACACAATTCTAATGCTCACATGTCAGCATTATGTGTCTGTGTGTATGTACAAACATATTTATTTTTAAAAACAATTAGGTACAAATAGGGTAGCTCTATTAAATCCACGTGGACATAGTGCAAATTATGAGCCCACATTATGGCACCAAGCCTCAGTCTAAATGAGATACTGCACTAGTATAACAAATACTGTATTCACACCAGTTGCACTACCAGTAGGAGCCAGAGAGGCCATCTGGACTTTGCTCTGCACAACAGCTGCCCAATGGCATTTGGCCTGTTACCAGGCAATTCCTGAGAGAGAAATGTTCCACTAATCAGGAGACTGGGAGACCACTTAACATATTTTCTCTCTCTGTGTCTCTCATAAACATATAGCATTTCTAAAGCTTTTTTTCCCCCCCAAACGATTAACAGTACCAAAACCTCTCATCTTTCCAAGAAGTAATAGCTTTGCTTCACCAGATCATAGGAAGCTTTCCAACAGCTATTGACAGATGTCCCAAATATCACAAATAGAAGAGCTCTTGTATTAATCAACATAACAGATTTGTCAAATTCTAAAATCCACTGGGATCCCTTTATTTAAATGTAACATCCAAAGTTCATATTTCTGGATTGACCACCTTTCTGTTTTGCAATAATTATGTTGAGCTTTTTACACTGCACAGTATTAAGGGTTAAACAGATAATGGAAGCATGGCTGAGATTTAACTGGATACCTTAACATCAACAGTTGTATGTAAAATAAAGGACCAGATATTTAGCAACATTTAAAAATACAAGAACTTTAACAAAACAAATTCCTATTCTGGATTTAGATTGGGTGCTTAATATAGGTTCTGACTTTTAATTTATTTACAAATGAAAGAGCTTTGGTTCATACAACAGGGCTCAGGGAATAAAATTAAACCACCCTGTAACTTTTTGAGGGCGGCTCTGATTTGAAGGTTTTCTTCTAAGTTGGGTTCTTAAGTCAACATATTTTCTTTGTATTTTGTTATTGGGAGAATTGTTGTTTTAAGCAAAGGTGGGAAACATCTAGGAGGTACAATATACGTTCAAAGTACTCGTTACAACACAAAACAAGTGATTTCTACTCTAAACAATAAATTTCTGTAGCTTCACCAGATTTCGCTTGCTGTTATGTTCAATGTGTTCATTTAATTGCAGTCTTTGTCTCATTGGTTTAAATCTTTTGCAAATCTGCCCAACCTTAAATTTACAAATGATCATTTTAAAGCTGCAACTACGAGATATATTAGACATCTGATTTCTATCTGCAAAAATGCACTTTAAGCCTCAATGCATTAATTGTTGAATAGCAAAGAGGCACAGGAATTCTGACCCATTTTTTCCCTTTTCTTACTAGTTCAGGAATAAGGACATAAATCATAGATCCTTCACTGCCACCCCAGTGAGCATTACATAATGCAGCACAGACCAAGGATTTACACCTGTGATCTTCCTGTGCTGTTTAACGGTAGGGAAAAAAAGAATATTTACTACAAAATTTATGTTGGTGATGTAAGGATGGCAATGGAAAAGGTAAATAAAGTCACATGCACATATAAGTTATAGCTTCAAGGGAAAGATTTTCATGCCACCTAATAGAATAGCAGCAGTAGCCAGACTTAATCCATTGTGTAGGCTCCAACCACATATATAAATAACATTGGAAGTGTTTGAGCGACAGGGGAAGCAGTTTGAAATTTGAGCTAAAAAGCTGCACCTCTGCTGAATCGTATATTTACTGTCTGCAAAGCCCAAAGTAACACAGAGTGAACATTTTATGATTTATTTTATGTTTAAACCCATTTTTGGGGAATGTTTTTGGTTGTAAAAAAATATTGAATGTAACAAACATAACCCCCAAATCGTGTGCCCTTTTAGTAAGCTCTGATATTATTTTCAACTTGCATGTGTTGTACTTTTCTTTTTTCTTTTGGTATTCCTCATTTTACCAATATTATAAAATAATTACTGCAGTCATTTCTCCTCTCAATGTCCATTTGTTCTGTTTTCTATTCTTAAACTGGAAGGCAGGCTGCCAACCCATTCCGAAGCCTCTGTCAATCTCACTTTGAATTGGCCACAACAAAGTAGTCGATTCAAAGTGGCTTCTACTTTAATTTTGTCTCTCTATAGACAATTATCTTCACTGAGGTCAATTCCTCTTTAGATGGGACAGCTGTAAGCTTAAAATCTTGCTGTTTGATGAATTGCAGGGATGAACCTGCATTCTATCACCTGTGACATATAGTGTTCATATATTAAGATGCTGTGGCACATGATTATTTTTACTGCCCAATTCTTTTTAATCTTCCCCCTTTTTGTGTGGATTTATTTAATAGGCCTTTGTCATGTACATGTGACAATAAGCTGGAAGTTGCCTTGTGCTAATAATTGGCTTTAGGGAGCAATAGACATTAGTCAGGCAGGTGATTGCTACTGATATCAGCCAGAAATAGGTACTGATCTTGAAACTTCTGGTTTATCAGCAACAAGTACAGAATTCTTTCAAATTGGGCTGTCTTCTGCATCATTGGACCCTTGGTATTTGTTTGTGATGGAAAAAGGTTTTGTCTCCATCACCTTGGTGGATTCAAAGGCTGCAGATTGGAAAGAGACCAGAAGCTTTACCTTGGATGGATGTCGAAGAATCCATGTGGCATGACAAGGTTGTAATAACAATACTTGTCTTAAAATGTAGTTAGTTCTGAATAGACAGACATGAACCTGGTTTATCATTATCTCTGACTCCCAGTACTGCATTGAAATGTTCACTTGGACTATGAACTCGAGACCAGTGTGACGCTTGAACACATAACCTTATGATGCAAAGCCAAAAGTCCTACCAACTGGGTGAAACTGAAATTGAATATAATAATCCTTGTATTTGATATAGCGCCTTATCATGTTGTTGAGACATCTCAAAGTGCTTCACAGAATATACTGTAAAGTGAATTGATGGTATATTTTGTGGGCAAATAAAATAGATCAATAAGAAATATAAACAGTTTAGGAATATTATATTTTGTATTAGTGATTATAAATATAACAATTACTCTTTTTAGTAAAATTTGGTTCCACAAGATCATAAAATCACAATACATTAAAATCACATTAATTATTTCCCCCAGGTTGGTAACTTGGACCTAAGTTTTAAATCACGCTGACAGAAGACTATGTATTTGGCCTAATTCTGTGTATAGAACACAATTGTTACTTGTCCAGTTAAATTTATGCTCAAACATTTATTCTGAGCAAATCACGGTTTGTTAAAGGTTCTCCGTTTCTAGATAATATTTAAAAAATCAACAGGGACAAATTCTTGCTACTTCTACAATGTTTGTGTTATTTGAAGGCTGTAAAGGACATTCAGTACTCAATATCCAACCAGTTAGTTCCGGCTTTGTTATTACAATCAGTTTAAATCCACTGTACATATTTCATTGCCATTGATAGACCAAATTCTGGAGGCTATTTTCTTGACTTAATGATAATTGTTTATGTTGATTGGATAATAAATTTTTAAAAACTCATGTTTATAATTTTTTTTGCATCTGGGAAAGATTACTTTTTAATCTTTTCACATTCATGGGGTAAATAAACAAATACTTTTTCTTTATTACCAGTAAAAGAACTTTCAAAATGACTGTGTGGCCCATAGAACATAATAGATTTCAGGCCAAGTCATGAGCCGGAGGCTGAGTGGCCAGTTAGTCAGACTGATAGCTCTGATATGTACATGCCTTACTGCTCGAGCCCCAAACTGACAGATACGGTGCTCAGAAAATTGACAGGCATCCTGTTGGATTAATCAGTCATTACTTGCCATGTAGAAATCTGTCTTTGTCTGTTTTATGAGAACTTGTTATGGAACATATTTGGATAACACAGATGCAATACAATAAAAAGTGACAACTTTTAAACCTATTATTATTAAAAAAATTATGAAACGTGACTGTATTTTCAACCAAAATTTTGATTACCAGCATGTTTTGTCCAGGTTTGTGAAAGAAATGTATGTGAATTCCAATATTAATTGCAAAGTGTAAATACAGAATCGTAAATAGAGAACTAGGCTGCATAAATGACACACCAGAAACAATAGATTCTGATTCATGTAAGCCTTCTGCAGCTCAGTTTCAAAGCTTCTATATACTTGCACAATCTTTTAGTGACTCAAGTGTTTGAAAGTAATACGAATTGTTCATATAAAATTTTTTAATTGAGGACCTGAGCACTGATTCAGATACAAGTTATTATTCTATAGGTTAGGACTTCGGGTGAATATGGGTCAAATCAATCTGAAAATAAAAATTGAGGGCAGTTGCTCATTCAAAATGTCTAGAGAACATGAGTTACAATTTATTGATTGCATTTTAGATCTATGAGAACAGCTTTATCTAAAGTAATGATTTTTTAAATTACATCTTTAGCAAAAGTTAGACCCCAATATTGTATTTAAAACAAGTTGTACTTGGAAAGAATCTTCACATGGTTGGCTCAATGTGCTTCAAACAGAGCACATTTGAATGTCTTCCCTCCACCTCATGTGCTTGACTTGCAACCTTATAGTTCATAAAGAGCTCTGATAGAAGCCACACTGGAGAATCAATGCTCAATGGAAGCTTGATGGACTTTCCTAACCATCAGATTTCAGACAGTCTTTTAAATCTGCCTGTCAAGAACATTGAAGTGATCTTGTGATATAAAGTCAACAAGAGATACTTTTCAATGTGGAAGGTTGGTTCGACATATAGAGCTGCCTTGCCACAAAATTAAAATACATTGTGTACAATGAGCAATGTTACATTGAAAGAATAGTGTTTGAGCGATTCCAAGTGCTGCTGATGAGTGTGCATAGGTATCTAAGCATATACAGTATTTATTCCAAAACTACTATAAATGTAGAAAATGCTTTCTGCAATTTAAAAAATTAATAAACTAAATTCTTGGCTTTCTAGGCCTAGTAAAGAATGGATGTTGGATGATGTGATGAGGTGTGATTTGATGTGATGGGGTGTGACTTATTGTGAAAGGGTGTGATTTGGAACCTACATTCACATTCACCACACTTTACCGTCAATCCTTTTGAAACGTTTCAACAAGATGAGGCGCTGTATCAAATGCAAAGAATATTATTATTTATTTTATGGACTGTGATTTGGTGTGAATGAGTGATGTGGTGTGAGGATGTGATGGGAGTCATTTGGTGTGGTTGGGTGAGAATTGGTGTGTAGAATGTGATAGGGTGATTCAGTGGGATGGGGTGATTTGATGTGATCTGGTGTGATGGGAGGATTTGGTGTGAGGATTGATTTGATTCTATATCAAATGCAAGGATTATTAGTATTATTATTTTAAGAGAGCTTGTGGAAGGCTCGTATTGCACTCAATTGTAATCCTGCAATCTTCTCTCAGTCCCCAAACACTGCACAGTAATTCATTCTGTTGGGGTCAGATTGTGTTTTCATTGCAAGAGTTTGTTGTTCATCATCTTTTGGAGTCAAAAACAAGAAGAGTACAAACCAGCTGTTAGGAAATTTACATGAGTTTCACCCATTTAGTTTTAGAGCAGTTTACTATCCATAGGAACCGCAGGAACATTGGTAAAAATAATTATTTTATACATAGCAGCAACTTCAAATGCCCTACAAAGGGTTAGCCTTATAATCTGTAATAGGTAAATACAGTTATCTTAATTGCAGGATATTGCTCTAATTGCTAAACTTGCACTGCTTTTACACAATGTACAAAGTTTGATTTGGTGATGAGTGCAAATTAAATAATATGTATTTATAATCCACTGAATAGAAAGTTTCATAATTTCTCTGAGAAATGGATAATGAATGTAATGAGCAAAGCTTAGTTTAAAAACCTGCTGTCCTTTACCCACATTTCTGAGTCTAATGCGGCTTTGGCAGGGTGTCTGGATGTTTACCTATCAGTTAGATCTTTGGGAATTGATGCTGACATCCAGCGACCAGTTTATTAAGTACAAGGCTATTTTTCATATCAATATGAAGACAGTTTTCTAAATTCTTTTTTCTTCTGTACATTTTGGATGGAAAGATTTCAAAGTACAGATTGTGTCACTGCAGGTGTTTGCACCCAAACTTTACATCTGGAATAACAGATTTTATATTTCAAACCAAATCTACAGCTGAAATCAGGCATAATTCCAAGCTATGCCCATAGCAACATTGCATAAGATTTCAACAGCAGCACTGCCATAAATAATTAAAAAGCTTAATTAGACAATGTCTTTAAAAGGACTACAGTTGCAGGTCAGAGGTTCAATAATTAATTAAGAAGTCAAGTATTAGCACCAGAGGGATTATCTGTTTTGATTAGATATGTTTGTTTTAGCTCCTTCCATATGGAATGGAAAAGCTTGTTGCAATACTGATACTCAGAAAGAATTCCAACCCAGCCACAATTCATCTCATGAGAATTAAACTTGTCACATTTGGGAAAATAAACATGCTTGTCTCCCCTTATCTGCAAGTTGTCCTGAATTCCAGACAGCCTGTACATCGTCAGTTTAATGCTTTAACCAGTGCGATAGTGGTTCTTAAACATTTAAAATAATACTTAATGGACTGGTTATTCAAAAACATTTTTTGTTATTTAAGGGGTGAATTGTATGTGTGTGTCCAACCTACTACTCAGCATACTGATTTAATGTGGTCGTCAGTGATTCACTAATTGGATCCATTTTTGTTTGAAGCAGGTAATGAAAAGTTGTGATTCTCATCTGAATTATTAAAATTTCAAAATGCATTTGTGCACTGGAGCAAATGAGGAGGATAGCATAATAAAGAGATTAACTCAAATGGAAGATGGTGAACATTATAAAATAAGTTGTTCTATGAAGACATCCTATGAATTCTCATTTCCAATGAGAATTGTTCAAAAACAATATTTATTAGCCAGGTTAAAAATCTTACCAAAGTACGTAGTTTAAATCTTTCAGAATATGAAAACTAGACAGAGCTCACTGAATGACATTTGTTCATTTAAGTGGGATCTGGTGAGATCTGGCAAACAATCCCCCAAATAAAACTGGTCATTCACGTCATGGCTATTTGTGGGACATGCTGAGCACAAATTGACTGCTCCATTTGCCTACAAAATACACAGACACTGAACTTCAAAGAAAATCATGTGAAGCGCTTTGAGATGTCTCAACAGCATGAAAGATGATATATCAAATGAAAGGAGTACTATTTTATTATTATCTCTAGTATGGTATCATACCTGCACAGTTATGTTGGTTTACAGCGAGTTGCTGGTGAAAATGGCTTCACATGCACATCATATGCACAAATGTACTAGGGAATGCTCAAATGTGGGGCAGTGGCAGCAATATCTTGCTTTTAAATGAACAAGGTAAATTTGCTAGCATCAGCTGTGTTTCTGATCCCTTCTTTGTGGTGTACAGGTAAGACATATATATTGTGGGAACATGTGTTTAGCATTGTGAATAGAAACACAATTGTGTTTTCAAACAATACAGATGGTGCAGAATTTACTGACATTTTTTTGTTAAACTCACTCACGACCAGGTAACTTCACGCCAGCTTGAAGGGAGGGACATTTTGGCCATAAATCTCTCAGTGACTAGGTTTGATGTCATTCACCTAGTAATTGACAGAAGGTGCCTCCTGAGGTTAAAACCTTGCTTCTGTAATCCACTGTGCAATCCACTGTGCTAGGTTGGAACTGTTGAAACTCGCCAAAAGGGATGACTGGCAGCCTGAGTCTTTAATTTTATGGCTATCGACAGGTGATCAAACATTCATTGATGGCTTGTATTTGTTCTAATGTTTGAACCTATGAACAATTTGCACTTATTTCCCGATTTTCAAATTGGGGGGGATGCCTCAAAGCGCTTCACACAACTGACTGAAAGCCTCATCTTGAAGGGGTGGAGGGAAAGAAACTGGGAAGGGGAAGGTAGAGGAGGCCGAAAGCACGATCAAATAGATGTACTTTAAATGGACATTTGGTTCAGTCTCATTTTGGCCTTTTCATAATATTATGGAGAAAAGAGAAACACGAAACACACCAACTATTTTGTAATGGACAGAGAAAGTGAAATGTTTGGAAATTCAATTTTAAAAGATTTCTCACAAATAGAAAATTGCCCTCATTTTACAAGCTGCATTCATTATGGCATTTAAAGGGTTGAGCCTCTGCAGATTGTCACTTCAGTTGTCAATGGCCATCTGTTGGCTAAGGATAGTATCACATGTGAATGTTAACATGCTGTGAAATTGCAGGAACGCCAACTACAGTACCTACTTCCAGTCAGCACTGGGGAGGTGTAGTTGCTATACACCTGCGACCCAGTTCTAATCATAGCATGAGACAGATTTTCTGGTGCATCTCATTAAACGCAGAGCAGCATAAATTTACTGTGATTACTAAGTGATTCAATTCACAGTACATTTCAATGTGCAACTGTGCCAAAAAAAATCTTCAGTTATATTCAGGTAATCTGAGACATTTCCTGCATGCTGAAAGACTTCAGCCTTAGATAACTATATTTACTGAGGTTAAACTAGTATTTGAATGATATTTCATGCTACTCTTTTCTCTGTTATTGTATGAAAAGACCAAAATGAGACTGCATCAAAAATCCATTTGAAAGGCTTTTTAAAATGTTAATGTTTTTGAATCCTTTTTAGTATTGACAGCAGCTGGTAAACCATTTTAAAAAATATATATTTCACCGATTGCCAATCTGTCTGTAGCTGTGGTTCAACACAAACCTGTGAGGCCCAAATTAAAAAAGAGAGCAACAAGGGAACAATGTGCTGCTTAAGACTGGGTTGAAATGAACATAGTGATGCCAGAACAGTGATAAAATATTACTTTGGATTGATATAGTTTAAGAAAAAATAATGTGTGACCGAACTGTTAAGGAAATGATAAGACGGTGTATCTGTGTTTTATGTATACATTTATATACATAAGGTATACGTTATGAAAATTAACTGCAGAAAAGCAACAGTTTTAATTCTTTTTATGAAAATAAAGCAAATCCCAAAATGATTGACTTTTGGGTGTAATTTTTTACCCTTCTCTTGAATATTTACTGGTCCTTTTCCTGTATAGATTAGGATTGCCAAAGCTTTCATTCTGTCAGTAAAACTCATTGCACCATAAAATAGGCATCATTGGTATCTGGCGCTTCTTTAAATATTATGAATTTTATATTTAATATTTAATTCTACTGCATACTTCATTTTGTACTCCTAAAAGAAGAAGTAACTGTGACATATAGCTTGATGATAAAAGTCACATTTTTTTGAATCAGTGACTCATACATCCCCTTCCAAACTTTGTGCATCCACCAGTCTTAAAACAGCACCTACACATCCTTTCCTTGGTTTGAAAAGAAGAATACTAAAATTGGCTTCAATACAGAAGTGACAGCTTGGATGTTGAGAGGAACATTTGGAAGTCTTAGCACACTATATTATTTTTCATGACTGAAACTCAGCTCAAACCGACAATTCAATCCAAATGGAAGAAAATAAAATGACTCTCAAAGTAACTTGATGAAGCATTCAACTTTTGGTTTGGACCTGATTTTTTTAAATAAAGTAAACTTTCCTGTTTTAATTTAAGTACAAATTATTTTTGATTCATTCTATTTTGTTCTTTCAAATAGAAATATCCCTCTTTTTTAATATGTCTATTGTTGAACTGCATGGGATGCCTCTTTTTGAATTATGATACCCATGTTTGGAAAGCTACAAGAGGCATACATCATGATTTATCCCCTTGTTACACAATTTAAATGTTTACTGGACTTTGATGTTAATGAGTGACAATAAACCATTTAATTGGTATAAAGCCAATGTTAGGCAGTCACGAGGGTATTATTTTAGTAGACTACTTGTGTAGTTCATCCAGCTTTTCATTTAATGTTTGAATAAACTGTGGCTCCAATAGAAATAGAATGATTAGAATCGCTATATCTTATAGGGAAGAAAAGTACATCTCAAAATCCAGAGAGAGCAATTGATTTCAAGGTATTTGTTGAATTTACTTTTGTACAAAAATCTGCTTCATCCAAAGGATTTAGCAAAAAAAAGAATAAAACCGTAATCCTATTCTCACTGAAGCTATCACCTTTTATGTCTTTTAGCTTCTTTTTGAATGTATGACACATTAGCCAGTTACAGCATTAGGAGTCAGTGAGCAATCCAAAGGCTTTCATCTCTCTTCTCAAATCGTATTTGCAACTGACGTCAATGATGGCCTAATTGAATTGCTGTTAAGTGAAACAGGCAGACTGCTGAGTCCTCAGAGAAATGTGTGAGGGAAAAATAAACTTCTACCAGTAGATGGGATTTGAAATAGACACATGAGAACCAACATTTCCCCAGATGTTATTGTATGTGTAGATTCTGAAAAAAAATGTTTTTAATCTTCATTTCAACAGATAATATGAAGTGGATAGAACATTCTTTCCAATGGGATATTCAAAACATAGAAAATGATAATTTTGAACCTTGAGTGATCTATTTACAATCAGCCCAGCATGATACAATGAGGCTTCAATTGTCCAGAATCAGGAAGGTTATTGAAGGATACAAAACTCCACTTTATAATTATAGCTTTGAGTTGAAGCACAGAATGCTTTGTGCAAAACATCCATTGTTGTTTGACTGTGATATATTAGTGTTGACTCTGGACAGCCTGCTTCAAGGATCCTTATGCTCCTCTGTAAATCAATGCTCAGAGTTGTGCTCGAGTCACCCTAGGCACCGAATTTCAGTTTTACTGGAGTGTTACAATGTTAGAGCAGTTCTACAAATAATTACAGTATATTGAAACCAAAATAAATAGCTACACAATGATCATAGAACACACAGCAGCAGTTCAATTTGTAACAGTTGATCTGGAACAGTTATTTATGTTTAGTAAGCATTACAGGGTATGTAACACAAGGAGAAAACAGAAATAATAGTTACAAAGGGTGAGTGTGGAATAGGGGTAAAGGAGGGGTTGTAACAGTGAAAAAGCGAGTGAAATATTCAATAGAAATAATCTCTCCCCTTTACCAGTGCTGACCCCAAACTGGATTGTCAATCTTTGGGAGTGGACTGCCCCATGTCACTATGCAACAAAGCAAGGTCATCCCTTTTATTGTTATCTGTGTTATTCCCCATGGAGCTGCGTCCTGGTGGGTCAGTTAGCTGGCGGAGATAAGCAGCTGTTTTTATTTTGAGGATTCCAACAACAAGTATAAAAGAAGATATTTCCAATATCTAGGACAGCGTAGGGATTTTGTAAACAATTGGTTTAGTTATGTAAATGAGAATCACTTTATATTAAAATGTTCACTATACACTTTATCCTTTAAATTAGAAAACTGGTCCTATTATACTTAAAATATATTAAATTAAAAAATTCTTAGCTTTCTTATGGCTCAATGGTAAATGCCTTGTGGTGTATTACTGACCCATGCAGACCAGAAACATCCCATGCTTGTTCCCTGACCTATGGAATTAGGTAATATTAATCAACGTGGAGGTCTAAAAATTACCTTCAGCATTCCTAGGTTAAGAAAGGGGAAAACTGGTTACTGTTCTTGCTCCTGATTATTATATGGTGATTCCACCTTGTAAGTGTTTGTGTGTGTGTATGTGTGTGGATAGGATTTTGACTTAACTGTGATGTTTCTCTATTGTCCAGTAACAACTAAGGGGTAATTATCTGAAGGTCAGTAGATTTATGGAAAGTTCCATTATAAGGTGCAATTTCACCTTCATCATAAATGCACCCACCTTTGAAAAATCACCACTATACAGTCCAGGCTCAAACACAGAGTAAAGTAACAGAGAACGGCCAGCATCAGTGGACCTGTCAACAAGCATGGAATGGAGTTAGGGAATAAAATTTGAAGTGGACAAAAAATCCTATCAATTTTTAACTTGCCAAGTGTACGGAAAGGCCTTTAGCTATCATGTTCATTGTCTCTGATTTAAATAATTTAATTGAAGAATCTTAAACATTCACAATTTAGGCATCGGCCCATAATAGCATGCTCGTCTGTGCAAAGGTAGCAACCCACTGGTATTAGTCTAAGGTCACGGGTTAACCCTCTTAGGATTAGTAAAGGATCATTTGCTGTAGACACCACAACACGAAAGACCTTAGATACTTATTTTTCGTTCTAATAGACTATAGAACTGGGGTCAGAAAGCATTTCTTTACACAGAGGGTCGTGATGATATCAGTAAAGAATGTTTAAAAGGGAGACAGACAGATACTAGTAAAGTTTTCTGATTCAAAGAATAGAGAAAGTGTATAGAAAACATTTTAATATTCTTATTTACGGAACTAAAACAATTGTTTACAAAACTCCTGTTAAAGATATTGAGGGGAATGACGGAAGGGCAGAGCTTTGAAATTAAAATCTGACCAGATTTTATAAACTGGTGACACAGGTTTAATGAGCTGAATGGCCTCCTCTTGTTCCTATTTCTATATGTTCTTAAATTACACCAAGCCTTAGCCTCTAAAACCATTTTATCTAAAATTTAAGATACCACAGAATTTTTGGAGAATTCTTCAATCTTAATTTGGAATTTGGTTTTTGGCGAGTCTTAAAATGAACTGGCTTCAAAATTAAAACTGAATTTAAGAATTTTTTCACAGTTCTCCTCAACCTTAAATTGTAAAACAAAATGGTTTTATATGCTAAGACTATTTATATGCAGGTTCCTAGTTTTTACTTGAAGTGAGATTTTTTAACTTTATTTGATCAGAAATTCCATAATGTGCAAATAAAGCAGAACACAAGTCTTGCACTCTTAATCATGTGATGTGCAATTCAGAATGCATGAAATACACCAATGCACTGATGCATACTGACAGCAATGGGTTTTACTGTAGAACCTAATCAATTCTATAATTGCAGTAACATGAAATGTCAGCAATATCAATGCTGGAGTGTGTTATATCAAATAGGGCAAAAAGGATAAACTAAGCCAACAACAGAGCTAATCAGTAAGCATATCACCACTCATCTGAAATAACATGAACATTTGTCCTTTTATCGTATCCCATTATCAGGCTCCAGATATACAAGAATTTGTTGTACTGTAACCTGAGTCTCAGCATATTTAAGCAGCGTTTTGTGTCTGGACAGTTGAAGCCATATATTGTTGAATAGCTTTGGAAAGGTTCAGGTTTTTAATTTAAGCCATTGTCTAAAATGTTAATTTGAATCATGGTTCTGTCAGCCAAAATGTAAAACAACCATCAATGTACACAGCTACATAAAGCAACAATACATAAACTCACTCCAGTGGGTCATTCAAACTTAAATATGGCTTATTTCTAAATCTCTTAATGATTCACTCAAACAACGTACAATTCTTTCAGATTTATTAGAAATAAAATTCATTCATTTTTAAAAAATCCAAGCATGAATTCACTCAAATGACTATTTCTAAGGAAACATTTAAATGGCACATAGTTCATTCACCATTCACTTTCAGGCGACCATCACCTAATCTTAATGTAAACCTCAGTGTTTGGTAAAAGGCAACAACATCATAGCATGTGGTAGAAGCTGTCAAAGTATTGGCAAATATTCAACATTTTCTTTAATGATTTAATATACTTCAGGTTGATGAACCCTCCATCTTTTCTTTTAAATTATTTCAGCCCCTTCTTCCTAGTTCAGTTTATTTCAGTCTGTTCCTCCCCGGCTGAGCATTTTAAATATTGGTGTTTCTTTCACAGACATTTTAACAAATAGTTTGACCGAGGATGCATTGATGTATAACAATGAAAAGAAACCAGAGGCATTTCCTATGTAACTATGGGTCATTAATTGCTGACTAGTTTAGTTTAATTTAGTTTAGATTGATGACTGTTGATTAATGGAGCAGGTCATTGGATAAAAGAGTACAAGGTCACTTATGTTCATTGATGTGCACTGGGAATAAACCAAAGCAAGGCATGCTTTTAAGTAAAATAGCTTTCTTTAAAGGAACAGGGTAAACAAAACAAAATTATACTTGGGTGAAACATATTTCATTCCTTTTCAGTGAACCTGGTTCATTTAGACTGAAGGCCGAAATTCTTAAGGTCCTAGACTACAACCTTTATTAAGATTGTAATATTGCAAAATATTGCAAAATTCCTAACTTCAATCAACTTCGAAGCCAGGAAATCTTGGATGAATATTAAGACGGAAGGACTGCTTGCTGTGACTTCTGCTTAAAGATCCTGTGATGTTTTCGGATACATTTCCTGCAAGATAATTTTACAGTTAGCTTTTCAGTGCTTTAAATGAAGCTGATTTGAAAACGTGGACAGTGTTGGTTGGCTCAGATTCTGAATATCATTCACTCACTGGCCGCCCACATCAGCTGATTTTTTTAGGGTCCCACATTAGTCATACTTTCCCCTTTTAAGAGATCAGAGAGATGAGCTGCTGCTAGCTCTCTGACATTGGCACCATGGAATGAAGTACTAAAAGAAATTTCTGTCCTCTCCTTGGATTATTTTTTCACTGAACATTGGCCAGGATTTCAATTTCTCATTCTATGCCACGGTGCATTTGTACCACGTACTGAACAAAATGTTATGTTTTAAACATTCAAACAATGTTAACAGTTACAGAATGAATAACCAATTTATCTGGAGAATTGTTGGCTAGGCTGCCCTGATAAAAATCTCAAATAGTGTTAAGACATCTTTAAAATCAATCTAAGGTATGGACAGATGGAAATTTGGTTTAATGTCACACCTGAAAGTCAGCACCTCTGATAATTCAGCGATCGCCCAGTAGTGCATTAAAGTGTCAACCCAAACTGTGTGCGTGTCTAGACATGAGGCTTGAATGCATGCACTACTTTCTGACCCAGAGGCGAGCGTGCTATCAACTGAGCCAGAGATCAGGAACTCGCCCTGCAGTACATTGTGGGCTTGAAGCCATGTCCTACCACTTCAGCACAGCAGGTTGCAGCTCCAATACACTCTCTTACCATGTGAGCCTGGAACAGCTGTTTTAATTGAAATAGAATTTCATTAAAAAAATCTACTTGGCATGTGACATAGTCACTCTTCAGGCTGTTATAGAATCTGTCAGCTCTGTAGGCAGACTTCAGCACATAAAGTGCAAAATAAACCTAGCCAAACCAATGTTACTGATCCCAGACCCAGTTTTCAGCATTCCACAGTCATAGGACTCTATATAAAACAGTTTATGAAATCAAGTAATCTGCATTACTAGCCAGAGCTCAACTCAACCAACTCAAACTGGTGTGACAGATTGCTTCAATTTAGAAAATGTTTTACATTATCAAAACAACACAGAATTAAAACCTAATTTTATCTTCTTCAGGAATCAGCAGAATGGGACCTCATTGGATGAGAAGCACCACTGGACACTGATACTGACTCTTATCATCCCAACAGCTGCATCCGTGTCTTCAGTGTGTTTGTGAATTCGATAGCATGTGAAATATCTTACTTCCACTTGTGGGTAAACTATTTGCAAAAATGTTGGAGGCACAGATGAGGGAAGGCCGGTCACTTGTGATCAGTCAGCTGAATCCAAAGGAACAATGCATTCTAAGTGCATAATTACACAGCATTTTTTATTGGTCAAGCCTTGAATGAAGCAACTACAATTTTCATGATTGTTTGCATTATACTCATCCTGGCTTAATGGTACCACCTCTGAGTCAGAAGGTTCTGGGTTAAAACCCCATGTCAGGACTTTGAACTCACAGTCCAGGCTACCACTCCAATGCAATGTTGGGAGTGCCCTGCAGTGTTGGAGATTGCTGTTTGCAAATTGGCTGCTGCATTTGCCTAAAAATACACAATCACTACACATTACAGTAAATCCTATACAATGCTTTGAGATATTCCAACATCATGATTTATAGCACTATATTAAATTCTCGGATAATTATTCATACTTCACCTTTTTTTTATAAATACATGATTGTGTAGCCCCTTGGCATGCCTTTCCGACATAATAATAATAATAATCCTTGCATTTGATATAGTGCTTTTCACGTCTTCTAGACGTCTCAAAGCGCTTCACAGAATATGCTGTAAAGTGAATTGACTGTATATTTTTTGGGCAAAAACGTGAAGGGCACTACACAAGTGTAATTTGTTGTTGTAGTGGAGTAGTTATGGTTGCAATGGCATTACAGAGACCACATCTGCTTCTGCTGCTAATAATTATTTTTATTGCAGCAAAAAAAGTAAAAATTCAATATAAACATTTAACATGCTTTGCTGTAGAAGATATGTATAATGGGGTTCATGTTCCATTACATGAAGGCAGCTCCTGTATAGAGGTGTGGTTGATGTTCGCGAAAAACTTCTAGTGTGAAAATATTAACACAGGGAAATTGCGGTTTGTTAGTGTTAGTCCCTGGAGGGTCACAACACTAACGGCAGAACCGTAGCCAATCTCAAGCTATTTCAGATGGAGACTCTGGGGTCTGATTAACAAACATAATGAGGTGATAATCACTTGCTGCTACAGGTCGTTTGTAGATATAACTATATGGATATTCACTGGGAAATGCACAGGACTAATGGATAGAGAAAGGTGGATGTGGAGGACCAGGAGGGCTTAGGGTGGAGTACATCAGTTATGTGGGCATTGCAGAAAATGTGATGGCCATCAGGGAGCTGAAGAGAGGGAACACAGGAGGGTAACTGATAGGAGGCATATTGATAGGGTTGTAAATATGTTAATTTTGTTTAATGTGTGAATGTGAATGATTATTTTTCATCACCAATCTCTAGCCTCAGGCTTTTTTCTATGTTTTAAGTTTATACTTCTTCCATGGATATCTTTATATGTTCTGTGGTCTGCATCGCTAAAAACAAACATGGTTTTCCTTGTTCCAAAGAGGAGTTCGTACATTACTTTTGAAATGACACAATAACAAATTTGCCCCAGGTGGAAAACAGACATTTGCCATGATAGAACAGCCATATCTTCCAAAAAGCAAGCAAATGATCAACAGGAATTCTGCATGGAAATTTGCACATCTTATCTTATTCATGTTTACTATGTAGTGCATGGACGTTTGACCCCAGAGTTCGCTGAATTTGCCACATCTGTTAACATGGGGTAGTGGCAGAGCAGTAGGCAGACTGTTGCTGTTGTTAAAAACTAAGTGAAACCTACAGATGTCCCATTAAGTCAATGTCATTCAAGAACCAAGATCATACATCAGTTTAAAAGCAACTTACTCTGTTTTCTCCATGTACTTCTCTAAATTAAATATACGAGTCCTATATAAACCTTGGTTAACTTGGAAATGTATCATTTGTGTTTGAAGTTCTTCAGTGAATCAGACTTCATCTAATGGCAAACTCTATCATTGTTTAATCAATTTCTCAGAAGCCTACTTGGTTGGGAGCTATGTCCTTGAACTAAATTTGTTTATTAAAAATATTAGTAAATTGCATCAGCACTTTGTGCTGGCAAAACAGGTTTATCAACTCTAATGACAGTTAAGGCTACGGCTGCCTGCTGACACTGATAAAATTAATTATTATTCTAGCAAACTTTATGGTGCAAGGAGATAAAAAAATTAACTAGCTCCATGAAAAGTTATTAAAATATTAAATTATGTGGTTATTGGGCCTGTACGCAAGTATAATTTCTAACACTATTCTCTGGCACTAGCAATTTCAGGAAATACTGGAATGATCAAGACTTTAGAATCTCTGTTGTTTTGGAATATATTCAAAATATTTGTTGTTTTTCGATGCCCTCATTGCAAAGAACACTGATGTAAATTAGATGATTACATTTTGATGCCGTTCTCATCTTTATTATTTCAAAATCATATGATCTTTTCAAAGTCTACATTTTATAGAATACAATACAACCCAATTGCTAAAATACAACAACAAAATTACATTTGTATAGCACCTTTCATGTCGGGAGGACGTCCCAAGGTGCTGGACAGTCAGTGTTTCGGACCCGAGCTAGGGGTTGGGATTGGGGAGGGGAAGCCGGGTGATCAAAGCACGTCGATGAGGAGGGTGTGGTGATGGGTCTTGAAGGAGGCAAGGGAGGGGGTGGGGTGGAGGGACTGCGGGATAGAGTTCCAGAGGGTAGGGGTAGAGTGGCAGAAGGCCTGCCTGCCCATGGTGAGCGGGCTAGGCGGGGTAAGTGAAGCAGGCTGGAGCACGCTGTGCAGAGGGAGCGGGCGGGATGGTAGGGGGTTAGGAGGTCGCAGAGGTAGGGGGGATCAATATCATGGAGGGCTTTGAATGTGAGGACCAGGATCTTGAACTGTATCCTCTGAGTAACAGGAAGCCAGTGGAATTGGGCGAGGATGAGGGTGACATTGAATTTACATCAATTGGATCAAAGGAAGGAGTCATGTGGATGAAGGCAGTGTGCTGGTAGATTAGCAATTATGAATCTTTTCCATTTATCAGGATTTATGCAGGGGACGTGCTTAACAAAATGATTTTCTGCAGTTTTGCAGATTTCATGTGTGGTGTGAAATTGACACGTCTCTCGTATCTTGGATGAAATAAATCCCTGTCATTGCTTTATTCTTTCTGAGTAATTCTATTGTTGATTTTTTACTGTAATGCTTTTAAACCTTTCCTGGGAAAGGTTTTAAACCGTTTAGCAGGTTTTGTAGCGATTTGTATTGTCATTGTACCAGGAAGCACATTCACGAATATCTAGAACTGGACATCTGTATACCACAATGCTTAAAATCTCATATATGCACCAAAATGTATTTGAGTAGTTGTGGAAGAAAATGTTCCGTGATCTACAGTCAGTTCCATTGCTGCTCTACAACTGAGAGTTGGTAATAGCCTGTAACCACTGCTCTTCTCCTAAATGGAGTTTCTATTCCCAGTATAACAGATACATTCTCAATTATCTGCACACACAGAGTGTTAATGAGCATCAGATACTGTTCTTTGTTCATATGTACCACTCAAAGAATAATGGCTACAGCAGTCTGAACCACCTCCTCCCTTTCAGAAGGATGGTTCACTGGTGAGCAACAACAACAACAACAAATTATGTTTGTATAGCACTTTCACATCAGACTAAACATGTATTTGCCAGGGTGGAGAAAGGCCACCAGCAAATTGGGAGCTCCTATTTCTTCTGAAACTAGGACCATTGCTGTGCATGTCGAGGCATGAATATGCTATGTATGGTGTAGTATGCTTCAACCAAGGATATTAACTTTAACAACCACCAGAAGTTTCCCCTCTAGGGTATTATTTTTCCCAGTTACATCAAAAGTCAGTAATTTTGTAGTCTGTAACAACTATTAATTATGACTCACCCAAGTTAACATATATACCATAATGTTGTACTATTCTCTATTATGCATTAGCAATTGCTGTAAACTGCCACTTCTAGGGTACATTATCGTGAGAGAGATATTGCTCAATAATTCCACATTTTGTGCAAATGTATTTGGATTCTTTCTCCTGAATGTGCTGTTCTGTTGCTATCAGTGTTTATATAAAAGATTACAAAATCAGGTCTGATCCAGTTCAGGCTCCGTGACATGAAAGCTCACTGGGGCGAAAGCAAGTGTTGCCCTTTATCTGAAATTTGGCTTCACTTTGATATAAAAATATTTTGATTCTTCTGCAGTCAATGTTAAAAATTAATACTTTTCCAGTTAAATTTTTTTTTCCTGAATGTTTATTGGCTTCAATAACAGGGCTGTTTTCAGAGGCGTTTGTTTATATCTTTTAAAAACGTGGAAAATTATTATACTGTTGCATTCGGTTGACAATTTCCTTAGTCGCCGATTAATTGGTGCAAGAAAAATGAATCAAAATATTATTGTACAAAGACTGTTACAACCAATTGATAGTGCAATACCGCTTGATGTTGAATGTTCTAAGAGCTTTGAGATGCTACCCCACGTGAAGGCCCTATATATATATATTGCTTTTATTAATAGTAATCACTTACTGCAAATTCTGTTACTGTACTACTTCATGCAGATTAAAAAATATATGATTTTTTTGTTTAGAGTCACTAGTTTCATTAAATGGAGTGGTAGCAGACTGCTCTCAGGATGGCTGAAGCAGGGATTAAGTGACTGAAGTAAAATGTATAGAAATGTAACCAAAAATCTACAAAAAAAAAGTATGAGAGAACATTGTTGAACAATTATTGAAGTATAGTGTAAACAGTAACAGATACTTCTGAGTCACTGTATTTAATGTTATCAATGCAAAGGCAGAACAACATGATGTGTGCAAATTATTATGATACATTGAATCAGATAATTTAACTTTATTACCATAATAATCAACATAGATGTTGGTTATGCTGAGTCAATCTTCATGGTTAACATTTCAACGAACTCAAATGTACCCACTCTCAACACAAGGCACTCAGTGACATTGCTAACTTTCTTTAATGTTAATGGACCATGGGACAAATTTACTCCTGTTGGGAAAAATACTGTGCAATTATTAACTGTAGGGAAATCAGTCAATTATATACTGAAGATAAGATTTTTTTCCCCAGTGATGCTTGTAAGGGATAATGGCTACCCCAAACACAGCTGAAAGGAACAATTAAAGTACTTAATTGTCTATTGTCAGGCATTTATCTATCCAGAGAGACTGCAAAAGTACCATTGCGCTGAAATTCCAGGCATCATTACTTGTAGTGCCTTTGGCAAAACCAGCTGCTAATGGGATTTTTCCATTATAATTATGTATCCTCAAAAGTTCTAAGTGTAAGCTTTGAGATGCAAATGTCTGCTGGTATTTCAGTTCAGTATCAATTTATTAAAATGGTGATCAGGGAACAGCCTTCACTGATACATTTGAAGCCCCACCAAATGGATAGCAAGGTTTTAACAGAAGAGTTACTGGCAATCAATTAAACAGGAGTAGGGGTCTCTCACCATAGAGTCATTCCAGTTGAGTTCAGATCCCCAGGTCATGCACAACAATGCAGTGCTCTAGTTAAGATGTACCTGGAATATTGTGTACAGTTCTGCTCACTAAACCACGAGCAAGCTGTCCACAAATTAAAGAAAGTACAGATGATGATTCCTACTGCCAGAGGCATGAACCATGAACAATGATTAGATAAGCTATGGCATTTCAGCCTTGAAAAGATAGAACCTTTTAGAGGTATGTTAGATTTTAAATGGGATATAGAAAGTAAACCCAGAACGATCGGTTTAGGGGCATTATAACTGCACATTGCCAAAGCCACTACATATAGCATCTATTAACTTCTAGTAATGTTAATAGATGGGGAAGTCAAAAGAAATTTCTTTACCCAGAGGGTGGTGGGAATGTGGAACTTACTACCACAAGGAATAGTTGAGGTGAATAGCAGAGATGGATTTAAGAGGAAGCTAGATAGGTAATTGAGGGAGCAAGAAATAGAAGGTTATGCTGATAAGTTTAGTTGAGGAAGGGCAGAAGGAGACTCCTGTGGAGCATAAATACTGGCATAGACAAGTTAGGATGACTGGCCTGTTTCTGTGCTGTTCATTCTGTGTAATTTTACGTAATGATATTTTTCATCCATATTTGGTTGCACTTTATCTCTGGCATTAGCTGGTTGGAATATATTTTTGCTGGTATCCAAGTATTTTACTGTTCAAAAATGTTTTTTTTTACTTTCCATGCAATGCTTTTCTTTGAATAATTTAAAGTTTCCTTTCTTCACCAAATATAAATTAAAATTCAACTGCTGGTACAATTGAAAGTATTTATTTGTCCTGGCTCATTCCTTCAGGACAGCTGGGTAACATATGAGTAATGATAGTTTTGGCATCATGCAATACCTGCATGGGCAATGAATTTACTTCTAGTAACTAAGTGCATTCCTTGTTATTCATTATGGATTAGTTTTAAGTTCCACTTGACTCGCTGCCCAGAGTCACCAGCCCAATGTAAATGAGCAGCTTCCATGTCTAAGGAACACAATCATGTCTACTTGAAAGCCCAATGCTTGATGTTGGCTGAATGACATGCACCTCAAATAGTTTTTTGTATTTACATGAAAAATGTGCAATTTTTGCTTGGCCGAGTTCAAACTAAGCAAAGCTGGGATTTAAGGTTGGCCTACTCAGCACTGATGTACTATAAAACAGCTGCAATAGCATTTTCTCAGCCAAATTTCAGGAAGGGTAAATGCTGCTTCAGTTTCTGGAGCACTGATGTACAAACGCCCAGAATAAGAAAACTAACCTGACCTCATTAGGATGCAGTACTCTCCAAACACATGAATTACTTGACTCTGAGCGGGAATCAGTTCATCAGGTTTTCCTGGCTCAGCAGACAAAATCATTAGTAATAAATGTTAGAAATTACATAAGGATTTAAAATCGGTAGCTTTTATTATTGTAGCCTTACCAACAGCAATGAAGGTGAAATCAACCTTCAGTGTTTACTGACTGGCACATTATTTTGAAGGAGGACCACGGAACTTCGTCAACTGTAACTGTGTCCAACAGATCACAGCATTCGTGAAGACAATCATTAACCTATGTGTTTCTATAGATATTCTCAGCCACAACAATACAAAGGCACAATGTAAAGTAACACACTTTAAAACCATTGTTGGATTGCTTACCATCTTGAGAGCATGTTCCTTAATGAGATCACATATTCCTATCGAGAAACATACTGTTCAACTAAATGTGATGCCAAGAATATCGGCACTTTAGTTTGTTGACTATTCCTAACTTTTCATCCTGGCTCACTACTCCCTTTCAAGAAAGTTGAAGATAAATTACGTTGTTCAGTGTTGAATGTTAAGTGAAATGAGAAAGCATGGATTAAGTAAAGGTCATTCAAGCCTTCTGCTGCACAAAGCACATCCAATCTGCCCTATCGTGTCTCTACCTAGTTATTAGCTACCAAATGCTGGAACAGTATTTCCTTTCTTCCTGCAATCCTGAGAATTCTTTTAGGACTCTATTATGAATTACCAATATGCCTAAATATTTGATTTATAGAGTCCCAAGTATTGATCTTTCCTCTAGTTGTTGAATTTACAACTCCTCAATCTAGCCTAATGTTTGTGTGCTGATGATGGTAGCTTAAATGACATTGGTTGTTACAAACTTTGATTTCCACACCAGACATGATCATTTCAAGGATGTGTGATTTATTGTATTGTGTTGCCTTGTCCAGAGTACAGAGAAAAGAAAGTGAATGTATGGGGATACATTCATGAATGTGAATACAACACAGTAAAACATATAAAACACAAGTATATTGTGGTCATATGTATTTGTTATGTTTTACAAGTTAAGCAATTCAGAGTTGTGGCTGAATATAATGTATTGATTGGCACACATATGTATTACATATTACCACTCCATGTTTAAATAATTCACTTTCATTGCAAAATAAACTGCAATACACTCATCACTATGTTGTATAATAAAAATAATTTGAGTAGATATGAACAGTAATTGAAAGATATAAAATATTACTAATTTGCTACTCTAACCCAAAAATTCAACCACCAGTACTTTTATCAATAAGCATTTCTGCTTTTTAAAGTTATTTATCCTGATAGGTTTAAACTAGGGTGGTATCATTCAGAAAACTCCAGTGTCCTACTTATCTACTGGTGTTGGTTTCAGATTAGGGAGTAGTAGTGGTACAGTGTCATCTAGTGGTGACAACACCTTCAAGCAACTTTAGCTACAAAAATATCTCTTATTTCTGAGTGCCAAGGATAAAATCCAGTGTCTGTTCTTTTCAACACAAGAAAAGGATTTAAAAGTTACATGATTCTTTTATTTTTACTTTCTTATTTGAGGTGAATGTGACCAGCTAATGTGAAAGCTGCTGGCAAATTCATTGTAATTTTAAAGATATTTAAAAGACACTGCTTTAAAGATATTTAAATTGCAAAAGAATGAGGCCATTGATTATGGAAGGCTTCAAAATAATCTTTCTTATGGTTGAGGACACAATTAATGAGCTTCATCTTGACATACATCATTCAGATATTTTGATCAGAAGTATTTTTTGAGGGGGGGTGGGTATTTCTGGATGACTATTATATATTTTGGATTTTACTATTTCCTTTTATTTCTATTTTAATCTTTCACATTATTTTCTATTTTTCTTGGGTCTGTTTTCTTTATCTGCCTTTTGTTTGCACTTTCAGGGCAATACTTGTTAATGCTTAATTGCCAAAGAATGGTTAACGTTGGTTGAGTTTCTGACAGATATTCTTTGCTGATCCAGACATTGAAATGGCAAGTTTCCAATTTAGAACCAGTGACATTTTTGACCTCAGGTATTTACCTAGTTTTAGATTTAACTGATTGACTGGCTGAGCTGAACTTTAGTCCCATTATGTAATTCAACCCACTTCCTTCCTGTTTTAGACAATGTAAATCACAGGCTATAAATTTTCACAGCAGCTACCATCATACTTTGGTCCCTAAGAATTTAGAAAAAAATGAGCAGTCAGGCATAAAATTCATTAACTCTAGATTCACTTTGTTTTAATTGTTTTGTTTGTTTTGTTTATTCACTTTGACTCTTTAGGCCCTGTGCCACATGCCATTCCCTGACTGAGTAGAATGACATGAAAACTCGACCACTAGGAGATGCATGAGATGCATGCATGGGCAGACTCTTCAGTTACTGACAGTTTTGGTCGGTAATTATGGGGATCTGAATCTGCAGTCAATTGTTCTGCGATGCAGTGGTTTCTTACATCAACCGTTTGAGACATTGACTGCACTACATACCTGGAGTAAAAGAGGGTTGGTTATGCATTTCAGCCCCAAATGGGAACTTTGAACTCACAATCTGGCTGACTCTCCAGTGCAGAGTTATGGAAGCGCCGCATTGTTGGAAGTGCTATCCTCTGGATGAGGGGTTAAAACAAGGTCCCGTCTACCTGTTCAGGTGGACATTACAGATCCCGATCCTTTATTTAAAAAAAGAGAAGGGAGTTTGCCCCCCAAAAAAGCTTATCAATTACTTCATGGCTGTTTGTGGGACATTACTGTTAATAATAATAATAATAATCCTTGCATTTGATATAGTGCCCTATCACATTTTTGAGACCTCTCAAAGTGCTTTGCAGAACTACTGTGAAGTGAATTGTATATTTTGTGGGTGAAATGCAGCAGCCAATTGTGCACAGCAGTGTCCCACAAACAGTCCAGGCTGTTTGTGGGACATTATACTTTGCAGTAAATCCTATGAAGCTCTTGTAGATGTCCTTCTAACATGAAAGGCGCTATATCAAATGGAAGGATAATTATTTGTTATTAACAGCCATGTAATTAACAAAAGCACTGAAGCTGGGAGTGTAAACTAACCCCAAAAAATGGTGAGTGTGAGAGACTGAGTGAGAGTGGCTTGGAGTTGATAGGAAATGGCAGCAGCTGGGGCTTACTAAAGTAGATGGATTACCTTCCCCGGATAAATCCAGGTATGCAGAATTGTAATCTTATAACCCTATTTAAACACTTGTCTATTATTTTATTTGTTTGAGTTTGGCAGCATTGGTATGATCACCGTGACAGAAATGACAAGTTTGTGGCCAGAGATTTACACCACCACAGTCCAATAGAAAAGGATTGGGCTACAGTAAGTAGGATTAGGTATAATCAATCAGTCAAGTCTACAACTGTACAAATAAATAGAATTTTCTTTTATTATTTTAAAATGAAATATCTTTAAAACTACAAGGATTGTTTCAACAGTGAGTGATTTCAGTGAGTGCTCCTAGCAGACAAAATATAAACTATAGAGTTGTGTGACCAACTACAGCAGAACTGCAGAGTTTCTGTGAACAGACAGAGTCCCATTATGGTGTGCATGCAATGTGGGCAATGGCAGTAAAGTTTATTTGTTAGTCTGTTGCTATTTTTAGCCTAATTTTTTTCATATAGAAAACTAAAATGTCAATAAACACTAATCCCATTAAAGTCTCACTTTTCAAGAAAACTGTGATAATAAGAATGTCAAACTACAGATTATATTATTTTATCTGCATTGGTATACCAAATTGCATGGTTTAGATATAAGTAAATGGAAATAGAAGCAGAAATTTGACTTGACTTAAACTCACTTTGTTTTATTGAGAAAAGTTTAGGCTTGAATGAATTGAAAGAGGCTGTATATTTTAGTCAAAATATTCCATACTGTGCTGAGAGATTTTAAATGGGATTGAGAAAGCAAATTCACAATAATCACAAAATCATAAGGTTAGTTTGGATGCAGAAGCCAACTTGGCCCATTTTATCTCATCCCACCGTCCTCTCATCAAGCTGCTTTTTAAATGAATCAGGTGTCCTGGCCTCAACTATCCTTCCTGGCAAACTATTCCAGTCATTAATTATGCCCTACATCAAGAAAAAACTTCCTGGTATTTGTCCTGAAATTGCCCTTTGCAACGCTAAACATATGTCCTCTTGTTCTACTGTCTTGATGCATACTAATGTTTGTTAGTGCTTGCTTTTTAATTCCATTAAAAATATTATATTAATAATCCTTGCATTTGATATTAGCACCTTATCATGTCTCCGAGACGTTTCAAGGCACTTCACAGAAAAGGTATATTTTATACACCTCTATAACATTCTCTCTGAATTGTCTTCACTCAAGATTGAAACTTAATATTTTCAAATGCACTGAGACAACAGAACAAGAGGACACAGGTTTAGGGTTCCAAAGGACAATTTCCGAACAGATACCAGGAAGAATTTCTTTACCTAAAGGGTATTTAACAACCAGAACAGATAACAAGGAATTGTGTTTCAGGCCAGGTAGCCTGAAATTGGATTAATTTAAAAGGTAGCTTGATACTGTGACTGGAAGGTGGGTCTTTTGGAAGGATGAGATCAAATGGCCTTAAGGGCCTTCTTCATCCAAGTTTCTCTTGTCATCTTGAGAAATAATGGGACTGTTTATGGCACATGCCTGTCTCACATTTCAGATTTCTAACATCTCACTGTTGACATTGTCCCATAACACTATTAAAATATCCTAATATCTAATAGCAATATTTTCCACTAAATCTTTACAATGGCAACAAAATAAAAAAGTGTAAACCTGCACTTAAAAAAAGGAAAAATATGCTGGGATGTTTATAAAGATATTGTGAAAAAAATCTGTGTTTTTAGCAAATAGGAGAGTGTTTTAGACCCTAGTGGGTGATATTCTGTTTTGCTATGTGTAGTTTACAAATAGATTTGCCTATCATCAAAGTCCCCACATTTAGCATCAGGGGAAAAATCAAACCTCTATGTGCTTGAATATACAAATTTGTGTTATATAGTTTTACATGACATTTATTTAATTCCACACATCACTAATAAATCTTGCACAGCAGAGTTTTGCATCAAATGTATCAACAAAAATGCCCCATATTAAATTGATTTTCTCCCATGGGTTGATACAGCAGGTGGTGATCTGTTTTTATCTCTTCACTACTTCAAGGCTGCTCTCTAGGAAATGGGTGAGAGGCAATTGTACTTCCCATTTCCCTTCTCCCCTGATGAGGAAGCAGCTGTTCACTACGTCCCTCCACTGTGATATCACTGACACATGTAATTTAGAGTGTGACAATCACAATCTCCAATCTTCCGTGCCCCTTAACAACAACAAACAACAAATTACATTTGTACAGCGTCTTTCATATCAGGAAGACATCCCAAGGCGTTAGACAGTCAGGGATTTGGACCCGAGTAGAGGTTTGGGGTCGAGGGCAGGGATAGCAAGGGGTAGGAGAGTGGCCAAATGTGGGGTCGAGGAGGAGGGTCTTGAGACATGTTTTGAAGGAGGCAAGGGAGGGAGCAAGACAGAGGGAATGGGGGATGGAGTTCCAAAGGGTGGGAGCAGAGGAACTGACGGCCCGACTGCTGATGGTGGTGTGGGCCAGACAGGGGGATGTGGAGCAGGCTGGAGTCTGCTGAGTAGAGGGAGTGGATAGGTTGATAGGGGGTCAGCAGGTCACAGAGGTAGGAAGGAGCAAGGCTGTGGAGGGCTTCAAAGTCACTTCAAAGTAGACTTTAGCATTTCTTCAATATATGAATTAAAAGATTCTACATTAGTTCCCTCTACTATGTTCATCCTGAAATATAATTCAGATGCTGCAAGATACGCTTCACATTCTTCCTCGTAACTACTGTCAAATCATATATTCTCTTTTGCTTTTATGTTTTGGATGTACTGCATTAGGGAGAGCCTGGAATTCGAACAGTAATCAATCAATTCCGCCTCAGTGCAGTAAATGTGGACCAGTCTTCACTATAGCTCGTGTACTGTAAAGCTTTTCTGCCTGCTGGGCAGCATTTATGTTTTTCCATCAGCTCATCTTTTGTAGGTTGCTAGTGGGAACTTTCACAGTGCAGGCAAGAATTGGGAGTTGTGCCAAACTGGCCTTCTCATGTGTGGAAATTTCCTCAAAGTACTGCTGATCTCAGCCCCAGTGGCAATGCCAAAATACCGGGAGTCTCTTAAGTACCTAGAAATCACTATGAGGAGATTGAGAGCGACAGACAACCCACGAGGATGCTATTAACTACAATCAAATCTGGAAACAAAACCATTACTTAATGCTTTTACGTATAGTGTTTTCTCTGTTATTGTACTGTTAATTGCTTATCCAATATTTCCTTGGATCTGCTGTAACCAATGAATATTAAAGGATAAAATGAGGTCCTATATAAAAAAACAATGAACCATTTAGGATTAAAGCTAATTAGGAGTGCTTCAATGTGGATGGACAATCTAAGATTCAGAAATATTTCTTAAGATAAGTACACAATGACCAAAGAAAGAATCTCTTGCGTGAACGTTTTATCATTCCTCAACCTATTGATTATCTAAAACTGGAGGATCCCCGACAACATTTCAATTAAATTCGGGTTAGAACGGCTCTTTTTGTACTGATCTTTTACCTGACAAAACTGTTTCCCCTATCGGTTATTAACTCTTTATTTGTCCTGGCCACAGAAATTATTGGGTCACTTCATATATTGGGGTATAAAAAGGAAATAGTATTTCTTTTAGACATACCCCCACATTTTCCCTCATATAAATGCGAGTTGTTGTTGTTTGTATAAGCCTGAATTAGTTCAGTTGAAGCTATGTTGATCCATGCATAGTTAAATTGAAATAGATTTTTATTTGGATAAATCAAATACTGTATAATTTGAATTGATTATTTTTATTTCTTCGCAGGTGTATAAATGGGGACTAGATTTGTTGGCTTGTATAATTACACAATATTCTGCACATTTATACAACAGTTTTAACACACTTTGTCAAACAGTTTAAAAAAACATGGTTTTACAACCTTATATATTAACTTGTGATACAGAAAAAACATGAACTTTGTAACTATGAACCGGTTTAGTTAAGATTTTGTTCCTTCCATTTTTATATTTCTATTTTAGAATGTAGTGTCAGAAGTCTCTCCGAGTTTTACTTCTGGCTATGACGTATTCACTACTCTGTGTTTAGTGTATTGCTTGTTCGGTTGAAGAGACACTCTGTTTTTCAAACATTAAACTGATAAATACAAATGGCACTGGAATGAATGGATATGAAAAAAAACAAAGGACTTTATTTTGTGAAACAGAAAAGCTGCATACATAAAAGACAAAAGGCCCACATTCTCCTAGCAACTCCCAATAAAAGTTGCTCCCTACAAATGCAACAATACTAGCGTTAACCCTTTCCATGCAAGTTACGTGCTATTTTTTGTTTGTCTGGACCTAATGTGTGTAAAAGTATTTGTATAAAAGATTAGGAAAAAAGCATGTGCAACTTTAAAATAGCTTGGGTCCCATTTTACATGACACAATGCAGCTAATACAAATTTACTATCTATTTGTGCTACACATAGACGCTTCCATTCAATATTTATGTCACTTTGCACAAAGGCACAAATTGGTTATGCACTTTATATGTGGCTGTGGTTTGTATTGCATTCAGATATCAAAGCCTTTTTTCCCCAGTGCCAGGTAAGATAATGGGCCATTCCTTTCCAAACTTATTTTTTTTCTGAATGACTATTTGAACTTTACAAGGTTCTTGCCAATATGAGGTTGTGACAAAGTTGGAATGATAAACCGGCATGTGTAGTAATTCAAGTGTTGATTCTGCTTGCACTGCAGTGTAAGCTTTAACTTTTTCCTGAGAGCATGAATCCCTCTATTTTCTTCCGAATCCTCCTTGTGGCTCCTTGTTTTATAATATTCAAAGGTGCCACCATAAAATTACTGCTGTGCAAGAATGCAGTTTGGAAAAAAACATGAAGTATAATACTTTTTGACTGAGCAACAAATTACTTAATACAACTGAAAATAACATTAAATGTGTTTTTTTTGTAATCATTTCATCATTTATGAGCTGAGTCCCTGCCCCTGCATGAAGGGCACTTTTTAAATGCAAGTTGTTATTGTGGTTGTTCTTGTTGTATGTTGTTAGCAATCATTATAAAATGTCTACTTTTCTTGATTCCTAAACAAAATAATTCTAGCGAATCACAAGAATAACTCAAAAGAGGCACAAAGCTACCATTGTGTTAGAAGCAATCATTAATTGTTAATAGTATAAGGCGAAAAGACGATTATAATGTTATAAATGTTCATTTTGTCCCTGAAACACTCCCTCATTGGAATCCAAGTGCTTTTTTTTTCAGTATCCCAACTGTTCAGAGAAATTGCGTATCCTCAATGTCACATGGACAACAGTTTGTTTCACGCTGGCGATTTTGCTGTTGACTATTGAGTGATTCTCGAATGTCTAAGTATATGACTACCAAGCGATATACCTGCAGGATCAACACTAATGCATTCTTGACAGCAAAAAATGCGAGCATCTGGTTGATAACATGATGTTTCAGCATTAAATACAATCGGACAAAAAGGAAGGGCCCGTCTTGAATAAATATACTTATGCAAATATTCCACAGGTCTGCACTGTGTTTGCACAGCAGTAAGTTTCTCATCCTTTTTCCAGTTGGAGTTGCTTGGCATTCAATCTGTTGCACTGCAATATAGATGAGAAAAAATGTCAATTTACTCCTATCGATTTCAAAATTAACTCTTGTGTTAGTAATGATTGCATTTACAATATACTGAACAAGCAGGCATTAGCTTAGTGCTGTGGGATCTTGAAAGATATCTCTCACTCACATAATCATCCCAAAGTATCAGAACCCTCATCAGTTATGGTAGGGAAGAGCTACTATACATTATATTCAATGGTGGCCTGGTTTCCCAATGGGCTCAGGATTCTCAGGTTTCGGCATAAATTACCACAAGGTTTTATCGAGGCTTAAATAGAATTTACAAATTAGGCTGCATTGGGTTGTAAGTATCAGGAGCCATTCACGGAGGAGCTCGGGAACCATCCATGAGGGCATTCTGGAAATTTCCTGATTTCTCATATAGCGAGTCCGCACCTGATTACATTTCAATGATTCACTTTTTTCACTTGGTTCCTTGTTGTTATCTTTGTTGTATTTTGTTGGTCCTGTCCATGTCTGAGCTTTTCTAGGTTACAATTAGGTTCCTATCTCTTCATATTTTTTTTCCTTATGCTCTTCCTTTCATCTCCAGCTTTGCCCACATTTGACTTTTCATCTTGTTTTTTCCTACAGTACCATTCTAGGTTATCATCAGCAAGCTTTGTTCTGGCGCTGGTATTCTCTTTCAGTCTGTTTCACACAAGATATACTGTCAGCATTAAGGGTAGTTAGAAATGTCAGAAATACAGATGAATGATAATATTTAGTAAAAATAAAAATTAGAAAGCATTAAATGAGAGAATAATCTGAAACTAGTGACAATGGGCAACAGCTACTCTGTTTACTAAATTTAGCAGTCATTAATATACCTTAAGCTAATCATTATGCGTCAGTCTTGGCTCAGAGTTATTAATAAATATTCTGGAAATGTATTTTATATGATCTGTTTTTAATAACTGATCAAAGAGCTAATAATGTGATGTATGGTGCTTTTAAAAAGTTGCAAAGAATTCTGAGAGAGTTGTTCAAGCAAATTGACATGGCAATACATTAAACAGCAAATTTAACCAGGGGACAAGAAGTCGTATTTCCAAAAATTAAAACCATGCATTACTACAGTGCCCTCAAATACTTGCAAAAAAAATCTAAACCGGATAAGAAAAGTATATTAAAACTTACCTACAACATCCAAGGGAAATTGTAACATACTCCATGTCCACACAGCCATGATTAGAAATACCAGGTCAGAATTGCACCTGAAATCATCATTACATTTCATGTGTCAATGATGATGCAATATATGTGGCCGTAATGACACTGATTGTTTTTTGTCTAATATACAACTTACCTGACACCCTTCTCTGCCAGCGTTTCACTGCTAAACTCCAAGATATCAGCTGCAATTCCCACAAACATCAGGAGAAGCTGTGAGAGTTGGTCTCGGGTGATGCCGGCTCCCATGGGAAGAAGCCATTTTCCTAGTATAAGCAGAATCAAAAGAGCCTGGTGAAGAGCTAATGTCCAATCATCGATGTTCTTGAAGGCCTGGTTCAAGTAAAGAATTATTTAAAATAAAAAAAATCATAAGATTACATAATTTACACTCAACACATTCACAAGCAAAACACACCATGCAATACTTTTAACATAGTATTTATACAGAGTTTTGAGAACACGTATATTCTTTTGAATCTACACATTGGTCTTTATTATTGAAGGTGTGTAATGATTCACCAGGATATCTTTTCTGGGTTTGTGAAATTATGTTATAAATGTTATGAAGGAAGCAACATTAATTACTGTCTAGGTGCAGCTCTGTGTTTCTGTGCAAAGGTAAAAATACAAATAATTTGTTTTACCACATCTAGTGGACTACTCAGATCTTCTGACTGTTGAGCAGCTGGATCATCATTTGGTGAGGAAACCTCCTGGAAAATTGATATTCAAACAATAAGCATTCAGGACACGAGCACCCTGAGGAGGATATATGTTGGAATTTCCATGAAACACACAATGGAGATAATATTTGCAGTATGCTTAACATGTTCATTGTGCAAATTAAGACAGAATAGTTTAAGGAACATTGCAATTTTTACCCCATTATCTCTAAAATACTAAGTGTTGTATATTGTTTTTTGGTTTTGCTTGGGTTACATCAACAGACAATCTAATGTCCCAGGTATTGGCTATGCTGTGAGGGACACCTTTAGTTGCTGTGGGTACTGGAAACAGCCACGTTTGCACACCAATGGACCTTAACTCAGAGGCCACCCTATATAAAGGCCATTTTGTCCCAGTTCTTTGAGAAGTTATTGAAGACAGGATTGACTGTTTATAGATTAGTTTTGATCAACACATACAGAACTTTAACATGCTAAAAACTAGCCGAAGCAGACTGAGAGTTCCATTCTTTGTCATCTCCGCATGGAAATTCCCATGTCTGGAATAGTGTGCACTCTCTCTCGGAGGAACACAGCCTGCATGCTTAAAACTTTCCAAACCAGAATGAGAGTTCTGTGCTTTGCCACCCACACATGGAAATTCCTGTGTCTGGAATGCAATGCACACTTTCTCCCCTGAAGCACCTGTCACAGGTTTTCAAGAACCAAGGCTTGGTGACCACAAGCCTTATAAGAGAGTGTGTGTTGAAGCACTGCTGGCATTTAACCAGCTAAAACAGCATAGCTTGCCATTGCACTTCTGGCAAGATTCCCGCTGCTTATCCAGTTAGGACCACTCTACCATTAGGGCTTTGGTTGCAGGGTTAACCAAACCTGAGTTAGAAAAATCTCTGGCCCCAATGACCTGTCTCGCCTCCAAGTCCTGCTGATGAGTCAGACTATCAAGTCTGTCATCAGCAGTGCCTTGGAGTACAGTACTGTGGATCTGCCTGGCACAGGAACCAAACTACTGAGATCACCACAGACTTGATTCTATCATCCCATTGCGAAACAATTCATCTTGGAGCCAGTTTAGCTCCAAGGGGATCACTCTTACTTCCTCCCCAAGGAAAATAAAACATTTAATGAAAATTGTCCAGTTGAACTTATTAGGACTTGCCAATGTCATTAAGGAAAAAAAATTAAGAAAAAAATTGCAGCTGAGGAAATCCATTGAAAATGATTGTCTAACCCAGGCCAGGCAAGGACATGAAAGAGTGAGGTGACCAATTTAGAGGACAAAATGAGATTTATAAGCAGAAACAACATCATATTTGTGATGAAGAGTATAAATACTGTAGGCCATTGCAATTCATATGCAAGAGAAAGCGACATCCAGGAACGTCCAGAAATAGCAAAGGCTCACAAGTTACAGGAGGTCTAATCCCCAGGAGAGATTGTGATATAATAAAACCTTCCAGTCAGAAAAAAGGGCAGTGCCTGAGCAGGAAGACTGTGATAGAGCAGCGCTACATGCTCCACAAAGATCTGAAGAGACTTCTGACAATCAGCACTGCAAAAGTTATCATCTCTCCCAAATAAGGGAAACATGGCAGGTTCAGGCAACAGTCGTATAACTCAGTTCAGAAACAATGTAACATTGTGAACATTTAAAAAATATCCATCTAAGCTCATACAAACCATATATTTCATTTGAACAACTTAATGCTGCTTTTAAATAATTGTCCATATCTTATCCTATAAAGGAACAGACAGATTACTTTTTGAATATCTTACTTATATAATATTCTAATGTATTCAGGATCTAAGCAATTTTGAAGTCAATTATTTCATTCTGTGGGATCACCAGTGATAAATAATAATAATCCTTGCATTTGATACAGCGCTTTTCACGTCTTCTAGATGTCTCAAAGCACTTCACTGAATATACTGTAAAGTGAATTGACTGTATAATTGTGGGCAAAACCCAGCAGTCAATTGCACACAGCAATGTCCCACAAACAATCGTAGATCGAGTGACCAAATTATTATTGTATTTTTTGAAGGATTATTATCCCCGGAAAAGCGGTCCGCCAATCGACTAACAACTGGGTTCCTACTTGCTGTTAGATAAACAGAGCCATGTGGAGTAAGGAAACTGGCCCAACATTTTGCCCTGCTGAGAATCAAACCCAGGTCTCTCGCTTGCGAAGCCTTCGAGTGCTCTAACCACTGAGCTACAGGACTCCACAAAAGCTAAAAATTACACGTGGATCTACTGAATCAGCATTTTTAAATCTGGTTTCCACTGACCTGGCAAAGAATACCATACTACAGATGTTTTGTAGCAACGCACAACCTTGCCAAAATATCTGGATTAAATTTGTATATCAGATGAGTCACTGTTGAAACACAACAACTGCTGCCATAAAGTACTGATTGGGCTGAGCTGAGCAAAGGGAGGATTGGCAATGGTAAGCATGCAAGACATAGTGTGGTTTATGTTTACAGAGATGGCCGTCACTTGGACCTGAGCTTTGGGTGAGAGTGATAGGGGAGCTGGTAGTGCAACTCCAGGGAGCCAGCTCACACTTCTCTACTGCATACATAGCACTGAGTCAGTGTTACAATATAACTGCCCTCACAAGAATACATGAATCTGTGGAAACTAATGTGTGGTAAGAACCAGATGCAGAAAGTGGAGAAGTGGTGGTTCTTCAACCAAAAATGCCTAGAGACATCAGATTTAATAACTCAATTGCTTTTCAATTTTATAGATTATTGGTCCTGAAGCCACTTAACATTTAGGTAAACGCCCCCTCGCTACTTTGTATCCCATAGATATTTGTTCAACTTTTCATCTGTTAACATTTACTCTACATAGCCTACATACATTTTGTAGCCTGGCATATATAAATGTAATGCTGTGGAGAATGAGTTATGCTTCACCGACACAGAACATATTTACATTGACCTTAATTTAAGACCAGATGTTTAATTTGTGTTGCTTTACTTGAAGGATAATCTGTAATTACTTTTAGATTTAAAGCCCTGCCTAGTTCATACAGTATATTCTGTGAAGACAATGTAATGCTAACTTTGTTGCAGGGATAACGAGTATTTCAATTCTCTGCTTAACCAAGCACATGCCTTGTCTAAGGGAAAAATGTACTTAATTTTTGTCTTGGTAATATGGCTGCAGCTTGCTTTGAATAGAACTGAATATCAGAAGCTACGAGCATTAATACTTTTGCTTTTTCTAAAAATATTCCGTCTGAAGGAGTTTTCTCCAGGAGCCAAACATAATGTTTGTTTAGGATACAAGATGTTTTTTGTGCCAAAGCTTTAAAAACAGTTTCCTTCAAACTATGAGAAGGGAAGTACCTCAGACACTAATCTTAGTAATCTGTGAGTAGGAAAGGAATAAACAATTTTTATCATAAAATACTAATTATTTTTTCCTTAGGTCGCAGTAGATTGGAATTAAACAGATTGAGATTGTAAGATTTCAAACTCAACCATGGAATATTAGGCATTAAGTATGTTATAATTCAAGGGGACAATTTACAAAGAGTATAAGAATTGGAATCTCATTTGTTGTTTTAATTAACTTGTCCCAAGATACAACAATAAATCCATATATATAGATAATGAATTTATTGTATATTATATATATATATATATATATGTCAGCTTGGGTGCCCACAGCACTGTGAAGTATTTATCCTGGTGATCTGACCATCAAATTCTCAGATAGACAAAAATCGATCATTCAACTCATGTCTGTTTCTGGGGCATTGCTCTGTGAAAATTGACTGCTGTGTTTGCCTACACAGTCAAAGTGCTTTTCAACATGATAAAGTGCTTTATCAAATGCAAATATTATTATTGTAGTAGACAATGCTACGTTAGCTTGTAGTAGGTTAACTGCACCAAAGGAATGCATTGAGTAAATGCATGTAATATACAAACACAACTATGACTCATTTAAAAGACATGAAAGACAGGAAGCTTTCAGGCCAATGTAATGAGAGACAATATTTATTTTGAGGTTCTCTCTAATACTGCATCACATTCAGCAAATGAATGGAAAATACATACCAAGCACTTGTGGGAAGATTCATTCACTGGTGAACATTTATTTTTCTTTATCCATTGAAAGTGATTGACTTCAAGGATCCAGATTGAAGGAATTATATTGATTAGATAAAAAAAAATTGCTGGAGAAAACCTATTCAAACGAGAGTATAGATATGTTAGAGGACAGTGACACAATCCTAAACATTTCAGCATCTTTAGTTATCATTCATCTATATTTCATTCAGTGAAAATTTTACAACATTTTTGAACACCTGTGGTGGAAATTAATTTAGAAAATCAATTACAGAATTTATCAGGGCATTAATCACATATTTTCAAATCCTCTCAAATATGAAAAAGGAAATTACTCCTGATGAATTGTGAACTTTAAGTGATGCTAAAAGTTATGTGTTACTGTATTGAGCTGTATTCTAGGAAATCAAAAGCATAATATTTAGGATAAATTAACACAAAACTGTCTGTCAGAATCCCCTGTCTTTAAACATGTAGATTCTTACTGAGCTGTGGTAAAAAGCTCATCTCTTCTCATTGAAATTAACCTCGTACAATTGGACAAATTCATAGCACAAACATATTTTGATTTGGTAATGAGATGGTCTGAGCTCTTAAAAGTTTAGGACTGAGAATATCCGAATATATGTTTTCACTTCATGCAGTTAGGGTGTAATTAGGTTTAAGTAACATAGCTGGGTCTGCATTATTCACCATAAGTCTATTCAGAGTTTAATCAGACCTAAGTGTCATCTTCTACATTTAGGTTGTGCAGTACTCTGTGTGAAAAGTGTAAACCAGTGTTCCTAAGCCAAAAGCCTTCTGAAGTTTCCAACTTGCCTGTGTCCAGTTACAATTATAACAATTTATCACAAACAAACCAAAGTAAGTAGAGACTTATCTAGCTTTCTGGGCCATAATATTTTGGCAACAGTCAATTTTGTGTTATATTATAATAACAGAAGCTTATAATTGATTTGTTATGACAAAAAAGATTCAAACTTACCAGCTAACCAAGAACAAGTTCTCAAAACTGAAGGTGGCAGGTTCAAGTACCAGCCAGCCTTTAGAGCCCATTGTTTTTCCTGAATGGCCTATCAAAAACACTTTTGTACAGTATTTTACAATGCTAGGTTTCAAGATGAGGATCTTTGATGTCCTCTATAATGGTGTACAATTCTATATTATATCCAAGCGACAGTTGTGGTTTTACAAATCTGCTAGTCATTAAGTGTAGTAACTTGATAATGTGTGTTTATATTCTGAAAATTCCACCATTAGCCATAAAAATTACTATGATAATAATAATCCTTGCATTTGATAGTGTGTTTGTAATGTTGAAACATTTACATTCACAGTAAATTGCTATCAGGTGTAGTGACTATTTGTTAGCAAACAAAGTTAATCAATTTGCCCACAGCAAGATTCCAGAATTAGCCATGAAGTGAATGATCAATTCATCTGGAAGATTGCTGGCTGGACACAGGGAGACTTTTCCTTCTAGTTTTGAATAGAACTATATCAATTTACAGCACAGAAGAAGGCCATTTGGCCTTTTGTGTCTGTGTTAGCTCTTTTAAGAGTAATATTTTCAATCCCATGTGCCTTCTGGACTCTGCAGCACCTTGGGACGTCCTCCCAATTTGAAAGGTGCTAATATAAATGTAAATGTGTATTGTATTGTAATTTCCCAGACCCCTGTAGTTTACTACTCTATCTAGTTCCCTTTTGAAAGCTAAAATGGATTCTGCCTCAACCAGTGCTCCAGTAGAGCATTACACAGTGTCTTTAACATCCATGTAAACAAACAAAAGAGATCTTAATTTATCATCTCATCCAAAAGATCTCTGAAAATGTTGCACTCACCCAGAACTGCACTGCAGCATCTGCCTAAACTGTCAGCTCACAGTGGTGTGGTTGTGACAAGGGAAATGGACTCACAACCCATTAAGGGAGGAATGCTACTAATTGAGCCAGGCTGATAGGTAAACTAAGTGGGAAAGATAATATAATTCCTTCAAAGCAATCCTCAACTGAACTCAGAATGCACATCAAATGTGAATTTAAGTATTTAAGTTCAGGTGAGACTTGGAGTCAGTGAAGAGAACAGCAGTAATGAGCTATATGAGTAGGAAGTGAGAGCACTCGAAAGTTAAAAGTCATAAAAGGTACTACCGAGCCATCAGGAGTATTGCAACACAGTGAATTATCTGGACATTACAAAGGCACAATGAATGAGAAGCTCAGAGTCACAGTGCCAGCTGGTCCATAAACCATGGAAGTCACTCAACAATAATAACTGAGATACACAAACTCACAGAAGTGCCATCTGATGTCTATCAAGAGGTAAATGCCCTAAGGTCTGAGAGTTATAAGGATATGATATTTAAAATGAATGAAACACTAGGTTTTAACTGTAGGTTAACTTTAACTGTAACCTAAAGTGACTGTTATGAAAACTACATAATTATCTCTTTGTCTCTTAGAAGGAAAAACAAAGGGAGAATTATGTTGATTCCTCTATAGTACTTTAGTGGTTAAAATGCAGATGAATGCCTAGCAGACGTCACTGCATGTGAACAACAAATCGTATTTAAAGGGATAAGGTGCGCAATTCTCTAAAAAAGTTAGAACTTGAACAGCAGAATGTCTTGTTCTGTCGCTATCTCAGCTTGTAAGTGTTTTGTAGGGTACACTATCAATTTATTCCATTGGTTTTCAATGACTCATTTCATGTTTTGGATCTAGCACTAGCAGTCACATGAAGGACTCCATTGATAAGATAGAACAGCAGGAAAGGGAGTGCTTGTCTAAGTGACTGGTTAGAATGTATGGATGCACAGTTAGAGTTGTGAACATTTAAGTAATAAATTGGAACTGTTCTTAACCATAGGTATGTATTATTGTTTAAATTAGTGAGCTTTTCCAGTATGATTTCACAAGCAAAGGCAAGAGTCATTAATCCCCAGCTGGTGTAAATGGTTTGCTCTGCTTAATAGACATCTGGCTGTGACAATCTTACTCCAAAATATAACAGAGACACAAATTGTGTTTTTAGCACTTCCCAATGTGAAGTTCACTGTACGATATGTGCACCTGCATAATCAGAACTATAATGCTTACATAATCGATTTCTACAATCCATTCAATTTATTCTAAGATTAAATTCTAGCACTTAAGATATTGTCCTTTACCTCTGGAGATGAGTTCTCTGTCTAGATCAGTAACTCATTCCTGAGGGAGGATTGCTCATAAAAGACTAACAAAAGTATCTAAATGTTGGCTATCTCTGTGTTGTACCATTAAAATGAAAAAAAAATACTTCAGGTCAGGAGGCGTTCCATCACAAAGGTATATAAACAATTGTGTTTTACACATTTCCTGCTTCTGGGCAGAACATAGGACCGTGTCTTTTCAGGATTTCCTCCTGACTTGTTGAAAATACTTTCTGTACTACTTAATAGAAAGATTCTGAATCAAGATTTGCAGTCACTTTAGTGAAAATATTTGGTCTAGCACACCTCCTAATTCACTATGATTCACTTATAAGCTGTTTGAAAATATTTCTCTCTGAAGCAAACCAGTAGTTAATAATAATGGTAACAATAATCATCTGATACAGCGCTTTATCACATTATCGAGATGTCTCAATGGATCTGTGTATTTTTGTGGGTGAAAACACAACTATTCAGATGCGATATATATCAATAATAATAATAAGATAAGTGCACTGTAAGCGATGCTTAAATGAGCATTACTTCACAACTAAGTTCCTAGAGGCCAACCTCAGTATAATAATCCTTGCATTTGTATTACAACAACATGGAAACAAGCTTAAAGAGCTTTGTGAGGGAAAGATTTCCGATAAAATTATTTTTTGTACTAATGGTATAAAACAGATAAACAACTGTTAGGTACTTCGGTCTTAACAGTTAAATAAATAGCTTAGAGTAACTTCACTCAACTTAAAGTCATTTCTTAAGATGATATCAATCAAATATTGAATTAGCTTTGTTGATAACTTGACATGGGGGGCTAATGTGTAATATCCGTAAACCAAATCTAATCCTTATATTAGTCACCTGCCCACAGAGTGGTATAATTAGGAAATGCTACATTAAAAGTTCTCTCTTGCTTCAAAAGTGTCAATAGTAGGGATTCAAAAAAGACCCAATAAAGGTCTACTAGGCATTGCCTAAAGACAACACTTTTCACCTACCTTCTGCTCCATAGTGCCAAATTAGATTTTGATTTAGCAATCTATTTTACTGTTAGAACCATGAGCTTTAACCTTTACATTTAAAAAAGTGGAGTTTCATTAAAAACATTCTGAAAGAAACATTAATTTGTAGCCACTTGACATTCCTCCTTCACTAATTAAATTAACTTTCTCAAACAATTTCAGTAGGTTTGTAAGCCATGAATTGCGTTTGTTTAAACCAACGTTGACTCCACAGAACTTGTGTTCTTTAGATGAGCTTAATAGCACCACCTACATTCCTCTCAAGGATTCCCCTTCTAAAGATGCTGGGAAAATGTGTCCATATAATTTCCATACTCCTGTTACTCACATCTGTTAACCTACAGTATTCACCTAGTATTCTCCTCTTGATTCCAATGTGTATCCCATTTGACCCTGTTATCCTGTACACATTCTTACATACTTTTATTTAGCAATTGCAATGATTCATAAAATCTAAGACTCAACTAAAAGCCTGTTTCTTTTATCCAATTCAAAACCTGCTTCTTTCACAGAAAAGGTACCTGTAAAATTCATCAGAGACTCAATCTAATTATAGCTACACATTGTATTGAAAACGAGCTTCAGAATTTCAACAGATTAAAACAACTGTTCACATTAAATCATTTAACTGATAGCGACCCTTACCCTTTGTAATCTTTCCCTTTTCGGATCTTTAGAGTCACTATCATCTCGATACAGATCAGCAAAATCAGCAGAGTTAGAAGCCAGTAGTTCTGATTCTCTTTCACTGTAGTCACTCTCCAGACCGCCAATAAAGTATGTAAAATAAAAACAAGTCGAGGAATAATAGCACTCAGGAATATTAGCAAAGCCATTTTCTCCCAGAGCGCCCTGTTGTGTGACTCTGTTCAGTCTGAGTGTGTCTCAGTCTCAGTGAGCCAGGGGAAATTTTATCTTCAGCCAAAGCAGCTGGAGTGTGGACACAGGCAACTCCCTGCTCCTCCCCCAGACTCCACAGGCCCAGAAATAACAGCAAAGTTGCCACAAATCGCTTCACATTGTGTGATGGAGTGAAAAGGAAAAGTTAACAGCTGCATGATTGCACATTTTACATTGACTTCACAAAGCAAACTCGACAGAATTTGGGTTAAAAAAAAATCTTTATTTTAAAACCGAAAGAATGATCTTATTGAGACCTAACTTGCCCTAACAGATTAAAGCATTTACATTTTACCACAGGAATTTACCACAGGATGAGTACAGCTTCCGAATCTTTTGGTATAACCTGCCCATGCAATGCAATTCATTACGATTAAAGTTCAGAATATGAGAAACTCTTCAATTTCAAATGATGCCTCACTGTTAACTCGATTTTGCTTATTCCAGTAAAATGTTTTGAAAATGCATACTTGCAGCTGTAACTGAGAGATTTCGTGGAAAACTGTACTCTCTAGTTCTCCAAGCTGTCTTACTCATATGCCTCTTGAACTTTATTGGGAATGTTTATCGTGCTCCAGGGCATTGGTGAGGGAAATTGCAATATGCTTTAATTTCCAATCTTGAGAAGCAGCACTGATTGAAGAAGTAAAACAGAACAAGATCATGAGATCAGTTTTCTCTCATTGTCCAGAGTGTCCCACGCTTTGGCTCGGTGCCAAATTGGCTCGATGCCTTTTTTGTTTGTCTCTCAGCTATGTTCTGTTCCTGTTGTACTTCAGCTGAAACTCAAGAATTTCGTTTCACTGAACCCGTTTTAAAAAGTTTTTCTTTTACCTGACAATTTAAATTTGTATCAATTTAGAAGTTTAGCCAAAGTAGTGCTTTTTTTATTCCAGTTGCAAGTATTAGTGCCTTTGTGCATGAAGAAAATGGAACGGAATAAATTAAATACCCTAAAGAAAAATGCCTCCTAGCTAAATGAAAACAGATTTGACTTCATCCCTAGCTGGCTGATTCGTTTTGTGGCTGATGTTTGGCCTTCAAAGATTGATTTGGCAGGCAGCACCAGCATATACTATTTCATGAAAGTTTTATTTCAAAATGAAAGAGAAGATAAATTACACAGCAGATACCCTTTCCCTAGATCACCATCAAAATTCAGAATGTAGATGTACAAAAACTCGTAGATGTCACTCAATTCTTAGAAATCTGTGGTTTGACTTTGAATTTTTAAAAGATGAATCCAATATACTGTAATGTGATCTAGTATTTCTATTAAGGGTCAAAAATGGCAAGTGCACATCATTTCTAAATTTTGCCCTACATCAGGACACCTCATTCCTAAATCTTACCACCAATCTAAGATGTTCCTTTGAACGAAAATATGTTCCTTGTTCATGATTACTCCTCCAAACCTAAATCAGATCTTAAACCCAAACCCAAGTTCAAAATTACAAATTCCACTGACCTCATCTCCTAGCCAACAATCCTCCAGATAAATTAATCATTCACTTAAAGGCTGTTTGATGTACATTGCTGTGTACAAATTGGCTGCCAAGTTTCCCTATAAATACAGTCACTACACTTGACAGGGATTACTTCTGAAATTTGATTATCTCTGAAGTTTTGTTACTAAAAGTCATTTTGCCCACAAATATACAGTCAATTCACTTTACAGTCTATTCTGTGAAGCGCTTTGAGACATCTAGAAGATGCAAGGATTATTATTATCAAATGGAAGGACTATTATTACCTTTCATTTCAGAGGCTTGTATATACACTATTGCACTGAAACTGTTATTATTTATGTTGTTTTATATGAAAGCACTACATAATTACAAGTTGTAAAACCAGATACTAAATTTGCAACAGTGCTATGGATGTGCTGATAATCCAATTGTTCGTATTCTAGTTTGTGCTTGCTGGAAATATTTCAGTGAAAAGCACAACAAAAACTATTAATAATCTTTTTGTTGTTTGTTCAATTTAACAGAGCATTAGTTATGATGACTACCATAGAACGTTTGTTGATGGATGAAAATACACTCCTCGGGTTATTTTTTACAGTGAAATAGTGACCAAGTGTTTTGCTTAACAAAAGATATATACCGTATAATGTAATTGTGACTAAACACTGCAAAATCAGATGCATGACCATGCATATTGTGACTTTTTTGATACCGAGCATGCCATAACGAGCATGTCAGAATTATGTGTCAAACTAAGTCTGTTTTGCATTAGCTCTTTCCTAAAACTTCAGTTCACCTTCCAGGCAATGATTACAAAACACTTGATTTGAGATAAACTGTGACTTCCCCTAAATAGTAAGAGCAATCAATGCTATCAAGATCCAATAGCTTAATGCTGGATGCATGGCATCAAACCACACATCCAGGCTGTTAAAACTAAAAGCATGGCCATTGTCAACAACAACAACAGCAACAACAAAATTAAATTTGTATAGCGCCTTTCACGTCGGGAGGACATCCCAAGGCGTTGGACAGAGCTGAGGGTCGGGGTGGGGGAGGGGGGAGGGAGGGGCGGGGGGAAGCAGGGAGATCGAAAGCACGGACGAAGAGGAGGGTCTTGAGGTGGGTTTTGAAGGTGGCGAGGGAGGGGGCGAGATGGAGGGACGGCGGGATGGGGTTCTAGAGGGTGGGTGCAGAGTGGCGGAAGGCCCGCCCGCCGATAGTGGGGCAAGCAAGGCGGGGGATGTGAAGCAGGCCGGAGCCCGCTGAGCGGAAGGAGCAAACAGGGTGGTAGGGGGTTAGGAGGTCAGAGAGCTAGTGGGGAGCAAGATGGTGGAGGGCTTTGAAGGTGAGGACCAGGTTCTTGAACTGTATCCTCTGTGTGATGGGAAGGCAGTGGAGTTGGGCAAGGATGGGTTGATAGGGTCGAGGAACCTAGTGCGGGAGAGGACACGGGCTGCAGAGTTCTGGATAATCTGCAGCCTGTGGAGGGAGGAGTTGGGAAGGCTGACAAGAAGTGAGTTTGCATAGTTGAGCCTCGATGTAATGAAGGTGTGTATGAGGGTGTTGGCGGCCTGCCGTGTGAGACAGTGTTGGAGCTGGATGTTGTTCGGAGGTGGGGGAAGGCGGAGCGGGTCATGGCTTAGATGTGGGGTAGAAAGGATAGTTGAGGGTCAAACAAGACCCCGAGGTTCCGGACTGGCTTAGCAAGGTGGAGTGTGCAACCACGGATGGTGATGCTGTCAGCGCCTGAGGTGAGGAGGCGCTGATAGGAGCCAATCAGGAGAGCCTCAGTCTTGTTGACGTTCAACTGAAGAAAGTTAGCTCTTATCCAGGACTTGATGTCTGACAGTGGTCCTGAAGTCAAGGATGGAGACAGAGAGTAGAGTTGGGTGTCATCCACATATGTGTGGAAGTTGACCCTATGTCTGCGGATGATGTCACCAAGAGGGAGCATATAGATGTTGAAGAGGAGGGGACCAAGGACAGAGTCCCGAGGAACGCCGCACGAGACACGGGGGCTGGAAGAGAAACCGTTTGTGGAGATGAAGTGCAGGCATTGTGAGAGGTATGATCTGAGCCAATCAAGGACAGTGCCGTGGAGGTTGAGGTGAGAGGAGAGGCGGTGGATGAGGATAGAGTGGTCAACGGTGTCGAAGGCAGCAGAGAGGTCAAGGAGGATGAGGAGGCAGAGGGAGCCCTGGTTTTAGATGGACAGAATGTCATTTGCCACTTTGACCACAGTGGTTTCTATGCTGTGGGTGGCACAGAATCCCGATTGGAGGGTTCAAGAAGGAAATGGCGGGAGAGGAAGGAGCGAAGCTGAGAAGCAACAACTCGTTCCAGGACCTTGGAGATGAAGGGGGGTTGGAGATGGTACTTAGGGTGTAGAGAAGGGTCCAGGGAGGGTCATGCTTGCTTAGTTGGTAGCACTCCCACCTCTAGGTCAAGCCCCACAACACAGTGCTGTAGGAGTGCTGCATTGTTGGAGATGCCAAACTTCAGATGAGATGTTAAACCAAGCTCCCATCTGTCTATTCAGATGGATGTTCCATGACACCATTCAAAAAGTGAAGCGTGTTTTTCCGGGTGTCCTTACCAACATTGCCCTGGACAAAATTTATTTCATGGCTGTTCGTGGGACGTTGCTATGTGTGCCAATTGGCTGCCACATTTGCCTACAACATACACAGGGAAGGTGACCGGCGTTGATTACCTTCTAAGGAAAATAAATACTTATGGAACCAGTCCTGAAATTGCCCATTGCAAAACTAAACCTAAAGCCGCTTGACACAGCCTCCCAGCGTGACAAGTGTCAGATAAATGTGAATTGTACCGAATGTCCACTTTTTTTCCCCCATTGTCTTATGGGTGTATCCTAAAGTGTACCTGACAGTGGAAATGCTGGTAGCACAGGATCATTACTTAAAGTGCTGTTTATCCAGTGCATTGTTCTTCCTTCTGTTATCTCTCAAATCATCTAAATGCACATTCAGTACATACTGCACAGAGCCAACTTCTGGCAGATTGAGCCCCCGGGGCTTGTGCGCTTGCGCTGGTCTCTCCCCCCCTCCCCCCCCCCCCCGCGTTTCCATAGCGACCCGAGTGCAGAGGAACGCCGGCCATGGCGGGGAGAGCCAAGTCCAGAGGCCCCAGACAGACGCCCAGCAATCTGGAGTCTGGTCTGGGACGCGACTCCGCACGCAATAAACTGCCGTCCATCATTGCTGTACGTAACGGAGAGGAGGGAGGGGAGGGGAGGCGGGGGAGAGGGGCAGAGGGTAAGGGGAGGGGGAGAGGGGCAGAGGGTAAGGGGGAGAGGGGCAGAGGGTAAGGGGGAGAGGGGCAGAGGGTAAGGGGGAGAGGGGCAGAGGGTAAGGGGGAGAGGGGCAGAGGGTAAGGGGGGGAGGGGCAGAGGGTAAGGGGGAGAGGGGCAGAGGGTAAGGGGAGAGGGGCAGAGGGTAAGGGGAGAGGGGCAGAGGGTAAGGGGGAGAGGGGCAGAGGGTAAGGGGAGAGGGGCAGAGGGTAAGGGGGAGAGGGGCAGAGGGTAAGGGGAGAGGGGCAGAGGGTAAGGGGAGAGGGGCAGAGGGTAAGGGGGAGAGGGGCAGAGGGTAAGGGGAGAGGGGCAGAGGGTAAGGGGAGAGGGGCAGAGGGTAAGGGGGAGAGGGGCAGAGGGTAAGGGGAGAGGGGCAGAGGGTAAGGGGAGAGGGCAGAGGGTAAGGGGGAGAGGGGCAGAGGGTAAGGGGGAGAGGGGCAGAGGGTAAGGGGGGAGGGCAGAGGGTAAGGGGGAGAGGGGCAGAGGGTAAGGGGAGAGGGGCAGAGGGTAGGGGGAGAGGGGCAGAGGGTATGGGGACAGGGGTAGGGGGAGAGGGGCAGAGGGTAGGGGGAGAGGGGCAGGGGGTAAGGCAGAGGGAAGGGGGGGAGGGCAGGGGCTAAGGGGAGAGGGGCAGGGGGTAAGGGGGAGAGGGGCAGAGGGTAGGGGGAGTGGGGCAGGGGGTAGGGGGAGAGGGGTAGGGGGAGAGAGGCAGAGGGTAGGGGCAGAGGGGCAGAGGGTAGGGGGAGATGGGCAGGGGTTAGGGGGAGAGGGACTGGGGGAGATGGGGGACAGGAACAGGATACCCTGAGCCTCTGGACCAGTGTGAAGGGCCATACTCACGGCGCCACAGAGTTTATTTGGGGAGGGAGGAGGAGAGTTTTTATATATAAATAATAAAACCACTAAGTCTTCCCTGTGGATTATTCCCTCAACGACTCTCCTGTTTCCCATCAAGAGCCAGGACTCTGACACTGTTATTGACACATTCAGGAGAGGAGGCTGACAATGTCAGTAAACAAACAGCAGAGTCTTTACTCTCCCATTTCTCGCTGGATAAAGTTTTTTCTTGTGTGTGTTAAGATGTTTGAGTTGTTACCAAAATGATAAATGCCGGATATGTTAAGAGGGTTGTTAAGTCTGTAGCAACCCATTCGATTCGGACCATTACTGTTGTCTCTCCACTCGTAATCAAAGTCTCCTACAAAGTCTGTATTTTTTTTTGCTCTCTCCAGCGTAGAAAATACAGTACTGCAGTCCTTTTGTTTAACACCATGTAACTAGTGATGATAGGGAGGTTAGTCTGTTTGAATCCATTATTTGCCATTAGAGGATTAAAAAATAAAATGTTTGAACTATATCCCTCTGCTAATGCACATGGCGTTTAATTCAGGGAAGGCTAAGTTTTAAACCTTTACACTTTAGTTGAAGGGAGATTGAAATGGTACTGGAAGGAGGTATGGAACTTTTGTGGAGTAGTCCTTGAGATTTCAGGAAAGTGTAATGGTGCACATGCTGACTGTCCAGTATGCATAATAAGCACATGTTGTGTTTGCCTTTTAGTTTTTTCAATACAGTATTTTATTTTTACAAGGGTATCCAAATTTTGTTTTAACGTTTCAATCTCTATTCTACGTGACTGGAGACGGACAGGGCAAGTGCATACCCTAATCCTAGGACCCCTGCAGATGGTTGCTTTCTTGTTTTCCTATTTTTTGCACCCCCCTCACCTTCTATAGGGAAGATCATAGCCTTTATTCAGTGTTTCCCATTAAATGTGCAGTGGTTAGGACACTCACCTCGCAAGTGAGAGGACCCAGGTTCGATTCCAAGACAGGGCGAAACCTTAGGCAAGTTTTCTTATTCCACACGCCTCTGTTCACCTAATGGTAAGTAGGAACCAAGTTGTTAGTCGATTGGTGGATTGCTTTCCTAGGGTAATAATCCCTTCCAAAAATAATAATAATAATTTGGTCACTCAATCCACGACTGTTTGTGGGACACTGCTGTGTGCAATTAGCTGCTGCGTTTCGCCCAGAAAATATACAGTTAATTCACTTTACAGCATATTCTGTGAAGTGCTTTGGGACTTCTCAACGATGTGATAAGGCACTATATCAAATGCAAGGATTATTATTATAAACTATAATTATGCTGCTTCACTTGGTGGCAGTTTAGTAGGCCTAACTCATAATTTTTCTTTTTTGTTTTCATTTATTTCCTTTTATTCCTCTCCCAATATTGCTATAGTTTGAGGAAGGTATATAGTGCTCAAAGCTTATCTCAATGTACTTCTATATAATGTAGTTCATATATAGTGAAATAGTTTTATTCTTGCTAACTAGTATAAGTAAAGTCACCTTAAATAGCATCAATTTAAGATTAAAAGCTGAGTTTGCCTATACTTTAAATGAGAAGCTAGAACACCAGTCTCAAAATCACTATAGTCATTGTAGTATATTAAGTCCTTCCACTTGTCCTGAACACTATCAGTAACCTCAGTTTCCATTATAAGAAAAGATGTCTTCTCAATGTAAAGGGCCTATATCAAATGTAAGGATTATGATTATTATAAACTATTGCAATCTGCAGTTGTCATGTCCCCCTTCCCTCCAGTCAAAAAACTCACCAACTCTAACTTGTAAAATAGACACTAAGGTGTTTGATAACTGGTGGTGCCTGCAAAACCATATCTCTGTATAAGGCGCCAGCTTCAAGAGAGGAAAGAGGAAATAAGGGGGAAAAAATGGAAGAGGTAAAAAGATGATAGAATCAGAGTATGAACTTGGATATTTTTACCTGTCCTGCTTCACAATAATCCAAAATCTTCGATTATTGCATTTTTATATCCAGAAAGAATATTTGACATTTTCCATCATCCCAATTGACATGTGGTTGATTGTTAACAGTATGAAGAGGATGAAAAAGAGTCACTGGCTTGGAAATATCTTTCTCTTACCCAGATGATTGATCTTAACCAATTAACTTTGGAGGGCGTTGAAGAGTAAGTACCATACATCTCAAAGATACACGTTAAAACAGTTTGCAGTGCTGGGTGCTATAACCATTGAATAATTTTTCTCAATTTCCTCTGTTCTAGATCAATAGGGGAGGATAAAGTGCTCCAGGCTCCAGTGTATTTGTCCATTTCTTTCTTGTACTTCAGTTTCACCCACAAATATACAGTTAATTCACATTACAGTATATTCTCTGAAGCACTTTGAGATGTCTAGAAGACATGAAAAGCGCTATATCAAATGCAAGGATTATTATTATTATTTGAAAGTACTGTACTAATTTAAAATGTATTCACTCGACATTGTCTAAATTGCTTGATTTTCAATCTTGCTTTCAATTTAATTATGCTACAATTTAATTTGTTTGTTTAATCATCAATCATCAAGGAATCGGCATAACCAAAAAAATGATAAAAATGCAAATCTGTACATAACTTTTAATCCCCAATAGCTCAGGTGGATAAAGGCATACCTAGGATGCACGTGCGCTATAAACACCTGGAATGTTGCAGGTTTGATCCCTAGATTGGGCTACCCAATTTCAGCTGGGGTAGCAGTATGGGCACTGCAAATGGCCTATTACCCATGGCTAAAGGAGAGGAAACATCAGCCAAGATTCCCGGTCCGAAACACTATTCAGTGCCCCTGTCAGAAACTGCATTCAGGTGGATTTTGGATGTGGAAATACTCACTGTCCAGGGGTTTATAAATGACAAGCTGTACCCGTTGCAGCTATGCTTGCAACCAGTTTAATTTAATCGTCCTCTTTTCTGCCTAGCATTTTTATTTGTCCTTGAAAGGCTTGATCTTGGTTTCTTAGGGATCTTTATCCATTAAGAAAATATGTTGTTGAACTCTTTATCATCCCTTGTTCACATATTTGAATACATATCCTTTTGGGAAGACTGCCATGGGAGGACTCCTGACACACACAGACATTTTGTCTTTATTAGTATCCTGTTGGGAGGACTGACACACACACACAGAAAGAGAGATTTGTCTATATAGATTTATCTCTCTAGAAGGCTGTGTGACCTCTGTCGCTACTTTGTTGCAGAATGCCATGCATACTTTTTTGGGAGCTTAATGAAAGCATTTTTTTATATATTTTTTAATATAACTAATCAACGATAGGAGATCCCTGAAATTTTTTTGTCCCACGACACTCTCTTATTCAAGACCTTTCCGATGCGGTATAAATCATGTCTCTACGTCAATCGGTTATTGAGTTCTTGGCAGACACGGACAGACATTATATTTATTAGTATAGAAGATAGAAGAATAGCTACTTGGGCAAGACACTGGAGAATACCCAGCACATATGGCAACATGAATGTAGCAATAGTCAACAACTTTGAGGAGAGGAAGTATGTAATTTGCATGGTATGGTGCATTGGAACACCAACATATGATGCCTTGCCAGGGTTTACATCTCCACACTGTTCTACTAAAAATCAAAACACACAAAAACGTTTTTAAATGTTCTGAACAGAAAAATATATATATGTACCAGGCAGCAATGTACAACTAAAATCATATCAACTACATAAATTAAATTAGCAAAACAGAAAGGAAACAGGTTAGTAAAACTAACTAATTATTTCCTGTGACCTTCTACCATCATCTTTTTATCAAGGCTTTATTGGTGAACCATTGATTTTATCATAGGTGCCTCCAGACATTTGATTACGTTTGCTGATAATTTGTTTTTATTCAGTGCTGCATGATGACTATCAGATGAATTTGTTTCTGGGAAAAAAAAGCACTGCTGGGAAATTAGATGACTGTTCTTATTTACTCATTGTTTTTTCAGTTGTTTAGAAATTGAACATACATGATCGCTTCAAAGTAATTTGTATCACATAGACATAAATGGTCATTCATTTATGCATTTTAAACCAAACATGTACTAGATAAAAATCAGATGATGTATTAACTGTTCTTGTTTTTTAAGCCCACATTGACTTTATTATAAATGGAAATGCCTCTTGTGCCAGATTGATACTCAATAATTTATTATGTTCAACCATAAAGCAGTTAGGAGTGTGAACTTTATCTTATTTTTTTTGCTTCAAATTTGCTCTTGCCAAAGACTATGTGTATGTATAACTACATCAATTGATTTTGTGGCTGTTGTAAGGGTAAAATTGAGGAATTATGCAGTGGTCACATCAATCAGTGATCTTTCTAATACTGTATGCATTTAGAATTGAATTTCCCATTATATTATAATGACCAAAAGTTACATTGTCTCTGATGTAGTTCAGTTGGTAAGATACATTCCACAGACAATGTAGATAGAATGGCCTCCTTCTGTGCTGAGAAATTCTTTATTTATGTGTAGGAAGGAGAGGAAAATATTTATGAATGTTTTGTACAAAGTCTGATTTGAACTTGATTTGGTGGGTTGAAGGTGGTGTTAATTTATGATGATATCACATTCCTTTTCTTAATCTGAAAACAAATGTTTTAATTGCACTTTAACAGATCATATCAGAATTGAAATAGATCTGATAAAACACCAGCAGGAGTACTTCTGGTGAATTAAGTCCACAGGAATATATAACAGTGAAGTAAAAAATATATTTTAGTTATTGCTTAATGATATATATTGTGTACATACTCTGGAATATTTTAAATCTGATTCAAACAGTGCCAGTGGAAAAACTGTACTATTTCTCCAGGTTAAGGTATTCCATGTTTTGTCTTTCATCCATAAGGAAAATTATCAAGTATCAATCACGAATGAGAAAGAGATGCAAAAATGCCACCAGCTAATGCGTATTGAATTGCATTGACGTCTAGTGAGTTCTGTTGTTTTACAGAAGTATGTGTCTGTAAAACAATATTGGGTTCATTTTATTAGATATACAGATCTTTTCACTGTTTCTAATCATTCTATTTCTTTTTGTATAATTAAAGAAGGTTGAGAGAATTTCTAGATCTTAGAGAGTGCCAGATCTCTTTGAAGGATGGCATTATCTTGGATTATTATGTCTCTGGGTATTGGTGGGCCAAAGAGCAGAATTTCACCATGAAACAGATATCCAGCTTCATGACACTATTAAGAGTAATTCTGGACAATGTCAGTAGTAAGTATGATTTCTTACTAAATATGGTACATAGTAAATTGAAGCATTAAAGCATGACAGCAGAAAATTGTTTCATTGATCCATTGTTAGCAAATACTATTATTAGCAATGTGGTAGTTATGACAAAAAAAAGAGATAAAGCAAACAAATACTTCTTTCAAATAACTCTCTTTTGTAAATAGAGGAAAGGTATTTGATAATTCATAAAAGATAGCATTGCTACTTTCACGTTTCAAGGTTAAATTTCACAAGGTTTCATAAGATTTTAATACCACACAAATAGAACATTAATAGCTTTAATAACACAAAACATAATATAAAAAGCTTTCAACATTAGAGATTGCATACTGTTGTCTCCTTAATATTTCACTTTTCTTTTACAAAACAGGACATTGTTCTTCTAATCATTCACGCAATGCTGTTTTATTGCAGACAAACGCCTGCCATTGACGGATAATGTAAAGGAGCTTGTGAAAGTCATGTCAGGAAATAACCAATCAAGTTCACAACCAAATGATGTGAATTTCCCCAATGAAGAGTCCAAGGCTATTATTAATTACATAAAAATCAGGTACCATCTCCATCTTCTGTGTCAATAGCGTCCAAGTTGTAGCTGTTCAGCCACAGTTAAGGGTTTTTCTTCAAGATCAAAGTCATCTACTCTCTCATATTCTGGGCTATTGTGAATTTTTCTTCGTATAAATTGTAGCAGAACTGAAAAAGATGGTCCTTTTCTTGGTTTTCTCAGCTTCCTTAATCTTCTTGTGAACCAACTGAATTTGAAATACCTTGGCATTGTCTTAAAGCAAATGTAGTTTAGCGAGCATTGTTTTGTAGTTACTATGGACTTTTATGATGTCATCACAGCAGGGTTACATAATGTAACCTACGTTAAAATTAAAGTCCTGGGTACAATCCAAATCTTTTCCTAGAAAATTAGCAGAAATGAAACAAAGAAATAATATATTATTCCTTAATTTCTTTGATTTTTTTGTAAATAATGTGGCAAAATCCAGCCAATTACAGTGTTAAGTGCTAATATAAAATAATTCAATCAACTACCAATGTTGGTATGTATGCTTGCCATATATGCAGAGAAGGCATTATTCACAAGGATTAGATTTGTTGGTAAGAAATCTGCTTTTATTAAACAGTGCCCGCATTTACAGAAAAACATAATAATAGAATTATATATGCAACTAAAGTATTTATGCTTATTTGATTATTTTAATTTGTTTTAACATGCTATAATGTTAGAAAAAAACAATCCTACCTTAATATTGCAAATTACAATTTTCAGGCCACATACATGCTTTTCAAATTTCAACATTGAATAGTCTATCGAATAATATTGATAAAATCACCCCTTTAAAGAATAAAAATAAATAAATATTCACCCAAACATTTCTTATTTTACAGTATTCTATGAATAACTTCCAAATTGTACTCTTATTCAATAGAAATATTACTTATCATCAAATTGTTAAATGTCTGTCTTTTAGGATATCCCATTTTTCATTTAAAAAGTAGCAAATTTCATGCACTGTATTACCATGTTATTTGTTTTTCAAAGAAACAATATAGGATCTAGATACATTAACCAAGGAAATATTGAAAGCTATCAATAGGTTGTACGATTCACAATGGGTTCAGATAAAAATCTGCAACCAGAGTTATTGCTGATATTTTAGGAAATTTGGAAGTCAGTATTGTCATATTCTTTCTCTTGTGATGGAATAAGTACACAAATCTCCCATTGGCTGCCTTACTAGAATGTACCTAAAAAGTCAAGCCCTGTGACATTTATTTAATGTTTAGACAGGAAACTAGTGCTTGATATAGTACAAAGGAATAAAGAAATAGAAATCAATGGGAGAAAAAATTACAATGAAAAACGATCTATTTAAGTGAATTCAAGAGAAAATAAATTGCTGTGCCTTGCATGGAAAAACTGTCAAACAACAACAAGATTACATTTGTATAGCGCCTTTCACATCGGGAGGACATTTCAAGGCGCTGGACAGAGTACAGCAATTCAGGCCTGAGCTGGAGTTGAGGGGGGGGGGGGGGGAGGGGGGGAGAAGGGAGGGGAGGACATGGTCGAAGAGGAGGGTCTTGAGGCGGAACTTGAAGGAGGATAAGGAGGGGGCGAGGCGGAGTGACTGGGGAATGGAATTCCAGAGGTTGGGGCAGAGTGGCTGAAGGCTCTCCCGCCAATGGTGGGGTGGGTGGGTCAGGGGACGTTGAGCCGGCTGAGCTGTGCTGTAAGAGTTGCAGGTGACACATAACGTTTAAGCATGGTGCTTTAATAAATCTTACAAAAGTAACTTTTAATAACGTTTATGGATCGAATGACAAAAAATGGAAGAGTTGTAAAAACTGCAGGACATTTGTCCTATAAGTGATACTGCAACTTGACCAAAGGCATCATGACTGAGCGCTTTATAGACTGCCAAGCAGAAAATCAAAGCACTGATGAGATAACTTGGCAGTGGTCCAGTTGGGCAGGAACAGAGGAACAAATTCTTGTATTGACAGCAGCAAATGGCTAATTTGAAAATCTACCATTTTTTCGACAGGCTAGTGTTTGAATCTCCCATATGCATTTATTAAGATTGTTAGATAGGTTAATGTAAAGTAATTATGGCCTCGCAAGAAAACAAACATGGACATAAAATATGTCTCAAAATGCTTGGATGGAAATTGCCACAAATAAATTAAATTTGCCATCCTAAGAGAATTGTAGATGTGGCAAGAAGCATCCAAATATTTCAAATGTTAGAATGTTTCTGATGTCCAGTCTCCTTTTTTTAAATTTTGTTGTGCCAGATCCTCTATAATGCGCTGTAATATTGTAACATTTATGCAAATATAAGATCCACAATGACATGTGCTCAAAATCTCAGCATAGTGAATGTTAACACAGTGAATGTAAACATTGTGCCACCAAGAGAGAAGGAAGACCATAATAAACTGCAGCAAATTAGAGGGTAGTGAAGATGTGCTAACCCCAAAAAGACTTTCACGAGAGGTAGTTGGCTGTTCTATCTACAGAATAAGGAGGAAAGTATATCCAGCTAGACCTCAGATTAACGTGAGTATTTTTATTGCAATATAAATCTATTCACTGTCTGAACATTTTGACCACATCATTTTGGATCCATGTCATATCTGCATTAACTACACATGATGAACTTAGGAGAATGTCGACAATGTGACAAGGCACAATATCAAATGCAAGGATTCTTATCATAATATTACAGAGCATTATATAGAATCTGGCACTATATAATTTAAAGAATTGGAGCCTGAATATCATAAAAATAGTAACATTTAGAGATACTAAAACACTTATTTTTAGATATGATTAATTCAGCCACTATGCCCCGAGGCTCTGGAACTGCCTTCCTCACTCCCTTCATCTCGTTCCCTCCTTCCCATTTTCAGGTCTCTGCTGAAGACCTTTCTTTTCCCCTGCGCCTTTGGTAAAGCGCTCTGAGACTCCGTCTGGCGTGGAGGGCGCTATATAAATCCAAGTTGTTGTTGTTGTAGGGCCTTCAGATTCACAACAGTGTCATAGTACTGTATGTGCAAGCAAAGATAATTGAACTCAGGAGAATAACAGGATTTTAATTGCTTTTCTTCTGCCATTTTTGATCTTCCTTGATGTGTAAGCAAAGGAGATTTCAATGTATTATCACATTTACAAAACAGATTTGTTTCCTTGTTTCTACCATTGTTTTTTCTTTCTGATGGTCTACTTTTACCTCTTTATCAGAAGTCAACAGCTCATGCTGGGGATACAGTTCCATATGTACCATGACATAATTCTATCTCTCTCAGGTGACAATTTTTTAATGAGAATCTGCACGGTGAGTGACAGTCGGCTGTTTAATCATAAGATTATCACAGCTCGACCCAATCCTGTCCTTCCTGACTTCCACATTTATACAAATTTTCAATAAGATCACGGGATAACTTCTTTAAAGTACGTAAAATGAAAAAAAAATCACATGCAAGGATTATTATAATTGTTTTGTCAAAATTCTATTTTTAACCAGTCTATATCTGCTCTGCTATAACCTTGGATTCTGACTTTATCCTGTAACACCAAACAGTGTGGGTATTATGGGCAATACACTATAATCTAATAATCATTCTTCCATTCGATATAGTGCCCATAACATTGAGAATGTCTCAAAGCACTTCACAAGTGGACAGGGGGACAGGGGCTCTGACAGTACAAGTTGGCCATATAAACTGCAATCAAGTATGTCCTGTAACTGATCAAACATACTTCTAACAATTTCTGCTGTACAGATCAAAGGAAAGATGGCTCAAATAAATATTTTTTCTCATCGTTTAATTACTTAGTTGATGACTTACTTCTGAATGAAACTGGGAAAGTCCTCACTGTCTTGGCTGAGTTAGCCAATTTCAGCTAAAATAGCAGTAAATGCACTACACTTTCCTCAGTGACTCGTGTTAAGAAGGGTAAAATCAGACAGTGTTTGCACTTCTGAGATGTAAAAATCATCATGGTCTTTCTTCGCTATGTATCATAAATCCAGTGAAACCTGCTGGAAGGTGTGCATGTTGACATTGAGGATAGGATTGGGGTCTGTTATGATCTTCCCATGGTTGATTAGCTTAATTGTAAACAACTCAAACTGACACAGCAATAACGACCATATGGCTAGAGGGAGCGAAGCTCCTGGAACTTAAACTCTAGTTAAACAAAGAAAAAATGATACGTCATTCTACAAATTGATTTCTCCAGGATTTGTGGAATGGTGTTCCATTATTTCACTCAGACTCTTGATCGGTCTTCAGTTATTTCTTTTCAATTTTTGAATGACTTTTCAATTTCATTATTGTCATTATTGACTTTATGTCTTCTCATCCAGTCCAGGATTTCTGTGTCTGTTTCAAGTCTAGATTGGAATGCCTTTTTAATAGTTATTCACCTAGAAGTCTTTCAGTGATCATGATGATTCTGAATACCTGTATCTCTCTTACATGGGATTTAAATCCCTACTGTTATCAGAGATTATATGTGTACCCTTTATTCAGAGGCTAGACTTTGATGTTGGTTTGGGGTATATTTTAATATGTTTAATTTTTATCTTTGTATGCTGCAGGACTAATGACCTCTGCTTAGTTAATTTCAAAAAATAAAACTTACAGTTTTCAATACTCATTGCATGTTTTCTTTGTCTAGTTTATTTCAGCACTACAAACTATATGAATTTATTTTCACACAGATTCCAGATACAGAAATTCTAAGAACAGAGGTGAGGAAATCATAATTCTTAATGTAATATTAATCTGCTTTGAAATAAAGTTGCATAACATTAGATATAATTATAGTAGGAAAACTTTAACTTCAGAACCGATTTAGTTTTGTCCGGTAATGCATTTTCTTTGAAACACAAATACAATACAAGTGAAGTTTTGCAATTAAGATGTATCCTACATCTTAGTGAAGTTCATTATTAAATGAAAAGAATATACGCATGTTAGTTTGTACATTTGTGATTTGCTTCAGTTACAGCGAGGTTCTAAAATACAAATGATATACATATTACAAGCTAATATTAGTTGTTTCAGAAATTGAATTATTGTTTTAAACATACATTTATTACGTTTCTGTATTGGAACAAAGTATCCATTATAAGCAAAAAAGGGTAGTTTTCAGAACAAAGTGCAGATGAAATGAATGTTGATAGTGAAATTAATGTTAGTTTATTAAAACTGATGTGATAAGATAATGCTGTATTGTGAAATTATTTTATTCTGTTTTTTGCTTTAGTGAGTGTTGAAATCCAGTATTTACAGCCTCCCAATTTGAGGAGTAATACAACAATAACATCAAATCTAAAATTATCATTCATACTTCAAGAGCATAAGGTCTCAAAATCACACAAGAGAATCATTTTTAGTATAGTCATGGAAATACTGCTATGCTCAGCCCTGAGGATACATTTTCTCTCCTATTCTCAATTTAAAGTATTGTTATATTGTTACAAAATATTTAGAAAAGAAGTTTATTTGTGAAAGTGTTCATTTTAACTGCTTACATATGATGTATGATGTAACATTGTTTCCAACCTTAGCTTGCAAAGTATGTTCAAAACAAAATTTATCAGTACAGAAAAAAATAACTATGATGTTTGTAGGTTCAACTTGATTTTTAAGAAGAACAATTCTCTACAAACCTTTCCACTTTACATAATTACTGGTACTTACTATTTGGTTTGAAAAATATATTTGTGTATTCACTAAAATTCTATCACAGGGGATGGGATTGTTCGTTTGGGTGGTAGTTTAAAAGCTGAGACGATTTTATGTCAATCCTAGGGTTATATAAGTAGGATACATCAGCTATTGTCCAACCAAATTAGGTTGCAGGCTTGGGTGCACCAGGGGGCATGAAAGGCCCAGCCAAAGTGTTTCTGTTGCAATCATAATTCATCACCCTTAGTTTACAGCAATGTTTGTTTGGGGAACGGAAGCTTCTTTTGTTCTATCTTTCTCACCCACTCGCTCTCATTGTGGAGTCCTGCAGCTCAGTGGTTAGAGCACTCGCTTTGCAAGTGAGAGACCTGAGTTCAATTCCAGGCAGAGGGCGAAACCTTGGGCAAGTTTCCTTACTCCACACACCTAATAATAATCCCTCCAAAACCAAAAACAATAATAAATTGGTCATTTTCAATCTACGACTGTTTGTGGGACATTGCTGTGCGCAATTGGCTGCCGCGTTCGCCCACAAATATACAGTCAATTCACTTTACAGTGTGTTCTGTGAAGCGCTTTGGGACGTCCTCCCGACGTGAAAAGCGCTATATCAAATGCAAGGATTATTATTATTATTATTATCTTTCTAGGAAATCATTTTGCACCTAACACTGCTTTGACCATCCAAATGTTGTATTACTTTCTCTCCATGAACTTCAGTATCTGCCTTTGAAACAAAGTTAAAATGTCTTAATGAAATGATGCATCAGCTAAATATTTTTTATATTTGTGATGCTGATTGCATTGTAATTTTGTTTAAAAAGCTGCTATTGTTGTTCTTTAGCATCAGTCAACCCCATTGTCGTATCTATTGTTTTTGGATCATGTATAGTTTTTCTTCCATGTTTCAGAGCCAATGGGCCAGAATGTAAATTACTCTCTCTAAACTTTAAGGAAATAGCTTGATAAATAAAGGAATGGCACTGAATGCTAGACAAACACCGAGTTTTCCTGTCTTTGTTCGATTTATGTTCAGAAATTTTAGCTCTTATATTCTTGTTCTGTTTGCATTGTTCAAATTTGGTATTAGTTCTAACTTGGTATAAATTTAATTTGTAATGAATTATATATATTTGACCATATTTGACAAAAGTTCTGAATTGTTAATAAATTAATCTATCTTAAAAAAAGACCAAATTAAATAATATAGTTTATGTTTTCAACTAACAGTATTGGTAAGCTAGATTGGATTTTGAGTGAATATTGCGTCCGACTAAAATATTTAGTTATACCACAACTAAAATATTTAAGATTATTATCCAAATATAGGAATGGTTTGTGCTAATCTGTTTTGTAAGATGTTCTATAAAAGCTACAAAAAAAGGGTCAGACAAATTAGACTTCCATCCAGTTTTGGATGTTTAGGATAACTACTGTAATGTAGACTGATGCACAATGACATCTATCTTATGTAAGGCAAGCTTTAGCATATCTACAAATGCTCTAGTTCGTAAATGTCATGAAACTCATTAATTTCATATTATTTATTTTATTTATTATTTTAATTATTACAATTATTTTAATTGTAATGCAATTTTGCAAAAATATTTTTGTAAAATGTATTTGATTCTGTTGATGGTTTTCTGTGGAATTAGCCACTTCAATGTGAGTCTATAGAGTTTGATGAGATTGCATGCCAGTGCTGGAATATAAAATATAGAATATTTATCAAAGTGGGTGATGGTGAAACTATTGAAAAAAATAAATGGCTGTATCATTAATCGCTTGTTTCCTTATATATAAGGAATGTTACAACATTTAGATTTATAGACCAACAAATTTTTAAAGAAATCTGTTGAAGAAAACTAATTTAATTACAGTGCTTTTAACAAAATCAAACCTATTTTCAGTGCTGTTATTACTGTTATTAAAGTTCGGAAGATCGGATTTTTGTTTGTTGGAAGACTGTAATTTTGTGAAGAAAGTATTGATACTTTACAAAAATGCTGTTATTTTAATACTGTACACAAAGTAAATACAATGAAGGGAGCTGTATTGGAAATGTAGCTGTTAATAAAAATGCTGGGAACTTCTAGGAGCATATTGAAATTAGATTCACAATAGGTGATGTATGCAACCTTTATCAGGGAGAATAGAAACAAACTTCTAATGATAAAACACCTCCTGACATGCGCTGACCTCTAGCTTCAGTTGAAATGCGCAGGATATTAGGCAGAAAGTATATTTTAAAGTGGTTTCAAATCATGATGATAATATTTCTTCTTTTTAAAAGCTTGAAGTTGAACTTGTCATGCCACCAGACCCTTTCCCCCTGCCATTGGAAGAGGGTATATCCTGGGATATCTTTGCCTCCTTTGTACAACTACCACTCAAAGATTCGGAACTTGAGGTATTACCAGCTCATTATTTAAAATTATGACTTTTTAAAATTATTTAATGCTTTGTGCAAAGGATAGTGTTAAACCATCTGTTATAATTATTCATTTTGTAGGATGCACAAGAGCATGAGGAGAGTAAGGATACCACAGATATTACTACCAGGGATCGCTTGGCATCTTACACTATAGATGATGTCAAGTTAGTGCTTGGTCAAGTAACAGCAGACGTGCTTGGGAGGGTCGAGGTTGGTAATTTTCATTACTTGTGTAAATTATAAAAAGATGGTGTAAGATTACAGATATTAAAATCCTTAGATGGTTAATGCACAGATGGTGTAGTGCTAAACTATATAGACCAGAGAGTTGTAGATTTCAGTGCTGTGTGTGTTGAGTAAATTCTGCTGATAAAGCATATGGGGCTTTACAATTTGCCTCAGCACTTTCTACACTACAGCAAGGGTTTACTGCCCTAGATCACCATTCGGTGAATCCTGCTGGAAAGTGCTTGTGTGTGGAACTTGGTTGGAGACATGTTTGGGTTGAGTTGTGGTCCTCAACGTTCGAATAGCTTGTTGGCATTCATTGAACATAAAAATAGCTACTTGGTGGGTTATCAGAAGACCTTGAAACTATACCTTAGCAAATGTTAGTGCCTATAAAGTGAGGAAAAGGGAGAAATTTGGCCCAGCTTACTTGGAGTTCAGCTGATATTTTCCACAACAAATGCATAATCATATGTGATTGATCTGTTCTCCATGATCTCTGCATATTCTTCATGATGCAGTTTTAAAAAGTATTTTTGTCATATACCCATTTGGAATGTGAAGATTTCTAATTGGAATTTGAAAACTAAGGCTTTACTGCATATCACTCTACAACAAACCACATCTCCCCAATATCAAAGATCTTTCTGCAAGAAGATTGTCTCAAGCATTGTAGTCAGGATACTTTCCACCCAAGGATAGATCTGAAAGTAAATCAACTGTCCACATGTGGAAGTTCCAGTCTGAAGGATAAAGGGGAAATACTTAGCTCAGTAATCTCTATTAGCTTCCAGACACACACAGGACCCACCCTTTGGCACCTACCATCAGGAAATAGGTACTTCAAAAATGGAAGCGGCTTGTATAAGGAGGATTAATATTAATGGCTACAATATTATTGGGTTTATAAGTTGCAGAAAATAACTTTTTAAAAACTCCACATATTTGTGTGCAAGATCCTATTCATATGATGTAGCGTCATGGAATAGCAAGCCACAACAGTCTAGTTGTTAAATTGTTATACCTGTAAGGAATAGTGACATTTCCCCAGAAGTTAATATGTCTGGGTGGAAAAGAGGGTGACGGAAGGTACGGTCGAAGAGGAGGGTCTTGAAGTGAGGCAAGGGAGGGGGCAAGGCGGAGGGACTGTGGGATGGAGTTCCAGAGGGTGGGTGCAGAGTGACTGAAGGTCCAGCCACCAATGGTGGGGCGGGCAAGGTGGGGGATGTGAAGTAGGCCGTAGCCTGCTGAGCGGAGGGAGTGTTCAGGTTGGTAGGGTGTTAGGAGGTCACAGAGGTAGGGGGGAGCAAGGCTGTGGAGGGTTTTGAAAGTGAGGACTAGGATCTTGAACTGTATCTTCTGTGTGATGGGAAGCCAGGGTTTTTTGAGATAAGCGGCTTATATGAGATGGAATAGGTTTATTTGAGGATTTACAAAGTTCATTTTCAAATGTAAGACTATAAATAATAATACTTTTCATTATTATTAAATGTGGTAACTTTGTAAACCACTTTTCAATCAAAGTATTTCCCTATTTTTTTTCTTGGTCAGCTAGGTATCTAAGCTAAGTGCTTTGAGATGTCCTCCTGATCTGAAAGACGCTAAATAAATGAATATAAATGGCATATAAATGAACTTCTAGGAGCATACATACCAGACTGAGAGTTCCATATATGTATGCCATCTACACATGGAAATTTCTATGCGTCTTGAATGAAATTTGCACAATCTTCCTAGAGGGATGCTTACCTAATTCTGGAGAGTATCAGGCATAGTTTGGTGAGAGCCAACACAATGTGTTGGGGTTACTCCTGGAGTTCAACTGGGTAAAACTGCATTACTTGCCTTGGAGTTCACTGTCTGACCTACTTCCTGCTGCTTATCCAGTGAGAGATGCCTTACCCATCAGTGCTTTGGCTTCAGGGTTAACAGAAGCTGATTGGAAGAATCCATGTTACCAATTTCCTGCCCCTCCAAGTCCTAAAACAAGCCAGGCTGGCAGGTCTATCAGTAGTGATTTGGAGTACTGTTGACCTGCTCAGGAACCAGATTACCATGAGCAAACAGAGTTTTGAATCGATTCTGACATTCCGTTGCCAACCATATCACCTTGGACCCAGCTCAGTTCCAAGGAGAGCCATTTGCCTCCACCTTTCCCCCCTCCTTCCCTGAAATGTAATCACTAATTGGTTATTTGCCATGTTCATTTACCAAATGCTTTTATCTTTAATTTGTTGCAAAATAACAAGTTACTTCATGTTATTTGGTACTTGCCGTACAGTATATGGCATGCCTAGGGTAACAGACTGCTGCTTTTTTTATTTATTGTGGAATCATTTTCAGATTTTCTATTAGGGAAAGAAAATATAATGGAGCCTTGTTAGAACACAGTGCTTGGGGAGTTTCACAAAATCCTAACCCAGTGTTATGATAGGTGGTTTCATTGAACATATTTAACAAAAGTCGGTACCCATGCAAAAAAACAATGCCAATTTCTGGGTCACCAGATTGCCATTCACCTTTTATCCTGTGTATTCACATCAGACATTGCGCAGGAACTGAGCCGGCCAGCTGCAGTAGGCACGATGAATAGAGTCTCTGCCCCATTTGTGTTATAAACAAATCAGGGCTATATTGAAATGTGTTATAATGGGACTGTACAGTAATTTGTAGTTTTATAGCACCTTATCACATCAAGATGCCTCAGAATACTTCACAAGTACTTCCTGCAGGCAAATACAGAAATTGTTTGTGCCAGCAAGGTTCAACAAGATGCCATAAAGTGAATGATCAATTAATCTAGAGGATTATTGGCCAGGATCCAGAATAAACTCCATTCTTTTTCTCATAGAAGGTCCACCTAAAAACAAGCAAGCAGTCAATGATGCAGATAAAGCCATTGAATTTAAGGGTAAAAGTGCAAAAATTAGGGTTTAACCCTAACCCTAACCCTAACCCTACAAAAAGTTTGTAACTACAGCTAAAAACACTGAGAAAATCAACAGAAACACTGAAACCAAACATAATAATTCCCTAAAACTACCAAACAAAATGGTCTCAGCATGAAGCATCTACTTATAGAATTACAGTAATTAAAACACTTTGACTGTTTTTTTGCTGCAATTCAATAGGTTTCTTTCCAGGATATAACCATTAGATAAAACACTTTTATGAGTCTGTGAGTTAAATTTAAATGGATCACAGATTAAGTTAGCAACATAAAACATATGTACAAATCTTAGTAAACACCATTTTTATATCTCCCGTTGTGCATCACTTCAAATGGAAATCTTTGGGAAACGGAATGCTTCATTAAATTAACCTTTGTCCTTCTGCTTATGGGACCTGAATTTGATTCCACTCCAGACAGGTGCTGACGATCTCTTCTGTCTGCCAACTTTGTTGATATTCCTGGAAATGAACCTCGATTCAGTTCCCAATGAAGCACAGATTCACACTCAAATGCCATCTCATTCAGAGATGCCATAATGGTGACTTGTTTGCAAATGGGAAAATATTCACACTGGTCCTCAAGAGATTCTCGTTTAACATATTAATAATAACAATCCTTGCATTTGATATAGCACTTTATCAAGTATTTGAGATGTCTCAAATTGCTTCGCAGAATATGCTGTAAAGTGAATTGACTATATATTTTGTGGGTGAAACTCGGCAGCCAATTGCACACAGCAGTGTCCCACAAACAGTCCTGGGTTGAGTGACCAAATTATTATTTTTTAAATTTTTTTTGTTTGAAAGGATTATTACCCCCGGAAAGGTATCCGCCAATCGACTAACACCTACTTCTAGGTGAACAGAGGAGTATGGAGTAAGGAAACTTGCCCAGCATTTCACCCCGCTAAGGAATCAAACCCAGGTCCTCTCGCTTGCGAGGCGAGTGCTCTAACCACGAAGCTACAAGACTGCGCATCTCATCTGAAGGACAGCATTTCCAATAATGCAGCACTTTATTGGGGTGTCAGTATAAGCTACTTGAGCTCAAAGCCTGTTGTTGGGCTTGAACCCGCAACCTCCATTGTAAAAAAAAACCTATTTTTAAAAGTGATAGTTGATAGCACAGTGGATACTATTTTAACCTCTGAGTGATAGCAGTGTTTTTTTGTTTCAAATAAACTTGCTCGCCTGAATATACAGATAATGGTAGATCTGTCTGCGCTGAACAGTGTGTGAAAGATAGTTATCCTGAAAAAACAATTCCTTGTACCTCCTGTTCATTATAGATATAATGTTCATTGGGTGTGTAGACTGTGAGACTAACAGTTATCAAGCATGGACAGGCTGGGCAATCTAAGAGACTGACAAACAGGAAGGTGGGAGAATGAAGACTGTTGAATATTGTAACCCTATTGGTATAACAGAACCCGAAAGTGATTGTGCAGCATATGATGATACTTCATTGTATTCTCTTAACAGACTGAGATAAATGAAAAGCTACACAAGCAGGAAGAGGCCTATAGTGCAAGGATCGAAAAACTGAAAAATCCCTGAGGCGAGTTACAAAAAGTAACTGTCAGCATTCCCTACGTATCACAACTCAGCAAGATATACAATTTGTCTTTTGCAAGTTATTTGTTTCCATGTATTAACTTATTCCAAAGTGTGTAGTAAAAAGAAAACCTTGAAGGTAGATAAACTGATGTCTACTTCTACCTAAAAGTTACTATCTTGGTATTCTTCAAAAAAAAGTATTTGCTGACAGGGAAGAGCCATGAGTCATTTTGTCACTGTGATAAACTGTATGTGACATAATGATATGTTTTGACATGATGTGTATCATTGTATCTTGCTATAAAACAAGTAAAAACATGTTTACTAACACTTTTTCATGAAAATGTTGCCCATTGATATCATTGTCCTTGCATTTGATAGAGTCTTATCACGTCTTCGAGACGTCTCAAAGCGCTTCACAGAATATACTGTGAAGTGAATTGACTACATTTCGTGGGTGAAACGCAGCAGCCAATTGCACGCAGCAGTGTCCCACAAACAGTCGTGGATTGAGCGTCTAAATTATTTACAAAATTTTTTTTTTAGAAATATCTTGCTCTTCTGTTTTTTCTCCAGTGCCTCCTCATACTACACTCCAGTTCACATGCCAAACTGGAGATGAGTACCCATAAGTTTTGTTCTAATTTGTGAAGTTTAGTTATTTTCGCCCACAAATATACGGTCAATTCACTTTACAGTCTGTTCTGTGAAGTGCTTTGAGACTTCGAGAAGACTTGAAGAGCTCTATATTAAATGCAAGGATTATTTTATTATTATTTTGTTCTTGTATGCTTTGAATAACGCTAATTAAATTGTTAATAGTTCTATTATAAATTACAAATAAAATTATGCATGTTATTGTTTTAAGAGCAAAATATTTACTAAACTTAGGAAATGGAGCAGAATTTTGCTTATTCCCAATCAACAAAATCACTACACACTTTATGAAACAGAATAATATCTTTTGCGAAATCTTCATTTCACTATTCCACATGCAGTAGTTTAGTTTAGAGAAGTGGGGCAGTGGTTGGCCAATTTTCCTTCCCCTCTCAATTTATTTTATCATCCTGAATATGCAGCAGGGGTCATTGGATAGTGATTAGCAGCAGAAACCCAGACTGTTTTTGCTGAGATTAGCTAACTCAGCACAGACCTGGGATTCGAACCAGTGACCTTCTTCTGTAAGATTTAGTGCTATAGTGGTGGTGCTTTTGCCCACTAAGGAATTGACAGAGCTCTCATTTAGTTTTCTAATAGCAGTTAATGTGTTTTTGGCAAATTGTACGATTACTAATACAGAATCGTTTTAATTTCATATAAAATAAACTGATTTTCCAAAAGTAAGTGCATTGAATTTTGTTTGTAAGCTTTTATAATAAATCTACTACATTACCTACGCATATAAAAATTGCTTCAGTAAAAGACTAATGAAATACTGTTTTACTAGGTTAAATGATTCATTGTAAAAAAAATGAGACTTGCAATGTTAGACCTCCTGAATTAGTTTTTGTAGAGACCAGATCGAAAGAAACTCTAACATTAGCTTACAGTCACTGCTTTGATTCTTATTTTTTATAATCTTATTACCATGACATTTTTGATATGGTAAATATTACAAAACGTTTATTTTAATGTAGATAATCCATAATTATGTAAAAGATAGTTTATATTCTATATTTTTTATTGTAAATAAAAAATTAAAATTATGATAAACCAAAGAAATGTCACAGATGTCAGTCTGGTTCAGTTAGAAGCACTATTGCCACTAAGTCAGGAGGTTGTGAGTTCAAGCCCCATGTCGGGACTTTATAATAATAATAATCCTTGCATTTGACATAGTGCCTTGTCACATAGACTTGACATCGCAAAACACTTCACAGGATAAAGTGGTTTGCCTGTATTTTGTGAGCAGCCGGTTTGCACACAAAAATATCCCACAAAAGGCCATGGAGTGAGTGACTCATTTTATTTGGACGATTATTGGCCAGGAAAACTCCCTTCTTTTTCTGATTAGTTCTATAGGATCTTTAAGGTCCACCTGAACAGGCAGATCGGACCTCGATTTAATGTCTCATCAGAAGGACTGTACGTCCAACAATGCAACACCCCCAGCACTACATTGAGTGTCAGTTAAGCTAAGTGATTCCAAGTCCCAACATGGGAACCCACAAACTTCTGACTCAGAGGTGAGAATGCTACCAGTCAGCCAAGCTGACACACTGACTTTGAATTTATCATTTAGGCTGACATTCCATGGCAGTGTTGGGGTGTGCTGCATTGTTGGAGGTGCTGTCCTTCAGATCAAACATTAAACCAAAGTTCTGTCTGCTTGCTCAGGTGGATGTTAACGATTCCATGGCAAAAAGAGAAGGGAGTTTCTCTCAAAATCCTAGCTAACAACCCCCCACTTCATTGGCTATCTGTGGGATATTGCTGCAAACAAATTGACTGAATCATTTGCCTATAAATATGCAGTCACAACAATTTACTGTGAATCCGGTGAAGAGCTTTGAGATGTTCTCCTGAAGTGCAAGATGCTATTGTAAATTCAAGGATTATTATTATTTATTTAAATGTCATTTAAAAATTACCTTATACTGTAGTCATTTTTACACAGAGTGCACTTTAAATTTTTTCAAACAAAAATCACCTATTCTTTAAGAAAACTGATTTAATATAAAACATTTTTTAGATCACTGAGGATCACTGAATGTCATGCAAAACAACAACCTCCTTCCAATGGAAATTATGCTTAGTGGAGCCTCCTGGTGTTTGATTGTACAGTTACAGTAACACAATAATTTGCTTAAAAAAAGTATCCAAGAATAATTGCAACATCTACTTCACATTCTCATAATGTTCTATTTCTTTAAAAATCTGTTTTGAATGCAGCCAATTTTTAAATAATATATCAATCTTTCATGTTATTTCCCAGTGGAAACCCAAAATGAGAAGTCAATTAAGACTTGGTTTCAAATATGTCTCCAGTTGAATTATTCACTAGTTTATAATAATTCTTACATTTCGTATAATGCTTTTATTTTGTTGTCAAAATGCCGCAAAACACTTCACTAGATTGACCATAGACTGTCGTGACAGATTTCTGCACATCAATGTACCACAAACAGCCATAACGTAGGATTTTATTTGGAGGATTGCTGGCCATAACATCAGGAGAAAACCCTCTTTTTTGAAGTGCCATAGGATCTTTAATGTCCAGCTGAACCGGTAAACAGTTTAGCTTCTCAGCTGAAGAGTGACACCTCCAACTATCCAGCACACCCCCAGCACTGCATTGGAGTGTCAACTTAGAGTACCAGCTCAAAGGCCCAACTGGGCTAACAACTGAGCCAGACATAGGTTTGTAATATAGTATAGCTAAGTAAACTAATATATGATATAAAATATTATTTTTTCTTATGGATTTTTATGTTATAACAATCTAAAGCTTATATGCTGCCTTAAATACAAATTTGTACACAGCGATAGGATGGGTGTTTGTACTTGTGATTTCCCTAAGTGATAAGCTTCACTTTACATTGAAAAAAAAGATAGATTCAAGCACCACTGTGCAGATTCTTGGAATATTGTGCTTGTTTTTGCAATCTTCACAGCTTTGGAGAGACGCAATTTGGAGATTTAACAAATTCCCAGTATGGAGTAAGAAAAGCTGTAGGGCACCTGAATGTGTACTAATATTGTGAATTGTTCTTATAGCTAGTAATTCAATACAGAGTCTGAGAGAATGTTAATCAGTCACTCTCTATATCAAAGAAAGGTACAGTGTGTGATGCAAATAATGCAAAAAACAAATTTGTGGGAAACGCTTTTTCATAAAGAAAGTTTTCAACCTGTAGCTCTTTTCCACTTTTATAGGAATTTTACAATATAATTTACATGTATACAGCGCCTTTCACGTGGGAAAGATGTCTTAAAGGGCACCCAAGCTGGCGGAGGGAGTCAAGGGAAGTTGGGAGGGGGATGATGACCAAAGATGTGGTCAACGAGGTACATTTTGAGATGTGAGGGGAAGGAAGGAGCAAATCAGAAGAACTCTAGAATGAAGTTCCAGAAAGTGCTAAAATTTGTGCTATTGCTAGAAGTTTTTGGGACACTAACAATAAATGTTACTGAGATCAAGGTAAGAGATGGAAACAGCCTCAAGAAATGAGCACTACATTTTGTGTGGATAATTCTGGCTCACTGGTCACGATTGTTTTTTAACTACCTAATAAATATTTCTACTAAAGTTTCCATGGGTATTTTGATTACTTTGTTATTATTCATTAACAATATATGAAAATTGTGTTTTTAGGACCACGGATGAAAGAACATTTTCAGAATAAGGTCACTCACTGCTAACACGAACGTCATTGGTGACTGAAGTTAGCAGTTATGATGAAAAAAATGATTGCAGATGTGGGTAAAAATTGATTAAAAAGGAATGTTTTTAGATTTTTTTATATGGGGGTAGGAATCATTTTATTGAAGTGATGTTAAGGAAACTATGATTCAGAATATGATATTCACCAGTGTGTTTGTAGAGTTTTAGAAATATATGTGGAATGGTTTAAAACTGTTTTGAAGAATTCACATATACTATATGATTAACATGGGAGGATTTTCTGAATAATTCAGGAATGCAAATCCTTCTCCAGACGAGAGTATGTCAAAAGCCAGCCTGGATTGTGTTCCAATTTATAAATGTTTTGTGTGTAGCTCAATGACTGACCAGCAGGAGATGCACTTTAAACAGGGTGAGCTGGTCAATGTCCATTTGGCACTGTACCTCATGGCACAGCTGAGAACTTGAAAAACTCCTGAGCTTCCATTTGCAACCATCTGACAGAAGGAATCCATTTCAATGTTGCAACATTCTTGAGGTTTTGCTTTTTAAAATGGTTTTCTGTAGGCTGAAAATTGCATGAAAGCAATTATCCTAGTGTCTGTTGCAAAGCAAGTGATAAGATAATTTAAAGCATTAACTGCACCACAGCAAAGTTATCATTGCAGCTATTCTAAATGAAGTAATGCAGTAAGGGTGAAAGCCCCAAGGGATTCCTATAATCATGGTTTAGATGGGAAATGCAGTCATGCTCCCTCCAAATTTCTGTTAAAATCATTAAAACAACCAATAGAAAGAAAAAAGACTTGTGTCACCATGGAAGTCATCTGGTTTATGGATGGATATTTTCTCCATAACACTGAGCAGAGCAGCATGGAAATCCGTCAGATATAACGTCATATAATCATTGCAAAATTATAGCAAAATGGCCCAGAAGCATGTATCATACAAATTTATCTCCAATAAGTACACATTCACTACAAGTGCTATGCTATTGATGACTAGTAGAACAAATGTAATTAGACCTATGGCCTCTAGTGTTGCTGAATCTCTTTAATGAAGGAATAAAATTATTTATGCCAGAAACTTAATTTTCCGAAGTGTTTCAAAATGTTTTTCTTTCTTCTGGATGCTTTTCAGAATATCTGGGACACAAGTGAATATGTGGAACATAACGTCCAACAAAATGTTTTATACAGAATGATTAATTTGTATATGTAACTAAGAGTTATGGAGTTGATGAATCCAAGAGTTTCAAATATTTAAACAGATTTTTGAGATACAGTGAACCTTTTGTCCGTGCTGTTCAAAATTGCCTTGAGCCTACTTTCTATCTGGCCAACATTTTCATGATGTTTTCCTACAGACATTGTTTTGAACTCGATATCTTTATTTCAAACTTCAGGTGATTGATTTAGTGGCAGTCTTCTTCCAGAAAGGTTTAAATAAGTATTTATTTACTTGCTTTTGAATTTATAAAAAATACTCTGCAACCCTATGACTTGTTATAAACTATGTTTTTTTCCTATAACAGGCAGTGAAATCACTGTAATTTTTTTAAAATCGCACATCCTTTGTTTGTTTCCAATCCAGACAATTTTATTAAGCTGGATCTGTAAACTAAGCAATAAATTATAACTGATTTTTTTTCAGTAACTCTTCCTTCTTTTGGAATACAGTCAGTTCCTGACAGGAATGGATTTGCTATTTTACTACACGTGTAGCAAAAAATTGATTTGGAATATCACATTGTTTGCTGTGAAACAGCTGACATAGATTACATTGTCTGTTTTTTATTAAAGTCATCTTAGCCAAAATGTTTTGCTGTGCTCAAGTCACCTTAATATAAAAAATATGTTTGATCACTATGAGAGCAATTTTAATTTAAAATATGTTAGAGCTAGCTTAAATGGAAAACAGACTACATTGTAATTACCTTTGTCTTGCCAATGGCTAAGGAAGATTAAGCAGTCAATTCTGTATTATGTATGTGAGCATAATATCCGCCAAATGCTTTCATCAAATTTGATAAGCATTTTCTGATACAATTAATTTAATCAAATATTTTGCTTCCTGCTGAATTTCAAGGATTTTCATAAGTAGCTTAAAGAAAATATGTTATTATGAAATTATACTGTTAAGTTCCAGACAGCAATCAGTGATGACATCATAATTCTCCACTGCACAGGAAAGCAATGGAATCATAATTCGCTGGATTGAGAGTTAGAGCCGAGGATAACATAGTACAAAATACTGCTTTAATTTTAATGCATTGTGCAATACATCTTCAATAAACTTTCTTAGAGGTGAATGACTCACCAATCAAAGCAAAGCTATATTCAGGAAAGAGAGGGTGGGGTGGAGGGGGTGGGGGGGGGGTGTGGCAAAGCTCTCAAACCTCAGCCTCAGAGAAGATGCAAGAGTTAGCTCAATTCACCAGGAACAGTATAACCAATTTTTAAATCATGCACAATCATTAAAAAAGAGAGACCAACCATTACCAAAAAAGGCAGCATGAGGGAGATGAAGGGAATGCATAATTCTGATCAAATCATGTTGTGTAGTTACTCTCCAAGTTGAGTCAGATGACATTGCAGCCTATCTAAAGAAATCTGGAATGTAGCAAAGCTCAAACAATCAAATACCTCATTCTGGAGTCAGCTGGGCAGCACTGGATCTGCTAGATGTCTGCTCTGTCACTTACATTATAAAATTAATATCCTCGTGTATCATGTTTCTTCATTGAACATTTTTCATGCAGTTTGTATGACGTTGTACTGATGGTCATTGTTAGGTTTCATCTGTAAATTATTCTTTGGCGTGCAATACTATATACTACTGTCACTGTTTTTATTTAATTGTTTGCTTGCGTTTTATTTATTTCTGTCTGATCAATTTTTAAACAGTATTTTAGAAGGACATTGATTTGCAAATAATCTTAAAGTTGACAATTCAATAGAGGTGTAGTGTACAGTTGGGATATTCTTTAAAAGCTATTTGCTTTTACACCATGAGACGTAAAACTGTTCCTACATTGAAAATGTGACTTTGAAATTATATATGTAGTCTGAGATGCTACCCTGGGTTGAGAGCGCTATATAAGTGCACGTTGTTGTTGTTGTTGTTGTTGTCACAGATTCTCAAGTCACATATTTCCATTGAAAACCCATTTTCTCAGATCATTTGAAAGATTATACTATCTTGTCAGGCACTAGTCATGTTTAATTTTTATTGCAACACATTCCACTTGCATTTCTTATTCAAAAATTTTGCTATAATAGTTTTATAAAGCACTCTAATTTCTTGAATTTTACATGTGTTAATAATCTTTCCAAGTACTGAAAGTCTGTGTTTGTTAGATAATTGATCATTCATGAAATGTCAAGTTCTATACAGTGAACAATCACATGGTTGTAAAGTTTGACCTTTGCTTTCGTATGCCCCACATATGGGATAACATACTCCGGCTCAGGCCTCGTTCTGTGTTACTAATTAATGTAATATACATAATACAAGCTCCTTTTTAGATGTACAGAATTACCATTGCATTGAAGTTGCAGTGAATTTGTTGAATTGTTAATTAAGATGACTAGTGTTGCTTGTTTGGACGAAAACTCTGTTACTGAGCAGCTATCACATAACATTTGTCATGGTCTTTCAAGTGGAATCTCTTGCATCATTTCTTTAATACCAAGGGTGGAAATCAGATAAATCAGCCATATTAGTCATCACTCTTCACAGAACTTAATCTGGAATGTGTTTTTATAATTTAAAACCACAATGAATTGTAAATTCTGATTTCTGGGAAACCACAATACCCTTTATGCAAAGTACCTTTTACATAAATATTTTTTCCCTTAACAGCAGATGTATTATATTAGTCAGGCTTGCAAATAGCTGTTAAGAGTCTAGATTTATCGAAATCAAGACATTAAAAAAACAGTCATACCAATAACTCTATACCAAAACCAATGCATCATTTTTGAGTAATGGAGTTAGATTGTGTAATGTGGTACATCCCAGGATGATTAAAATTTGTTATTGCAAAATAGGAGTATGCTATGCATTTAACAGAAAGTCAGTAAATGTCTGAATTCATTCTCCTTTAGGATACAAAACTACTGGGTGGATCAATCAGTCTTTGATTTAGAGGTTCAAGCTAGTTTTAAAAGGGCAAGTTTCAAAATGGCATTGATTTTTGCTAACCTTCATACTCACTGTAGTTGGTATAGTTGTCACCCACATTTTCACTTTGTATTTGTTACAGTTTTATACACAATCGGATGTCTATATATGAGTTCAATTTATTTTAGGTCTCAGAACTACCTACAACAACAACAACAACAACAAGATTCCATTTATAAAGCGTCTTTCACGTCAGGAGGACGTCCCAAGGCCCTGCACAGTTGGGTCATGACCCGAGCAGGGGGGAAATGGTCAGGGTGAGGGGAGGGAAGGGAGGGAGCGAGGAGTGGGTAGAGAGTCGAGAGGGGAGCTGAAGGCTCGGTCAAAGAGAAAGGTTTTGAGACCGGCCTTGAAAGAGGAAAGGGAGGAGGCAAGGCGAAGGCACTGGGGGATAGAGTTCCAGAGCCTAGGGGCTGAGAGGCTGAAGGCCCGACCACCGATGGTAGGGCGATTGGGGCGGGGGACGTGGAGCAGACCGGAGCCGGAGGAACGGAGGGTACGGGCAGGTAGGTAGGGGGATAGTAGGTCAGAGAGGTAGGAGGGAGCAAGGCCGTGAATGGCCTTGTAGGTGAGGATGAGGATCTTGAAATCAATCCTATAGGCTAGAGAAATCAACCTATCCTATAGGCTAGAGAAATCACTTGAGATAATGTTATAATTTGGAAATTTTCAGAACCATTTGCTTCAGTGATCTAACAATTGTTTCTGTAAGTGGACCTTTGTCCCTTAACTGAAGATGTCATCTTTCTAAACTCGCCTCTTACACATTTGAGCACCAGAGGCCCAACAATTACCTCCACCTGCAGTATTTTTTTCGTTGGAGCTTACTTCAAGCTACTAAAATAATTTCAAATTGGTGGATAGTGGTAAAGAGCAGTAATTTATATACTAAATAATATAAAATCTTTATCTACAATCAAATCACAAAGCAAAACATAGCTAGCAAATTCTAAAAGTGCAATACACATAAATAGGAAAATAGTAAGAAAGTCCATACAGGGAGGTCAATTACCCCTAATAGTTTAATTACATCGAGGCTCGACTACGCAAACTCACTGCTTGTCGGCCTCCCCAGCTCCTTCCTCCACAGGCTGCAGAACATCCAGAACTCTGAAGTCAGTGTCCTCCCCCGCACCAGGCTCCGCGACCCTATCACCCCCATCCTTGGCCAACTCCACTGGCTTCCAATCACACAGAGGATACAGTTCAAGATCCTGGTCCTCACCTTCAAAGCCCTCCACTGTCTTGCTCCCATCTACCCCTCCGATCCCCTAACCCCCTACTACCCTGTTCGCTCCGTCCTGCTTCACATCTCCCGCCTTGCTTGCCCTACTATCGCAGGCAGGCCTTCCATCACTCTGCACCCACCCTCTGAAACTCCATCCTGGAGTCCCTCCATCTTGCCCCCTCCCTCGCCACCTTCAAGACCCACCTCAAGTCCCTCCTCTTTGTCCGTGCTTTCAATCTCCCTGCTTCCACTTGCCCTTCCCTCCCCCCTCCCCCACCCCGACCCTCAACTCGGGTCCGTAACTCTGTCTGACCAGCACCTTGGGACTTCCTCCTAATGAGAAAGGCGCTATACAAATGTAATTTTGTTGTTGTTGTAGTAGTTTAATTGGCTTGATTTTCCTTTAATGTAGTCCATTTGCAAAGTTATTATTGCTGCATAGCAATGTTAGTCATACTCAAATCTTGTGGCATCTACTCATTAGGACTCTCAAATGGTCCAAATAACTTCCAAAATTATAAGGCTATCTGAAAGCCTCTGTTATGAACCCTTTACATGTCATATCCACCCAGGAAAGTCTTAGAAATACATTTCCCAGTCATGTAAAAAATTTGTCTCATATATATCCAATTAAAGACAGATGATACAAAGTATGTTATGCAGAAGGTGCCAATCTAGAATAAATCAGACAGGAATTCTTCCCTGAGGAAATGCAGGTCCTGCCACTGTAGGCACATTGCCTTCATATATGTATGTATTTAAATTGAAGTTTGTCAGCATTAAGGAACTGAAAATATAATGACTCCCAACCTTAAACTTTAAATAGTAATTATTTTTAAGTATTCTCTCTATGTAGAATGAGGAAGCTGAACAAATTCTTTCTCTGTGATTCAGTGGTATGAAGCAGTTTTATTTAGACTGCGTCAGTTTAAAGAATGTAATTATTCACCTCTACAAAGGGGATTTTCAAGATCATTGAGAAAGAGTTGCTGGTGATAATGTCGTCATGGAAATATGCAAATGTCTGAACTTTTTTTGTACCTCTATCTTTATAGTAACAAACGTTCACTGGTGGTATAAATAGAGGATACTGCATAGGAAGTTGTTCAACACAATGTTTATTCCATAAGTGAAGCAGACCACATAACAAGGTGTACAGATGGGCTTCATTTGACAAAGGGCAAGAAGCTCTACCACAAATCTTGCAAATACAACTAACTGAAATCTGCTTTTCAGTCAGCAAGTTGCTTTGAATAGAATTCAGATTGAATGAAAAAAGTTCCATACTCTCCTTCAATACATTTCTGAAAGTGTTTTTTGTGGAAGGCTAAGGATACTGTTATAATTAATCTTATTCAGAAATGGCTTTACTGATGCTTCTCCCTCACCCACATTTTATAGTAGATCTGCAGACAAAACTGCTAATTTTACAAATGGTGGAATAAAGTGTCAGATCAGTAAAATTTCTTAAATATTATCTTCCCCAGACTCCCTAATAAAGACAATGTTAAAACTTATATTTTTAAACAATTTGGGATCAGGAATTTTACTGCTGGGAAATGGAACACTTTCCTATTTTAGGCTCCAAGCATCAAGCCCTCCCAGATCAGATGTAGCAGATTAACAGAAAGAGAAAAATCCTCCTCTGTACTAGTTGTGTAACTGCTCCAAGAAGAGGAATCCCTACCTGTACAGTGTGACATTTTCCATTTCCCATATCAGCCATATGTGGCAAATCTGTCTGATATTGCAAAGCAGTGCTGAATTAAAGCAATCAAATAAAGTTTACAGCACAGAAGCAGACCATTTATCCCATTGTGTTTGTGCTGTTGCCAGCTCACACAAGAGCTATGTGCTTTTCTTTAGACCAAAACACAAGGTTAGATGGATTTCAACTGTTTTATTGGCAACTTGTAGGAATGCTCTCCAACATATCATTGCAACGTCCTATGAATCAGTGAAACTGTCACATTGACACAGTACTGGTTTTGCTAGTACTAGTGTTAATAAACAGGCCTAACACTAAAGGATCTAAGATCGGTTAGCCGTTTCAATCAGGGGCAGAAAGCTATTAATACTGGTCTGAATCTTTAGCTTTTTATTTAATCAAAAGAGTTTCTGTTTACTGTATAAAAGATTACTCTTGTACCTCTTCAGAAGTGTTGTGAGGCTATGCACACCAGGCACTGGATACAATTGTACTTTTATATATAATATATATCATGTAAATGCTTCTAAAGGCCTGTTGTCCTGCAGTTAAATTGCCATAATTTCTTCCTCAGTGTACATGTGTAGATGCATACATGTGTGGAAGTCTGAGTTGGATGCTTTTAAGCATGGTGTCTGCACATGTCAGACACCAGCCAATCCCCCAAAATATTAAATAATAATAATAATAATAATCCTTGCATTTGATATAGCGCTTTTCACTTGGGGAGGACGTCCCAAAGCGCTTCACAGAATACATTGTAAAGTGAATTGACTGCATATTTGTGGGCGAACGCGGCAGCCAATTGCTCACAGCAATGTCCCACAAACAGTCGTAGATTGAAAATGACCAATTTATTATTGTTTTTGGTTTTGGAGGGATTATTATTAGGTGTGTGGAGTAAGGAAACTTGCCCAAGGTTTCGCCCTGACCTGGAATTGAACTCAGGTCTCTCACTTGCAAAGCGAGTGCTCCAACCACTGAGCTACAGGACTCCACTTTCAGAAGAACTAGAGATGCATTGCTGCAATGTAAAAAATCAAATTACATGCTTCCTACTTACAGAATTTTATGTGGTAAAAGGACTTTCTGAACTTGTTTAAACTATTACTTAAAGTTGTGATTGTTTTTAATTTGCAACCTTTATATCCATATTGTGTTAGAATATTCTATAATCTTTCATATAGGATGGGGCAAGTATAAGCACATCAGATGGAAAAGGATTACTGTGAATATAGAGAGTGAATATGGGGACTGATACGTGTGCACCAGTCCACCATAATAATGGATACTGATTCTATATCTCATGGGTCTTTGGTTAATTGATTCATAATGAATTGTGGTTTGAATTTAGAACATGTTTTCTTTTTTGGTGAAACAATCATTACCCTATTGTGCATCTTTCAAAAATAGATGTCAGATTGCTTAGCAGCTGCAACTTTATCTGATGCTTGACTGATAGGTGGGGGGGGGGGTGTCACACTGATATTAGATGGGATATTTAAGTCATACCATAAAGAGAGAGACATATAATGATAATAATCCTTGCATTTGATAAAGCAACTTATCACGTCTTCGAGACTCAAAACGCCTGACAGAATATACTGTAAATATCCCTTCAGTGTTGATAGCAAAATTGCATCTCTTGTTTTTTTTAAACTTGTACATTGATTTCCTTGTCATGGCCCCCATATCCATGCCATAACCTGCTCTGCCTTCCCCCACATCCACAACATTGCCCAACTCTGCTTCTGCCTCACCCCTCAAGCCGCCGAAACTCTCACGTCTTCTAGATGTCCCAAAGCACTTCACAGAATATACTGTAACGTGAATTGACTGTATATTTGTGGGCCAACGCGGCAGCCAATTGCGCACAGTAATATCCCACAAACAGTCGTGGATTGAAAATGACCAATTTATTATTGTTTTGTTTTTTTGAAGGGATTATTATTAGGCATGTGGAGTAAGGAAACTTGCCAAAGGTTTCGCCCTGACCTGCCGGGAATTGAACTCAGGTCTCTCGCTTGCAAGGCGAGTGCTCTAACCACTGAGCTACAGGACTCCTACATCGCTGACCTGCTTTCCCCCTTTCAACCTGTCCGCTCCCTTCATTCAGCAGGCTCTAGCCTGCTCAGTGTCTCCCCCCTGACCCATCGGCTTTACCATCGGCGACCAGGCTTTCAGCATCTCTGCCCCCACCCTCTAGAACTTCACCTGACAATCCCTTCACCTTGCTCCCTCCTTTTCCTCCTTCAAGGCACGACTCAAGACCCTCCTTTTCAACCGTGCCTTCAGCCACCCTCCTACCTCTCTATCCTCACCCCAACCCTGCCCACACCCACGCCCAGGTCCTGATCCCCGACTGTTCAGTGGCTTTGAACTTCCTCCCGGCGTGAAAGATGCTTTACAAATGTAATTTTGTTGTTGTTGTTCATTCACAGAGTTTAAAATCTTATATCAGTTCCATAATTTTGTGATGCAATATGTTCTATTTTGGGCGGAGATGGTTCTGTGAATGTAATCCTTCATGCCAACTTTCAAGATGACAGTCAAAGAGCAGCTAGAAGGAATAGTAGGGAGATAAATCACAACATTTCTCCTTCAATAACCCTAGAATTACAGAAAATATACCCGTGGGTTTTAAAGCTATACAAGTTGGTGAAGAACAAGATATATTATTGTGTAGATGTGACCTTTTAGCAAACACTATGATTTTGAGTAAGATTCATACTTTGACAAAACTGCAGAAAAATTCTACTTTGTGAGATATGTATACCTGGATCTGACATTTGCTTTGTGCAAGTAAAAACTTATGTTCAGATACATATAGTTTTAGATTTTAGTTAATACATATTTATGTGTAAAGATTTTAGGCCTCAGGGAATTTAAGGGGTTAGGGATAGTCATTATCAATAATCAGTCCAAAATACAATGCAGAGCCACAATTCATTTCAAATTACATTATGTGCCGAAATAGTGTATGTTTTCTGGAATTATGTTACAATAGTATAAAAATAATGTTCCAATCATGCATAATAAAATGTTAGTGTTTCAGATCTAATCAGACTGCATTTCTTTATGTATAAAGTGAGTGGTGATTTATTCTAAAAAAAAGTCCTAATGTAGTTTACATACCTGAAAAACTTTGTAATTATATATGTTATCAATACCTCTGTTGCTCTGTGGATTTTGTACTCGAAACAACTGTACGCCTAGAAGTAACTAGGTTGAATGAAATGTGTGGAAACTAGGTTGCTGCAATGTCCTAGGAATAATGAATTCAAGGATGAAATTACTCATGTTCATTATATGAGTAATAAAGAGCCATATCTCATTTACTTTACCTTCAGAATTTTGGGTATATACAGTAGCTAAAAATCCTCCTCATTCAATGCATTGCACATCATGTTATGATTTATGTTCATCTCTTAGAGTTTACAAATAGCATACTTTAATACTTCTAATTTCATGAAACATGTATTATGTCATACCATACATGGAATATAAAAATAGATGCAAATTTCTGATTAGACCTTCTGTACATTTTTTTCTGCAAAAGTGAGTTAAAATATACTTTCTACTTTGCAAGAGCTGATCAGTTTTTTTAAAAAAATGCAATTGCATGAAAGATTTACTGTACTGCAACACATTACAATTTGGTGCATAACCGAGACGTCAATATTGATCCCCAGCTATCTATCCTTTCTTCCCCATAACAGATCCCTGACTAGGATTATAATCCTCCATCACCACCACATTACCCGACTCTTGACTGTACCTCACACCCAACCCAGTTGAAACCATTATCCATGCATCTGTCATCCGCCTCAATTATTCCAATGCCCTTCTTGACAATCTCCCCATCATTCATAAAATCTGATTAATTTAAAACTCTGCCACCCGTATCCCATCACCTCAGTACTTGCTCGGCTCCACTGGCTCCCTATTACAGACGGATCAATTTCAAAATAATCATATACAAATCACTTCATTGCCTGGCGACCCTTACCTCTCTGTCCTGCTTACACCCCACTCCTGTACTTGCCCCTTTAGCTCAGCTAGCCTCCTACATGTCTCTCATCTCCTCTGCTCCACTATCAGCGCCCATGCTTTTATTATTAATATATGCTTTCAGCCACTATACCCCAAAACTAGAGAACTCTCTCCCTCAAGCCCTTCACCTTGTCTTCTCCTTCCCCATCTTCAGATCACATCTGAACAGCTTCCTATTCTACTGTGCCTACGCTGACCTCCCCACTCTCTCCAGTTCAAGCTACACAACAACACAACAACAAAATTACATTTTATAGAGCTCCTTTCATATCGGGAGGATGTCCCAAGGCGCTGACACCACTCTTAAAATCTCCGAAATACTACCCTGTGTGAAAGACACGCAAGTTGTTGTAGTTGTTTTACTTAGTTTTCTATAATTCACATAACTTCTATTTCTGATTTATTAATCCTGGTACACTAACTGTTATATGTATTGTGAATATACTTACTGGACCTACTGTGGATACTAGTTCTTACATCCTTAAATTAATTAGTAAATAACCACATGACTAAGCAGTTTAGTAATTTAATGAGGGAGTTGTTTTGAAATCTGCTGCAGAATCTATTGCACTTCAATGGATTATTCATTTATACTTTAAGCAATAATTTCGGATGATGTACTGCTGGTTTCAGAAGGCAAAGGAGATAACTGTTGGCACATTTTAATTTAAATGCTGCATAATATATGAACTGAATACAATTGAAAATACTCATAGAAAATGACACAACTGCATGAATTCATTTTCATTTGTTGGCATCGATTCTGAACCCCAAATCATGCTCCAATTCAAATTAGATCACGACGTTAGCAAGAAGTGGATTAGCAAATGAATTATTCCAAGAAGTAAAAATCTTGGAGTTTATCAATTGAGAAATTCTCTGGAGTCATTCCTGAGATAATTCTTGATGTATTCTATGGAGCAGCAATTTACATTATAATTTGTTTTTCTATGTAACACGTTTTACAAACCAATAATCAGATATCATACATTGTGTTAATTGGAATGTTGGTTATTGCCTTTAATTTTAGATGCGTTTTTTTTTTGATGTTCATTCTCACCATTGCAGTTAAATCACACGTATACACACAAATGGCATTCTGCCAACTGCATTCTCCTAAATTATTCATCACTGTAGTTTGCAATATTATTAACATGACTTTATATTCTAGAATAAACATTACCCTTAAGGCTTAGCTACTCATGATGCTGCTTTACATTTTCAGAGCAGATACAACATTTATCTATTTAACTCAGATAGGAGACAGTGTCTTCGAATAATATACATATCCTTAAGATATGAACTATAAGTGCGAAGCTTGAGTGGTTTATGAACATCAGTCGAACCCCAGAGACTGAATTAATGTCCTAAATTTACTGACAGCTTTTTGTTATTATTCTTGATATATGGACTTCTTCCCATTTTCACAATAACATTGTTTTTACTGTTTTCTCTTAAATTGGTGGGCGTGGCGAACAAGACAGAGGCAAAGGTATTGTAGGTGAAAGGGTAATTAAGATGACAGTGACATGTGGGCTGATGTGATGCAACATACATTTAGTGGCACTGATCACAATGCAGTATGACTTATTTCATCCTAACTGATTATCGGAAATACAGATACACTGAACTAATTACTCGCTCAGATATGAAGCAACTCATATATACATATATATATAGGTGGTGAATATGCTTTCCCTTGCAAGTTTACGTTGTGTTCTTTATTCCCCCCCTCCACCACCACCACCACCACCAGTTTAAATAATTACTAATTCTGCAACGCACGTCATTGATCACGAGAATATTCTGTAACTGTGAGGAACTCGTACGTGTGATGTGACCTTCTGAAATGCGAAAAAAAACCCCAGCAATGTGTGGTTTTTTTCAAAAAAAAGATCAATTGTGCTTAAATTCCACTCCAGATAACCAACCACCTCTCTGCCATCACATCACCTCTCCCGATATCTGATAACGGATGAAATACTGTCATGCTAAAACCATCCAAAAATAGGTTGCCTCAATCAAACTGTGCTCTTGTTATTTTGAAGGATGCTGAGGTGAAGATTTACGGGAAGACCCAGCACTCAATAGCAGCACGTTTTAATTTATTTATTTATGCATGTATGTATTTAATCAATCAATCAATCAATCAATCAATCAATCAATTAATTAATTGCACAGCATTCCTCGTAACAAGGGATTGTCCCTCTACCTTTGCAAAAAAAAATAATAATTCTGTACAAGTACAGTACATGCAAACCCCTCCCCGCCCCCACCCCGTGCCTGATAAGCAGTACAGTGTGAACAGTAAAATGGCAACTATTTTACTTTCGATCTAAGTCTATGTGCTAACAAACGCAAAGAGCATAATCATACGAAACCTTTTGTTCGACCGCTTTTTTTGTATGTGTGTGTGTGTGTGTGTGTGTGTGTGTGTGTGTGTGTGTGTACCAGGCATCAGGGTTCGCGAAACAAAAAAGCCCCCTTTTTATTTATTAATGTTAAAAAAATTTTTTTTAACAATAAACGTGAGTGAAATCAAACGTCGGTAGTCGGTAGTCGGTAGTGGGATGAGGTTGCAAAGAAAAAAGTCCGATTCTTATTTATTCCAACAAAGATGGGACTGAAATTACTCACTTCTCCTGTACTTGTTGAAAAATTAAACTGTGCCAGACTGAGTTGAACCTCGTTACTGCCCCCTGACTGTTTAACGTCGCTACACTACACTTCTCATCTTTGTGCGCGTAACTGTGGTCATCATTGTAAAGACTACGTGAGTGAACCAGATTGTTTCAAACTCCAGAGTAATGCAAAAATTCCCCCCCCCCCCCCCCCCCCCACACACACACATACACTCTCCCCTTCCCGTTGATTTGAAGGTCATTTGGACGTTTGAGTTCCGTTCAAACTAAATAGCGAAGGCGTTTATTTGGTGGTGTTGGTGGTGACGGTGGGGGTTGGGGAGGGGAGGGAGGGGGGGGGCTCATGAGTGTGAAAGTAACAAAACCAAATAACCCAAGAAAAGACCCCAAAATGTTGACAAATTCTGTGGGCAGCAGAAACGGTGCAATTCTTGTTTTGAATACATAACACCCTACCTGCATTCTGGCTGCTGTATTAATAACACTCAGCTTTGCAGTGCACATAAATAGATCTATAGCGTAAAGGAGCTATTTACGTGCGGGGCTTTGAACAGTTTACTGCAGCCCCGACCGTATGAAACCATCAGACATAATTACACCGTTCCCTCTATCTACTTAACAAGGGGTCTGCACTCCTGCTCCTGGTGCTCGTGTTTTCTATTACGTGAGATCGCAACCAGAAAAAAAAGGAAGAAAAAAAAAAGACCTTTGAAAGTAATTAATTATTAACAAAGTACCGTATCCAGTTTTAACGTTACGCAACACTGGAGTGCGCCAACTCATTGCACCAGACCCTCGTTTGTGAATATTAAAAGAAAAAAAAACATGCAAGGCTGCGAATTTCGAGATGAGCTGGAAAACTGCCAGCAAAAAATCTGTAAGACAGGGAAAAAGCTCGGCGATTCGGGACAAAAAATAACCACAGCAGCGTTTTATACACACACACCGCACAGGTTATTGCATTGCATCAAAAGAACTGGGAAAGGGAAACATAGTTTAGCGTTACTGAATCCCCGCACCGAAGGCGAGACGTTTCCGAGAAGACATCAACCGGATTGTAAATGACAGCTTTATAGGACTTGAGCTCTGTTAAGATCGGATCTCGTGATGCGGCGCTGCTGCTGCCGCTGTTTCCAGTTTTAAGAGGGTTTTTTTTTCTCTCTCTCTCTCTCTCTCTCTCTTGTGCTGAGTGAGTGAGTTAGGAAGTGTGCGCGCCGCCCGTATAAATCGTGCGCGGGTGAGCCGATCGGATCTGAGACTGGAACCGGGTGAGGGGAGTGCGCGCTCCCGGGACGTGAGCGCATTCCCGCGACTGAGGCTGTCAGGGCAAAGCGCGCTCCCGAGGCCGTCAGGAATGAGCGAGTTGCTGAGGCTCCCTGGAGGCAAGTCACCAGGGTCCAATGAGAAGCGTCTTGTTAAAGCACTATATCAAATGCAAATACTATTATTATCATTATTATTATTATTATTATTATTATTATGATCAAGATAAACTTCAGTCTCGAAAAAACATCTTGGAGGGAGGCCTTATAAGTGGTTATAAAGTGTATAAATGGTTGAAGGTTTGGGGTTCAAGCCCAGAGTTGGGACTTGGAGATCCCACTCTTAGCCCCCAATCCGGTGCAATATCCGGGGAGTATTGTCCGAGGTGCTGTACTTTGAATTTGATGTTAAGCTGAGATCTTGTCTGACCGTTCAGGTGGATGTAAAAGATCCCACGACACTCTTTGAAAAGAGAAGACAGAAGACAAGAGAAGACAACGTGGTGCACAAGTGTACTTGACAGCAATAACTGTGATGTGCTTTGAGATGTTTCGACGCTCCAGGTGCTATATATTTATTCGAAAGAGAAAACACACCTTAAACAATACCTTCAGGTACACCAAGGCCAAGGCAGCAGGACAAGAAGGCACAAGTTCAAGATTGTGAAGTACAATTTTAGCTCAGACAGCAGGAAATATTTCTTTGCAGAGAGGGTAATAATATTAATAATAATTCTTACATTTGATATAAAACCTTATCACATTGTTGAGACATCTTAAAGCACTTCACAGGATATAGTGTAAAGTGGACTGACTGTGTATTTTGTGGAAGAAACGCAGCAGTCAGTTGCACACAGCAATGTCCCACAGACAACTATAGAGTGTGACCAATTTTATTTTGGACGAATATTGGCCAGGACACCAAGAGAAACTCCTTTCTCTTTTTCGAATAGTGCCAAGGGGTCTTAAACATCCACTTGAACAGGCAGATATTTAAAATCTCATCCAAAGGATGGCACCTCCGAGAACGCAACACACCCCCAGCACTGCATTGGACCATGTCCCCTTAGACCGTGTGATTCCAAGTTCCAAGTCAACAGTGGAAATGGATTCCTAGAAAAAGTGTCGTTAAAGCTAAGACACGGAGAACAAGCCTCGGCGTGGCAGAGACTGGTCTGGTTGCACATCCCTGCAACTAAGCAATGAGCGTGTTTCTGAGACTTAGGATTGATTATGCCTGAGCCTGCAGGGATGTGCGAGCATTCCCGAGACTGTACATGATCCCGAGCATAACAATTTAATGGCGGAGCGTGAAACTCCTGACGCTGCGACGACAGCAATTTGCGTTTGTGCAGCGCGTCTCACGCAGGGTAGCGTCCAAGAGCGTCGAGGCGACCGTAGGCAAGATGGAAGAGGAAAGTCTTGAAGCGTGATTGTAAGGACTGAGAGTGTGAGCAATCCTCTCCCCCCATCCCACCCCCCGCAACCCCCCACCCCCCCCCCCCCCACACACACACACACACCCATCACTGCACCAAGTGGCTCCCCACCCACCCACCCCCCCCCCCCCCCCCGCAACCCCTCTCTTCCAACTGTGAACCCCTGAGCAAAGTGCGCGCTCCCGAGGACGGGCGCGCCCCCACACCTCCCTCCGCCCGCACGCCGTGCGCGTGCCCGCCGAGTGGCTGCGGGAAATCTTGTCTCTTAAAACACAGGCTTACGTCACGCCGCAGGCTGTTACAGATAGATAGACACTTAAAACACAACAATTTCTCCCATTAAAAAAAAATTATATAAATATATATATATACACACACACACACACACACACAGCGATCGCCGCGGTTGCCCTGGACCGTGGGGAGGAGGGGTGCGCGGCCCGGACAGCGGAGTGAGCTTCCCACCCACCCACCCACAGCCCCCCACCCACCCACCCATCCACCCTGAGCAACACGTCCCGATTCGCGTGGTGCGAGGGAGAGCCGGACCAGGACCGGGACCAGGACCAGGACCGGGACCAGGACCAGGACCAGGACCGGGACCAGGACCAGGACCGGGACCGGGACCAGGACCAGGACCGGGACCGGGACCAGGACCAGGACCGGGACCGGGACCGGGACGCACCGGGGAGTCGGTGGAGCTGCACAGATTGTCATTCCGTGCGCGCAAAAAAAAAAGGAAGAAAAATCCACATGACTTGAAAAAGGATCCCCAGCACCAACCAACAGCCCCCACACCCCCCCCCCCCCCCCCCAACACACACACACACACACACACTACAAACGCAGCCCACCACAAGCCCCCCCTTCCCACACACACACACACAAACACAAGCCCCCACACACCAGCCAACGTGGAGGTGGCCGGCGACTCATCAGGTGCTGCGTCCGAGAGGCTCGAGGTGGAAGCGGCGGAGGGAACTGAATTTGATATTGGGAGGGCTGGAGAGGGTTTGGATGGTCGGGGAGCAGCTCTGCTCTGCCAGGACCTGGGAAATTCATTCAAGCCAACTTTGGAGGAGAATGTAGACTTCAATCAATTCACAGCGGCGATATGGAGACGAACTCAATCAAGGTATTATTATTCACTGCCGCTTGCTGCTGCCCCGCTGCTGCTGTTGTGTTTTTTTTTCTTACATATATATATATATATATATATATTGTCACTATTTCGCCTCCAAACCGATCTTGCCTTTCTACCGTGTTAACCTACTCTGTAATTCTAACGAGCTGCGATATAATAATGTGTCAAGTTCTTTGGGGGTGAACCCAGAAACTCTTTTAAGCAATACCTCGAAACACACACACAGAGACACACACACACACACACACACACAGAGACACACACAGACACACACACACACGTTTATATATATATACATTTTTTTTTCGCACAGTTGTTGGTTGTTGGTGGTGTTGGTTTTTTTTAAAAAAAAATTCCTTCACAGGCCAATTAAGTTCAAATTTTTGATAATATGTTTATTTATTTAATTTTTTTTTATTTTCTTCTTAGTGGGTTGGTTCTCCGTGTGGTTTACACGGACCCTACATTTTCTACAAAGCTTTCAAATTCAATCTTGAAGGGAGACCAAGAATTTTGTCCCTTGGCGACTTTTTCTTTGTAAGATGTAAGCCAGAAGATCCGATTTGCATAGCAGAACTCCAGCTGTTGTGGGAAGAAAGAAATAACAATCAACTTTTGTCGAGTTCCAAACTTTATTTTCTTCCTGAAGATACACCCCAAGGAAGGGCAGTCGACCATGGAGAGGTGATGACCCCTGTTTTTTTGTTCTGTTTTACTTTACTTCATATTTTTTTCTAATCTCGATATATTTAGCTGCTTGATGAAATTTGACCTGTATTAAATAATACCTTGCCTTTGTCTGGGGAGATCGGTGCATTGAAACGGCTTGTGCTTTTCAAAGCAAAAGTAAATATTTCAGATGTGTGCACATATTGTAAGGTGGTGGTGGTGGTGTGTGTGTGTGTTTGTGTGTGTGTTGGGAGGGTGGGGGTGTGTGTGTGTGTGTGTTGGGGTGTGTGTGTGTGTGTTTTTTTGGGGGGGGATATTTTGGTAAATCTTTTACTTGTAGTTTGATTGGGTATTTCTAGTGCTTTCTGAAGTGCTTGTGTGATTAAAATATCTGATATGTAGAAGAGGGCGGAAATTACGAAATGGAGCCGAATGAGATCAAAGCTATTACAGAAGGCGTGTAACTAAGGTGAACAGGGACAGGGGGGACAGGTACAATGAGAGACTGAAAAATGAATACTCTTTATACAGAGCGTCTTAACACAAGGCATTATGTTATGCAACCACCGGCTCGATGCTTTTTAATCTTAAACATGTGATGTGTCTCTACAGTATGTAATGAAAAGCGATTCTTTCCATATAAACATCCAGCCGGCAAGATTTCGAGAGAGAGAGAAAAAAAATAATATAGATCGTGCCAAGGAAACTCGCCTCACTCAATTTTCCATGCAATGACGCAAATTTTTAAACAACTTTTTTTTTCACACACATTCTGAATTCTGTTACCATATAAATACAAAAAAAACGGGAAGGGAGAGCTTGTTTCGTCTCGATGTGCTCTGCGATTTAGTAGCGAGGTGTGTGAGTGTGTGTGTGTGTGTGTGTGTGTGTGTGAAATCGGTGATTAATAATTACGCGGTGGAAGTGGTTTAACACGACCTGAATTGTAATTGTTCTGCATTTTTTTTTAAAAAAAACACCCTGCATTTTACAGTATATGATAGGAGCGAAACCTACTGATCCCTGTATGGATTGTAAACACTCCAGGCGATCAGTTTGCTAATGAAAACAGCTCTTGTCTGCACGATGGAGTTAATTGTGCATTCTGAAAAGCCGGCGTGTCAAATTACCTTTTCATATCTGCAACAGGTTTAGAGGCAGTTTACGCCCCTCATATCAGTTCTTTTTGTGTGTGTGTGTGTTTTCAAAACGCTGCAGAAAGATTTCGAACCCTAATGTTACTGTAAAATTAGATGTGGGAATAGAGTATGGGCTAATTTGACTCCTTTCGATGTCGACAATAAGCGCTAAATACACTGTAACTAATAAAGACTGTTGAAAACATTTAGTGACCTCTCTCCCACAGAGTACTGTTTCCCCTCCCCCTGTCTAACTTTTCCTGTGCAGCTGTCTCTCCCCCTCCCCCGCCTCCTGCCTTATTATTTGCTTTTGAAATTCATTACTTACGCAGTTACTGATCTGAAAAACAGAATTAACTATAACCATCACAGATCCAGACTTTCCCTGCAAAACCATCCCCCCCCCCCCACCACCACTACCCCCTCACCCCCAATGCTGCGCCACTGAAGATGATTAGTTTATTGTGAATGGTAAATTATTTATGAATGCAATCATTTCAGATTTTGACATGAATTTATCTCCTGTACACTGCGAAGATAAATTTGCCCTTTCAAGTGAAACAAAATATAATTTTAATAATCTCCAAAGTTATTCATCAATTGAATTGGATGATCCCGTTTATTCCGCCACACTAACTGTTTCAAGTCAGACTGTGACCTTTCATCGCAGAGGAAACCGAGCAGAACTTTATTCGGGGCGGGAGAGTCAAGTTTTAGGAACATTTATTTCCACAGAAATCGCAGTGACTCACAAATACGCCGATCTGCTATTTATGATATTCGATTCAAGGGCAAAGGTGGTCCTGTTAATTATTAGCCTCTGGATATCAGTGGTCTTTCGCTGCAGGAAACGCTGAGACCATTTGCTGATTTATTGCCGCGTCGGGAGAAGTTTGCTCCCGTTGGAGAGAGAGAGAGAGAGAGAGGGGGGGGGGGGGAGGGGAAACACCCCGAAACTTATGCAAATGACTGCTGCAATCAACAATAAACAAAAATGATGGTAGAAGCAGGTTGTAGTTTCCAGATGCTGTGTATTTCACGCCCGCTGATGTCATTTCCCCTCTGGCCAGAGTTAGTCATTCATTAGCAGAACGGCAGCAGAAACAGCAACAAGCGCACACAGTGATCCCGGCCTGGCCCTGCGCCCAGAGAAACCAACACCAGCATCCAGCGCCCAGCGAGGCCAATACGAGACTTCCATTAATAAATATGCTACGCTGTTGTCACGCATTAATAGACATACCGTATGCATACGGATCCTTGTCAAGAGTTTAGAGCAATCGCCTACATTTTATTTTCTCCTCTCTCTCTTTCTCTCTCTCTCTCTCTCTCTCGGATTACATTCCTCTTCATTTAAGCACGGATTTGTTTTCCTGTACTGTATTTCTCTCTGTGGTGTGTGTGTGTGTGTTTGGGGGAGGGGGGGGGGGAGTGGGGGTAGGGAGGGAAATAGCTTTTAAGTTAATTGATCTATTATTGTACTTTAATCTGTAAATACAATACAGTTTAAGGTCTCATGTGAAATCAATTGTTAATTTAAAACGTGCATTCCAATTGAACAACACATGATGCCAAACATGTATGGACTCCATACTGTACACAATGCATTCCTTTTAATATTTGGGTATTAGATCATAATAGTTGCATTCATTTGAAATGTGGTCTCTGCAGGAATTAAATTCATTCTATGCAAACATTGGGACTGGAAAAAAAATATTGGTTAGATTATTTTATATGGAAGAACAAACCATGTTTTGGATTTGTAAATGAAAGAACAAAGGTCAATATTTGTATTTCAAAATCGTAAAATGATTTGAAAAATTAATAATTAACAAGATTTCCGACATTAATTCCTTGTGATGCTCTCTTTGTTAGTTTCTCAATTAATACAAAGCATATGTCATTTAAAGTTGAAAAAAAACAATGGCTCCTAATTGGACCAGACTATATTATATATAGTCCAAGCAACTTTTTCCCTGCTATTCCAGCTTTCCCCCTCACTTTACAAAGAAGGCCGACTTCTTCAACAAATCTATTACTTTATCATTCCTGAAATTGCCATCATAGCCATCCTTCTTTAGGCTGTTACACCTTAATTCACGGCCAGTACCACTTCCTCTCCTTATAGCACTGCAAACTCTTCCCAAGATTATTAGTCTTCTTTTAAAAAAAGGTAGTTAAAGCTCAAATATGATCACCACTTCTTGTTGATTTTTGAGACATCAGACCATTTATTTCTGCTATTATAATATTGTGTATTATATCCTTCATTTCCTACCCAAAGGGGATTAATCTAAACCATCACAGAAAATTCCCTCCCAATTTAAACTCTTATCTATGTTGCAGTGCTGTACTGTGAGTCATAAGATATTAATTGCACCCACACATTAAAAGTGGTATAAATCAGTTATAATAAGAGTAACATATTCCTAGCAGAAATGACTGCATTGTATTTTACAGTAAACTAATGTTCCCAGCCCCGGAGGGTCACGCGTATTAATGAACACAATTATGTAAATTTGATTAACAAATACAGTAAGCAGAATTGTTAACAAATTTCTAATTTTACATTTCTGAATCTCACAAGATCAGCATCATGCTTTTTCATTTGTTGTAATGTCAGCTATTTTCAAGAGTAACATCAAAACTGCAATATGCTTTTCCCAAGAGTAATTTGTCTATTTCAAAATTCAAGTTCAGCAAAACAGTAACTTCAGTACAATAAGTGATGCAAAGTGAAACAGTCATAAATGCAGTAACTCGAGGTATGCTAAAATAACTTTTCAGTCAAAGGATAGTTAGAAGAAATGATGACATGAATATAAATGTAGTGCAATCACTTTGTTAATGTTTTACATTTCTAAACAAGGCTTGAAGAGGCACAAGCAAATGGATGCCTAGGAATGAAATTAACATGTGCTCAAAATGCACTCCCAGTTCTAGTGTTGGCATGTCTACTTTGAAAAAGATTGATAATCTTGTTTTTAGAATATTTTAAAATGATTGTTTGTTCAGGGTAAAAAGGGGAATAAACTCAAGAGTTAGTGCCAAGCCTCTGACTGCTTTAAATTAGCTTCCAGTAATCCAGTTAACAAATACTCATAAACCATTCTTCCCTAAAATAGTATTGTGGACTGAATGATAGAGCTCCAATTACTTTTTGCAGTTCATTGCTAACTTTAACAATGAAATAACTGGGTTGCAAAGGTTACAGAGTGTTCTCTTAGAGGACAACACTACAGAAGATTGGTTCAAATTTCCCCTGGCTGTGATCCAGAAAGTATTATGGTTTCTGGCAAGATTACATGTTTGCATTTGAAGGTGCCAGGGCTGTAGGTGGTCAGTGTGAAGGATTTTATTTTCTAGTTTTTATTTTGCAACTGTACAAGCCAAACTTCAATAGAAAATGGAACATTGGTATTGCAGTGATAGTTGTGGTAATACAGGCACTGTTATCAGGTTTGAATTGCTAACCTAATCAAAATAGGTTGTAAACAAGAAGCCACAGGATGCAACTACCAAACATCAACATGAATCTGTTATATAAAAAAACTGCAGTGTGAGGTTTGGTACATTGTTGTGAAATGAAGGCCCCAAGAACATTGACAACTTGTGTGAAACAAAGTCAATAAAGTAAAGTAGTGTCTGTTATCCGTATAGTGATCATATAGCTGCTATATAATCAAAATGGATATAAATATTCAGCAAATTTAAAGAATGGTTCAAAGAATAGAATTCCTGATTGTTATTTGTCTTATATAATTTCATTCTTAATAAGACATTTTTTATCAACTTTTTTGACATACTGCATTATCAACTATTATGTGCTATAAGGATAAATTAAGTAATAATAGTTTTGTTATTAAAACCAGTGTGCACAGCATTGGTGGTAATAGTAACACTTAATGAAGGATGCCAGTTCACAAAATGAGTATTTTTTTTGTTCAAAATGCATATTTGTCTTGTTTGGTTAACATAATATTTATAGTTTTTAATGTTAGCATCTTAAATCTAATGTAGATACAATGCTGTTCTTTGATTTGAACTTCTTCCGCTGATTAAAGACATAGAACCAATTTGGAAAATCTGCATGTCAGGCAGTAATTTGTTTTCTTAAGAACACATATTACTAGATAGTCATTTCCATAAAGTCTTTTTTTCATTCCTGTAGGCATCATTTCTCATGTTGCTAGGTCAGTAATTCAATAGACAGCAAAGCAGGTGTACTAATCTGTTTTGACCTAAGGAATTCTTTCTTTGACCTCATGAAGCAACAGACTGAAACATTCTCAGCATGACAGATTTTCTTTCTATGGTAGCCGTTTTATCAAAGGGCTGAATAGGCCAAACCGTACATTAACTGAAACTATTATATGGATGGGCACATACAATTTCATTGTTAACTGTGAACAGCATTTTACTGTACAGTTATCAAGCATTTTGTGTTATAGGTGGTTTCCTGTAATATGATTGCCAGAAAATTATACATTATAGTAAAGTATTACCCTTTTGGTATCCCTTTAAGTGGATATTGGGTACTTTGAACAAATAATGAAAATGCATTTCATTGATCTTCAATATTGTTTATGTGTGACTAAGATAGGTTTAATGTGCTTGTTACATAGAGCAGTCTCCTTAATCTTTGTTCTTGAGATTTACAACCACTAATAAATCTTAAGAATCTGTGGAAGCTCTGTTACATCTGTTTTCTTCCTTTTAACCCAAAACTATATTCTAAATTAGGAACTCTGAATATGATTAAGACGAATACTGATTTGGGGAGTGAAATTCTTTAGTGATAGAATCATGTAGTCAATTTAGTCATTGTTGGAAATAGAGTGTTTATACAAGCATCTGGAAATTCTGGCAGAAAAGTTGATTTGATGAACTTGGGCAAGTGAGTGTTTTCACCTTCTCATATTACAAGCTAAAGCATTGCTGCCTACACAACTAGCAGATGTACTCATCAAGGCAGTAAGCATGAAACAGAACTGAAACAAATTATAAAACCAGCAGACAACAAAAGATTCAAAATGGATATTGAAACTTGCAAATGTCTTTTATCTTTGGCATGTGTGTTGCAAATCAAACTTTCTTCCACAAACCTTTTTTCTGTAAGCCAATACGAGTAACACATTAACCTTTTATGTTAAAGATAAATAAGTAACAATTGTTTTTAAAGTACTAATTATGAATTTTGTTGCATTAATTGTATCGGATTCTCATTTAATCTGCATTGATACATGTTAAATGCATCAGTGCAATCTAATAACGTAATGAAAAAAAATCAGGTTTATTTAGGAAGGAAACTGGAAGAATCGTTAGAATTTGATATGTTTTAAAAGAAACTCATTTGGGCATCCATTATTGTGCTTTGAATATAATGGAAATATGACTTAACCCTTTGAGATATTGTACTCTTTCAACTGACAGTTGCAAAATGGACTGGCAGTTGAACATTAGCATTACACAGATCGTGTTTACCTTAATTGTATTTGAACCCTTCATCTCAAATGTTCTTTGTAAAGTTTTGTCCTGGTTAGTTTATTCACCCAGGGTAAGTGAAGTGTTGGTTAGAAACTACAATTCCATCTGTTAAACAGAGTAGGTGAGTAGATTTTTATGGCAGCCCAAACAATCAAAATCACTTAGTAAAGTAACTTAAAATTATTTTCAAAACAATCATCTCGACAGCACGTTGGTTCAGTGCATTGGCAGCCTAGTGTTATGGGTGATATTGACACTGCCTCATCTCTACACTTATTCACCCATTGAATTTCTGGAGGAAGTCTCCAGCAGAGGACAGACACCACCTTAGTGAGGGAGTAAAACTGAAGGGAAACTCATTCTGACCCATACTAATACACGCTTCCTAACAGCATATTAAGATTAATGTGTGTGAGAAGGAGGTGGGGGAACTGAAAATTTCTGGGAAGTAGGTTGCATACTACTTTATCACGTGGAGAATAATCCATAGATTAAGGGAAGTCAAAGCTTGAGATGAAAAATAAATTTATAATGTGTAAAATAATCAAGATTGGGCTCAATTGCAATGCGTAACACAGTCCAACAACAGCCGATACTTACTACCTGAGTTATGAATGAAGGGTGGCCAATTGGGTAAGGTACCTGATGACTAGTGAGAACCAGAAAGAGTTGGATTAATGAGAGGAGGAAGGGGAAAGAAAAGAACAAAAATCATCAAATTATTCCCCCTCTAAAAGTATACTTGTATGTATTAAAATTTGAAGTGCCACAACATAGTACATTGAAAATGAGATTGTCTAGAGGTAAAAGATAGTGTTATGTATTGTGAAGAATCAGCAGGGTCATGTTGCTTTTGCTTTGTTGTCCTGCGTATTGTTTACAGGATGAAGTTGTGGCTGTTTCAGAGAAAGTAGTTGTGAAGCTGGATGACCTGCTGAAATGGGCGTGCTCAGATTTCAGCACATGGACACGGGGCCTTGGGGCGGTGCCACTGAAATCCGCAAAGAGAAAAGAGCTGGAGATGAATAGACAAAAGGAAGCCCTCCATCACTACAGGCAATGTACCCTCAACATGGGCCTCAATTTCAAGGATGTGTTAAAAGAAAAGGCTGACCTCGGTAATTATTTTATTCTTACATTTTATTTGAGCTTGGAATTCAGCTTAAAAAAAACTTTTTCCCCATTTTCTTTCACTTTATTTACAAGGTTCACTTGAGACAATAGGTACTAAGTAGAAGCATCGTATTGAAGTTATTTGGATAGTGACATGAAGGAGTTTATTGCTTGGAAATCAGACTAATCTCCTGGTTTGAAGTGTTGTAACACTTATTATATAATCAAATTCTTATGTCATTGACGTTCTTGCTTATAGAACAGCAAGTTGGCGTTATTGAACATGGCAGAAAAAATGTGATTCTGCATTGATTTAGCTTTGCTTTATATAAGCATACTGATGGCCAGTTTCAAACGTTTGGGCTTGACATCTGAAACTGCATAATGGGTCTTTGATGTAAAAATCCAATGGACTCATGTTTTCAATCACCATCTTTTATCGAATAATTCAAGCTTTGCATCAAAATAATATCACATAACTATGGTAACAATTTATGCTATCTTAGTGTTTGGTGCTTTGTTCTGCTGTATTGACGGAATATTGCAAAACAGTCAAGAATTGCAAAGACCCTGGTTTATAATTTAATAATCTTTTGGTTTTGCTTGGTGATAAATATTTTTCATCTCTCTTTAAAGAACATAATAAGTATTTGAAAGGTTTCAAGCAAAATCAAATCATTGAATATATGTTGTACCTGGAGTAAAATTTGTTTGAGTAAATATTGGTAGGGAATGAATTTGAAGAGCATTCATTGATTGGTTCAGTTTTAAGCTGTTGGATGCATATTTTCAGTGTTAGTCATTTTCAGAATATGAAGAGACTAAAGGTTAATCTAGCAGAGTAAGCATTCACAAAACTAGCAATACTGCAGAAAGGATTTAAAGGTTTTGGCAGGCTGGATTCTGGATAATTATCTATGCACATTAGGGGGTCTATATTACCAGTTGCCCTGTTGCCTAGAGCAAGTATAAAACAGTTGGGCATGTAAAACAAAACCTTGCTTGCCTGAATGGGCTTGTTTTAGGCCTGCGTGTTAATCCTCAAAATTAAAAATTATTGGGCACTTAATGACAACTCTTCTATTTCTTTAATATGTTTTGTGNTTTTTTTTCTATCTTTCATTTCTTCTTACAAGTAGTGTGCCCATTTGGAGTTTAAGAGAGTCTGGGCATGAAATCTTTATATGGTTGTTATCAATGCCACTCTAGTGGCAAACAAGAGTGTTCTGAGGGACAGATAGGTGTCCCCTAAGATGACGAGATATGCCACTTTGAAGCACAATATCTAGCAGTTCAAACTTGGAGGAACAAAACCAATCCACGGAATATAGTCTAATGTCAATGAAGGCTGTAATTTGAAACCATATGCTCTGCATGTGCTTTCTGCCTTTACTGGTCAAATCTATTTTAGCATTCAGGGGCCACCTATTAAAATAAGATACTCCTTTTCATTGAGATGCAGCACGAATGTTGTGGAACTAGTCTAAATTTGCTAGATGTGCAAATGAGTCTTTGCATATCAGTTGACTTTGTGCACGACTGGGCCAATTTATTGCATTGGCTAGAGCGATTCTGAATTGCTTAACGTTTCAAACTATTTGTGGAACAGTTTATAAAGATTGTCGGTATATATCCAATTATCTAAAACAGTTTGTTAGGTAGCTAATTAGTTTTGATAATCAAGGGTTCGGATAAGCATAACTTAACAATTACAATGCTAAATGAAACAGCAACATGAAATCAGTTTGTGAATGTGGTTGTTTGAATAATTAGGAAACACAAAATTGTTGGTGTATTGCATTAGGTCTGATGTTAAGACCATTGATTGTTAGAGAGCCACTTGCCCATAGTGCAAGTCCATAAAATGTTAATGTAGATCACTGCATATTTTATTTTCCTATTTTATTGCGATTCCAACTGTTTTCAAGTAATTTATTGTACTGTATTCACCCCATAGCACCATCAGCACACTGCATACATATTTAGTTAAATATGATTGAATGTGCTTACTTAGCTCGAGATTCTGGCAGCTTGCCAAAGGAAGGTTCTGATTTAAATGTGCTCTACTTTTTGTAATGCTGAGAAAGAATATTTGAAATCACCAGAGAATAATGCTGCTGGCTGCAACAACCAAGTGTTCAGGGAACTGGCTTTTGCTCTTCAGCAAAGTCCTTATTTGTTAAGATACAATAAAAATTCATCCATCCAATAAATTAATAAATGATTATATTGGTGACTGAAGTCAAATAATATACAGTTATAATTTTTTAATTTTAGAAAAACATGAAGTGTTTGATTCTTGTTGAAAGTGCTCTGCAAATCAATATTATCTTGTTTCAAATACCCAGGAAATACAAAGGAAAAATGGTTTCCATTCCAAGTTAATATTGGAGAAATTCCAATTTGATGTGTTGATTGTTACATAATGTTCCTCTTAGAGTTTGGGGGAATTATCTCTACACGAGTAATCTGTGGATCTAACCAACAACAAGGGCAGTCTTCAAAGAATGCAGTATTCATTGTTGAGTTCAGTGTATGTATAGCGGTCCTGTACTGTCTTATCATCTGAATGCATTACTTTGCAATTATTGAACTAAATATTTGATCAAAATGTCCTAATTTTGCAACAAAAACATCACTTATTCAGATTAAGCATCTTTCCATCTTTCTTATCCTTCCATTGGTATAAGTTATTTTTTGGCCTATTTTCTACTTTGTTTCCTCTCCCCTTAAGCTCCCCCATCTCATGCACCATTGTTCAGAAGGTAAGAAGGAAATCTGTGGCCAGGCATTGGCTGAGGTCTCTCGCGCTGGCTGCTCAGACATGATTCATCGTTGGGCAGTGCTTATCCTTTACTTGACACTTCACTTTGTTGGTATGGTCAAGAAACTAGCTTTGCATGCAATTGTGGCCTAAACCCTGCTCCTTCCATTCTGAGGAAGAAGGCATTAGTATGCCAATACGCTGTTCCATGACTGCGTCACATAGGTACAGCAATGCCCTGTTTACACTGTCATAGTGGTTCACCAATATGTTGTTCCAGAACACTTCCACATTGGTACAGTACACAGCTCCATCATAACTGACTATTCATTTACTCATTTTATTCATTTGCGTTCAGAAATTATAAATATACCTGACATAACACTTAGCTCATTTACATTATACCATACATCTACAAATACATTACCTTTCACGCTGATACAAATGACTTGTAAATGCTTGGTCTCTTGAATGTATAAATTAATTGTGACTCATCTTAATATGGATAAAGAATTTGCTAGAACAACTTGCATTTATGTGCTCTCTTCATGGACTGTAATGTCTTGCAATGGATCACAGTTTTTATAGAAAGCCAGCTTCAAAATTAAAATTGTACTTAATAATTTCAAACTTCTGGATACTCCAAAATGTTACTTTAAAAGAGTAAATCTAGATATGATGGAATTTCTCCCAGCTAACAATGGGACCAGTCCTGGTTTCCATTGGGCTATCAGGAAGAGCTGAATCGTCTGTTAATATTGCGGTGGTTCAGCGCCTTGGGACGTCCTCCTGACGTGAAAGGCGCTTTATAAATGGAATAAATGGAATCTTGTTGTTAGAACTGTTTTCAGTATTTCAGGTGCAAACTGACCAGATTATCGCACAGCTGGGTTTCCAGGATTTGAACTCAGCAAATTTGGCACTAGACAAAAGGCAAAATACAGCAGATGCTGGAAATCTGAAATAAAAACAGAAGTCGCTGGGAACAAACCACAGGTCAGGCAGCATCTATGGAGAGAGGAAAGTGAGTTTCTGCCAACCTTTCATTGGAATTTGGCACTAGACCTGTTCACTTTGTTTTTGCACTCACATGGTTTGGACATTGCCATGAGTATTGAGTCAAGTATCACCCCCAGGTCTCTTTCAACTTCCCTCTTGGAGGTTGTATCCTGTCCCTGGAGTACATATGTTGATTTATTTTTACTTGAAATATACAACATCTTGTATTTGAGTTTCATCTGCCAGTGATCAACTCAGGTTCATTCCCAAGTCTACCTCAGATATGATCTTAAAAATACAATGTGGATTTTTGGTGGGATTTCCCATTATAGACAAGTAGGGAAAATATTTCTATTTGTAGTGATTGATATATGATAGCACTTAAGTGTAGGGAATTTAGAATGTGTCAGTACAAATATCATTTGCTATGTATAATCGCCCTCCAAATCTCACGCATATATCCTTTTTTAAAAAAATTACAATACAACATTAACAAATAAAAATATAAAATTCACTGCTTTGTGTTCAAGGGTGCTCATTTGTTGAATTACTTCTAATGTGTTGAATTATGTGTTATAGCCAAGAAGCAAATTTGTCCGTGCAGAGTAGATGTTTTACACTGTAACTGCTTCTCATTGTCATTTTTTATTTAATTCAAAATGATCTTATTAAATGAAATCCACCAGGGATACAAATGTAATTTTAATCATGTCTTATTTCTGTTCCACTCAGTTGTTTGATTTTTATGTCTATTTACAATGTAATCTCAAAGAAAAAATGTTGAAAAACAAACACTGTGTCATTTCAAAGGAAAAACATGAAAAGAAACCTAGTTTCCATTTTGACTCAACTGTATTCATGAAGAGTGACACTATTATTCCCTGTGACTTGTTTCGTTAGAGTACATTAAAATTTTATTTGCACAGTAATAAGGTTATATTTGTAAATGTTTTAATTTCCAATGTAGATAAGATAATGCTCTATTGAATCATATTAATATTTTTATTCTGATTATCATTCCATTGCTCTTTGAACAGTGCCTGTGACAACAAAGTGATTAATAGGTTTCAAATCAGCTTGCTGAAAACAATAGTTCATGCAAATTTTTCAAAGTCAAAATGTGTCACAAATATGTTAAAGCTATTTCCAATCATGTTTTTTTGCTACAGTAATTGCATTTGTAAGGAATTCCATATGATAAAGTGTTGCATTAACTCAGTCGAATAATGATACCCCATAATTTGTAAAATATGTTCCGGTCTTTCATGCCATCTCATTGCCTGAGGTCGGAATGGAACTTATGAAAAGCTGTTTGCATTTTATACAGTTCAGATAGCTTGAGAGATAGATCTCACAAAATGTTTCTCACTCACACACCACACACATAATCGGCATCAAGAAAAATACATTTCAAGAACTATTACCAAAGCTTGTTTAAGAGACTTAAAAATCATAATATAAAAAGTCAATGCAGGTCTTTACAAAAATGCTATTTTCACATGATAAATTGTTTTCCATGTTTAATAATAAATATGTGTGCCTTACAGAGTGACAATGTACTGTGATAGTGTATTTCAATCACATATTGCTTTGTGATGATCTCAGATATCTCTATGCGTCTCTCCATGAATTTCCCTTCAAATTTTGTTCCCTCTCTCCTTCCACTTGGGTATGATCCACTAGTGCTGGCCACTCTCTTGTACCTCACACAACAGCTATTATAATGTGTGAGCCCTGGCAGGCTATTTTACTCCCGGGCCATCACAGCCAAGAGGATTATTTTCTCACCCAACATCCACGTGAGCCTACCTTCCAGTAGTGTTGCCCAGCCATCAATCAGGCGGTGCTGGCTGATTTCCCTCCCGAACCCGGGAATAACGAGGCCAACTGGAGTAACCCAACTGCTGTCTTGACCAAGCTTTCCAGTCTATTTGAGCGTCTTTGCTCATTAGGACACTGCAGAATTATAAGAACACAAGAATATATTAGGCGAATGAAGACCAAGGTCCATCTAGTTCGCCTTCCATGATTGTACTTCTGGTTTCTCTCCAGTAATTTCTATATATATATATCTCCAGACCATGCACCTACTACATACAATCAAGAGGACAGCTGGTTAACCTAGTTCCATGCCTCTGTGATGTAATCTTAGGGTGGTCACTATAGGGTATATGAATGCAGCCTGGGGCTTTTGAGGTTAAATCCACCGAGTTTCCTGGAATATGAATCCGTGGGCGAACTTCTACTTCTGCTCAGCATCTTCTTAGAGAAGTACATTTTAAGATTAGAAACTTAATTAATAAGTTCAAACTCAATAGCATGGGTAATCTTTGCTGCAATCCGCATCTATGCCACCTTCACTGGTATAGTTTTGTGCAGAAGGCTTTTCTTACTAAATATACCATTCAGGAATAATGAACATTTATTTTATACCATAAAAAAACTTAATAGCTCATTTTTTCCCCAAATCCCTCTATGCTTTTTTTTTGAATCTAGCCTGGATGAGCAATACATTAAAATCAAAATTACTAAGGCAAATGGCATTTTCTTAATGTTTCTGCCTTTATGTTGTAATATAAACTCAATTTAGGGATGTGCCATTAATATGAACCAGCCAGCAGGCCCTGAATAAATTGAACAGGGAGAAACGTTGCAGTCCAATTGATTTTGTTTTGTTTTGCTTTTTACCTGCATGAACTCATGTCATGCCTGGTATTGGCTGCTGTAAAAACTAAAATAGATGTTTTGGGATGCAACTTCTTTGTACATACCTGTCTTTTGAGAAGGGAGAGTTGTATGCTTATTGGGATAAGTGACATAATTTTTGGAAATGAAACATTTTTCTATTGACATTGGTCAGAATCAAGCCTTTCCAGATCAGATATCGAATTGGGAGATATGGGATAATACTTTTCAATATTAATGCAACCTCGGAATAGTACTCTTGCATTGCACCAGTCTGACAATTCCCATATTTCTCTGAATAAAATTGCCGATTTTGTGCTAATTGGTGCCAAAATTTGAGTAGGTTTGGGATGTGGACATTTGCCCAATAAGAATGAGGTTGAGATTGCCAAATTTCTTTTTTTAAAAATGCCTTGTATGGGTAATAACTGGCACAAAATATATTTGTGCTAACTCAATAGATTTCAAACTGTGGACGCCAAATTATAATATATTATTATCCTTTAAGATGTAAAAATGCTCACATTGCAGACTGCAATGGTAATGAAAAATATTCTGCACTAACAGAATTGTATCTTAATTGAATCATATTGAAGAGGATTAGATGATGTTGTCATTTTGGAAGAGATTGAAAACTTTGGTGAGAATAGACTGACTGTGTACTGTACTATCCATATTTTGATTGCTTTCCGAAACAGGGAACAACAAAATCTCCCACTCTTCAGATTTGAAAATAATGTGGAAACGAAACCTATTATTCTTTTCTGGTTTGAAGTTGCCGTCTCATTTTACAAGGGAAATAATAATGAAACGTTATGATGACTGAACTGTGGATTTGTTTCCAGTTGAATACAGTAGTTAGGGTTCAGTGATGTAATCAATTTCTTGGCTAGAAGGTTCATTCCTTCATCAGGACTCAGTATGGTCACCCCAACAACATGGCTCCAAATTGTGCCCTTTTCTGTTTCATCCAAAGTGATTGATGGCACTTATAGTGGGTATCCTATGTGTTTGCAGCAAGCTTGTTGTTAAGCAGAAAAGAATGAACAGTGATTAATCTATTAACTCGATTTGGCTTGCTGCCCTTTAGGTTTTGCTATTCTGTGAGGATACACTTTGGGTTATATATTTATTTGACATATACAAACAAGTCTGATTTTTTTTTAAAAATCGGAATAAAAAAAGGTTGGAAATCCGATTGAAAGAAAAGTTTAAAAAAAAGATTTAAAACAATTAGCGAAAGATTGTGATTGTATTTTGAGCCATTTCTGTCTTTCTATTTCAGCGGAGGAAGGTTGTTTTAGATGTTCAGAGTATTCAGTGTTGTGTAGGTTGCTTTGTATGCAATCTGTGTGCCATGATTTTTATTTGCTGGCATGCTGAAAATTTACATGTTCCTTTATCCATTATGAAACACTGAATCTGTTCATGTAGTTAGTTTCCTCATGACTGCAGCTTGGACTGCGGCCAGTAATCTGAGTCTGCATGATGTAAATTGTGAGCTGGGACATAAAAAATGCATTTGTAGTTGGAAAAGTGTAAACAGATTGGGAAATTAAATAAAACAAGGGAGTGATTAATTGTCTTCAGATTTACTCTGCAAATTGTTTTTTTTCTATCTTTCTAATGAAGTCATCAGGACTTTTCAAGCACTTATTATAATATTTTACTTCAGAGTTTCATTTTACTGTTCAGCTTCTAAACAATGTGCATTTCTGCCAGGGTGACCTTTCAGGAAATGAATAGCTTTATTGTCTGTCCATTTCAGTGACTGAAACAACAATGTGGTTATTAATATGAGTCATACTTTGAAATGAAAACATCTCTAAAGGTTTTATATATTTTATTCTTTCCAAACAGTTGTTTGCAATTCTGTTCCCATTTTCCTGTTGCATTGTCCAAGGTGATGTTTGGACAAGGGATCTTGGCTAGGTGCAGCTTTGCACATTTGTTGTATGGCACATGGTGCAAGTTGCAGAAATTGGAAATAAAACTATCAGTGGTTTCAAATTGGTGCCTCTGAATTTTTTTCTGTCGGTAATATGACAAATGCAGCAGAATACCCTTATTTTTATGCTTCCCCCATCCCCACCACCCTTTTCTGTTTTTTTTCCATTGCTGCATCTAGAAGTGCAAGCTTTTTGGTGTGAACCGAAGAAGTAGTCTGCGATAGTCGAAGCGGTATCTGTCAGTGGCGGGACTCATTGAGGCAAGATTCGCTCAAAGTGTCTGGGACCACAAATGCAAAAGTTCTGGGCACGAACAGCAGTCAATAGGAAAAGGTCCTGAGCTACTCTGAGATTAATTTTATATTCTAACAAATGGAGCAATAATATCATGGAAACAAGAAACAGAGATCTGTTATGACAGCCTACTGCAGAAGACTCAATTTCTTACATCTCACTGCAGCGTATGCAATTTATTCTGGATTGCAATTACTTTTTTTTTAGAGGATATGAAATCTCTCTAGTTCTCCTGAAACAACTGTCACCAAGCCATACGTCTCCTGTAGATGAGAGGGCAAGAAAGTGACTGACTGCCCCCAGGCCTTTACCAATGCTGCTCTTCAGTTACCAGCTGGGCCAAATACAACGAAGGCAAGGATTCTCTGCCTTTGATTTTCACTCCTCCTGTGGACTGTGATACCATCTCATACCAGCATGGGTGAGATTAGAACTAAGTGACTCAAGGATTCAGGAGGCACACCAGCCCCTGTTGCCGCCATGTATCGATGCTCCATACACATTGCCAGCTGGCAGAAAATGGTAACTGATTCTTCTGCGTTAGCAATCGTTGATTTGCTGATGAAAATGATGTAATAATAATAATAATAATAATGATAATAATAATGTACCAGTCATGGAGGATTTCTTTAACAACTGGATGTACTTGATGCCTTCATAATCCACCCTTGAGGACAGCAGAACAGAGGAAAAACAAACCAAGACTACAACAGATGAATCAAAGTAATTTTGTAATGCTTCGTGGGTACTTTTGATGCATCAATGCTTTAGGGGAAGAATGCCATTCCATGTTTGCCTCACAATAATTGACTCTTGTTTCTCGTGGTACATTACCAGTGAAAAAAAGGCGGAGTTAGTGTCAATGCCAACAAAGACCACTTTGGTGCTGGTACAGGGCAGACAGTTTTGCCATTCTGCCACGACAGCTTGTGTTTTGTTATGACTTGGCAGCACTGCTAAACAGTGTCACAGGAATATCAGATTATTGCGTTATTTCAATCCTTCCAGTGTTGGAAAAGAGGGAGTGAGGTTAAAGAATTTGCCACTAATGTGTTGCGTGTCTCATGCCACTAATAATCCAACTTTGAGCACGAGTTGTAGTCCTATGTTACTATCTCTTTATTGATGTTCTGGCTCACAGGGCACTTTGTGCAAACTCTTATTGAATGTAGCCCTATTTAAAGTTTTTTTTCCATACAAACAGGAGAGGAAATGTCTTTTAAACTGCCTGTTCATCAGTGCCAAAATGTGGCTAAAAGAAACACAAACAAAGGATATATATTTATTCAGCAAGGATAATTTCAACACTGCAATGATAATGAAAAACATGCTACAAATTTTGTAAATGGCGAGTGCTGACAATAAAAGTAAAATTGAGCCCTTTGTGCTTCTTCCTTTTTAAAACATGGCCAACATGCAAAGAATCCAGAGAGGAATTTGTGGCATTTAAAATAAAAAAGAATTGACCAATGTTTAAAAGAAACAGAATACCAAAGCAAATGGCCCTGTTCTACCACATAGTTGCATGTAACTGCTGAAGTGAAATGAAGGAAAGCTAGAACCATGGGTGAAGGTGATAGAAGCAGCATGGAGGCAGGCAAGAAGTTAATTTAACACTGAGTTATTTGAATGCTAGTGCTGCTTATTGCACTGCGCTTTTGAACAGCATACGCTTCGTATCCAAATCATTATCAACATCATACAGTACCAGTAAATGCCGAAAGAATTCAGGACTATATTTGGGCTGTGACCAGTACTTGAGATTATTACAGAGGCATTGTTTACATTTTGCAGTTTGCTCCATGCAATATTATTTTGGAACCCATTTTTATGTTCTGAAATATGTGTCTTTTTGATGTGCAATAAATAGATAAATGTTTTAATGGAAAAAGCTGTGTGGGAACAGTAAATGCTGAGAGGTGTTTGCTAAATATGTAAATGTAGCAAACAGCATGTGATTACATGACAGGGCTCAGGATTATAAAAGATTTATTCTTTAATTGGGGCAGCATGTCTGGAAATGGCAACATAATCTGAGAACAATTTGGTACGTGATATACTGTACTTCCAGTAGAACGCAGCACCTGTGTCAATATGTTTGTTACTAGCTTGCTATTGCTATTGTGCATTGATGTTTCATTTATGTTTCTTTTTTTTCTCAAATCAAGAAACGTACAGGTCTCAGAATTTTCAAGGTAACATAAAAACCATCAACATGAGCTGTTATCTGTTGTGGCTGTTACACAATTTCTTTGCAGCACAAAGCTATAGAAAGCAATCTTCCCAGAATTTATGTTTTCTTTTAGGTTTTTACGTGCATAAGCTAAGGAGAATAGGTTTAAAAAAAGGAAGTCCATTTGCAGGAGAGTATTTCAGTACAAGTGGATGGATGTTTCTCAACTTGTGCTCTCTCTTACTGAATTATATAGGCAAGAAATGTTCACAAGAAGGAAAATATTTGCAATCTTTAAGCAGTTGCAGTGTAGTTTAAAGTTATTATTTCAAACAGGAAGACATGGGGGTGATTTAATTCCCTTGTACATTGTGAGTACATTCATTGCCTTCGTTCCTCCGGGTCTGGCCTCCTCCTCGTCCCCCAAGTCCTCCGCACCACCCTCGGCGGCCATGCCTTCAACCACTACACCCCGAGGCTCTGGAATTCCCTTTCTCATTCCCTTCACCTCACCACCTTTTCCTATTTTCAGTTCCCTGCTGAAGACCTTTCTTTTCGACCGCGCCTTTGGTCACCTTCCTCCCCCTCCCCCTGGCTCGGCCCCGGGATCCGTTACAGTGAAGTGCTCTGAGACGCCGTCCAGCGTGGTGGGTGCTATATAAATCCAAGTTGTTGTTGTTGAGTAAAAACAGGAATAGACTGGTGAGCAAAGAGATCTAATTTTCCCAGGAAGACCTCTAATGCAAAAGACAATCAAAATAATATGGTTTTGGTTATTATTACCCTCCCCATTCTTGGCCTTTTAAAATCTGAATGCTAGAATAAAAGTGACAAAATTCTCCCAGAAAATATCAACCAACGTTCCAATTGAGAAACAACATCAGAGGCTGAATATAGTCTTTGTTTCCTTATGAGAAGGAAAACAAGATCGTTTATTTGTAGTTATGTTTAGAAAAGTATTATTTTGCAAAAAAAAATGTGCATTGGAAAGGTTTGATTAATTATAGAAAGTAACTTGTGAACTTTGTGGAAATATCCTTGATACTGTTTTCATTGATTTGCGTTCAATTCAAAGTGCTGGAATATACAGCAACAACAACAAATAGCATTTGTATAGCGTCTTTCGATTCGGGATGATGTCCCAAAGTGCTGGACAGTCAAAGTTGTGCACCCGAGGTGGGGGGTGGAATCCAGAGGGGCTAAGCGGTCTGGGGATGGGAGGATGACCGAAGACATGGCCAAAGAGGAAGGATTTGAGATGGGCTTGAAGGAGACAGGGAAGGGAACAAGGCAAATAGCTATACCTTTAAATGGATGTGTTTGTGCGATTTTATATAGCATAAAGGGGGAGAAAACACCTTTGTAGCTGCACTCGAAGGAATAACTGAACTGTTGTTCAAATATTTATTAACCCCAAACTAGAAAAAAAATACATCAGTCGCCATTTTGAATTGAAACATTGAATATTTGGTATTAATGTACCTATCTCTGTGATGTCATAGTTTAATCCCATTTGAGACAGTAAGGACCTCACCATTCCTTATCCAACTGGTTGGGCAGTTTGGTCTGGCAACAAATCTCACACGGCTACTGCGAATACCGCACTGTGATTTATCCAACTGCAAATGTGCTCTGTGGGGTAGAACTGCTCCTGTATCTTTTCATCATCCTAAGGTGAAACCCTCTCTCAACATAAATGCCTGGTTGAGACCTAGTCAGACTCACTCATTGAGGGTATCAAGCTTGAAGGGTTATCTGAATGAGTGCTCAGCCTTGTATTGCTGGAGCTCCCTGGCCATCTGTTAATATTCATGTAGTGTTCAGCTGCTTTTGCTGACATTACATTGGACACTTCCAGAATTCCTGGGATACTGTCTCTGAAACAACTGAATGTTATCATTCCATAACCTGGAGGGTCGCAAAGTAACAATAGCTAAATTGAACATTGCTGGCAGCAAAACTAAAGGATTGAAATTTAAATTTATAGTCTACAGCAGGTTCATATTATTTTAAAATTCAAGTACATTTTGCCACCAGATATTTAATTCTTGGAGCAGTGCTACATTTTTTGGATATATGTCTGGAGTTGAAAAAGAAAGACCCAAGAACATCATATATAGCACCTTATCACAATGAAATATTTCATTGTCCTTCACGAGATATGCATGTTTCTCTTTTTGCCACTTATATTGGAAATAGAAGAAAATCTGTATGTATGGAATAATGGAGAAATCCTATGGAAATTTAAAAAGCTCTGGAGGAAATTCTAATTTTGTTAGATATAATGTACATTTTAGGAAAGTAGAATTCTATTGTGGACCCTTAAAAGCTAGGACTGCTTTTCAAAGCAATAATGAAAACCCTATCTACAAATGTGATTTTTCCATTTGCTACTACTTTTTCAGATCAAAGATTTTTTTAAAACTGTGCAGATGCTTTTAAAGGTTTTGAGAATGTTGGAATGGTTATTTTTTTACAATTACTACTGAAAATTAGAAACTGAATTCTATTGTTTTTCAACAAATCTTACATTTTTTGGTAATACTTTGATTGTTGTACTAAAACCTTCATTTAATAGTTGTTGTATTCATAAAACATTGCTTGTTTAATAGTTGGACTCATAATAATTGATTTTTTAACAGTTGATATACTCATTGGGAAATATTCTTTTTCCAGATTACTTAATATGCCACTTGTACAATTTACAACTATTATAAAGATTATCATTCAACTTAATAAGTGTCTTTCTCTCCTATGACTTGAAAGTGTGTTATGCTGAATTGTCACTTTAATAACATAGAACAGCTTTATCAGGCCTTTATTAAACTTAATTAGTCTTGGCAAAGTCCTCAGAATTTGTTTCAGAAATGTATATGTTGGAAACTATCTATCAATCTCACAACGTATAATGTTTGTAGCTACTCCATCATAAGTTTCTTATTAAGGGAATTTTGCTCTGAAAATGAAACCTTTACATGGATCCGTCTGTTCAACTGAAAACACATATTTGTCACCTTAGTAATTTAAGTCACTTTTTCTCATCAGATTCTAGAGAGTCTTCAACTATAAGCTCACCAGAAAATGCTTATATTATTATTGAATTGTTACCTCAACAAATTAAACATACCTCAATGCATTTTAACTAAGTTTGATATGTGGAGTCCTGTAGCTCAGTGGTTAGAGCACTCGCTTTGCAAGCGAGAGACCTGAGTTCAGTTCCAGACAGGGCGAAACCTTGGGCAAGTTTCCTTACTCCACACACCTAATAATAATCCCTCCAAAAAACCAAAAACAATAATAAATTGGTCATTTTCAATCTACGACTGGTTGTGGGATATTGCTGTGCGCAATTGGCTGCCGCGTTTGCCCACAAATATACAGTCAATTCACTTTACAGTATATTCTGTGAAGCACTTTGGGACGTCCTCCCGACGTGAAAAGCGCTATATCAAATGCAAGGATTATTATTATTATTATTAATATTATCATTATTATCATTATTATCATTATTATCATTATTATCATTATTATCATTATTATCATTATTATCATTATTATCATTATTATTATTATTGTTGTTGTTATTATTGTTATTATTATTATTATGTAACTCTCTGTTATCAGATTTGGGTTTTATTTTCAAATGGTTTTGCTGGAGTCTGTCTGTCTATTTGATCATCTTCTTTTGAATATGATTTCAAATCAACTGAAAATGATATATTTTGTGCTTTTGTCCAACAGAAATGTTTCATGAAATCTTACAACTTTTTTTTTACATATGTCGCTGTGTTACAATGAGTAATATCAATGGGGTCTTCATCTGTGAAGCTAAACTTGATTCAGTGTTGTGTACTGAATCAACTTCATATTTCACAGATGAAGAAGCTTTGCTATCTGTCTTTTGTTCTTCTCATCACATTTGGATTATGTTGTTCCAAATGTCAGTTTTCATTTGGCAAAGGAGGGAAGATAAATTTATAACTTTTCCAGTTGACATAGTGAAGCTGATATTTTTGGACCAATAAAAAATTATGTTGTATTGAACACTAATGCCAACATTTAATGCAAAGTCCTACTGTTGTAGTGAGCTGCAATTACATGCTCATTTCAGCTGTTATGAAATTAGAGTAGAATTTAGAGCTACCTAGATTATCTTTCAGTATTTACCAATATAATATGTTGAATTTTATTCAATTCTAAAATATAAACAGAAAAAGTTACAAGCCAATTTATCTCCCACACAACGATTTATCCAAGAATCGTTGGCCAACATTAATGCTTGGACAGGTGCTAACACTGAACAATTTGCAATGTGTTTACCTTTTACAAAAACACATACCTTCCACTCCTGCAATTCCTGCCAATATAAATTGTATGTTAATTTCAGATCATTTCCCAATAATTGCCAATAAAAAAATGCTTTGGCCTCACTTCAGTATAACAAGAAGAGTTTATGTAGCACCCTTTATGTTTCGGAATGCTTTCAGAGACAGTGCTGGGCATTGAGCAGGGGAAGGGGAAGAGAGATGATTTTAGGTGGCTTTTGTCAACAGATAGAGAAGATTGAGATCTAGGGAATGGGCAAATTCACTGAAGGCTCAGCAACTAATGGTGGGACAGGCTCAGATAGGGCAGAGACCGACGATGTTGCGGAGATACAGAAAAACAGTCAGGGACACGATGTGAGGGAGGAAAGCTAGCTGGTAATCGAACCGAACGGCAAGGTTGTGTATTGATTTAGTGAGTTTGCGATACTGAGAATTAAACTTATTGAAAAGATGATAGGGAAAATATTCTCAAGAAGCTTACAATAAAAAAAAAGTGCCACCTCTTAGAAAGGAGTGATTGACAGCTTAAGGTGATTTTTATGATGAAATTGTTACTGTAAACAAAAGAATGTAGGTGGTAAACCACAGAATGAGAACAAACCCATCTTGTCCAAGCAAAGCACCACAGAGGACAAAGAAGGGTTAGAAGGAGCAGTAGAGGATTTGGTCTGAGTTGACGATTAACAACAAGCTAGTAAATTACAGAAAGACATAAAGATATGACACGAGCATCAATTCAGATGCTTAATTTCTGCTGCTTAGTAGTAATGTAATGAACAAAATGAGATGTTTCTCAAAGATGGAATTAGTAATTGATTTAAGTATAATTTTGTGTTACATCTTCTTATGTACATTAATCAGGGACATGAGGGTTAGTTGAGTGTATTTTAAAACTTTTCCTGAATTGATTTATACTAACATTTCTTATTTGTCCTATGTCAGGTGAAGGAGGGCTATTTTACACCAAAGCACATTAGCATTTTCTTCTGAGGTGGAGCTTCCTCAGTTTAGGTCAGTCTTAGGGTGAGGGCTTTTATTCGTGGTCATCATTGGTGGAGAAGATGAAGATGCTTTCTCTCAATAGCACTAAAATCATTGGGGCAAGGAGCAAGAAGAAACTCCACTCTGTGGCATAAAGTGTCCTGAAATATCTATTCAAAGATGCTAAACATTTGTGAGAAAGAGGACGACAAGAGCCATTACGTTTTGATGCACTGAACACATCAATCTGCTTAGGAAGCTCTTGATTGATTTGAAACAGGCACAGTTTGCCCTGCAGAGTAGATTGGACCAGTTCCATTGAGAAACGCAGGACAGCTATGCTAAGCTGAGTGGACAGGTGTCCAATCTGAGTCATCATGTTGCCATATGCCTGAACATGTTGACTAAACACCAGACAACCTCTGCTCAGTTTACATTTAATAATACTATGGACTCTCAGTCCTCGTGGTGTTCTTGCTGGATCTTCTGGTCCTGGTAGGTAAAAGGTCTTGGGTTATACAGTATCGGCTGTTCAGCAGTTGTTGTCTTGGTGCCGACAAGCAGAATAACAAGAAAGTTCAGATGAAGAAGAGCCTCATGTGTGGACATAGCCAAGAATATGGCAGTATTCTGTACAGTATTCTTACCACTATGCATTAGGTACAGAATTCTGTATTCACATTACCTCAGACTCCTTCAAGCATTTCCGTCCAAAAGAATGGAGCTTCTCCTGAAGCCACTTTTGCCTGCAGGGACAGAGATACTGACTGGTAGCGTATCAAAAATCCCTAAACTATATATCTAAACAATAAAAAAAGTTTAAAAAGATTGTCTGTCTGCGGGTTGTTTTGTTCTGAAAGCAGTATGAACTTTAATGGGCTAAAAGAGTAAGCAAAGGCTCTACTTTGGTGGTGTAACTTTCATCGGTGAATTTCTCCATTTGAATGAGGTGATGATATAAATCAGAGCACAGTTTTGCCCAGATACGCCCCTCATTAAGTCATTCAGTGGAGAAAATATGTGGTTAGATCAAAGCCCTAGTTCTAGAGACTAGACAGGAGGAGATATTCAGTTCCACACCTGAAATTTGCTTTGCATCAGTGCATACTGTGTTTTGCACCATTGCACAAAGACAAAAATATGTAGCCCACTGTTTTTAATTTTATCAAGAACATCTATTTTATCCCAAAAATGTGTTCTGAAATAGGATTTGGTGTTCCGTTGAACGCTGTGATATGTAATACTGCTGTAAAACAGTTTTTTCTGTTCCAAACAAAAAGATTAGTAGTCTTGAAAGGCTGCTAGTGATTATTGGAAATATGCCACACAGATTTTGTACTTGATTAACATTTGTTGGTTGTTAGAAAGCCCCGAATGTTTCTAGGATAGAAAAAGGTTAACGTACAAATGCATTATAATCCATCCTGATTGCAATAGTCCAAAAGAAGGTTTTTTTTGTTGCCCAATAGATTACTTTATATTTGAGTCATTTAAACACCTTTACCAGTGCAAGAAGCAGCAAAAGTATCTTAAATATATTGTGTTAGTCGTGATTTGTTTACCAGTGATTTGATGTTGTGTGTGCTGTTGCTGTGTTTACATGGCAAATCATTTGTGATGTAATATAAATCAGGGTTGAGCATCACACTTTGGATGTGAATTCCACTTCCGGGACTACCTTGAGGATGTGGTTTTGGCAGTACATTGATTAGTACCACTACAGTATAAACGTCGTGATTCTATTCTGGCTCTGCACCCAAAGTTCTTGGACTTCTTATGATATGTGTTTACATTCAGTGCTGTTACTCAAATCTATGGGTGTGTTTGGGACCACGGGCTACTGATAATTTAAAGGTTCATTATTGTTTTGGAGAATTTTTTGAGGAGATTCATTCCTGTAACTATCAGGAATATCCTATTCCACATACACCACCATGTTGGAGCTGTGGAATAACTCACAGTGCATTAGATACAATTTTCACTATACCTTAGACTGCTTCAAGTATTTCCCTCAAATCAATCTGTTTATTTCAATCCAAGGTTTTATTTTGTTTTTATATTGACAGAACAACAACAACAACAAAATTACATTTGTTTGGCGCCTTTCACGTTGGGAGGACGTCCCAAGGCGCTGAAAATTTAAAATTTAAGAACATAAAATTTAGCAATGATTTACTTTATTAAGCACTTTGTACTGCATTAAAGTTTATACATGCAGTAAAGCACCATGGTGCTCTTTTTAACACATTTTTGCTGAAATCGTTCGTAGTGCTTGTTTTAATTTTATTAATTGCTTTTTATTTGAAATTTTAGAATGCAAGATTCAATACCTATGCCGATTACTTAATTTTGCAATTTGTCTTAAACAAACTGAATTTAAAAAAAACAGCTTGCCTGAACTGTTTTATTTGTTTCCAGTATTTATGACTAAATTTATACAGAATAAGTCCAAATGATATATTCCAGCTGTACAAGACATAAATCATTAGCGATGGCTGACTTACACAAACTACTAGATTGCAACAAGGGAATTTGTGGCACGTGTAGAAGAAGCCCGATTTTAGCTAAGTATTTGCAAGTGAAGCAAAATGTTTTTTAAAAAACTTTACACGTGTCATATATTGTATAAATAATTTATTCCAAAGTACCACTAATTAGATATCTATCCTATAATGCTTTATGGTAGTTGTTGCTGGTGTGATCAGTGTCAAATCCTGTTCAGTAGACAGATTTCAACACAACATACACCTTGAATTCAAGCAAAATGAGGCTCTTCACCAATAGAAAGCAAAGTAAAGAAAATATGAAAGACATTATATATTTGTTTATATCTTGCAATAATTTAGAATATGAATAAAACTCATTCACAAATGTTTTCAGAATAGGGTTAATACCTGGCTGATTTATCACCAACACAGCCAGTTTGGCCAAATGAGGCTGGTTGTAAGGTTCATTAAATCTTAAGTTTTCTCCCCTCCTTTCACTCCTCCCCCAAGCGTATTGATTCCTTTTTTTCTTCTCCTTGAATACAATTTCACAGGTATCAGTACCTCTCCACCGCCTCAACCAAATGGCTTTCATGGTTGAGCTTTGACAATGAGTCTTAGCAAATTATGTGACTGGGAATGGGGAACGAGCACAATCAGGCTTTGCTTCCAAAAGAAAATTGTTCAAAACTTTTTGTCTTTGGTGAGGGTGATGGGTTGACTCCTCACTAAATAGAGATATTTTCTTTATGACAATAAATTCAGATATAATTTAGTATCATAATATTATTGTAATAGTTACACTTGTCTTCAATTACATAAATTAAATTTATTTTATATAAATTGCACATCCTTACATTATTTCTGCATACATCACTGCATCACTTACATGTCTAAATAAAGCTGAACAGGTTGAAGCTCAGTTCTTAACTGTGCCCTTTGTCAAAACTGTTGATGTTGCAGAATACTAACAGAAATGTATGTATACTGCATATCAAAATAGGTGGATAGGAAGGGTGGGATATAAAAATAACAGAGGCTGATGTAAGGGCTCAACTGTAATTATAGTATAATTAATACAATATAAATTAGAATATTATTAAGGGTTATGCAGTGACTTGCTTTTAATAATATAAAATAATTTCTTGAATGCGAAAGCAGTATACATTTTACACAAGTGTGTGGATACTTATTGCCATTACAAGCAAATAGACATTGGACAATATCAAATGAAATTCAGTATTTCAGATGTCACTTTCAGAAATAGGGAATGTGCTCGCCAATAATCCACTTGCTGAAATGAATATATGAGTTTAATTGTGGGTGTGGTTGGAATTAAATGAAAGATGCAAGAAAAGAATGTTTGTTTTTCACTGGCTGAACATAAATGTATCCACTGTCTGACCTCTCAGTTGCAACTACAATGTAGGCACCTAGAGAAATGTACTAACTTTAATGGAAGGCAGATATAGTTACAAACATTTTTAAGGTGGAGTCCTGGAGCTCAGTGGTTAGAGCACTCACCTTGCAAGCGAGACATCTGGGTTCAATTCCAGGCAGGGCGAAACCTTGGGCAAGTTTCCTTACTCCACACGCCTAATAATAATCCCTCCAAAACAAAACTATAATAGATTGATCATTTTCAATCCACGACTATTTGTGGGTCACTGCTGTGCGCAATTGGCTGCCACGTTTCGCCCACAAATATACAGTCAATTCACTTTACAGTATATTCTGTGAAGCGCTTTGAGACATCTAGAAGATGTGAAAAGCGCTACATCAAATGCAAGGATTATTATTATATATTATTATAAGGTGATCATATATAAGGGTGTAAAATTGTTCCATGTAAGAAAATGGCTAGAAAATTGAATTTTCCAAGATCCTTTACAAATCTTAAATTTACATATTTGGGTGAGTTGATGGAGTTGCTTGCCTTTAACAGCTCAGTTATTTAACTAATCATTTGCAAGCTACTTTAGTTCTGTTCAATTACTGCTTTCCTGCTGTTTAGAGTTTGGAATTATTTCTTTCCATCAATTACAGTAGCTGTAGCAATTGTCCCTCTCACCCGGACAGATGAAACATTTGTGATTTTGCATTTGTAGGTTTTAGTTTTCAGTACAACTGGTTTATGTTAGCACTTCAATTAATTTCAATATTTGGAAGAGTGCTCCTGTCCTCCAATAAACTGAACAAATACTTTCAAGTGTACATTTCGCAAAAAAAAGTGTTGATAAATTCCAATTTGATGGTATCAAACATAGCAATGTCATAGGAACAACTTTAGTTTTAACAATGTTATTTTTTTGAATGTTTCAATTATAAAGGCTTTATATTTCCCTTTATAATTCCTTTATTTTTTTTCCTAACGTGTCTTTTCCTGAAGACAGTGAAACTTGTTTGATATTGACATGAAGCAGAGCTAATACCTTTTGTCACTGCCATTCTTAAATGTACAAGGCAAGAGAGGAGCATTTAAGATCATTTAAGAACCAATAAAATTAATTTCTATCAGGGGTCTCTGGATAATGACAAGGAAAGTAGCCATCAGTAGGATTTTGCCATTATCCTGCTAAGATATCAAACAGATCAAAGGATCAAACCTGGAATATATAGCTTGGTACTTGGTACGTTTATCCTATGGACCCAATCTTTCCTTTTTTCAATGGTTCAATAACACTGTCAGCAAAACTATAGCAGAACCTTATTCGAGACTGTATTACACACTCTCCTGCATTACCCAGCAGAGATTTTGCCATCCAGATGTGTTTGTATGAAATTATATTAAATTATTATGAAGATCATTAATTCAATTTTGGCATATTAAACATTCTTAGAGAATTCAGATCATGCATTGTATCAGATCAATTACTGTATTTAGTTCAATACAAATGGTTTATGTTTCTAGTAACTATATTGTTTAATATTTAGCCCATCACAACAAGTAATGCAGCTGAATTATTGTGTACCTGTCACAACTCTGAGCATGGTATCCATGAAGCTGAGTTAGTGCATGATCCTATGAGTGCATTAGCCATTTTATTGTGATGTCCTGTTTAGCTTGCCATGGGCTAAGTTAGTTCCAACTATAGCAAAGTGCTTTCTAAAATTCTATTTCAATGATTGTTTGTTATGCATTAATTATATATGTGTTGTATGCTCTTTCAAATAAATATTTAAATGGATAATGAGTAAGTTTGCATCTTATAATAAACTTCATAATGGGGCTTATTATATCTCTATGTAAATTTTTAATGCATTGTGTTTTAAGTGATTCATATTATTGAGCCTTCAAGGTTATTTGTTACATTTTGTCATAATGGACTGCAATATTTTCCTTGGTACATTAGTACTCTGTCTAATGTTCAGTGCTATAGACAATGGAAACAAATATTTAATATTATGGATGATGCATTAAGTTTTCCAGTGACTTAAAATGTATTAATTTTAAAAAGGATTGGGTATGATATAGTAACAGGCACTGTCTATTTTCTTTCATAAATAATTGTAGCAACATTCTCAGTGAAAAATGTCACGTCTGTTTCCCTTTGTAGGTGGAGATGATGATGACGACGATGATATAAAAGTTATTATCCTCAGTTACCCACAGTACTGTCGCTATCAATCCATGCTTAAAAGGATTCAGGACAGATCATCTTCCTGGCTAGTGGACGAATTTGTGATGGCTTTGGGCGGCATTGCAATATTAAATGAAAGTACCCGAATTCTGTACTGCCGTGACACATTTGATCATCCAGCTTTAATAGAAAATGAGAGCATTTGTGATGAATTTGGTAAGTACTTGACTTATTTTGGAAGACAGAAACCAAAATTTACAATTGAGGAAGTTAATACTGTTTTAGGATATTTAACCAAAGAATTGCATAACCTCTGAAATATATATTCTGATGTAAGAACTGGTATCATTTTTACATTATTAAGTGAAATCAAATGTAAAGGAAACAGTATCTCTATCTCTTTTTGACAATCTCTTGGATCATTGTGCCATGTTGTTGAGAAATGAAACCTTCACATATTTAGCTTTAAAATAAGCAGTGATTTATGCTATTATGTTGTACTATTTGGAAGAGTTTTCAGAAAGGTAGCAAATTAAAATAATTTTTAATATTTTCATATGAAATCAAGTAGTTGACTGAAAAGCAACAAGGTCTTTCCTTGGTCTCAAAGGGCTGCATAAGGAACTGTTATCAAGTGTAGTGACTGTGTACGCATAGGGAAAACAAAAATATATAAGAGTTAGCTGGAATGATTCAGTGAGGGGGGAGGATAACTCTGAAAATGGCTTGTACATCCCTGAGGCAAGTGACATTACACCAAAACAAACAGACTTACAGTATTTTGGCAGCCCAGTACCAACTGTGTTTCCCGTAATGCAGTGAGAACTTTGCAGTTCTTGCAATCCTACACAGGGGGCGCTGTAAATGAAAATAATTACAGCTGCACATAAGTAATGGTGCATTGAAAGTTCATGTCAATAACTGAAACTATTGCCTACTGTAGCCATTAAATATTTATTGAACTATTTGTGCTGTAAATGTTATATATATATATCAAAGGTAAATGGTCTTTTCATGAACTGATTGAATAGTGGATGGTAATTATAAGAGAACTGCCTTGAGTTATAGGGTTTGTCTAACTCACTGACAATATTGTATGAGCTAATATTCCTTGTAGTGTTATAAAAATGAAATTTATAATTGCAACATTTTTGCAGGTGTGCCAATATTGATGTCATTTTGTTTGACTAAACGCACGCATTAGACAGTTAAAATTGAAAAGACTGGAATATCGAAGGCAGAAAAGTGGTGTAACTTTGCTAGTTATTAAAACGAGGCAGGTTTAATTGTACATGTAAGGCAATTAAAAAGATTATTTTATGTAACTGTTAACAATCAGCATTCCAAATTTTAGCCTTGAAGGCATTTCCTTTGTTTATAAATCCAATATTACAAAAGAGTGAGCTGAAGGAACTTATTTTTTGAATTCCAATTATCATGTTTATGTGGTGCTTTAGTGAATTATTACAACACTAATTTTCAGAGGTCAAAAATATTGGATGTGATTTCTGTTCACATTCTTTAAATTCTCTATTTAACTTAGAAGTCCCTGTTGGCTAAGGCAATGAGTAAAGAAAGATAAATATGTTGCAGTGAATTATCACTTCCTTCTTCACAAAACAGCCATGTTTGTAGAATAATTCAGAAAACTTGGACTGGTGAAAAGTATTCAGTTTAAGCTTCAATAGACAATTGTGACTCAAAGGAAAAAGAGACATACTAATTGTCTTGCATATACTATGTTTTATCTTGTTTGTGGCATTGTTTGCTGATGATTTTGCTGAACAGGACTGTGCCAAAATAGAATGAGTATGCATTTTGCTTCGGTTGGAGAAGGAAGTATATGGCCATGTATAGTTTGCAGATTGCAACATTCTATAGGTTCTATGTAACCCAAGAGGAGATGATATCAGCTTTGAGAAGGACTGTGTTGTAATGTGGATCAGGTATTTCTACTGCAAAATCACATTCTATTGGACTCCTGCCAGGTAAGTGAGTAGAACTGACAAAATGCAGTTGGCAGGTTTGGTTGTGTTTACTTTACTTGGAAGTATTAACCTTGAACTTTAGAACACTGGTATTTTCTTACTCCAGCTGCCATTACGTTATCAAATTACTTTAATTAGTTTCTTTACAGATTATTACCAATCACTGCAACTGTAAATTCAAACTTGTTTCTTTCTTCCACATTACATTCATGTGCTTTGGAACTGAAAAGCATGTTTGAAATTAAAAGCATTCACGAGTTGCTTTTCTGGGCAGACTGAATGGAAAAATACAGAAGGTGGTGACTCATTTGCACAGATAATAATATATTTAGGACATTATTGACTATACAAGCAACTGTTGAAAGCATTATTAATATCAATTATGTGACAGTGTTCAAGATGTGAATCTAATGTACAGTGAACAGTAATACAACACTTATTACATTACTCTAGTATATTCTGTGCATGGAATTTCCCGATAATTTTCTGAGTACTTTTCTTCAATAAAACTGCAGTAATCACTTCCATTTTGTTTTGCTGCACTATTTTGAAACACTCCTAAAAACAGCAAGAAACACAGGAACATTGACAAAAAACATTTAATTTTCCGTCATACAAAATTGCATACACTGTATGTATTAAATTAATAATAGCTGCCAGGCACAAGTCCAATGCTATATCCTTATCTCAAGTTTCGATCAGTATTTATAAACTACCTGAGTTTCGTCCTTGCAGTTTATGATGACATTTGAGCCTCTCGATTGGGTTACCGCCTGTGACTCATTCCCAAGCATTCATTAGTTATACATTATGCCGAGAACATTTTGCTTCTTTTTTGAATTCCAATTTCTATGTTCATGTTCTGATGTCAAAATGTGATGCTGGGCACTTCCAGCCATATAATCGTATTTCTGGATCAAAATCTAAATAGCTCAAAACTGCTTTGTGATCAAGCATGCATGCTTGAAAATGCACTGTGTTAAAGTTATATAGAGTGGAAAATGTGCTCCCTATTTCTGGTTACCATGGCAATAAATTGCTTGCTAGAATAATCCACTTGGTATGGGAGAATTTTTCAAGAGCCAACAGTTTAAACAATTTAATACAGTGGATAATATAAGAATTAAACTGTTGATACTTGAAATTTTCCCTCCTTTGAGTAGATTAATAATTTATTACAACTTTACATTAGCTGGATGTAAAGCAGCATTAATGTGATCTTTGGCTCCTTATACACAAGGAGGCAGATACTTAACATTGTAAAGTTACATTGCAAATTAAATCTTCTATGATTTTGGGTCTAATTCCATATTAGTGTATTTATCTTAAGAATAATGAAGAATAAAATGAGCTTTGTAGGTTCACCCAAAAAAGCTGCAGATCTTGAAACTTGAATAAAACTGTAATGTTCAAAAGTGGCACATTTTCAATCGTCAGCCCCTGATGTATTTTACTTATTAGTTTCTTCCCATCTGTTTTATGCCTTCTTGAACATCTGCAGAAGTGCCCACTGTTAGTCCTTTACAACTTATTCAAGTAAAGTGTGCAGTGAGCACAGTTTATGTTTGTCTCAGTTAATAAGAGTCCAGAACATTTGTGCACATTCCAGATTTGCAGTTATTTTCAGACAACATGAAAAAACATTGAATAAAATAAACATTATGAAACAACTAAGCATACTCAACCTAAATCTTAAAGTCATTCGAGGCATCTTTTAAATGACAGAGGACATTATAAAAATGAGCATTCTCTGTATTTAGATATATAGAAAATAACAGATGGTGAGGAATGGTTAATTTCAGGCCTGGATGTGTACTCCTGGCACTAAGCCAAAACCAACTCAGGCTGCATACAAATTTGGAATGCATTCCTGACCATCCATTATTTGAAATGTATTCTAGGACCAGGACTTGTAAAATGGATATGACTTTTCACAGAGTGCACTTTAAAAAAAAACGGAGTATTTTGTTTACAATGTGCTTCTTTTTATCTTTGCATCTAGAAATGAGAATTCCTGATGGTGCTATCCTTTTGTAAACACTTGCTGCTTGTTATTTTCCGAAGCTAAAAATGTTGTTCAGATTTTTATTAAACTTCAAAAGTAACTTCCTGTCATTCGACACTGGATGCTTTTGAAAATAGGCCTGCTCCAGATTGTCTGTTCCCTATTCAGGCATCTGTAAACACTGATGTGGCTGCTTTCATCTTCTCTGGCTTTCTTTTGGAAGTAAACATGCTGGGAACTATAATAAGTGCACCTGATCATACATTCATAAACACTCTCTGGAATAATGCAAATTTATCACATTGCCTTTTTTTTAAAAAAGCATTTTATTGTCACAAGACTTGATAAGCCTGCTTAATCATCAGACTTGGCTGCTTTCCAAAATGGTAAACTGGTCTTGCGACATGATCATATTGTTAATGATCAAGTGGAAACATGAGTTCCAGCTCATCTGAAATTCACACTTTCCTATTGCTACAATGTATGTTTACATTGTTGTAAATGTATATCTTGAGCATATCTAAAAGTGGCAATTATCTTGGTGATTTATGACTTGTTTTAGCTAGTGCCTTACAATAATTAATTTCATTAGTGTTTACTCTCTAAATATTAGTGGTAGTTTGAACTAAGCAGGCTATTTATTACTCGGTTTGTAAGACAAAGCTCTTTTGTTTCAGGGCATTTATAGTGTATTTTGAACTGAAAACTTTAGAGCACTTGGTTCTTAATATAGATTGAATTAATGTTTTGCTCACTCTCATAGCGTGCTGCTCCTCAGTACTTTTCTATTTTATTCTTTTGAATTGATGCTCAATGTGATCTTCAGTGTATTTCCGACGCAGACATTTTCCTGTAATCAAAAGCAGATTTGAAACCTGAAGCAAATTGTTAATCTTGTGAGAAACTCTTTCCGCCTCAAGGACACAAAACACCCTGACAAGCAGTGTCCAAACTGACAGCTTCTACTGGTACAAAAAAAACATCCACCAAACACTATTAAACATTAAACTAAAGCATTGCATATTAAAAACACAGATATATGGAACAATTTCAAGCCTGTAATTTAACCTCAGGGTTCAGATGATAGCTAAGAATCCCTTGAGCTTTCCACTAAGGGTTTATGATGTCATTTGAACACCTCGAATAGATTACTGCCTTGTAATCACTTCCAGGAATCCATTATTCTGTATTTAATTAAACCTCATAACATGCTGAAATATTTTCCATTTCCAGTGACATTTCCATGTTTATATTTTCTATTCTTATCGTATTTACCACTTTTCAACTGATTTCTAGCATGGCTTTATTAACATTTTTTTCCTTGGGGCAGTTTATGAGCAGTTTACGTTGACTTTAGTAGATTGTACTCCCTATCATTGTACTGTACTATGTTTATTGGATCAAATATTTGTGAAATATATCACAGTATTTCACATCAATATTGTGCAAGATTAAACACAATCAAGTGCATTGTGAAATACTGGAGAACACCATATTTTTTGTAAGCCTGCCTTATGTACAGTTTATTGTGCAATATCAGATGACAGGATAATCTTTCAATAAGCACAGCATATTTTAGTATCTGAAGCAACATCGTTTTCGGCTGATTGCATTACTAAACAATGAAAAAAAAATCCTACATGAATGCAGTTTTTTTCAAAACAAATCATTTTGTTATGTATTCTGCAAAAATGCACTCATTTTCTTAGGAAATATTGATGAATGAATGACTGCCCACAAGTACTACAATCATGACAGATTTTCATATAGAAACCTATGCTGCTATCTATCCATGAGTGCACACAAATACCATAGCTGCATAAATACATTGTCCTCCAGGATTTCTTTTGTTGTGTGCATATTTGTCTCATACAAGTGAGGATTGTGAATATATGTTGCTGTATTATTAAAAGTAGCAGTACCCTGTGTCGCTGTAAAATTATTTAATCTGGAGAATTCTCTTGGTAAAAGGTTTTGTTGTTGTTTTCAAATGTCTAACTGGAGAAGTGACATCACTGTGATTTTAGGTTTTGTTCATTTAACCATCTCTGAAGCCGTGTCCATTTAGCTTCCTTGGCTGTACAATCGCTTCACTTGCTGACCTATTAACTTTGAAGTTGCTCTGACTGGGTGATAACCAAGGTAAAGGACCTCCCAGAGGCTCCAATGCATTCTATAGCCTTGTAGGCTTTGTTTTGGCAAGGTGTTCGGTTTCATCGTACACCATTGGCATTCTCACATTCCCAAAGGTGTCCTGCTCTTGGTTCCAGTGAATGCTTGCATATTAAGGAAGGAGAAACCATAAGTACCAATGATTCAAGCATTTTGGAAATGAGTATAGTGGTAATGTTAATGGTCGTGTTTTGTACTTTAAATTGATCATTCTTTCAAATTGTTTATTCTTTAAAATGAAGCATTTTAATGTTTTCTATACACTCTATTGTTTATCTTGCAATGCATCAAATTAGGCTCAAATTATTTTTATTTATTCAGGATGGTAATTTATGCCTGTATGATTTATAGTGCAGAATCAAATTGCGGGCAATAAAAATTGCTCATTGCATAATTGAACCCAACCTTTGAGCTATAGAACTAGGTTGCATCATACCATTCAATGTCACGGGTTTCCAACTATTACATTCATAGCTCAATAATGAAATAACGCCAATGTGTTTACTTGCTGTGGGCCTTGTGAATTTCTACTAATCAATCTGCTGGCAATGCTGTTTCCATATGGGAAAAGATTAAAGAAAAGATAGATTAAAAAAATGTGCTTTGGCGAAAAGTGCTTTTTCTCTTTTGTCGCCTGGTGTAAACATTGAGTACTCCCAGATCAGGTATGGCTGATTAGAGGGAGAGTAAATTTTCTTCCAATCCACACCAACAATGTAGGGTCCTACGTCACTTTATCTCTATGAATCATTTCACTTGAATATTACTGATTCTCATGCTACTTCTCAATGCAATTATAGATTTACAATTGTTAACTTATGCAGAATTCTCAGCCATTTGGGGCTCTGAACTTTCACTCAATGAATATTGGGCTGAAATTGCCCAAATTCATTTTACTTTGGATCTGTACAGAGAGAACAGTGAAGTAAGGGTTTATGCCATGCTTCTACCTACTTTCTCACAAAGTTTCACACTAACACTAGATTTGCCTAATTAATTCTGCAGGATATGTAATGAAATACCAACAGTTTGGTTCTACATCTCATGGGGCTGTGGTGGAACCCTAACAACATTCTATGGCAACTGTCAGACTAAAACATTGAATTATATTGACTATCTCTATGGAAGCAATTTTGCAATTAAATATTAGAGAAACGGTGTGGGAAATCAAAATCCTGGTGCTTCCACAGCATTGCTTTCCTTGGAGATTATATTGGTGGGATACCAGTTATATAAGTCATGTAGTAAGCCCACTCTTTTCTGTGTCTTTCAGCTGTGTGAAGCTTTTAGATGTCCTCTGGATATAAATTTAAATTGTTGTTGTCTGCCCTTATTAATGCACATACGTGTGGCTCTGATTACTAATTTCTAGGGAAGTGGTAATAGAAACAAAATAGAAAAAATATAATTTGATTGAAATGAACAAGATTACATTATTAGCATTCATTTCTGGCAATACAAAACTAATAAACTAATTTAACCACCATCAGATGAGAGTTACTTTATAAAGAAAGACCTTGCTTCTGGCTAGTTCTTCCACCAAACATGCAATAATAAATATTTTTGCTTCAGGGAATATTAATGACAATACTGATTTAGGTGTTATATTATTTACACAGATTCATACACTGACTCAGTGCAAGCATGTTAGTACCTGCTATGCTGGTTAAACATTAGATTATGTATTTGTAACAGTTGATGAGAAATTATGATTTTACAAAGAATTCTTTTGTTCAGACTTGTTTCCAGAATCACATCAAGTCTCTGCATTTCTTTCGGGGCTACTGTAGTGATGAATGGTTGCCTTAAATCAGCAGGAGAACTTTGGTATGTTGTTCTGCTATTAGGAAATATTCCAAGCAGAACCTGTTAGTTTTATATGCATTGGAATTTCATTAAGACAAAAATGTGGAATGTTAGCAAACTGGACAATGAATTGATTGTCTACAACTGGCTGTGGCTGGAATAAATGAATATAAATGAAGAATTCTAAATACCAAATAACAGACTTATATATTTTATAAATGTATTCTTTCATCTAGTTGCCAAAGTCATTGTTGTATGTTCAATAATTCATTAATATGCTATTATCATATAAATCACAACAATTTTATGCAAAATACCATATCTAACACCTTTAAATTGCATTGTAAGATGAAATGAGGTGTATCATTTATTATCATTATATGCTTTCATTTCGTACTTCTATTTTGATGATATAACTCTACTCATTGTTTATTTCTGTCCTTCAGGTTACTGGAAAGTAACATTTTCAATAACAAGCTGGACTATTCACTATTGTGAGGGTAGTATATGTCATCAAACAATTACAAATGCTTAGCAATATTACAGCAGCTTGTTCAGGATGTACAAGAACTATGTGAGGTGTTTGTTGAGGACAGAAATAAGATGAAGCCACATTGAAACAACATTTATGCTTATTTTTATCTTGTTTGACAGAAAGGATAACTGGAATGGATTTCATACTAGTTGTAAAACTAAAAGTAAAACCAGTATTTTTAGGGTATTATTTTTCTTTGCATGAATTCTTCTCTAGTTCTTCATTTTTCAGGGATTTTATTGATTTTGCAGTCCTTGAAATATAAAACAATCCATGTTTATTCTTTCAGGTCAACTCAGTATATGATGGATGTATGACATTCTTATTTTCAGCTGAAGGTGTGGCATAGGCCAGTGCAAGTGTTGCCAATGCACCAAAAGCTGCTCTGTGGACGTTTGGGTACAAGTTGTTTAAGTGACATTTTTTGTGTAAATGTGTAATGTAATGTGTAAAACACATTGAAGACCAACCTGAGCTCTAACTGACTTTGGCTTAGCCACAATAGTGCCTTTTATCTCACTTGATATATATAGCTACTCACTCAAACTGGTATTCAAATATTGTGAATACGCATACAGTAAAAATTATGCCTTACAACAAGATCTGCAGCTACTGGTTCTCTCAGCTTCTGGCACCAGCATCCTACAAATGAAGCTCAGCTCCCTTAACTGTTCAACAGCCTATAATATTATTTATATTAAACGACTACTCTGATAGTGCATTGTGATGGTGTACTAACACATGGTGCCACTGAACGATAGGCTTCTGGCTTATAGTGGCAATGCCACAGATTGTCTCAGTCAGCAAATTGAGGTGCTGCGTGGATGCTGATAATTTCCCCCAATGAAAGGGTTAGAGAGACGGGGGAACAGAAGAATGAGTGAATCTCAGCCAGTCTCACACATTTCTTATATCTCAATTCAAAAAGGAACTAGATAAATTCCAGACTACTAAAAGGATTTAAGGATGTTAGATTTAGAGATAGATACATCAAAGGAATCTTGTGGGAAAGTAGATGAGTAAGCTCGATGGACCGATGGCCCACTCCTGCCTGAAATGATTACTATGTTACAACTTGGAATGCTTTTGGCATAACTCTGTAAGCAGGTTGCCATCCTAACTTCTTGGTCTGGAAATTTGCATGGCATGCAGAAATCTAAAGTGGGGAGAAAAAATAACCACACACAAACGGTATAATAAGACATTATCTGAGAAAGTAGAAAATCTGAAAGTTTCCGTCATAAGAATTTATGCTCCAAGGACAATGTCTGGAGCCTATTTTATATAATTATTGGTTTCTTTTACATTTTAAAATAATATTAAACAACGCTAGAGATATCCAATATATCCATATATATTCTGAGTTTGTTTGGTGAAGGATTGAAAGAAATGCTAAATGTTCTTTCGATGAAGGGTTTATTGCCATACTGAATAAGGCTATAAATTATTTGCCATGCAAGCACTTTACTTGGTTAAAATCACATTCTTCTGTAGCTCATACTCATGTGGAATTCTGATACCAGATGTGATTTCTAGCAGAAATTACAGATAGTTATTTTTGGAACAAAAACCAAGAAATTAGCATTATATTATTAGCTTTGTTTCAACCCATGACTGACAAAATCTGATAATCATAACCATTTAATAATCTTTTCAGTATGAAGGCCTTAAATCATTTAGTTGTTTTATTGATGTAAGTTTCTAGTTACTTGTTTTGCTGTTGCTCTGTAGGACTGCCCCAGTATATTCACAATTTTGTTACTGAAATGTTATTTGTAGAGTTATCTATCATACTGTGGACAATTGTGTCTTGAGATGCAGAATGACAGAATAAGAGTCAGGGAGTACAAAGACTACAGATTTTAATTAAGGGTTGAAGTATTAGATAGAAGGTCAAAGTAACATCTGCTGAACCTTTCATTCTGGCACAGAGCCTAAGCTTAAAGCAGAGAAGCTGCAACTGTGATCTGTGTTAATGAGTGGTTACGGCACACAATGCTAAAATCATGGGATTATCACATGTTCAGACATAAGTTCAAAGAAGCAAGATACAAATTTGCAGTACAATTTTAAGTATTCTTCAAAAGTTAAAAAATGTATATATCTAGCTTAGATTGTTAGTGTGATTATTTCATGAAATCCATTTAGCAAAAATACTGGCAACATAAAAAATGTAGGGATTCGGTAATGTTTACTTTTATGATGTGATTGTATTTGTGCTTTATTGTTTGACAGGTACAATGTCTGCAATTTAAGTAAAATTGTTAACAAAACAAAAATCTTAAGAACACAATTTGTGCATGTACTTAGTGTTCAGTACTTAGTGTTTTATTTCTTACCACAAGAGGTATTTATTATTTTGCTATTACTTAATGGAATTTTTAATCAACGAAGATTTATTTTTGTTTTATGTTACATGTGTCATGCATTGTAAATTTTCCTTCAATAGTTGTTTGGCAAACAGTTTCAATCGCAAAGAGTATTCATTTCAGCTTTGAAAAAGTTATTATTATTTGTAATGTTCTAGAAATACATCATAGTGAGGTTGTGTTATTTATAGTAAAGCTAAAAAAGCACTACGTTATGATAGTATATATAAATCTCCCTTATGACATTGTCAATCCCATACAAACCAAGGAAATCCTGAATTATATAATGTCCCACAACACTTAGAAACAAATCCAAAATTTTTGATGTTTTAGATATATGTAACAAAATAAACATGCAGTTTAATTTGTGTATATAGATTTTCTGTAATTTGATCTAAAATTTACTGTGCATTCGCAATGATTAAAAAACACTGGATCTGTTCAGCAGCCTGCAGTGATAGAGTAAAAGCTGGAGACAAAATTCAACCTCATTAAGAACTACTTGAATACTCCCTATGAGATTGTTATTATGAAGCTTGACTTGAAGTTTCTGTGTTTGCAAACAAGTCATTGTATATTACGATGTAGAGTTTAATAAAAACATTTTTAGGGAAAGGGGTAAAGAAAACTTTTCTTTAAAAAAGTAGGTGATTTAAACCATTCCAATTTGAAGTAGCTTGTTCTTCAATGATAGCTTTTGTAGACTACAAAGAACCTATTTTGTTTGAGCGTACCTAGTACTTAACATAGAAATTTAAATCCAGCAGCTATATAGATAAAGAGACCAACTTTCACTTGAAAACACTGAACTTTTTATTCTAATATTGGTTGAGGCTAAGTTGTAATGTGCACTTGATTAAATTTTACATGCAGATTTATTTTTAAGGCTAGTTCAGTGTGTTTAATTTGTGAATTTGTCTGCTGCTTGCAGAGTACACAGGCTGAACACTGCTCAATAATCAAATTAGGTTAGGGTTTTAGCCTACAGGGGTCCTCCGCTTGTTAATTCAGTTCAATACAATAGCATTCATGCTGAAATAATAGTCCATTGTTTGAAGTTCTGTGTCCCTGCAACCTTAATAGTCCTTTAGCTCCTGTTCAGCAATTAGTCCATACGTTTTACAACTGAGCCTTCAATAATCCAAGCATACTCTCCAGAGTCATTGCCAAGAAGAAGAAAAACAATTTGATTAAAAGGAACTGCAAAAATGATAAGACTCAATTTGTATTTATTGATTAGAACATGTTGTAGTTTGCATCACTCAACAGTTTACTGTAAACTCATTTGAACCTTTGCATGTGACTTTACGGTATGCGTAAGGATTTATACTTAAAGTAGGTTTTTTCCCCTCCCACATAAGCAAACAGATACGCACATATTACATAATTATGTATTTTTATTGGTAGCCAGATTCCTCGTTTATTAAACAAGACCAGGCAAAACTTTCTTGAAAATACTCAACTCAGTACAAACCCAGGGCAAAAGCTGTGTAATTGTTGGAGAAGAATTTACATTCTTGCCATCAGTGCTAGATAACATTGTTGATTACATGTAAGATAGCTGGCTGTACAGCAGCAAAGTGGTTGCCTAGTACTATCAGTCATCTGACATGCGTATCTGTGTGTGGGCGAGGCTAGGGGGTACTGAATATTATGTATTGGGCACCCTGCAAAAGGAAACTGCCAGAATGATCAAGAATAAGACATAATTTAAAAAAGAATGGATACCCACAGCATTGTGACTGCAATGTTACGACTGGCAATAATAGAGGAAATGCCATTGTCACAGATCCTGGAGCCAACTCGCTGATGCAGCAATGCTTGGGCTGGCTATCAGCTTGCATTTGTGATGTGCTAACAAATAATTTACCCACATGTTAGGCAGTATTGTGCTTTGTCAGGATCTTCTAACTAGGGCATGTAACTGCTGTACAGCAAATTACGCTAAATATAAAGGAACATATTAGTAAGTGCTACACAATTAAATGTCTGCTATTAATTCTAACTGGAAAGTTTCTCTATGTAATCCCTTTTATATCGTTATGACCTTTTAGCAGATATCCTAGGTTTTAGAATGTTCTAAATTATGCAACACATTATGCCAAAGATAATTGTAAAATTTGGTATGTAAATATGGTAAAATATGTAATTGGGACAAAAATGCTCACTGACTAAAATTATTGAGCCAACTGGAGTGAATACAATGGCTGTAGTTATATTCAATTAACAGACACATTCACTTATTCGATATTCAGATTGTGGAATTGACTACAGGAGTTGACCACTAATTAATGGGAAGATAATTCCATTCGATTAATATTGATGGAATAAGTGACTTTTCCTCAGTGAATGCTTTGCTATTTTATGGAACCATAGAAATTTACACCACGGGATAAGGTCATCTAGCCAAATGTGTCTGTGCAATCCCTTTAAAAGAACGATCCATTCAGTCCCATTTACCTACTTATTTTCCCAGATACCCTGCAAATTACTCCTTTTTAGATATTTATCCGATTCTTGAAAACCAATATGGATTCTTCTTCGAAGTTCCACACCCTAATAATTCCCTGTGTAAAAAAAATTCCTCCTAATGTCCTTTTGCTTCTTTACTAATTATCTTAAATTGATGCCCTACAGTCACTGATTCCCCAACCAATGGAAATAATGTTTCCCTATTGACTCTATAAACCACCCTCGTAATTTTAAAGACATCTCTCAGGTCTTCCCTCAAACTTCTCTGTTCCATTGAAAATAGTTCCTCCAGTTTCTGCTCATAGGTCAAATCAATCACGCCTGGTATCATGCAAATCTCCTCTATGGTCTCTATCTCTCTCTATAGTCCTGACATGCTTCCTAAAGTAGAGTAACCAAAACTAAACACAATGCTAACTGTGGTTGGTTCAAATTAACCATTTATACAAGTTAAAGATGATCTCTTTATGTTCTTTATCCCTATTTATAATAATAATAATAATCCCTGCATTTGATATAGCGCCTTATCATGTTGTTGAGACATCTCAAAGCACTTCACAGAATACATTGTAAAGTGGATTGACTGTATATTTTGTGGGCAAAATGCGGCAGCCAATTGCGCACAGCAGTGCCCACAAACAGTCGTGGATTGAGTGACCAAAATATTATTATTTTTAAAAAATTGAGGGTTTATTATTTATCCTTATTTATAAAACCTCGAAACCCATTAGCTTTCTCCACACTTTTGTCCATGTGTCTTTCCCCCTTTAAAGGTTGATGTACATTAACCCCTAGGTCTCTCTGCTCTTCTACTGCATTTAAAATGTTCCCGTTTATCATATGCACTCCTTATTTGTCTTCCAAAAATATCTAATACAATATATTACAGACAAGGATTTATCCTCAAGCTAAACTTTAAAATTTTATAACAACAAAGTGATCCCCAAGAGTACCAAAGTTGTTTGCAATAAGGCTATTTAAACTTGTGCCCTGTTTTAGTTTTTCCTTTGGTGATTAATGGACCTCTAACCAGCAGGCCCATGAGAAGCAAACTAATGCCAGTATAGACAACTGTTTATTCAATGGAAGTTATATACAGTATTTTTCAAGTACATGCTCCAAGTTTTCATTAACTGATCTGTAGGATTAGGATCTAGAGCAGCATTTCAATGTGGATTATTCAAGAATGTTCCCAGAATCTGAAACATTTCTTTCAATAATAAGGCGCATGGTTTTGACACAAATCACTTACATTCCACTGTGTATAATAAATAGCCTGTGGAGCCATTTCTTTCTATCTTCTACTTCAGTGTGGTGCTTAATCGCAGAGACCAAAATAACACTTGAATCACCCGTCGGTTGTTCACTGCTTTTTTTGGGAAACCAAAGTGAACTCAGTCAACATAATTAGTGGCATAAACTCAAAGAACACACTACATCTGATGTGGCAACTGAGATCATTTATTGAAGTTGGGCAAACCTCTCTGCTACATGATAAAAGACATGTGACTTTATAGAGTGGAGAATAACATTTTAGGAACTACTGCAGGACTTTATATGTAACTGTCATTAATCAGCTGACACCTCAAGAATGTGAATCTTGAAGCTGACCCATGTTCGCCCAAGTTATCTCTTTCATTCAAAAATATTCAACCACTTGTAACATTCAGCAAATTTACCTATTGCAAGTTCTGTATGTAAGCTAAACTGGTATGTCTTGTGGCTATTTTGACGTGTTATAATTAATACAATGTAATTAAAATAAATATATTTAAATATGTTTAGATATTAATAACTTTGTACTTTTTCTCCTTCATAATTCATCAGTGAATTAAACAGATGTGGCTCTTTTTTCAAAGAAAAAGATCCAGATACCCTACCTAGAATTTGATAAAAGCGGAAACTAAATATTCTAGCCTTGACATGCTTAAGGGCTTCTTTGTGACTTGTTCTGTAGACAAAATAAGTAGAGGTGGGAGTCTCTACTTAACTGTTCTGTATTTTTTTCCATAAGAACATTTTCAATTCAATTTAATTATAGCTTTAGTACAAAGCTGTACAGACTTGAAGGATAGCTTACACTCCAAAGATATTTAGCATCAAGTTAAACTTGGGATTCTAGCCAATGAAACAGATTACAAAGGGTTATGTATTTTGAAGTATTTCAATAATAACTTAGAAAATGAGTGTTCTGCTTTTACTAATTATACATCTGTTTTTTTTATGTTTCCCTCCGAGTATGATCTCATCTTTAGTTTAGCGGTGCTTACTATTCCTGTTCTCCCAGTGCCAATATTGACATAGTTGCATCACCTTAGTGCTACAAAATACCACAAGAGTATGACAACAGATCCAGATTTGGTTATGTTTAACTAAGGGCTAATGGAAAGTTTGCATCTTTATTAAAGTAAACATTGTCAATGTCCCTGATCTCATACGCTTTACATTTTTGACATGTAAAATTTTCTTGGACTTTGTTTAAAACTAGAATTTTATGCAGACAGACCTGTTGATCCTGTAACAAGTAAAAGTGTTATAAATCAGCAATTCAACAAAAATGCTGGTGCCCTCATACATACCTGCAATTTGTGTCACCTTACCTGATGGCCGGGAGCTTGTTTCTATTAAGACTACAACACCTCCATTTCATTATATTGTATGTTTAACACTATTGCAATATAATAAGGAATCCAACTAAGGAATCACATCATTTACAATATATTGCATATATAGAAATGGGCATCTTTAGGAGCTTCATGTGTTTTGCAGGAACTGTTAAAAGGCAGAGAAAAAGGTCGGGGGGCTGAGTTAAAAGTTTCTGTTGTGATGTTTCTTTTTCATCGCATCTGGTCTTCAGCTGTGAAGTTTAACATGTATTGCAATAAATGAGAGTTGTTGTGACTGGATACAGGGTCAGTAAAAAATGCTTCTTTCCTCATCTTCATACACTGAAGATAGCAACTTGCTGAATTTCTAATGTGTAAACCTGTTTATAAAAGGTATCATTAATCACAATGTGTGTTGTACAATAGCAAGTTAAAATTAAACTTTGCAAACAGTTGTTAGCAAGAAAGCTATATACTTAACTGAGTCAATAGTGTGATATGTCTCTACCCACTCCTATGACATACAATGTAAAAAGGGAGTGAACTGGGAACAATGGATATTAAGCAAAGAGAAACCCATTTTAATGTCACACAGCAGCGGTCAAACAAGCTAAGCAAGAAGTTGTGGACATTCCTGCACTCTTGAAATAATTTCTTTGTAGCTGCAGGATGTGTTTAATAATGAAATCATTGTAGACTTCCAACTACTTCATCAAACATCTACAAAATAGGTTGCAGCAATAAATGAAAACACTTGTTAAAGCTTTTGAGATTCAGAAACCTTTTGCCAATTTTAATTTGCAATTTCCTCTTTGCAATGCAAATACTTTAAATGATTACAAATGTGATTGCTTGTGTTTGTTCAAATGACCCAAAAGTTATTGAAAATATTTGGAAAATGTAATCTTTAAATAGTGAACTTTCAAAACAAAACGGGATCCTGTTTTTGTCTAGTGTAGGGTGAATTAAAGTTAAAACTATATCAACTTCTTCATTCTTCGGAATTTTCTGAGTTTTTTTTAGTTTTCTTTGTTGCTGACACACGTATAAACGGTGATAGCTGTAGTACAGAAATCAGTCTCCTTTATTACATTTCAGCTTTCTTTTTACTGACAACATACGACTGTTAAAGATAGCTGAAATACAGTAATATGCAGTTTAGATATAAGATATAAGCAAATTCCAGTATATTGTTGGCGTAAGCACATTTTTACAAAGTTCCAGCTAGTTGATGTCTTAATAATGACAGAGTTGCTCCAGTTACAAGCAAGTCTGGTTGTGAGCAACTTTCATGTCCATCCTCAACTGGTGCATATGAACAATGGCAAGAGCAGCAGTTTCCTGGAAAATAAACCACTGAGTGACATCAGGACTGTATAACCCACGATATGCTGATGTCAGCAAACGGTTTATTTTCCAGTAAGCCACAGCTTGTAAGTCATTTATTGATTTTATACCACACATTTCAGTGGCCTCAATGAGTCTTTCCACCAATGCCTCGAGCAAAATAAGCTTATGGGACAACTCACTGTAATATCTATTTCAAATGCAGTGTATAAAGTGTTCTTTAAAGAGGTCTTGCGTAGTTGTGAAACACAGCTTCACAAAGTTTCCAGGAACTTCTTAAATTAAAATTTCCATTTACCAGCAGAGCCCAAAAATCTTTAGCAAAAATTGCTAATCTGCTAGTTAACTTCTCCACCATGGTTTGTGCAGCGATGCACAACACATTAGTGAAGTATTAACTTTTGCATAGATCTACAATGACACTGAGCTTTGAAGTTTGCAATCTATGATCTAGAATGGGGCTTTGAATGTCTTCAGCTGAGGGATAGGGAGGGGTTGTTTGGTCTAACAAAGATCTCTTACATGAACTTAAGCAGTTGTGTTTTTTAGTTGAAATGTATTAATTAACAAACAATAGCGATCTTAATGCTGTTTTAAAGACTGAATTTTAATCTTCTTTCACCGATAACCTTTTTTGACAGTATTTTCAATGGGAATGTTAACTGCTGATTTAGCTGGAAAAAAGGTCAATAGGGAATGAGTCCAGGGGTTTAAGAAAGTCAACAGAAAACTATACTACGGTCTTTAATGTAGTAATTAAAGAAAATCCTGACTACAGCATGTAATTGAGTGAAACCCTACTTACAGAGCCTGTTGTAAATAATAAAACCTGCTAAAGATTAGCATAATGTTTTTCAATTACTGTATTCCTAACATAGTGTTCCTGGAATCTTGAACATGAATGAACTTTGCTTCAAATGAGGTAACTTTATGAAGCTAAATTGAATCAGCATGTGTTAATCTACTATTTAGGGACTAACTCCATTTTTAAGCTTTTAACCAGACACTGAGCTTTACTGTTTGCTTATCCAGAAGGAAATGCTTCACTGTTTACACGTAACTGAGGTAAATTTCCCCCGTGGTATGTTTTCAACACAAAATCCAAGTGAAATAATACTTCAGTAATTGGATAAAAGAAAACAGCAATTACTTTTCTGTTGTTTAACAGGATAAAAGGCTGACACTAGAGGGCAATTGAGAGCTTCAATGAAAAACCCAAACTGAGGACATTTAGATATTTCCTTAAATCTGGCTCCTCAAAGTTCCTGTGCCCTGGCTTGTATTAGTAGTTCTTAAGTACATACTCCAGCTGAGTATTTTCTGTCTGCATTTTTTTTTGTCTGGGAGCGTAATACTGCATGCATCATTTGGGCAAGTTACGAGATGTACTGTTTAAAATACATCTTTTTCTTCTATGAAGTCTTATTATGGTATAATCGATTTCAACAAAATGTTAGATTCTAAACATTTTACGATGACCACATGACGACAGCTGCTTGTAAATTAATAGGACTGGATGTTGAGGTATGTGGACTATTTGGTATAAAATGGTCCCTGACTCAATATAACCACAGCAGCTTAGTCATAATATGGGCCTATATTTAATATTAAACCCTCATGTGGTCAGTTATGATCTAATGGATGAGAAATGTATTCCAGAAAATCTATTTTTCCAAAAGTAATTCCAGCTTTGAATTAATATGTACTTGTCTGGGGCCAATGTCATTATAATACTTTTAAAATTAAAATATTATTTTGCCATCAGAGGGTAATGTTAGAAATACTAATGTCATTTGTAGCTAATACCTAGGCAACATCATAAACTGTCACAAATTCTGCCTTCATTTTCTTCAACCTGGAAGCTATTGTTTAGTGTTTGTTTCCTTTGTATGTTCATTTAAATTGAATGATTGGGGTACTATTAGAAACTGTGCTTTTCTGAGAATCTCGTATAAGCGCAACCAGATCTGGTCAAATGCTCGGGCCCAGATCAGAGTGGTAACAAAAATGAAGCACAATAATTCTACTGTTTGGTAAGCCTTTGCAGTCGTTCAGTAACATGGCCTATTCACCGCAGTTAATACTTGGGGCTATTTTATAAATTTGGTTGATTTTGTGAAATTATGATCTGGATATTTTGCTGGGAAAGATCAATAAACCTGATATCCACTTCATTTGACTCAGTACATTAATCTTTAGAAGTTAGAAGAGATATTAATCCTAGAAGTATATTGTGTGTCCTTTTAGCTCTTGTACAAATTTACCCTCAAGCACAGAATCATATTATTTAATTCTGTATTGATTAGTGGCACCATGGAAATATTCAAATAACTGGTTTATGTGATTTTACTTGGATGGATAAAATGTGTTATGTTACGTCTAATTTGAGCCCACATTACAATAAAATAGACATCACTCCCATACACTTAAAAATCAATCTGAATTTGTTTATGTAACAGGTGAGTCATGTCCTTTATTCTCATTCAGATGTTCAATTTCCTCTTTTCATATAAATTGGAAAAAGAGCCTCTTTTATCAATTGCGTAACAAAGTGTTAATGAAATAGCATGATACCCAGCATTGTATATCTCCTTTGAAAGAAATGTGAATTTTGTTAACATTAATGACACTGCACTTGCAGTAATTACTATTTCACTTCTGAAGCAATAACAAGCTACTTGAAGCTATAAAATTTGAAAAATCTGTGAATCCAGCTGTGGAGTGTAGAATTTAAAGTAAAAATATTGGAAAGACAAATTCTCAACAGCTGATGTATGGATAAAGCCCTGCCAGTGCTAATGGATATGGTAATGGGATGGTTTCATGGAATTTTTACTGAGGGAGATGGGTTTCCCCACTCGCAAAGTATAAAGGAGGCACCTGTTATGGACCTATTTGACAGCACTTACAATGTATTGGATGAAATCCGTATAGCTTAAAGAAAAGCTCCAAGGTAAAGGAGAAACATTGTTGTGAAGGATGATAAGTCTTGAAGTATTTTGCATCTTAAAACAAAATTGAAGTTGTAAATGATATGTATGTCTTATATTGGGGTGGAACATAAGTTGGAGAATCTACTGAGTTGGATATGTCGGCATGAAATTGATTGGCAGAATGACAGAGAACCAGTCGAGATTGGCAAAGATGGTTGGGGAAGCAGGGGATTTGTGTGCAGGAACTTGTGCAGGATGGACTTTGGACAACAGAGCTCTGAAAGGGTTGATAATTACGAAATGTGGAGCCAGGATCACCAGTGAGGAAAGCAGTTGAAAAATCAATTCTCATATTGATGAAGCTATTGACATGTGCTTCAGTAGTTGAGTACTGGTGCAGTAGAAGAAGCAACTGGAGGAGGGCTCCATACTTCAAATGACCAAAATCACAAGAGAACAGGACAGTGGAATTATTCAGAGCAAAATCTTTGAAGGAATAGGGATGATGGACATAGAGAAGAAGAACATGAGACTGGTGCTGTGTTATTCCGATAATGGCGCCTAATTTGCAATGTTTTGAAACTCGATCATTGCAATAATTTTAATTGCAGATTCGCAGCATCATAGCACAAGGCAACAAAATGACTTTTGCTATCTTGAGATTAGTAGGGTTCAGGTTTTGCTAACTAGGGGGGTACAAATCAGAAATTGTATTTCACTCAATGAATCCGATTTGCAAATATCTGAAATTGGATATTTCCAGTTCAGTATATGGTACAAGAACGTATACATTAATTGTGCATAAGAGCATCGCAATACTGTGCATGCAATCGCAATGCTATATAGCAGTGCAAGGCAATTATGCAAATAGAACTGTGAACACTTGTACTGATAATCTACCATCTGCTCTCTTCAAAGAACATGGAGAACCCAGTGTGTCACTGCTGCAGGACAAGAGCTACACACATCAGAACATGTAGTGTCAGCACCACTATTTGAAATGAGCAGCGCATGCACACATACACCTTTGGAAGATCCAACATGCCACATATGCAGCTACTGTATTCTTTCCTCACACAGATTAGTAGACATTGTGAGAATATCACACCAATGTTATCAATAGTTCTTTGCCGTCATATTGATACAGATCTATTTAGTTGCAAACACTTGTAGGGTGTTCCATATTGCCTTCTGTTCATATTTCGCTGGTCAGCCATCCACCCTTATCTCTCTTCAATGAAGCTTCAGCTAATAGTTATGTACAACACTGGCAAGGAACGGTTCAAGGCACACAAGGAGTCAACGCAGGAGTGAATCGCATCAAATCAGTACACCACAGTGCTACACAACTGAAAAAAAATGTTTATTTTAATACACCTTGCACACTATCATTTGTAATTATATTTGTAATTATATAAAAATAATAATTAATAAATTGGTCACTTCAATCCACGATTGTTGGTGGGACACTGCTGTGAGCAATTTGGCTGCTGCTTTTTCGCCCACAAATATACAGTCAATTCACTTTACGGTATATTCTGTGAAGCGCTTTGAGATGTCTAGAAGACATGAAAAGCGCTATATCAAATGCAAGGATTGTTATTATTATTATCATTATTAATTGTACCTAAAATAAAAGTCACCCAAACACCAGCCAATGAGATCTTCTTATATCTGTCTGATGTCTTTTATGCCAGGTTTGCTGCTAAGGTTCATGTAGTGAGTGCCTGGTAATACAGAGTTTCAATTAGCTCTCTAATGCAACCTGGCTCGCAAGAGGTTCCCTGTGAGTGCCTGGAATGTCAAGAGTTGCATAACAGTTGAAGGAGTAATGACCTTAAGTGTGCAGGCCTAATGTTGGACAATCTCTCTAGGTCTGGATCAGATGCTACACCTCAGTCATAGCCTTGGTGTTAGCTGAAATTCCACCAAGTCTTAAGAGTGTAAGACTGTTTGTCTGAAAATGTAAGATTGCTCAGAATTGTGGAAAATTCTTCAATCCAGCCTTGATTGGTTTTCCCACAGTACCTAAAAGGATTGGCATCTGAATGAAGATTAAATTCATGATTTTTTCACGATTCAATACAATCATAGAAAATGGAATCACACACTAAAACTAGGTGGAATTTCAGACTTTGGTGAGTGTAAGCCTTCTCCATATGCTATACCCACCTATAGCCACTGCACCCAACCTTTTTCTTCTATTTTGCTAAAGATTTTAACCCTGAGGGGTAGGAATGCTAACAATAGCACTCAGCACTCAATCAAATTCCTAATATTTTAAACCTTTTTGTACAAATTTCTACACTGTCACTAAAATTAGCAAACACAAGAATGTCAACCAGCATGAATCTTGGAATATTAATTTAAATGGGTAAATACATTTGAGAAGTTTGTTTTTTAAAATGTAGTAATTAAGGTGCACCACAACTTTAATCCTCTCCAACACACCATATAACTGTATGAATGGTGTCTTTCTTTAGCACATGTCAAAATATGCAGCATACATTATTTGCAAAAACGACGTTATATTGTGGATTGGATATCTGAAATTAAAATGAGAGATAATGTCTACAGACACATTTCATTTCTTCATATTGCAGACCTAAATTATTTAATTTTGATTTAGTAGTAAGAAGAATATCACCAATTGAACTGAATTAAGTGCAAATTACAACCACATTTTATGTTAGTATTTTTAAATATAAAGATACTGTAAATTTGATCAGTCAGGGTTGAACATCTGCCTAATCTGCTGCTGGCACTTAAGTGTGTAAAATTATAAACAGTGAAAACACTCTTCTTTCTTGTCAGCAGCTCTTGTCTGTCATTGAAATCTAACAGCCCACTGTAAAGTTAGAGCTGTTGAAATGGCATTTATATGTGACAGCCTTAGAAGAACTGAACTGAATAAAATCAGTCAAATACAATAGCAATCACATTAAATATTCCGCTCAGATAACAGACCTTACCCATATTTGGTAGCAATTATTATCTACATTTATGAATGTGACTCTTGAGAGGTACATTACTTGGGAGTAAAATAATGCATGAATCATTTATTATTTTAAGGCATTTGGGAACTTAATCCAGACACATTTGTTAAACAGAAGCCATTTCACAGTATTTAAAAAAGGAAAACTTGAATTGTCTATAGGAAATGACAAAAATACAATAAAAACAAGCTCAGGCCACTTATGAACATCAGTAAATTATACCTTAGAATTGCTCATATATCCACTGAGCTGGCAGATTCCATTGACAGCCACTTGAAACGTGTTTCTGAGAAAATTGTCAGTGTGTCTGGAAGTACTGTAGTGAAACTTTGTTGTAATTTGAATCAGGTTTGAAATCTAAGCAATGAACTAACCGTTGCTTCAGCGTTATTATGTACAAGCTGTGGCAAGTATTAGCATTGCTTAGGATAGTTTGTCCTAATTAAAGTTTTCTGTGAATTCATAGATGACTTACATTGACAGCCATTGTGCTAACAGTATGTTACATAAACACAAAATGAATTAAATCTGAATATCAAATCTCTGGCACACCCTCCTTGGGTGACCTCACTTTAGATTTGATGCAATTAAATAAAGCTTGTATAAATTGAATTAAGAACTGAAAGTAGATTCATCCTTTGGGAACCCCTGCAGCAGAATCTGATGTCTTTGGTGTTCCTAATGTCATATCATTGGACTCACCATCATTTTCTACAATGCAGGTGCATCAGATGAATGAAATTTGAGATTGTTTTCCACACTACTGAAAGCAATTAAATGAAATATGGGTAAAATGTGATAAACTTTATAAGTTAAATAGGGTGGACACACACATATATATGTATATAACATCTTATTTCTTGAACTAGAATTTGTAGCAAGCGACATTTTCCACAGTAAACAACAACAAACTTGCATTTATACAGCGCCTTTCACGTCAGAAGGTCACCTCAAGACTTTGGACAGTCAAGGGTTTGCACCCTGGCTAAATGCTCAACAAAGATTTTATGCGATAGAATTAAAATCTTTCCCAAATCTAATTAAACTGAACTAAAACTAAACAAGCAAACTTGAATTAAAGGCCTTATATTAAAAGAGTGGCTGTCTGTGGTTGTGCTGCTATTTAGAGGTTTCTCTACTTTAGAATATCTGCCATCGTTGCTTTAATCATAGACATAATGAGACAGGATGTTGGTTGCCAGATCCCAAAAGAGAGATGGTTGGAAACTGATTGAACTGTTTATACTGTGTTTTGGTCCACAAAAGAATTATGGAAGGAGTACAATAACTGAAGTAATGGGATCATGTTCCAGTGATACTAAATTGGATTTTCATTTGGAGTAATTAAGAGGTTGTTTTGTTCACATTCTGGCACTACCATGTGAAACTTAATAGGCAAGAATAAATTTATGCCTCGCTGTAAAATAATCCTTTGTTAAGATTGCTGCAGTGCTTGATTTACATGCCCTGATATTTAAACGGTAAGGGTTTTATGTTCACAAATATCAGGAGAGGATATCTTACACAAGGCCAATAAACATTTTTCAATCTGAGATTTAGTTACTCTTTTTATAGGCATACATTGCTGAGATAAGTTTACCTTTAGAATGGAGTCTTTCGGCTTTTAGGTAAGAATATTTAACTCGTGAACTGCTAAAACAATCATTGTCCTCCTTTTAACTAACTACAGTATCTGGTCAGTTGTTTGCATGATGAGTGTGAAATTATCTGTGATGCATTAACTTTTGCTTACAAACTGCTGCATTTTATGTGAACTTTGAAGTTTGCCACCTTCAATGTGAAATCTGTGGCTGTCTTTAACAAATGAAATAATTTGCGTTAGGAGGACATTTTGTTCAGCCACTGGCACATAACCATTCCTTGGTGGTATTCATTTAATCACAAAATGCACTATTTGGCAAGCAAATCTCTTAATGGATCTATCAAAAACACACTAAATTACTTGTTTACTCATAGGTAGAGGAAGCACTGAGGAACCTGTACAATCTGAAAACCTTGCATTGCTTTCAATAATTTACTAGCTTAAGCGTAACAAACAGTTATCCTGCTTTTTAATAATCCTTTTGGTATTGGTTCAGCTAAGCAGGGCTGTTATTGTGCTTATGTTATGGCTTAATGTGTTTGAAAGGTACACACAAACTACTTCAATCCATCTATGTTGCCTTCGTTAACCATATAATTTTGTTAGAAAATAAATTGTGTACAAGTTCAAAATATATCATTTGTCACATAAAACACAGAGCCAGAACTCAAAATGTTAAATGTACCATAAATACCAAATTGGAGCACATGAAATTGAGAGCCAGCAGCCCTTTCTGTGCCACATTCTTAGAAATGAGTAACTAGCCTGCGCAGCATGCATACACAGTACTCTTCAAATTAATTCATAATCAGACTCAGCAAAGCAACTCCAGTAACTGAAATCACTCTTACTGTAAGGGAGGTGGGACAAGATGACGACAAATGGCCCTCGAGCAGCTAAGCTCACAAGTATTTTTGCCAGGCAGTCCATCCCACTTTTTGTTTTGTCAGTGATCTGCTATTACATGAGTAATCGGCGTTTGAGTGGGAGCGAGAAGTTGTGGGCAGAGAGGAAATGCTACGATAATTCACCAGAGTTTCAATTTACTGTGCATCAGAATGCTGCATATTGTCACATGCTGCAATATTAATGTTTGAAGCTAGTAGGACAAGGTTGATTCAGCTAAAATGGGTAAAAGACTTTTCTGTTTATTCTGTTTGTCTGTTATATTCTTTGACTGGTTCTCGTTCCTCCCTCTATACAGAAGGATGTTAAAAATTCGCAGTGTAGAAAACGTATTGTATATTAAATGACTCATTGTAGGTTGTAGTATTTAATCAAGGGGAAAGTATTTCAACAATAGCTGCACAGCATTAGCGAACTGAATTGAAAGATAACCATGTTATAGTGGTTGTGTAATAAAATAAATTAGCATTTCATAACTCAAGTTATATGTGGTATGTGTTTGGGGGAAAGAGAGAAAGAGTTCATTTTTACTGTAATACAAGATATCACCATATTTTAACATTGCTGCTAAGGTATTTTAAACCAAAAGTGTTTTTTTTGGAATTTATTAATCACCTTAAATTGGATTGTCTCTTCAGGCATTGATTTTTAAGAGTTACTATGAAATTTAACAATGACATTTGTTACACATGCTTAGAATACTCAGTAGCATACAACAAGGAAGATTTTGCTAATTAAAGGAACAACATTGCTCATTACACAACAAACCTAATTAACTAATATTTCCCTTTAGTCGATGTTTAATGCAGGCCATGAATTTATATTTAGTACTGTATATATAAAGCATTGTAGGCATTTTACCAGAAATAATGTATCAACCTTAAGTTGTTCTTTTCCCAAACTTATTTAGGTGAATAATTCAGAACACTGAATAAAACTAATTAAAGATTAAAGAATCTGTAGCAAAGTCAGAGCTCTTAAGTATTTATTATATGACTTGCTTTCTTTTAATTACAATATAAATACAAGCCTTATGGTCTTTAAACATCCCAACAGATTTGCATGGCATTATTGCACATACAGAATTATATTTCTGTGATAGTTCTGTTTTAAAATCTGTACTTTGTTAATTATGGCTTACAGTTAAACCACACATTCTGCCATTAGAATAGGCTCTGGCTACTGGATACATACATAGTAATTAGATCAGAATCCTTTCTTATTACATGCTACTTTTGATGTCACGGTTGCTTGTTATGGTATTATGTGAAAGAAAGTATGAATTTAGCTTTTCAAATATGCAGCGCTATAATTAATGTTCCCAAATCTCACAAACGTTTTGGGATTGAATACAGTCTAGCTCCAAAGACTTAAATAAAACAAGATCTCAATTTTTTTAGACAGCTCTTATTTAACTTCAGAATACTGCTGCTTTGGGAGGAGCATAATTACTTGAAGCCTTTTATTTCATCATTTAAAATAGAGGAATTGATATATTCCTGGTGTAAACTGTATTCCTGGGGCGTTGCACTGGTACTGTGTGAGCATGTCATTTGCATTGTTGTCAGTGAATGAGAACAGATTGGGAGTTATTGTATTGTTCAGATTCATCAATACAGCGATATGATGACTAGTGAAACAAATTGCATTTAAATTGTGGATTCAGAGCGTTAGTTGGATGAAACAATCCTTGCTTCTAAGATTACTCTGTATTAACACAGCATATTTGGCATGGTTTACAACAGTGTTTCAGCTTTTACTAGGGTTGACATATGTGAAAGATTAGAAAACACAGTAAATCAAATCTTAAAGTGAGGCTTGAAGCTCTAAATATTGTAAAACTGTATCATTTTACAATTAAATTATTTTCACACGATTTGTGCAATTCATAGCAAAATTTAGCATTATAATAGAGCTACAATAAACAGTGATCTGTTTAATATAGCTAAGGTGTTTTGCAAAATTTGTATTGGAAGCCACCTATAAATGAAGGTGGATCAGGCCTGTCTTTCTATGTAAGCTTGGAAACAGAACTCACCATTGACTGACTTATGGACCTTTAATATCTGCCAAAACCCATGTGGAAACCACGTGGTGGTGGACTGTAACATAATTATTATTATAAGGATTATAATTATTATTATAATGCCCACTGAAGAATTTGGTTAAAAATCACTGATAATGGAACAATGGCAGAATGAAAGTGAGAAAAGAAAGCGAAATAGGAAATAATTGAAAATGGGAATTTCTCACCTAATGGCATTTTAGTACAAACACAGAACAAAAGTGATAATGTGAGTTGGTTGGTGGGTGGGTAGGTTGAGGGGTTTCCAAGTATCATTTTAGTTTACAGCTGTGAGATTGGTCATCTCTCAATAGCATATTTTGCTTCATTATGTATTTAGTTGTGTATGCTACCTCTAACATAAAATATATAGTTGCTTATATATATATATATGCACATTTTCATAGTGCAGAGTTCTACTTTCTCTAATAAGCCCTTCTGGTGTATTCTTTGGTACCTGAAATTTTCATGAGATTTTGCACTTCACGTTCAGAATGGAAATGGGTAGCTTATAGTCTGGCGCATTTTACATTGGTCAATTGTAACAGTGTAAACACCTGTCAGTCCTGAAAAAACACTGCCAAATGAACATTTGGGGTTCTTTTGATTTCAGCACCAAACCTAAAGGGCAGACCTCGCAAGAAAAAGCCCGGCTCACAACGACGCGACTCACAAGCTCTGAATGGACTGAAAGATTCCAATGATGATTCAGATGGAAAGAACATTGCCAAGGTATGCACGTTCAACAAACTAATTCAAGTCCCAGCTTTTTTTTTCTTTTATTGGCTGCAATTGTGTTCAAAATATCATTGATGGATGTCATGTCAGTCAAATCAATCCTGAGGAAATTACACTGCATAATGAAACTTGGGTTTATGTAGAAAACGTCAAATGGAAAATTTTGCTGCTGTTGTAAATTCTGCCTATTTTATTTCTCAGTCAAAATGTGAGTCTAAAGCTATGATGGCAAAACCCAAAAATAACAACAGCAACTGCAAAAACATCACAAGTCATGAAAAAACAAAGACTGCATCAGGTGATGAGTGCAGAGCAGAGGAGCAGGCTTTCCTTGTTGAACTCTACAAATACATGAAGGAAAGAAGCACTCCAATAGAACGGATCCCTTATCTTGGATTTAAACAAAGTATGTGTAATTTTTTTTACTAAAATATCTAACATTTAGGACAAGAAAAAGTATTATATCTGTACTGAGTACTGATCCATTACCAAATCAGGTGGTAGAAGTAACAGCACTACAGTAGTTTAAGAATATTCCAACTCAAGAGTACACTTTTATCAATCAGTACGACATTGCATGAGGGATGTATTATGATGAACTGATAAAGTCAGTTCACATCTGAGCCACATCATTTTGCACATCTGACTGATATTCAGCCTATCTGGGGGTATCCCACTGTTTACCAACAGAATAAGAAGTTATTCTTGCTGCTAAGTGTTGACCACTGGAATTTTCCAATTATAAGTGCTACATTTAGCAACAAAAAATTGTGTTTCCCCATAATATTAAAATATCTAACATTTAGAACAATAAAGAGTATTATTTCTGTATTTTCTTGTCCATGTACCATTTCAGCATTATTGCATCAGTTAATCTGTTACAGTGAGGTCTTCCTCCTACTGATGAACTCAATGATTGTAAGTCATGTTCAATAAGGAATTAGATGGTGATATCCCATTATAAGCTTATTCATGTCAAAATTATTACATTTAGGAGCTAGAATATATTCTCACCATAGATCATACTTTGGAGCACAGGAGGTGGTAATTTGCCCCATTGTTTTATTGCTAATCCTACAGGTGCTGACTGCTCTTTCTTTACTTCAAGTATTGACCCATTTCTTTTCCATATGCTGTTATGGGCTCAGATTCATCAGTCTTTTGTGTTAAAGATGTTTTTATATGTGCAGAACTGTAATAACAATAAATAACGACTATAATGATTCAGAAAAGTGTAATTTGTGAATTAGAAACCCCATGTTATTCAATGTACTTTGCTTTTCAAGAAACAAAGGATTTGATTTGCATTAAGGCAGCCTAGCAAAGGTGATTGTGTTCAGCTCTTCAAGGCCCACTTGTTTTCAGGAAACATTGTTGTGGTCCAGTGCTCTATGCACTTCCAAGATCAGGCTCAGCACTTACACCACTTTTAGACAGAATCCAGTTCTATAGATACCCAGAAGGAGAGTAGTGTAGCCACTTTGTACAATTTCACTAACACCTTCTGATGCTTAAGGGATCTTTTATGGGTCAAACTTTGATGTCCCTGGACTTACACTTTTAATGGTGCCAATACTGATCTGAGGTTAGTCCTCTTTAGCAGGAAGAACAAAAAAGAGGCAGCATGTTTTGAGGCACCGGTGGCTGGATCACACATGCCACCAGATGCCTGCACAGACATAACCATCCAGCGTGACTGATCCTGGTGGCTGAATGGCAGGCATTTATAGTGTTATTTCTGCACATATGTGGAACCTGTGACATGATCAGTAACATAATGATGATGGGAGGAACCTTTACTCGACAAGCCCACTAACTACTGTAAATAACTAGAACATAGGCAGGAACAAAAGGCCAGGGGCAAAATTGTGTGAAATTCAAACAATTCCGTTTCTGGCCTCTGCTACTGTTATTTTGGTAAAGGCGATTACATGATTGATCGGATCCTTATGCGATCCATGTGTGCATTTATATGACCTGATTCTCTGTGCACACAGACCAAACCTAGGATTCTGGAAAGCAAAGCGGTAACTTCACAAGCACTCATTGTGTCAGTATGGTCTAAACCTATGATTGTTGGTTTGAAATCCATGGGAAAACAGATTTTATAGCACAATAACTAGTACACGAGATCTATTAAAGAAATTTCACCACATAATTAAGTCCATATCAGATTCACTTCAGAATAAAACTTGTTGTAGTGTAAATAGGCTTTAAGCCTGTAACCCTATATAACCAAGGAACAACATTTGCACAGATGTTTTTTAGATCACCTCTGAATGCCCTGTTTAAACTCAAGTGATGATGTAAAGTACAATTTGTTTTATCTTTGATCTGTAGTGGCTCTAATGGTGCTACCAGAGAAGTCTATGTCATTAAAGCTTGTTGAGAATTACCTCAGGGCACTTGCCCATTGTGTGAACATTCATGACAGAGTACTACTACTGCAGATTATTCTAAAGCAGTTAACAATGTGAAAGAACTGGATACAGTCGTAAGATTACAATATGTACAATAAAATCCAGTGTATAGTGCACACTGTCAGACAGTTTTCTCATCCTCAAAATTTACCATGCAACTTTTATTGACTAAATCGGCAACCAGTGATTTATATGCTGGTACAGCCCAGATTCAACAGTATGTGGAACTGTTTCGAGAGTTATAAAGAGTGTTAAGAGTGGACATTTACAAAATGTTGCCATAATGGAAGAGTTTGAAATGCATGCAAAGCCTTTTTTTCCTATGGGTAAATCTCTTTAAAAAACATGATATGTGGGTGATGTGTCTGCTTAAAATGTCAGAGCTATCAGAAGTATCTGTTGCTCCTTTACCTTAGCAGGTAACCAAGAATAGGTCTGCCACATGAATGGGAGTATTTATATGCAGACAGTTATCAAAGTGCACATAAATTGTTGGGAACACACTAGTAAACAGTAACCAAGCAGATATAAAATATACAGCCAGGAAAAGAGTTCTCAGAGGATTAGACGTTAAACCACACATGGCCATTGGAAGAATGCAGGAAAAAAGAGCAAAGGAAAAGTGCAAAATACAAAAGAAAAGTGGACAATTGTGACACTGAATATTCAACAGATACTTGATATAGTGACTTACTCCATAAAGTTTATCTCTGTTTACCTTGGGTAGTGGTTTCCCAACACAGGAACTCAACAGTTTGCCCTTCATTAATTGTCGCTGGCTCATGCTTGTTTGATGAAAATAACATGCCAAAGCCTGTTTTACACATTATCATTTATTTTTGAAAACACTTAACTACTATGTCAGAGTAGTAAAGATTTCTTACAATGTAAATATTATTACTAGAAAGACATGAAGTGGAATGATTTCAACAGTGGCTGTACCTTTCATTTCCTTAGTTTTAGCAAAATAGAACAAATGTTGAACATTTAAAGTATTATCTTTAAAACAGTATTTGTTTCACAATCAGCATTGCTCAGAATACTTTGAATATGTTACATATTGGTGGAATTAAACATGCCCTAACAAGCCAGTTTCCAAGTACAGTATTTTTATGCATTTTTCAAATGTTATTTTTCTATGGTAGCATTGTTAATGAAAGTTTACCACTGCTGCCTTTTCCTGAAGTCTGAAAATGGAAGCGTTTTTGCCCTGAAATTCTTATCTTTACACTTATTATTGTCCCTTCTAACAGTTAACCTTTGGACTATGTTTCAAGCTGCTCAAAAACTAGGAGGATATGAGGCGGTAAGTTTTGCAGTACCTCACAATAATTATTCCCTTTAACTTTGTTCTATTCAGTCTGTCATTCTGCATTGTTATAAATAAATACAGCCTATCATAAACTCTTATGATGACTGTAGCCAGGATACGTTTATAGAATCATTTTACACAGAGGCTACAGATTAGATCCAGATTCAGTGCAGTTAAGAGTTATTGTACAAAGCTACCAGTGGAAAACATATGTAAAGCTTCTCTGTCACAGAAATAAGTGAGATCTGTAATTTTTTCCCATGTTACCTCTCAAAGGGGGCAATTATGAAAGCAAGCCAAGACTGCAGAAAAGAATTTTGACTTGGCTGCTTACTTGGCATGTGTTCGTTTGTAATATGGGAAAGTATTAATGTCTGCAACGTGAGTCAGTCATGGCCATTAAAGAATCGTGAAGGGTATTGTTTCCATTTGCTGGTGGTGTAAATGACTTGTCTGACAAACTGATATACAATATATTAATAAAAAACCATCACAGTAACCAGGAAACAAATCTAAATCTACATTTTTCAGTCAGAATGATTACATCTCAGTGGAATGGTTTGGAATTGATTAGTCAATGTAAGATCTCTAAGACTTACATTCTGCATATTTCAATGTTAATACATTTTAGGCAAATGCCTAACGTATTCACATGAATTTTATGGGAGCAGAATATAGATCACGAAATGCCGCTTAAAAACATTGTATTGTACCTGTATATTGATTCATCCAGATGTGGTACTTCTGCATTCCATCTCAGTGAATAATTTTTGTGTTGTTGGCAGATATCTACAAATGATTTTTAATCTGCTGAACCAGAATTATTAACCTTGAATGACTAAAGGAATTTGTTTTGGTATCTAGTCAGCAAATGTTTTCCATTATGTTATTTCTAGAATGATATTTTCATAATGGGTATAACAGCATCAGAGTGTAGACATTTAACGAGTCTCTATTATAGCACTGTCAAAGGCGAGTCAGAATTTTCCACCTTGCATTATTATTAATTGGCAATGTGGCAATGATATACTATTGTCGAAATGTTAATCTGATAGTGAACGGAAAATTACTCTCCAGGCAGTTTGAGGCTTGGAAATGATTTTGTGCTTTGTCAAAGTAAAAAAAACATTTATCAACCATATTGTCTTTTAAATAGAGACAAAAATTTACATCTGTCTTCTTGGTGCCTGACACAACAGGTGTGAAATATGAATCACATTAAGGCTTACTAATTTTAAATTGTCACCCCTTTAATAAAAAATACATATTTTTTAAAAACTCCTTCCTATATGCGAGCTATAAATATGTTTTGCACAATTCTGAAGCAAGTGAAATCTTTCAAAGGTTCAATTGCTTCAGAAACCAGATGAATTATTTTGTTTATTTTAATAAAGGCAATCTCGGTGGTTTCATGCATAGGTTTTCCACTACAGCGTTTAGTAATGAAATTCCATTGAAGGTTGCACTATGCAAAACATATTTTCAATACTCTTATACAGAATCCTTATGCAAATCAGGCTCTGGTTCAGCTGAGTTTTCCCCTTTGAGACTTCTCTGAACATGTAACATTTTGACTCATATGTAATTGTATCCTGTCAAAATAATGCACGTCAAATAACGATATTGTTTGCTGTAACTCGGAAAACTGAGGTAGTGAGAGCTGAACTTAACTTGGAAACTAACTTATTATCGAATCTGAACACAAAACAGAAAAGTCAGCTCATATAAAATGATGTTACAGTATTTGAATTTGCCTTACATTTCTTTACCTTGGATGTAATTTAGAAAGTTAAAAGAACTCTTCAGTAGTCTTGATTTGAAAATAATGTACAGTTCTGGGATTATCCTTTCCAATTAACATGACGCATGTCCTGTCTAAGATCATGAATAATTTCAGACAAAATAAAAAAATTATAGATACCTATTCCATTCAAAAGAATACAATTACAAATCATTATCTTACATTAGTCATATGATGAAATGTTTGTGAAATTGCACAGTCTGACTTTAAGAAAAAAGGAAATTGCATTTTATAGCACCTCATCATGTTGAAATGTCTCAAAGAACTTATTGGTAATTCTCTACAAGACGATTATAAATTTCCCACACAATGCATAGTTTTAACTAGGCCATGCCAATGTTTGGAGGGGTGAGCAAAGCAGAAATGATTTTCAAAGGAGAGGAAATTGTTTGACAAGACATTCTGAGTTGCTCTCACGCATCTCCTAGTGGCCAATTACAGTACAACATTAACTGAGGCTAGTCAACTTGCCTGTGCCAATTGGGAGACTTAGGATCAGTAGAAAGTAGATGTAAGAAAATTGGGGAATTAAAAAAGAAAGAAAATGTGGATTTTTTTTTGAACGAAATGCCTGTTCATCCATCCCTTTCATCGCTTTTCTGTATCCAGTGGTCAGGAGTACAGGGTTCTTCGGACTATTTAATAATAATGATTCATTAATAATAATAATATTTTGGTCACTCTATCCATGACTGTTTGAGGGACACTGCTGTGCACAATTGGCTGTCGCATTTCACCCACAAAATATACAATCAATTAACTTTACAGTATATTCTGTGGAGCAATACAAAAATTATGAGACTCTTAACGACATGCACAATAACAAATGCAAGGATTATTATTATTATTTGTTTCCATGACCTCTGTTAATGGCACACAGTATTGGTTTATAGAAAATGGACTTTGATGGGGCAGATTTCTCTGCTTTCTCAAACAATGAGAGACGATTTTACCAGAACAGGAGGTGAAATTCAAAGAATAGTTGAGGCTAGAATTTTGACTTATGGGCTAGAATTTTAACCTGTGATTCTTCAAGTTGAGTGACCTACCACTTGAGTTACTGCCCCTGTTAAATAGGGTCCAATTTGCAAGCATATGTGTGCAGTCATTTCAATTTTGTAATTAATAAGCAATATAAAGGATTAATAAATAAATATGAAATAATCCTCGCATTTGATGTAGAAGCTTATCACATCGTTCAAAAGTGCTTCACCGAATTTACTATGGAGCGTAGTGAATACATTTTGTAAGTGAACAGTTACAAGTGATTACAGATGATTTTTTAATCCTTCCCATTGGCTGTTAATTGCGTGCATTTGCAATTCCTACTGTACACTTGCATTTTCACATCATTAATTCACCTTGAGAATTGGACTCAATGACTTTGGGTAACCTGAAGTGACTCCCTTCACCTGTTTACACTGTCAGGAATAGAACATCAGTCCAGAGTTGTCAATTAATGCCGACTTACTTGTAATCTTGACAGATAACTGCACGTCGTCAATGGAAACATATTTATGATGAATTAGGTGGTAATCCTGGAAGCACAAGTGCTGCTACATGCACTCGCAGGCATTATGAGAGGTAAGACACCAATATTTCAGATCTTTTCATACAAACTTTTTGGTTTGAGCAGTTGCTCACTGACATCTATGGAAACCATGGACTTTAAGAACACCTGAAAGTCAAATTAGAAAGACTCATTTCGCTTCAAATGAATTGAAGTGGGTTTTTGGATGTCAATACGTCGTTTCCTTAAACACTTCCATGTAACATCAATCATTTTATGTACATCTCTGATGTTTGACATGAAACTAAATTAACATTAGCTATTTTTTTTTTAGGAATCAAGAGATAAACATGATTTTGTTTCTCAGTAATAGTCTGCAGTCATTTCAAACCTATAGACAAGCTGCTGAGCATGATAAATGAATCTGCTTTAGAAATTTTCCCAGAAAAGCAACAATTAAATACATGTAAGCTATCCATTCATGCTATGTCTCCCTAAAATGATTAAGTGCAGCACTGAATATCCTATGTGTTGTCACCATGAATTGTGGTTAACATTATAACATACAAAAGACGTTTATTTTTTATTTTTACACAGGTTATTTTGAGTCCTTTGCACTTAGTGCAGAATGTATTTAAAAAAATATTTCTTATGATGTGATCTCAGCTGTTCGCTGGATGTTTTTATTTTAAGCAAAGCAGGAACAATTTAATGCTGATGATTTCATTAATGTCCCTGCAGGCTTAACTGGTCCAAACCTGCCTCTAGTTTGTTTTAATTCAAATCGGCTCAGGTACTTTAGAAAAAAATGTCTTAGTCAGCCTTAATTTGTTCTGAAACTATCCATCACTGTCAGAATTTAATACAAATTGCCAGCCACTTGGCTAAAGTTCTCCACTGCACCAAATTTAATTAGTTGGATTACAGATGATTAACTGTAGAATCAGCATTAATGCTATTCCCACCATGAGGTTGCTGCTAAGAGTGTATTTAAATTCATTTTATTCAGCCATATAATTAGCTTGTAAACATGGATCGGTTTGTGAATTAATTTGCAATACACACATGTCTGTAACAATTCAAGGAATCCATACCAGCAAGTGGGTTGTGAAATACAGTATAATAGAAAATAATCTCCTTCATTTAGAGAATTAAGAGAACCCTGAGGGCTTGAAGGTCTATTGCTACACCCGGCATCTTAAAATTACAAAGACAGGATAACTCATGGCTAGCAGCAGGAAGATTAATGTTATAGCATTGCTCCTGTGCTCGTCCGTCTGCTTGTCTTTATCCATCCAATTGTCCACTGAGTTGTGATTTACAACATGCCATCTCTGTAATTTAAAAGCATTTATGACCAGGCTTTAATAAATGATTTCCCTTCCTTTTGTGTAACAATTGTTGCTGTGGTGGATGCTGGATCCCAATCACAAATAGGGGACAGCCAAGAATTACATAATTAAGTATTACCCTCTATATTACATGTAGTTTTACATGTTTAACACAACTTGCAAAATTGCCTTCTCTGTGTGTTTTCTCTCCCACTCCAATAGCTATTATTTTTTAAAATTGAAGTAGTAGTGCTATCTATTGAGAGTTAAAAGAAGTTTTGCTTTTGGCTACAAGGCAGACTTGTTTGTGAGAACTCAACAGTATAATTTTGTCCCTCTCAAGCTGTTGGTACCTTCTTGAAAGCATAGCATATCAAACAGATCAAAGTAAATGTACCTTTTGTAACAAAAATACAGATAGAAGGAAGATCCATCCTCCTCCTCAGATCATGCAGATGCTCTGAACTCTACCAAAGAGGAGCTAGCAATGCTTGTGGTCTTGGAGGTCTAGATGTTGTCTACTTTGGACTGCAGATCCTGATGGATTTCTCTGCCTCTCTGTAAAGCTCAGGCTATTATACATTATATTATAACTATATTATACAAGCACCAATACAGTTCCACTCAGAGAGACTTCCTTTTCACTTGGGACCTGATCAGTCTATCAGAGCAGTAATCCATGAGATTAGGCAGCAATTTCCCTTGGCACTGAAGTCAAAAGGTCTTCAAATATTTATTTGAGCAAGCGATAATAAACTGAAAGTAGCTCTTTAGATTCATAGGTTCATGAAACCTGCCAATAAGTAGCTGGAACCCCTTTTCAAGATTGCGAATGGTCAGACAGGCAAATCGTCGCACGTCTTTCTCATAAGGTATTATTTGCAACACCAACTTTTTAGAAGTCAGAACACCACTGACAGGGCAGCAACTATGTGTCTAAGTAAAGGCCCTTTGAGTCTCAAGCAACAGTTTGTCTGTTGCCCCTTATTTTGCTTGCCCTACCAGATTGCTCTACAGGTTTGCTGACAGCCTCCAGTCAGACTGACATGAAGAGGATGACCTTGAAATCTGAGAAAACATTCTTCACAAAAACAAACATTTTACATAGGAATGTACAGGACCATCTGGTCAATATCAAAGTTTTTTTTAAAAAAACATACTTCCCGTTAATTGATTTCATCAAAACTATTCGCAGCTCCCTTGAATTTGCTGGCCCAATCCATTTCCACCACCTTTCTAGTAATCCATTTCACATACCCACTGCTTGGGGTAGGTAGTGTGATACAAATTTGATCACCTTCCCTATATGTTGAGTTTTTTTTTAAAAAGGGAAGGGCTCAATTTATCTATATGGCTTCTGGTTTTTGATTTTAACTGAGATAAAACCGATAAAACACCTTTGATACAAAAATATGTAATCAAATAAACACTGGAACAACACCAGAAATGGCAACTCAACTCCAAGGTGAGGTTTTCTCTAACGCTCACTCTTGGCGCCGATCTGATCTGCGAATGCATCGCTTTCCGCCTCTCTCGCTCGCTCTCCTCCATGTGCACAGGTGCCTCTGGTGAAGCATTTGAGAGGAGGGAGGCATTGCATATGAATTAGGGCACCTCTCTCCCTTCCGTGTGCCCAGGCTTGTGTTCTCATTACAGTAACAAAAAAACAATTTATAAATACTCTAAAATTCCTAAAAATAAACCCTAAAATATTCAATTATTAAACCCTGAAAAACGGAAGCCCTATCTGCACTTCATAATCTTAAATTCTTCAATAAAATATTCCCAGACATCCGCTTACAAAATACAGTCATTACACTTTTCAGTGTATCCTATGAAGCACTTTAAGATTTTCTCCCAACATGAAAAGCATGTAAGGATTATTATTAGAATTATTATTCTTTCAAAATGCAAGGTTGTTTATATCCTTGCATATCCCTTGTCTATGGCAAGAATAATTAACATGGTGGAAAAATAACAGAAATATTGGGGTCATAGAGGATATTATTTGCAAAGCCATTCAGATTTTCTCCACTACCCAAATTTCACTCTAATACTCTAACTAAAATGTAAACGAAGAGGAAATTATCTTGCTTACAAAATGTGTTCATTTTATGACCATATATCAATGATATTTCAAAATAAACTAATACTTTCTGTTTTAAACTGCTGAACTGTGTCACCACCAAAGAGTTTCCTTGAAGCAATCGTAACACATTTGCCAACTCTGACATAATAAACAGTCTTTGTCAGAGAATTAGCAACAAATGACTAAAACATTCGAAACATTGCTCAGTGTAAGCTGGAGAAAATGATGGATGATCCCAATGTGCCAATTTGTTTTAATAAAGGTAGAACATCAACATTTTCATCAACATCTCATGTTAATAGGTTAAATGAAAGCAAGGAAGACCTGTCCTAGATTTTTTTTCAAAAGAAAATATAATAGTGTCCTTAGGGCATAGTTACTGAGATTTAGTAACCATGGCAGATCTTTTGTGAAACTTTTGAGATAGGATGCCACAGGTCATCACTATATTTTTACCTCCGAGACATGGCCTCGAGACTAGCTCTACTGAATTAAATGAATGTCTCTCATGCAACTATCTTTCTAAATTATAGAAATAAAGTTGGTTCTATTTCCTGAATAAGATTTGTTTAGGCCTGCTGTGTGAGAGAATACATTTTTGGAGGATACCATGCCTGCTAATTCAAATTGTAAATTCAAAGAATTTACCTATTATCTGTTTCTGTGTGTTTATCTCACATAATGTTCAGCCACACTATATTGTGTTGACCTTTTGAACTGCAATGAAAATCCAGCAAGAAATTCTTCTGAATTGCTGAATTGTTTTTCTCAGTATTTGAAACTCTTTATGATGAATACATCTTTCTTCAAATAAATAATTTTAATGAATAATTTATAACAGACCACAGATTTCCAGCACTGCTTACATTGCAATAATTGTATCCCAGCATAGAGTCAACATAATAGGTCTTATTACAGTAATGTATCTCTGATTTTGCCAATAATCAAAGTAACGGTGTACGCAATTTACAAAATACAAAAAACAGACAAAATCTCTGTGGTTTCCAAAGTTTTATTGGAACTAAAATTATTGTATTGGGCACCAGACTAAGCCTGGTTTTACCTAACATCATGCCAATTCATATCACATATTGTCTTTTTTAATATATATATATGTATAAAATTAGTGGAGTTTTCCAAACATGTCAATTCTTTTTAGAACTTAAAAGCTCTACCAGACTTTCTCAATGGTTGCTGCCTGATGTAATATTTTCAATCTCAAGATATTCTATTCTCACAAGAAATTGTTTCCACAGTTATCAGAAGAAAGCAGCTTTGGAACACACAATAGTATTGCTGAATTCAAATCAAAAACTGATACTTTTTTATAGTTTTTGGAAAATGTGTTTTGTTGGCCTTGGAACATTTTTGGAAAAAAACATAAAAAGCATACTCAGAATAGTTTTAAAATTTGAGGTATTGTACATTTCTATCTAAGTCACAATGCAATTAGAAACTTTTTTTGTGCTATAATCACAGCACCAACTTGGAGTTGCAACAACAACAACCTGCATTCATGCAGCACCCTTCATACAGCACACTACCCTTGGGGTAGTGTCTTGGAGAGTTTAACCGTGGTGGAGCACGATGTTGAGCCGGGGGTAGGGGGGACAGTCGAAGAGAAAGGTCTTCAAGCATGATTTGAAAATGGGGACAAAGGGGTCAAAGTGGAGGGATTGAGCGGAGGGAACGAATGAACAAGCAGGAGGCCAGAGCCAGCCAAGTAGAGGCGGCAGGTTGTGGAGTGGATGTAAGCAGGTCAGAGAAGTAGGGAGGTGCCAGAGCACGAAGGGATTTGTAGACGAGTGTGAGAATCTTGAAGTCGATCCATTCTGCTGATAGGGAGCCAGTGGAGCCTAGCAAGGACTGGTGTGATGGGGATACAGAGTTTGTAGCGTGTGAGTATTCAGGTGGTGGAGTTCTGAATTAGTTGGATTTTGTGGATAGTGAAAATGGGGAGACTGGCGAGAAGGTTTATTGGAATGTCAAGTGACGGGCGGGAAGTGACATAAGGGTGGACAAGGGTTTCAGCTGCTTTGAGGTTTGGTCAGAGGCAGGCTGCAGGAGGAAACCAGTCCTGGTAAGGGATAGGTTGCAGGGTAGGTAACCAAAGCAGTGACATATTTGATCTCTGCACAATGTTTGCTAAATGCTTATGACTCAATTTATAAATCTTAACAAAACTAAATTTATATATTTTTAAAATTGTAGGTGTTGCATCTTTTCTCTATGTCTGTATCCATCGAGCATCTATAACAAGATATTTCTAGACTTAGTTTTCAGAATTGTTCCTAAAGCAGGAGTGAAATTGAACCATACAAACCTGAAAGGTCTCGGGTTTGATCCCTTGTCTGTACTGAATTAGCTGATCTCAGACAGGGCAGCGCTAAGTGTGCTACAATTGGCCTCATGCCCTAGGCTAAGGAAGAAAAAGGTCAGCCAAAGTTCCAGCGATTCTTGCCAGAAAGTGCAGGTACATGGATTTTGGCTGAGGAGAGCATCGTGCTTGGTAATGATGTCCCCTCCACCCACCCCACAATGGCAATGACTACTGATGGCACCTGTCAAGGATCACAGATGAAGTATTGGACAAGGGTTGGGTGGATCTGCACATCAGCTTGTTCTTTAAGGGGAGGAGAGCAGAAAATTATAGTCAGTGAAAGAATTAACAAATTAAGAATTGAAAAGATACATCAACTGGATATTTCTTTTTAAATGACTGTATTTAGCCTGAGTATAATTCACTATAATATAGTGGGACGTTTGGGCAGTGATATTGCAATACTTTTTCTAGAGTTAAGTTTGAAAGACCAATATTTTGATGTTAAAATGAACAGTTTCATATCATAGAGAAGATACAAACTGTATATAACTCTGAATAATGCAAGATCTAAAAATAAAGTAGCATTAGAATTTTCAATTTATTTCAGTATCTTTCATAACTAGAGACTTTGTTTTAATTTTTTACGTTGATATCCAAATTAAGAATAATTAGGCTTTTAATAGAATATCACTTTCAAAAACATGTGTGGCATGCTTACTTCCTGGAAAAATAACCAAAATCTTCAAATCACTCCTGTAATGATTAGTTATTGCAGTAATTATACAGAGAATAAACAATGCCTGGTATTGACATACAGGACTGCAATACACTAGTGGGCTTCAGATTACGTAATAAAATATGAAAGCCAAGCTCTCACAGTTGCATAAATCCTAGAGTATTTTAAACCTTTGAACATGTTCTCAAGCTTCATTATGTAGAGTCCAGGCTTGTTTACCTTTCCTGACCATCATGGTGTGTAATCTCCATTGCAGTTGCCCACTGCTGCTATTCTGTTTTCCCTGTTTTACTGCGTATCACATTGCAGGTATGGAGTATTTTATCACTTGGTATCTTATCAGGGGCATAATGGAATTAGTTGATAAGAAGTAGATGCCAGGAAGACAGGTCTTCATTGACAAAATCTAAACATCTACAATATATATGAAAAACAGCTTGAGTCAGGTAACTAATACTGAAATTACATTGTGAGGTTACAGTTTACTGACTCTAGAAAGAGTTTGTCATTAATGTCAAATCAATCTGAGACACTATCCGCATGAAGGGCGAGTTATTTGTCTTTGTAAAGCTACAGATTGCATTGCTCTACAGCTTGCAACTGGTGTATTTTTTTTACAGATCAGCATTTTCACTATTCTGCTAGTCTTTGCTATTATTAAAATTACAGTTCAGCAATATTAGTTTTCTTGGCCTAAATCATATGACATGAGCCCTAGATTCTGCCTGTGAATGTCAATGATGACTTACTAAAGGCAGAAACCAAATCAATTTTGATCAATTCTGTTTTTGGAACTGTTTTTCTGTGAACCACCTTACAAGTTTGAATTGATTAATTTCACAGCTAACAATGATTTATACCTATCCAATTTTACAGCTGCCATAATATGCACAGAGCCTATTACTGTTACTATTCATGAAATGTCAATGTAAAAGAGAATTACAGGGCAATGTGACAAGGACACAGCTGTTGCTGTGTAATAAGTTTAGACAGTAAGAAAATAACAGTTGCTAGGACTGCTAAAACAGTCATTTTCACCATCCCAGCTTCTATTCTTGAAATGTTGCACGATCTGAAAAACAAAATAATGGTATGATGTGTAATGTCAGCAATCTTAGAGTAATAGCTTGAAGAAGGTTTATGACTAGGGAGAATTTAATGAGAGTGTGTGAGCTATTTATGTGAGGTAATATATCATGTTTGTTCAGCTGTTCTCATGGTTAACTGCCTTACCAGAAAAATAAGTTTTTTTTAATAAAAAATTCCATCAGTACATTGCGGGAATAAATCCATACTAAATAAAACATAATTATATTAAGGAAATATTATAACTTGAAAACATTCCAGATTTAATGTTTACACCTCAAGAGAATTTGACCATTGCTTTCTTGCAACTAAATGTGGTTGGAAAATTAGACCATATCAAATTCTTCAAATCTGCATGTAAAAGAAGCAAATACAAAGTGAACATAAACAGTTTGGGAATTGTGTTCAGCTGTTGTTTTCATTGTATCTCCGCCAGTAAGTGTTTAGACTGTTTCCTCTGGTTTCCAGATAAAGTGCTTAACAAAAGATTGTATTCACATTTACTTAAAAAACTGGAACAAAACTAATCTTTGAGCTTGAACACAAGTCCTGTCTTAAATGTTGGAGTGACCTTTGCATGCCCATTCCTCTTCCCATCCCCTCCCTCCTCACAAAATAAAATAAATTAAGATATTTCCTGTAGCCAAACATCAAATTTAGATTCTTGAAAGTCTCTTGATATATATAGAATTTCAATCCCATTACTGGATGTAATGAATATAGGGAAACAATTTGTAAAATTGAATGTTGTACATTGTCCTGCACCATTACAAGCTTACTATAGCGACATGTCGTCCGCATTAACAGTAAACGGAAGTCTATGGAGTAAGTGCCAGTGGTACAGACTGTGTTTTTTAAGTTAAACTCAAATCCCCAGGGTATCCCAGTGTATGTTCTTGAAAGTTTTCCCTTTGCCTGTTTTGTTGGTAAAATTTATGATCTGCCCAGCATCAGAGATGCAGCAACAGATTGGCTCAGATAAAAATTGATAGCCTGGAACAACCAAATCTTGTATTTTGATTCTGATTTTACCTTAGTCATGACTCTCCAGATACAAGGAACATTTCATTCTAGATTTCCTGCTGTTGGCAGAAGGCCCCTGACCAGCTGTGTTAAATGTATTTTTACTCTTGTCTCACTGCCAGCTGCTGAGCTCTGTGAAAAATAAAATAAAATTAAACGTTTCAGTCCCAGCTGAACGGTTAAAAGAGATTCAAAAGGAAATTGTAGCCATAGTACCTAATTGCTAACAAACAAATCTGTTTTTGAAGATAGTTTTGTATTTCAAAAGAAAAAGGAGGAGTCGTTCTCAGAAAAACTCCATAGATAGGAAAGTGGAAAGAATGTGAGATCATTAATCTTGTTGGGCATCATCTTGCAGAATTTAAAATTTCCATTTTGGTCCAGACTAGGATCAGCATAAGAATGTTCACACGATACAGGAATTTTTATTATATGACCTCAAATCATTTAAATCACATCATATTGCAAGAATAACATCATTGTTTCCAGGAGTGGTAATGTTTTATATGAATAGCTGGTGCACTGGATAGAAATAGCGTTGTATGCACTGCCTATGGCAGTAGAAAAGGGTAAAAAACAGAATCAACGCAACAGGAAGCACTTAACAGCTTATTTAATACAAGTTTTATTGCATTGTCCATTGCTATAAATGTTATTCCATTAATTATATGTTGCATTACTTTGTGCAAAAGGATGTTTTCGCTATTTAATTCCCATATTTGTCTATCATCCCTTGGGTTCCACAAGGAATATTTCTGCACTTAGCTGTTCTGTATGGTTTAGCATTGTTCTTAGAAGTCTCCTTTTTAGCATTAACAATGTATTAGATTTCCTTCCAAAATAAAATGTGCAAAAAAGAGCATCAGGGTTTAATCTAAATAATCATACATTGTAAAAAAGATCACACAGGATTAATCTATGGGAGATCATTGTAAGAAATATTGTTTTTTGCAATTCGCATTTAATAGAACATAATGTGAGCCAAATTGCTATCCAGTGCATTAATGTGTTATTCATTATATAAACGTTACTACACCATTACTGCAGGGACCAGGAATTTGGCTGATCCTCATTATTTTGATATCAGTGTGCATTTCCAGTGCATAGAAAGACCTTTTCCAGTTTTAGCAGCTGTAACATATTTAAACATTCTTTCTAATGGCATCTAATGATAAATATACCCTGTGGTCTTCTACTGAAGCATTATTGCTGGCACATTGCCATTTTACTGCCAGTAAAGGCTAGTTCATGCCCCTCTGCACATAGAATGCGAATATCTAAGCTGATAATTTTTGTGCCTTAGCAATAAAATATTTACTGGATGACATCTTTAGCTTTTACAAATTAGAAAAAGAAGATTAATGCTTTTTTCAGATGAAATACTGTTTTAATGTGCAGTTATTTATAATTAAACCGCATAACATTGTTTGATTAGAAAATAGATTTTGACTGACTGTTTGAACGCAATGAATATATATTGTATATATAATTGCTTCAGTCTAACTTTAATCCCTGTTAGACACATTAATCACGACAATCCTTGGATACCAAATAAAACTTTACTGCAGTCCCATCTCCTTTCTTAATTATATTTTACTTTCTTCACAAACGATAAAAGGGCTGAAAAGAACCATACAAAATACCTCTTGTGGTCTCAGTTATTGATTTTCACCATCACTTGCTTCCAGTGAGCAGAACCAGGAAACCGCAGAGAATGTAAAGTATTTTACAAGCTCTGCTTAGTCGACGCAGCCTGATGTGTTTTTCTGAAGTAAACCTCCTTCACTTGGCATTGTTTTAGAATAAAGCACAAGAGGCTAATATTAAGGGTGGCCATAATTATTGCAATTTGCATGGACATTATCAACAAGTGTGTTTCATGGTTATTCCAGACTGATCCTGCCGTATGAAAGATACATAAAAGGAGAAGAAGACAAGCCTCTACCGCCAGTTAAGCCTCGAAAACAGGATAACAGCCCCCAGGAGAGTGAAAGTAAAATGAAGGTGGTGGGAACAAAACGCAAAATTGAACAAAACAGAAAAGGCAAGAAAGAAAAAGACGCCACTCAGAAAATCAAGGATTCCTCTGGGGTTAGTAATATTTCCTTTTTGTTCTTTAAAACTGTTTAACGGGTCCGTGCAGTAAAATTGTTAGTAAGTATGAGTTTCGTTCCTTGAAAAAAAAGCTGAATGTTGCTGTGATTAGGGCTGTGGGAAATAAAAGTTACTTAATGGAACATTAGATTTTTAACAACTCATGATTTTGAGCCTATTTAACTCGTAAGCTGTTAAGTTATGTCATCAGTTGTGAAAATGTTATCTGAGTCTCCACTGATTATTCTGATTTTACAACAAAAGTACTGAGAAATGGAATAATATTTGCATGGTAATATTAATTCACCATTTATCTTCCCAATGATTAAAAGAAATATAAGGACACCTCATGCTCTACCTCCAATTGCCCACGCCATCACAGTGCCACAGTTTGATAAATGTCTCTGTTGTGTAATTTTATACTTGTTATTGCCATGGACTAATGCCATGTTTCAAGTAACTTTGTGAGAGTTTGTTTTGCATTGGTGATTTCGGGTTAACTTCACTTTATAATATTCAAAGAGTACCTGGTCTCATCAAAATTAATGTTGGGGGGAAGCAATAGTTTCAGCAATCTTCATCATTCCAATTCAAAACAGCTCATTTGAAAGTCTATGGCATGCAAACAACATGAAGTAATTTAATTTAGTTAGGCTGCACCTAAGAGCAGAATGTTTATTTAGTTATCCGATCCTCCTGATTACCTTCTGTCTTTCATTCTCCGACAACATGAATGGATGAGAAGCTATTCCTGGGGCAGAGGGTTGGAGGGAGGTTGTGTGGGTCCAGAGGAATTGCACAACAAATAATTGCTCTTTGAACTAATGGGATGCTCCCACCTAGTGGTTTAGCTAAGAGCTGACAAAGGTTCATTAGTGGGCCTGAATGTTCTGATGAATTTAAACTTTGGATTCACACAGTTCAGATGTCAGGTGTCAATTGATGTTATCTGGCACACAAGCTTCCTGTAGAAACAAACTGCCAATGTCTTGGACTAATCGCTAACACTACCATCAGGGAATAAATGTGTTTCCTCCCTCCAATATGTTGCCAAGGATTCAGATGCATATCCAGCAATTAGACCATCAGAAATCAAAGGCATTTCCTCATTTGCCAGTGGACTTTCAGGGAAAATGTCACAAACCATTGAAACATAACCCTCACATCACCGTACTACTGAAGCTGATTTTTCATGCCTATAAAATTCAGGCCACTGAACAAGGCATCCTAGACTTGTACAGGACATTGATCCTCCACCTCCCCGCCACATACACTTCTAGTGGCATGCAACCATCAATCAGATGGATATTCAAGACATCCCATGATTACAAATATATTATTCGCCCCCAAGTATTTAATGAATACCCAACACATGGTGCCAGGGAGATTCGGATGAAAAGACCCCTGAACCTGTGTCCTCTTTCTGCTATTTTGGCACATCTGAAAGTTTTGTTCTGGGTTTATTTTTCAACCTCATTTAAAATCTTATACTATAAGGTTCCCGCTGAGATATCTCTTTTCTAGCCTGAAGAGCCCCAAACTATCTAATAGTTGCTTGTTCCTTATTTCTCAAATACTGGAGATAATTCTTGTTGGTTTCCTATGTATTGTCTCCAGAGCCTGGACAGCCTCCTTATGTTGCACCAACAAGAGCTGTACACAGTATTCTAGCTGCAGTTTATCTAGAGTGCTGCACAGTTTGACTATGACTTATGTGGATCTAAACTCAATTGACTTGGTAATATTGCCCAGCATCCTGTTGCCTTGTATTTTGCTGCCTCACACTGTTTTGGTGCAGAATGGGAAAAGTTCTGTCCCAGCCATGGAGTACATGTGCTTCCCATTTTTACTTTCTATATTCAATACGTTGCTTTGATCTGTATTGAATTTCATTTGCCATTCATCAGCCGATGTGCACACCCAATCAAGCTATCCTATATCTCCTCTGATTCCAGTTCACCCAAATTGGGCCATATCAATGTCATGACCTTGATGCCCAGCGACATCAGTTGGAGAACGACTCTTTCACATGGGGCATGGAATTATATAAATATAATTTGTTCTTGTTGTCAAATGCCTTTTGGAAATCTAGATTTACTAGATCATAATGCTTCCCAAGGTCACCCCTCTTCCCAGATTGTAAGTAGTCTTCTCTTTCCCTATAAAGCTGTTTGAAATTGTATGCAATCCTCCTCCCTATATCACAAATTGAAAAAATAGTAAAACAACTAGTTTTAACAGTGGCCGTACCAATACATACTAATTGCTAAACATGCTGCTGCATATATGTAAAGGAACTCCCCTCTCCACAAACATACAGAGGAACACTTCTGCCAAACGTAAAATAAGACAACTACCTGTCCTCCACTTTGTGCTTTAAATATGATTCAGTGCTCACCTCTTTACTCTGTCCACAATAAGAGCTTAAATCCAATACATGACAATATGAATAAAACCAACTGCTATGTACTTGGGCAACACCTGGAATGATTCTATATATGTGTAATACATATATTTAGTGTGTCCAAATTTATGTAGTATACATACACACACACACACATTATCAATCAGTCTGGATTTATTCATGTTAAACACTAGCTCCTGTTTAAACAGAGGTGAATGTTGTATCAATTTCAGTTAATTCATATCAGATCCAGAGAGAGCTTTTTCCGGAGGTGACTATTTAACAGTGCAGAATACATTTGACTCTTCTGTGGTTTGCTCATCTGTCTGGTATTTTTCATGCAATTTCATAGGCCCAAGAGAATGTGAATAATATTCTGGAGAAGACTGGAATAATCACATTTTAACCGAAATCTACCCTTTTATGTCGTTTAAAATTGGTTGAAAGAGTCCTTGAAACTTAGACTGATGTAAAGTCAAAATCTTAGAATTGCTCTTCTTCAATTATATAATTTAGATTTTACTTCAACGCTTTAGTAATGGGCACTTAAGAAGTAAATTGAGATTTCACAAAAGTGGGTCCGCTATTTTAAGGATACAGTTTTATTCTGAGAAGACCAAGTAACTTTATTGTAGTAGTAAGAGGATACATACATGTTCCAGAAACAGTAGAGTACTAATAACAACCACTTCCCTTTGTCAAAAAGGAAAAAATGTACTAATAAGACTTCAATATTTTCCAGAAGGAAACTCCATTAAAATAAATTTTGCTGTCCAAATCTTAATGGAGCTTTTATCTTTTTACCATTCACTGAGTATTTTAGAATCCTAATACATTGAAATACTTGGCTTCCAATATTCTTCAGCAAAGAATTATTTTACACAAATTAAGCTACTCCTAAAGGGGATGAAATGCAGTTTTAGTCTGTTACAGACGTATTGTAGAAACCTGTGCCGGTCTGGTGGGGTGGTGTGCTGGTATTGTACACTGAACCTCAGCTGAACAGAATCGGTGATCCCTTTGCGATTCCACATGCAGACAGTCCAGGTAAAGGATTCACAAGTGACTTTATCAGGAGATATTAAGGAAAATTCAAGGCTGTAGTTGACATTTACACTCTGACACAGCGCAGTAACAGAATGGTGTGTGCCTCAAGGGAAATGGAAAATATATGGAGAAAAATGTACAACTGGAGTTACAAACTAGATTTAGAGATATATTTCAGTTGAGATTTACAGCTAAAAATGAGGATTCTCTGAATGTGCCACTAATCATGACAATTTACTTAGAGGAAAATGAAATCCTTGGACAATGCTGCCATTTAGAGTGAATAAAGGCATGTTGCAACAGACTGACAACAAACTTAAAAAGGCCTGTCAGTCAATACTGATACAGATAGAGAGTTGCTCTGACCTCTAGGGTCAGAGTTCAATATTCAACATAGTGGTATCAATGGGGATAATTATGCTCACAAGTCATATTGCTAGAAATCTGAATTACACTCTGCACAGTCGAATCACTGTGGAAAATGTTACACATAAACAGCAATGTTGTGCAATTAATTTAGGATTCTCTGGCACAACACTATGTGATTTTAAAACTTTTGCATTCAAAGTTTTAGTTAGTTACTTTGTAGTTATTGAAATAATGTTGGTATTAATTTAAGATGATTCAATTTATTTAGAATTTGGTCTATTCTCATTACCTAATGAATGAGAATGACTTGCACCAGGGGTGTAGTACACTTGGGGGGAATCAATCTGAAGTTATTTATAAAGTCATGTTAGGCCACAGATTGTTACATCAAGCAACACACAATCCTAGCCATCTTTTAGAAAAACAATGGATCAATGCTCACTTTTATTCATTAGATGGCTTTCCTGTCTGGCTTTGTATTTTCTGCTGTTACCACCAACGGCCATTGCAGCTGCCAAGTATTTCGATGTGGTTTTATGTCAGGTGACAGGAAAAAAAAAGGGTTTTACAAGAAAAGTAAATGTGTGGTATCATCAAGTAAACTGTTTTATTTTTTAAAAAAAATACTGAGTTTTACTAGTTTCCTTTTTGGCATGTATATTGACCACAGATATTGCTTCTGTTTCATTAAACCAAGTATCAGAATCAGATACCAGAGTAGTTTGTTTTTCCAGGATTTTTCATGAATGCGTTAATTCAATAGGGACTTATTCCAGTGGAAGATCATAATGTTAACCTAACCTCATCTTATTCTCAGTACAGGTTCTTTTCCTGTTTAAAAAGAGTCCTGAATCATATCCTTTCTTGCTTTCTATAATAATAGCTCATGTTATTAGGCATTGATGTTTTTTTCATTGCAAGACTTTCCTACAGTGAACATTTAAATTAGTTGAACAGATCAAAAAAACATTGTAAGGAGAGCTGGGAAGCTTGCCAGGAATCTTAACGTCTGGTTTTATGCGGTTTCAGTTAGATTATCTGCTGCAAGATGCATAATCTCTTGCTATATAAGAATGGATTTTAAAAAAAGGTTTAACATTTTAAGAACTCTGATGATTTTAATATCATTCATGTATGGTTTGATAAACAAGGTTTTAGTCTTATTTGAGTGCAGTATTTCTGGGTAATAAAATTGAGAATGCTGAATAGCTGGAGGGGATCACAAGCAAGAGTCTAACCAAATGGTTCAGATTAAGTCATAAATTAAGAGAGCAAAGCTCAGGTGGTTTGTAACCATCGTCTAACTCTAAGATTAGATAACAGTTTGGGATAATTTCCCACTATAATTTGGTGTTTTAAAAATTAATCCTTAAGTTTGTAATTTTATGTGAAGATATGATTCTGTTTGAATCACTGTTTTATATTAGCAAAAACAGTTAACACTACATTAGATATTAATAAAAAACTATATGTCTTATACTGTTTACACTTCACAATCACTTGCTACAATCAAGGGACTTGGGAATAATGGTTGACTTATCGATTTCAATGGCAGCACAATTTGGTGAACCAGTTCAAAAGCAAACAGAATATAGCCTTCACAGAACACACGTCTCCAGGGTTTATGTGGTGTTCTACAAAGCACTGCTTTAACCACACTTGCAGTAATATACTGTGTTCACTTCTGGTCACCATGAAACAAAACATATACAAGTTCAAGAAGCTTAATCCCTAGTTCAGAAAGAAGGCAGTTTAAGGGGGAGGACATTGAGGTATATAAATTCTTAAATAGCATTTTGGTAAAAGTGGAATAGTTCCAGGAAAATAGGAATATGGGACATGCATTTAGAATATTTAGAACGCTTTTTTTCAAACGTTTGGAACAATCTGCACAGTGGGAAAACAGAGGCAAAAATAATAAGTCACTTAAAAAGAAAATGCACTGGGTAAGAGGATAGAAGAAAAAAGGCTTTGGTGGGTAGATGGTCTCTTCTCACCCATTGGAATCATGTTTTTATGAGTGAGGAATAACAAATATGCACTTTTCCATTGTAATTGAGTTGGTGATAAAATAATTACATAATTATAAAAAAAGCAGACTGCCTGGCACAAAGAAAACAGCTGTTCAATGTGGTAAACATTAAAAGTTATCTTCCTGACTATTGCAGCAAATGAATGAGAAGAATACACATGACACAGAAAGCAAAAATGTTTAATGTCTGATCAATGAAAGCCTTAATTTATATTTGCATGTGCTCTAACAAAGTAGTACAGAAATACCAATCAATCTTTTAATTTTGTTGTTGTTGTTTGCCAAGGCCACACACATCCGGCAGCCTGACTACTCCAAATCTGCCAAAACCCCTGTGAGCTAGTCGCTGGGAAACAACCCATGGACATAGTCTCTTCCAATTTTCTCTTCCCAACCTAATGAGTAGGGTTATCCTCTGCTTGGCAACTCTTAACAACAGTGCATCTAAGATTGTGGGTGGATCAAGCTCATCTCCCAAAAATGCCAGTAATGCACTGCTCTCAAATTTCAATACTGAATACATCTCAAATATAAGACTTGTTCATATAATTATTTTAATGCCACGATTTAATGACTTTATTGTAAAAGTGCCAATGGTTAAATAGTATAGTATAATGAAAATGTCTCACTTTACATTTAATCTGCTGAATTTGAATAGGTCTACAATTCAGCAGTTGGCTAAGCCTGGATACCCATGTAATTAGAAGCAATTGTCAAATGTCAGTCCAGATTTGTCATTATTGTGAAGATTATAATATGGATATTTGCCAAGATTAACAGTTGTGTTCTTTCTTTTTTTAAATCAGGTGACTTTAGCTAAAGAAGGCAGCCAAGAGATTGATAGTCCTAAACATGGTGTGGCTTCAACACAGGAAATGGCAGTGGACCAGTTGCAAAAGGAAACAGAAGGACAACAGTGCCACATCTCAGCAGATGGGCCAGATGTGAAAGGAAGCAGACTTGAAGAAAAAATGGCTTCTTTGACCAACAAAGCCAGTAATGATAAATCAAAAGAAAAAGAAGCTCAACAGCTATTTTTGCCTCCAGGCCCCACAATCCATTCAGGAGATGTTAACACACAAAACGCAAGTGAGGGACAGCCTAGTCTAGAAACGGAAATCACTACAACAACCTGCCAGGAAATTAAATCACCAAAAAATGCAACTGAGACACTTGGAGATGAACTTCAACAAAACTCTACCAACATTGATACAGCTGAAACATATGCCCATGTATCAACTAAAAATAATGGTCTCGATCAGGGATCAGGTGAAACAACAGAATATATTGCAAACTGCTCCATTAAGGTTGATCAATCGCCAAAAGAGGAATTGGAAACCCAGGTTGGGAACAACCAGTTACAAAATGCACATAGACAGCAACAGGTACAGACAGCAAGGATTGCCACAAATCCTTCTCCAGAAGTGAATACAGAAAAACAGGAGTTTATTTCAGTAAAAAACGAACCTTCCCCAAGCTACATGCCATTGGTATACTCCAGAGGAAACCCTGGGATCATGTCACCACTGGCCAAGAAAAAGTTATTATCACAGGTCAGTGGAGCTTTGCCCAATAATTATTCTCTTGGAACTCCGCCACCATTAATTAGCAGTAAAAAAATTGTCGATAGTGGAGAGGAAATGGTTACAACGGAAGCAAATTTTTTACAAGGCTCTTCATCAGATACCATGACCATTAACAGACCTTCTGTGATTCAGCATGCACATAGTTTTCAGAAAAGACATACTGATGAGAGAAAATCTTCAAGTGAAGCATTTCAACATGACGGTTTAAATAAATTGTCAGATTCAGAGTCTGGTTATCTCTCAAATCATCATTTTAATTCCCTAGACTCATATAAAAGCAGTGTTCCCTACCCATTCTATTCTGAATCTCAGGACAATGAAAGTTGTGAGAGAAGATTACCCCAACCGTCACATGTATCTAGCTTTCTAGCCGACTTTTACTCCTCCCCTCATCTGCACAGTCTTTACAGACATACAGAACACCACCTTAATAATGATCAAACATCAAAATATCTTAGCAATATCCAAAAAGATAAGAGTTCCTCATTTGTACAACATAAAAACCAGGAAAAGATGTATTTAAATTATCTTTCAACTTTGCATCAACAAGAAAAGAGATGCCAACTGAAACCTCCCACTGATGACCAGCCAACTGACTTGAGTCTTCCGAAGCTGAAGAAAACAATATCTAAGAACTTCGTAAACAATACCCCTTATTTATCAATACACCCAGAAAATAAACACACATCAGCAAGTAGACTAGTATCAAACAGTGACTGCAAACCTAAGTCTTGCCGTGTTCCTCCAATGACAATCTCAACCAATAAGAAAACCAGTGAACAAACTGTGCAGCTTTCTGGAAAGTTGGAAGAAGTGGTCAGACCAATAATGAGTTCCAAAGGTAGTTCGCAAATTATCGGGACCACCAAACCTATCAAAAGGAATCGTGAGGATTTCGATAATGGTAACAATGAAAGCCCTGAGAGAAAGTTACGAGCAGTATCACCGTTACTTTCATCAAAAGACAAGGCTCTGAAAGAAAAAGCATCTGACCTAGAGGGTGAATGCAGTAAAATGTTGCCCTCTGGCAGTATATTAGAAGGCCACAAGTTCCCAATGCCAACTCCTATTTTCCCAGGATTGTATCCTGGAGCTTTTGTGTCTCAGGTCCAAGATATGTGTGATGGTCTAGGTTCACGGTTTCCAGCTGGATACGCTCATCCCTTACAGTACTTGAAAAACCAGGCAGTGCTGTCACCTCTCATGCAACCACTTGCTATCCATTCCTTTATGATACCAGCAATGCAGAGACAGATCCTTGCTTCTGGCACAAATCCACAGCTCTATAGACATTTGTCTGCAGCTGCAACACCAGTAGCTGCTTCATATGGAGATCTTTTGCATCACAGTCTCTATCCTCTAGCTGCTTTGAACCCACAAGCTGCATATTCCTCCTCTCAGGTGTCTTCTGTACACCCTAGCACAAAACTATAATTTCCTTACTTTTTAATGTTGCTGCCTGAAAGCAGAACTGAATTCTGAAGGTATAGCAACAGTCGGACATTCCACAATGCATAGTAAAAGTCTTTAAATAATCACAAGCTACACATAATTGGTTTGTAAACCTTTTGCACTTATTTGGTGATGTTATATATCATTTGACTTTAGTGCATTCAATGCATAGTAATGACAATTTTTCTGTATATAATAATGACTGCATCACAACACTATCACGATTGCAGCATCAACACATTAAATTGACTGTAAATATTCACTACAAAAGTTTACATAGCTACATCCTTAATTTATACAATTGTAGTTCAGTTTTAGTTTCAGCTTTATTTTATTTTTGGTGGTGGGGGGTTGTTTTCAGTAGTCTAAAATGATGGATGTGTACTTATTGTGTGCTTACTCCAGAGCAGGATAGACATAATAACTACAGGAAGTCCATCTGAACTTGTAAATGTCTGTTTGGATTCTTTTGAATCCTTCTGTAGATCCCATGTGGTGATTAATTTCTACACTATGTAATAGTGCACCATTGTTTTCCACTGATTCCTATGTATTTGGTATGTCTGCCATCTACGTTATTGTTAGGAGCTTGTCATTCACAATGATAAAACAATAATTGTTTACAAAGGGTAAAATGACTGTAATTCAAGAAACACTTAACTCAGCTTTATTAATACTTCAAAGTAAATGTAAATATTCAAATTAAATTTCTTTCTGGATATAGTTAAATAACTTAAATGGCGTCATGGCAAAGTTTTAAGCCCACTGCCATAAGCAGCTACTAATTATACAAGCTGATTATTTGTTTCTTGCTTTGTATATAAAATGCAAGCACATGATATGCTAGCTGTTGTCTGCAATTGCTATATTCCAGAAAAAGATGGTAAAAATTTTACATTTAGATCTTGGCTGAATCATGCCTATCTTGTGTTAAATGTTACTAAAGCATAGCTGCTGGGGCTCTTTCTGTGGTTGTGCATATAGTTGTAGCTAATCAATCCTTCACAATATTTGAATCTAAATCTCTAATGTAAACAAAGCAGATTTTAAAAAGAATTAAAGTGAAGATGGATAACAACATCAAAAAATCGACATCAACGTGGCATTTGTTGCCATTTTGTAGCTTTTGTAATAAAACCCATCCAGTTGATCTCTTTTGTAATAAAAGCCCTCCAGTCTATCTCTTTTGTCTCTGCAGCTGTCAGTGAAACATAATAAGATTTGTGCTGAAATGCAGTTCTGGCTTTTTATTTAACTTCTGGGTTTGGCCTCCAATCAATGGCAGCCTTTTGTTTTTCATTTAGAGCTTGGAAAATGTCACTTTGTGTTTAAAAGTGCTCTCATGCTAAGTAAATTAAACATAGGCAATACTTCCAAAGAAAGTCTTTTTTAAACTTATTCAAACATTTGCTTTCCGAGAACTTAACATTTGGTTGCAATAATTTCTTTTCAGTTCTACACTAAACATGTTTAACTGATGCTTCAGTATTACATATGGCTTTTTGGCAACCACACTGCTAAATCAAGAACTAGCTGTGCCTTTTCATTTTAACAACACATTAAAACTTCAGTACTTAACCACATATGTTTGTCAATGTTATACCATGGTCACATCTGGTCTAGCTTTAAAAAGAGTATTATGGTCATAATAAGTATTGTGAAATCAGGATATATTATTTTTGTTGGTTTCCGTACATGTGATTAAATGGGCACTTATGAGATTATTTGTTTGATTGTAGTTATTATTTACTGAAATGTTTGTTCCAAAGTGGTTGTTTTTCACAAGGACACATTGCTTAATATTTTCAGTGTATGAATCTTATCAGCAAGATATTTATACTGACACATTCATATTATAATTTGTACTTTGTAAATAATGACACTTTGCATTTTTAGTTATTTAGCACATTTTTTTCTGTATGGTGATTATTTGTATATAGTAAAAAGTAAAGACTAGTAACATTAAGATAAGTCCTGATAGTTTAAGGTTATTGAGTAACCTTTACATTAGGCTAAAACTTTCAATCTAATGTTGCTGAGCCAACTGTAAACACTAAGTTTTTGTATGTTCTTAAAGTGTACTTCTTGGCAAATGCTTTTGATACTTTGTGCCAATAGTTTATCAATCACATAGCTGGCAAAATATTTTGTACTTTCTGATTCACTGTTATATTTAATAAAGTTTTACTACTTAACATTTCTGCGTTTTCTTAAGAAGCAAGTTACTTCATTTTTAGAGGTTAAGAGCTTTTTTTACGGAAAATAACTTTCATCAGCAAACGTGCTCAGCACATAAGCAGGAACCTCGTCTTCTGCAACGCATGGAATTACTGTAATGCAAATTAGATACAGACGGGATCAGAAGAGGTGCACTTTAATCAGGCAGTTACAACCACACGTCTTGTTTCACTGCAATGTGGTTTCGACATTACAGCCATGCAAAATATTGCAGTCTAACTAACTAAAGCCAAACTGGTGTCATTCCAAGATTTGCTATCAGGTCAAAAATGGCCCAATTTTGCACTGGTTGGAGTATAACTAGCACAAGGTCAGCCATTTGTCTAAATCTTTCAGATTTATACAGCACCAATGCAGCCAGCTGGTCACAGAAAGCACCACAGCACCATTGTACATTCTCTAAAGTTAAACATCTCACCACCTTTGAATAGCAGTAGCAGAATTCTGTGCATGTGTTTTAAGAATTCACGTGCAGAACGGTTCTTAAATGATACCAGTGCAAAACCATACAATGATGTCACGAGTGGGGTCTCAAAATGAGCAGCCTAAATAATGAAAGTAATAAAATACTCAGTCGAATCAAGAGCAGTATAACCTTCCATTTTTCAGCACTGACATTGCTCATATGAACTCCTTCAAAAATATAAACTACAGAAATTGACCATGAAAAATGTCTGGCACAACAAATCATGCTTTTTCTAAAAAAAAAGTACCAGATTGTTCTAGAAAACAATGAAGCCCAGCTCAGCCAAAGCTGCCCACTGAAATGTTCCATAGAGATCCCTTTCACTGATGTCATCAGAACACGTCCACTTATGTTCACATCAATGAAATGATATCTCTGAGCTCTAGAAATGGGTCCATTATTTTCAAATCACATTGATACAATTGTAGAGTAGATTGTGCTGAAAAGTCCTTAATGCACCGTGCTCAGACATCAGATAACAACTGGGTTATTAAGAACCTGTTTTGAAGTGGAATAAATTAGCTGTTCTTTATAAGTGTATATACAAATATATGTATATATAAATGCCTCGCTCCCCTCCTTAGCCTTCTTCAAGTCCCGCCTCAAGACCCTCTTCTTCGACCATGCCATCGGCCACCCCCCTGCCCCTCCCCCCCGACCTCAGCTTGGGTCTGAAATGCTGTACTCAGTCCAGCGCCTTGGGATGTCCCCCCGACGTGAAAGGCGCTATACAAATGTAATCTTGTTGTTGTATTTCCTCCCAGAATGTGTGATGTTAATTTTCTAAAGAAGAATTTATTTATTTTGTATTTAGCTCTTTTGTGTGTTTACATGTAATATGTATTACAGGAAGAGATGGAAGTTTAATACTCCCCATTATCTCATGTAAGATTCCTCTGTTTAGAAGACCAGCTACTTTCTAGCGGTATGCAAATTGGCTGAAGTGTTCTCATACAAAATACACAATTTACAATAATAAATAATAATAATCCTTGCATTTGATAGAGCGCTTTTCACGTCTTCTCGACGTCTCAAAGCGCCTCACAGAATAGACTGTAAAGTGAATTGACCGTATATTTGTGGGCGAAACTCAACAGCCAATTGCGCACAGCAGTGTCCCACAAAGTCGTGGATTGAAAATGACCAATTTATTATTGTTTTGCTTTGGAGGGATTATTATTATTACACTTTAGTGTAAATTCTGTGAAGCACAGTAAGATGCCCTCCCAGTGTGAAAGACTACATCAAATATCTGGAATATCATATTATTATTATTTTCTACAAATATAAAATGTTCTGCAGTATCCCTTATTAAAAAAAGTATAAAAAACACTGGATTTGAATCCATTAATCCCCTTGTGAGAAGCTTCCATTTTAATATAAGAAGTTAGATAATAATAATGTTGCAAATCAACTATAAAACAAAGGATCAAATATAAGTATTATTTTTCCTAACATTGATGATTACATTTACTGTTCCCTGAAGTAACATATATACATTGTGACAGGTTGGCTCGATTGGTAACACTTGCTTCGAAGTCAGGAGGTTGTGGCCCAAACCAAACATCAGGAGCTGGAACTCATATAGTCTAAGATAACACTCCAATGCAGTGCTGGGGGTGTGCTGTATTGTAGAAAGTGGAGTCCTGTAGCTCAGTGGTTAGAGTACTCGCTTTGCAAGTGAGAGACCTGAGTTCAATTCCACACAGGGTGAAACCTGGGGCAAGTTTCCTTACTCCACACGCCAAATAATAATCCCTCCAAAACCAAAAACAATAATAAATTGGTCATTTTCAATCTACGACTGTTTGTGGGACATTGCTGTGCGCAATTGGCTGCCGCGTTCGCCCACAAATATAGTCAATTCACTTTAGTGTGTTCTGTGAAGCGCTTTGGGACGTCCTCCTGATGTAAAAAGCGCTATATCAAATGCAAGGATTATTATTATTTAAGTGCTATCCTTTATATGAGACATTAAACCGAATCCCCATCTGCCCCTCTCTGCCTGTTTGGAGAGATTTTAAAGATCCTATAGCACTACATGAAAAGGAAAGGAAGTTTCTTTCAATTCCCCAGATAAAATTGGTCATTCATTTCATGGCTGTTTGTGAGACATTGCTGTGTGCAGAATTGGCTGCTGCATGCGCCCCCAAAACATATTTTACAGTATAACCTATGAAACACATTGGGACATCTTACTGATGTGAAAGGCAATATACCAAATGTAAGGATTATTATTAATAATGCAGTGTTCTATTCATTACAGAGTCTTCAGTTACATCATATCTTGGGGCTGCTAATGCAGTTTAAGATAATCACCAAGGTAAAGTTATCCTGGTCATGTAACTCCCAGATGTTGCATACTCTGCCCTTCCCCCCAATGCTTTATGTAGGAAATGTTCACTGTGGAAAGATTCACTTACATCCTCCAGTTACAACAGTCCTATAATCCGGCATAGTTACCATACCTTCCAGAGGGAAAAGGAACACTAGCTAAAGTTGTAGCTAAAACTAAAATCTAGCTGAAGCTGGGATTCTTGTAGCTCAATGGTTAGAGCACTTGCCTCGCAAGCGAGGGACCTGGGTTCAATTCTCAGCAGGGTGAAACCTTGGGCAAGTTTCTTTACTCCACACGCCTGATAGTAATCCCTCAAGAAAAAAAAACAATAATAAATTGGTCACTTCAATCCACAACTGTTTGTGGGACACTGCTGTGCTTCGACCACAAATACAATCAATTCACTTTACAGTGCCTTCTGTGAAGCACTTTGAGAAGGCCAGAAGACATGAAAAGCACTATATCAAATGCAAGGATTATTTTTATTCTAACTAGTTGACTATACTGTTTATCTTTTCTGAACTCTGCTTACTACTAAAGAACATTCCATCTTGCCATGAATAATTCCCAGTATGTCCCAAATGACTTGTATTTTAACAGAGCACAGAGTGGATACTGGCATGACTGACCTAGATTCTGTCTACTTAGTCTGAGTGATTTAACTACACCGTGCAGTCCCACTTTATAGGGGAAAAATCTATTTCATTGATATACAAACCACTTTCCCTGTCTATGTCGGTTTGTCATATTTTCTTTCTGTTCTCCACCTTTGTTACACCATAATAATGAAATATTCAACACACAATTACTTTAATATGAATTTTCTAATTCCTCGTTGGTAATTTATTTAACATTGACCGTGTTCTTCAGATTGGATTTTTTCAAGACAAGAGGGATTATTGCCATGGGTATTTAAAAATGACTGTAGTAAAACAGTGGTATAGTATAATGTCTCCCCCACCCCCCACTTGTAATTAAGGACTTTTTACTAATTTGCAGTGCAGAAATTTAAAATAAATACAAGTGTTGTCTTCCTGTATTCAGGCCTGCTCGGAGAATAAATCAGATATGCCATGTTCATCATTTATCACTGTGCAAATACAGACTATGTAATAGTAGTGAGTGGGCTGTTACAATGAAAGTAGGTCCAACTCTCCAATGCACATCTATCATTAACATACCCTACAAAATTAAAGTAGCTAGTACCAATTAATTGAAACAGATGTTGCTTAATTATGCTAAATATTATATCAACCATTTAGCTTATTAAGTTTTTTTTAGTTTTAGAATCTATTATTGTATATATGCTATTTTTAGACCATAATACATTCCCGGAATGTATTTCACGCCTTGGGATGTCCTCCCAACGTGAAAGGCGCTACATAAATGTAATTTTATTGTTGTTGAATGCACATTTACCTACTTTGGATGAATAGTTCACGCTTCTTAAAATACCAGTTTGTTCTCTGAGGTTTACAGGATTATACACTTTTTGCAATATATAGTATATTAGGATTATACACTTCTTGCAAATTATAATATTGTAGTTCAGGACATGGCGCTTTATATACCTTTAGGTTCACATGCCTTCAATATTCTGGACAAATCTAAATAGCAGAATGTAGTGATTAGAGATAGAAGCTTGAATAGCACAAAGAACACCAAGAGCATGGGTATATCAAATACGGATTTGTCTCTAGGCCTGTTCTAAGTTAGTTGGCACGAGGGTGAGGTCTATCAACACCTTTCCAATAGAAGCATTGCATCATTAGCTATGGAGAAGCTTTCACAGTGGATTTTGAATTGCATATTTACATTCTCACTGGGAAGTGTCAAGAAATCCCTAGAATGACAGGTTGAAGCAGTCTGCTAATGGCTCATCTTGTTCACAAGATGTTTATCTTCACAGTCTGGCTTGAAACCTTCTCAAGTAAAAACTGATGGTGTATAACATTCAGCAAGCACTATAGAGCACTTATAACATGCATCCCTAGATTTATAAAATGTGCAAGTCAGTGTGGTAGAAAAGGCACTGTTTGTTGCAGTTACGCTCATACACATTTAAAGAAAAACAGTGCCACAATTGAGAAACATAAATGTTAACGTTTTTAAAACTAAAACTTCTTTGAGAATACAGGACACTGTTCCTGTATGTTTGATTTGCTTTGAGATAAATGCTGGTGTTAAAGCTAATAACACTGTTTAATTGAAAGTTACAGTTCTATTGCTGGAGGTTCAGCAAACTAGTGAACAAAGTGCTGCAACTCGCACTGGAAAAACTGAATTGAATAGTCGTAAAGTCAGTTTTGGAACCTCTTAATATTATCTCTGCCTGAAGGGAGAAAGAATTAATTGTTTTCATCTGTCTCTAAACATATGAAGAAACCTTTTGCAGATTTCAACTGAACTCTGCTTGACGTTGGATCAGATTTTACAGCACCATAATAAACAATATCTTTACAAAATACTGATACTTTGGAAGTACAGAATCACCTTCCTCCCGCACTTAATATCCAGTGTTAAAAAGGCCAAAGAATAAGGGGTATGCTTGTGTCAGTTATCTATTAGTAAATTATAAACAATGCAATGTTCTAACTTGACAAACTCATAAATATAGCAATTATTGCTCTAATTGTAAAAGCATTTTTTGTGAAGATTTCTGCATCAATCATCGGCACATAGCAGAAATTAGCATAATACAATAACAGGATTTGGTTGGTAGCCATTAAAACTTGTAATAGTGCAAAGCTTTCCAATGCTGCATTTCAATGGGCAGTGGGGTTGGTCAATAGCAAGCCCAGTAATAATAAAACATGAATATTAACAAATGGATTTTAAGGATCAAACTGTAAAGAGCTATAGATAACAGCAAAACAGGCACCCGACAGGCCATTTGAAATGCAACCAAAATGTGAAGCTGAAACAAAAAACATTTCTGATTCCCACTGTTCCCAGAGGATTTCTTGTAGTGCACATGAGTGGCCCCAGAATAATTCTAAATTTCATTACATGTACTCTGAAATGCAACCACAGAGTCTCTTGGCTCAGCAACAAAATCAATACTTATGACTCATTAAAAAAACACACTGAAATAGTCATCACAGCGGTTAGGAGAAATTGTGTCCCGTTTTATCAGGATGTAATCTACTTTGAAGTTGTGCGCATGCTTTGAATGAAACATACTCTCCACTGATATTTCCCTCCCCTAAGTGACCAGAAACTCCAGCACAGCTATAATCAGATCATACTTTAATAGCTTAGTTAATGTTTTTTTGCAGTAGTTTTGTAAACCAATAGAAAGTGGTAGCTGATTTGCCTTTTTTTTTTTTTGCAAATCGCAAAAAACTGTCAGAAACATTATCAATCCCAACAAAATTACTTCTGTAGTATTAGAATATTTTTAAATATTTTAAAACAGTAAATCAGCTCATTATCTACAAGCCTACCAAACTGAAGATGGTCTAAAGAAAGACTGAAGTCAATTCTACTATTTTCCAATATAGTCTCGATTTCGCAGACTAGTACAAATGACATCCACATTTGGCTTGGATTGTATCATAAGGAGATTTTAACATTTTAGATCCAAAAGTAGTTTTGTTGCTGCTTTAGCTTATTTTATATAATAGAACCATCAATTACTTGAACATGAATCTATTATGAATCTGTTATGAAGTATCAATCTGTGTGATACTGAGTTAAAAAAAATCTTCAAATTGAAACACCATGTTAAAGTGTATGCATTATGTGCCAACATTTAACTTTGAAGGACACAGTAGACAGCAATTGGCAAGTACTATAAAGTACTGTAAGTCAGTATTGCAAACTGGCATATGCATCATTTCAAGGAAAGTAACTAGGAAGCCCATTAAAAGAATTTGTAGGATCTATAACTTGGTGGGGCAGCTTTGAAGATTTTCCATGTTCCTTCAGAAGCTATCAAATGACATGTAATCATCATTTTCTGAAACGTTCACACTTTAATTGCAAAAAACTTCTAACAGTATTAATAATTATTATAACAGTAGTCAACATACAAAATTATTCAGAATTCCAGTTACTGTTACATTTTTCAAAATATTTTCTCTAACATTAATCCAAATTTGCTGATTCCAATATTAGAAACACTACAACATTTCTATAGCACCCGTCACAAGGGGTAGTGTCCCTGCGTCGCTTAACAATTGTGTGGTTTGATGCCGAGCAGTAGGCATGACTGTAAGTGTGATCAAAGAGGAAATTCTTCAGCTGTGGATGTCTTCAGATGATGGTGAAGTGGAGGGGCCGAGGGAGGTGCAGAAAGCCGAAGCGAAGGATACAGGTAGAAAAGTGGGGTGTGAGCAGGTTGGAGAAGTGAGGAGGTGGTAGTGCATGAAGTCAATTGTGGATGGGTGGGAGGATCTTGGTAATCAATCTATTCTGTGACAAGGAGTCGGGCAATGACTCGATTGATGGGGGTGAGTTTTGTACTGACAAGGATATGGGTGGTGAAGTGTTGAATCAATCACTATTTTCATATCACATTGATCAGTCACGCTTTAAGCAAATTGCTTAAAATGTACTAAGCTACGGGATATCCTGTTACATAGTAGCAACTGTTATTGTTAAAAATAGTCGCTGGCTAGAAAATTATATTAATGAAAATTACATTTTTGCCTGCCCACAAAATACAGTCAAATCATTTTACCGTATATCCTGTGAAGCCATTTTCCAGTAAATCAGGTCAACGTGATAAGATGCTATATCAAATGCAACGATTATTATATTAACAAAACTATATTAATTAAAATAATTACATAATTATTAAAGTAAAATTAGCATAAAAATTAAAACATATTTCCTCATCTGGACTATTCCAGACCTATTAAGACTTGTCGTACAATTCCAGCCAGAAAGTATGAAATCCTGTACACTTGTTCAAAACTCCAAAAATAACCAACATTTGAATAATTTATCAATCCTAGAACAGTTGAGGAATTGAACAAAAATCTCCCTTCTGTTTGCCCCTGAAAATTTATAGACTGTACCAATATCAGCACAAGCAGCTCATTGCTTGACATAAGTTACATTTGTGCAGATAAACAAATGTAAGTCAGGAAAACAAATCATGGTGTACTTGGAAACTTACTTATTTTCAATGTTATAAAAGTCATGTTGGTTTCTATACACATTCCATAGCAGCTGGAGCCACTTCATTTAGAGCAAGTAGATCAGGAGTTATTCTGCAGTTGTTCTCTCCTTTCCCTCTTCCCACAAGCATATTGAGTGTGAATTTTCATATCACTGGTTAGGCAACATCCAGTTAGTCTATCTTATTCATTAAAACACATCTAGACAATGTGGGAGTAAAATTTGTGCTCCCAATTTCACTACAAATTTAATGGTATATGCCCTACAGTAATAACTTGCACAATTATTGTACAATGATGAATAAAGTAGCATGTCTTACTTTAAAAAAAAGTTCTGAATAAAAATACCTCTCATATGATTCTGGATAGACTCCTCACTTGGAAAGTCAAATTAAAAGAGAATTGACAAAACATCAACAAGGCAGCATTATTTCAATGAAAATATTGTTACTGTGCATTTTGTAACTGTATTGGTAAGGATTTTAAAAGTAGCTTCAAAGAATCAATTTGCTGACCATTCAAGTCAATCCATGTAAGTGACTGATCCCTAAATAAGTCAAGCTTTTTTTTTTCTCCAACACTTTGGTACATGAAATAAAATGCTGATGTTCAACCCTGCTACAAAGGCTCCTCATTAACTATCTACGTTATCTATCGTCTCTGACTATTAGGAGTTCACTGTTTCTACGTGCTACACTTGAGACTGAACCCAAGTTCTGGGATCAAGTTTGTTCTTGATAGGTCCTCTCTGACGTGGAGCAGGTACTGGTCTGTTGAACAGCGGTGGCTTGGCTGCTGCCTGGTTGCTGCCTTCATTCAGGCACGCTTGACTGGTTGGAAAATGCCTATGAGAAATGGCTGTCGACCTGTGCACTTGCTGCATTGTGGAGGATAGTTTGGGAACCAGGATAGACATTTTTTGAGTTGAAACAGAGGTTTTCCAATTCTCTTTCTGGGATTGGTTGATGCAGGCTGTTTCTGGCTTGTACGGCTGTTTGTCCACAGGAGGGGGAGGAGCTGGCCTCTTTTTACCTTTTGTGGATGAAGTTGTGGCGTTATCCTTGTTCTGATCTGGCACTTGTACATTTCTCTGGACAATTATATTGTGTGTGCCATCGAACAGAGCTGCCCACAGAGGGGGCTCAGAAACTTGCTGATGACCAAGAAGAAATTCTCCATCAGTCTCCTCAATTTTATTATGGATAATATCCATCAAACTCTTGTCCTTCAGTGGTGACTCAATAGCTGTAAAATATAGAAAATTCAGTGTTGGAGTTGATCATTGTAGTGTCTACCTGGACTAATTACTGACAGTTCATATTTTTGTAATACAACCTTCACCTCACTAGTTTCTGTTTTCATGCATTACATCGGGATTTACAAAGGTTATACAGTCTATTTACATAGACTACATAAAAAAATTAAAACACATTTTCATGCCTTTTTATACTGGTGGAAACAAAGTGATAATGGTTTCCAACACTATGAGGAGAAAAAGCAATTTATACTTCCCACACCTCATCCTATTGCCCTGGTAATGAGGAGAGTTCTACGTACACACAACTAAGGCAATATGCAGAATTCCAATATCAAGAATAAGTTAAATTATTAACAATAAAATACATTTATTCCAAAGCCCTTGGTCATTTATTGGACCACACAAGAACATTTAAACAATCAATTCTGAGTGGAGCTGTAATGAGAAATGAGAATTGATGTGCTTCCAAGCCATCTTCCATCGGGCTCCAGCATCAACCTCAACTTTTACTGCAATCTTTGTGTAAACACAGTATATTTTCACGTTATTATTAACAAATATAAATTGGTAGATAATAAAATAACAGGCAATAATATCCCAAACCACCAATTTAAATCAAACTGTAAATTATTATTTCTCTTGCACTTTTATATTGGAGTGTACTAGTGTAAAAACGTATGGAGTAACTTACGCACAGATGTGGTTTTTTCATACTAGCAGAATAATGCTGTCACTTCCATGTCATTTCTACCTAGTTTCACAGTGGTTCATGTGTGGACTAAAGCAAACACTTGTTTTTGTGCTTGGTTTATCTTTAAGTATTATAGCACAGTGATGGATTAGAGGACTGGTTGATTTAACAGCCTATGTACAATTACAATTAATAATATTATGTACAATTCCATGTGATATACAATACCATTCCAGATCAACCACATCTCAAATTCAGAGAACTCATAAAATCATAAGATTAGTTTGAATGAAGAAGGCCCTTCAACCCATTTGATCTCATCCTTCCACAATATCCATTCTGCTGTCTTCCCATCATAACAGAAATTTTTAAAAAATATAAATTGAGTCCAGTCTTCTAACCTCAACCACCCTTCCTGGCAAACTACTGACAGGATACCATGTTCTCAAAACATACAAGACAAATCACACGCAACAGACAGAAACCGTACTATTACAATTATTTGCTGAATTCAATTTATGAAAAGAAGACTATAGAAGGGCCCTGTTATAGAGTACTTGGTTATAACACTGTGCAATGCGGACCTTCAGTCAACTTCCCGCAAATTAAAATATGCCTGACTTCAAGATCATTAAGTTACTATCAATGTCACTTGGTGTACTGTAAATCACAGGAAATGCGGTCGAAGACAACCTGATGACAAAGAAGTCAGCCATGGTGCAACGTGAGAATCTGACTTGACTTTCTGCACGTGACCCACTATGAGTTATCAAAGTGATCATGGATCTCAGACCTCACTCTACCTATCTAGATATTCATAATCAATTTATGATAGACATCTCGTCTCTCAGTCAAAAGGTAGATTTCAGACCCCACATTGGGACTCTGAGTTCATAATCTAGTTTGATACTTGGGTACAGTCCCATCCATTTGTTCAAATGGAAGTTAACGATTCCATGACATTATTCAAAATGAGAAGGGAGTTTCTCCCTGGTCTCCTGGCAACGGTCCTCCAGTGAACTGATCATTCACTTCACGACTGTTTGTTGGACCTTGCTGGGTCAAATTGGTTGCTACAAATACCATCACTACACTTTGATCAACTTTAGTATTTTGATCTCTATAATAAATGCAAAGGATATTATTATTAATAATCCCAGATTTTAATTTTTACAGATTTGATCTCCACACTGTAGTAACACAAAGTGACTGAATGACATACGTCAGGTTACATAAATATACATGGTCACAACAAGCTACGAAAGGGGTCTGTAAAGTTGAATTTACTTTCATTTCCGCAGTTTGTTTAACTCACTGACTTTGGACATGGTGCGATAAGGCAGGGGGATTTATGATTAACTACTGCATAACTCAAAATATGCTATGGTGAGAACTGACTAAAATGTGGTGAAAGCTGCAGAGAAATTTGGTAGATTATTCCTTGAGCTGTGTTAAGTGAACTGCTTTCTTCACTTAGAGCCCCCAAATAACCATGTTGTTCCAGAACATTTTTATTGAAGTAACTTAAACAAACAACAATTTTGCAAAACATTTTTAATCAACAATAACAAGTTTTATTTTAGAACTTGCTGGTGTGCAAACAAACTGTGCTTTGTTAATCTTCCTTCCACAGAAACTGTGCCACCTAGTGTTGATGAATTTGACATTAAAGACTGGGATACATCTCCACCTACTGCTCAGACCATAAATAACTGCTCATACTGAAGCACAATTGCTGGTGAAATACTTTCCATTTTTATTTTGGAAAGCAGCCTGAGTTTTGTAAGAGGAGGTAAATGCAAAAATATTCTAGAATATGTAAGTGGTTAAATATGTATATTTAAGGGTACTACATTTTCCCTACAATAAAAGTAAATTTATAATATTCACTGCAACAAATCTCCACAACACCTTGCATTCATAAAGTTTCCTTCGCCCGATAATTTGATGAATCATTATCACTGTCGGCAGCAGGACTGCTGAGCTTATTCTAACTGGAGCCTAAAGCTCTAATGTTTTAGCCTTGCTTTATACAGAAACACTAGCATTTGTAAAGATTTAAAAAATCAACTATACTGAACAACAGGCTAGATACCATTAAAAAGTTGAACAAACTGGATTTGTGGTCTCAACTTATTTCCTTTGTGAATCTTCCAGTGAAGCTAAAATGTCAGCCAAGCGTTGGACTCTGAATGACGTGTTTGATTAGACACTGAACAGGATCTGCGTAAAGAATTAGCCATCAGCTGAATGCAATGAATAGAACAATAGCAATATGGAGGGACCATCTTTAGCTCTCTCTTCAGCTATTTGCCTTAATCCTTAGAAAACAGGCACATAACTGTGGAGATGATTTGCCATCTTACTTGTGAACAGCTCAGGACTAAAGGAAGAAAAACTCAATGCAGGATGACCCAAGCCGGTTTACAACATGGATCCACTGCAAACTGACAGTAACCAGAACTGCAGTGCTCCATTGTAGACTAAACAGCTTCCACATGTGCAGGCTGGCTAGCCAGTTGTAATCGGTCTCGCGTCTGACTGACTGGCTTCCTATACGTACGCCAGCGGAAGTGATGTCAGCGACAAAATAATGGCAAAGTGTGTGTTTGAGTGTATTATGGGGGAGTATAATGCAATATCTAATATTTTAGATGCAATATACCGCATTAGAATAAAACCACCCTGAATGAACAAATTCTGTATTCTGAAATAGAACAATTGCATCCTTTTTAAAAAAAACATAAGAATGTATCTCATATTTTGCTAAAAGCAGCAATAGTGTATTATAAAATATAAAACTGTAGGTACACAATATAACATTTTACTTTTTTTTAGAATAAACTGAGCAGCTTATCAAAGCACTGACATTTCTCAGAATTCAGTGAGACATCTTAACAATTTGACCGATATTAAAATTCGCTTGGCACTAGTCCGTGACATTGCTGGTTAAATCATGCAGCCTCAAATTATGCATGGAGTAGCTTTTTTAACATGGGAACTATTCAAATTTCAACAATGATTCTTTTATAACAAGGCCATGTTCAGAAGACAAAAGCCACTTACTCATATCGTGGTAGACTGAGGTTGCTTGTTTTGTGAGGAATAAAGGTGGTTTCCGTGGTGACATAATCTCAATTTTCATAAGCTCTTTGCAACAATGCTTCCACTGGCCTGAAAGTTAAAGCACAGCATTACTGGAATTTAAAAAAAATTAAAGAAAAAAAGCAAATTCAAACAGACTTCTCTTCTATTGGAAATGACTAAATATCTGGCACTATAGCATTTATCATGCATCAAATTTACATAATTACTTGGAACAAGTACAAATTGAAAGCTTTTCTCAAGCAGTTTATAATAGGTTGTCTGAAAATATGGCCATGGAAACCTGAAAATTGAATTAAATTGCAGCTCTTTTAGGATCAATTCCCATTTGACAGAAGAAAAAGTGGCTATTTAGAGGATTAGTTCTCAACAGATTTCCTTGTTTGTTTCTGCAAAACAAATAAAGGAAAAAACTGATAGAGAACTTACTTTATGCTCCCTGATTTTGCGTGTTTATTTAGTAAAAGGACATTGTACAGTATTAACATAGCACACTAATAAAGACATCCAGTGGCAGCAATCCAGTACTAAATGAACCTAAGTAAAGAAATCATTGTGCAAACAGGCTGATGAAGACTGAACGTTAAAGCCTCCTTTTGAAACATTCATTCAAGTTTATTCAGAAACAACTTCTTAAAAATACTTGCTTCAGACACCCACTTAAGAACACACACTGAGCAGAGTATAAAAATCTGAACATTAGCTTCAGTGCCACCTGCAATTCAGGCACTGTTTTGGGATCAGGACAATCTATCCTTCTGATGCAATCTTCAGAAGGGGTAATTTGTAGATCAGAAACATGTGTTAAAGTTGGGAGCCCATAATCTTATGCAGAGATGGGATTAGGCCCAAGCAGACTCACTAGATGGATAGCTAAACATGGACTTTGTGAACACTATGTGCACTGTTGCTTGCCCACAACTTTATATTAGTTTACATTTGGCCATCAGTCACCTGAAAGCACATGTGGTGGTTCTCTTATGTGTCTGAATGAAAACATGACTCTTTTGACTTTCAGTCACCAACAACTTCCTCTTCATCACCAACAACTTCCTCTTCGGCACCAGGTTCTATGAGTGTATTACCCCCATTCCTCATATGGCTCCACCAGCCTGTGAGGATTGAATTTAAAATCCTTGTTCTTACCTTTAAATGCTTCCATGGTCTTGTCCCAGCCCTATCTCTGATTTCAAAACCCGTCTAAAAACCTATCTTTGATTTCACCTATGCCATCTTCCCCCCTACAACTCCTTTCCCTTCCAGCTCGAACTCCTATTCAGCTTTTGCAAATTTCTTTGAGATGTTTTTTTTCTATGTGAAGGGTACGATACAAGTAAAAATTGTTGTTGTTGAGGCTCTGAAATGCCTAAATAATTGTAAACTAGATGACTACCTTATAACCTAAAAAACGGAAGTGTCTTAGATTCAGAAATCCTAACTCTTCAGAGAAAGAGTGAATGAAAGATAAATATCTGTTGGCCTACTGGTCCCTCCTTACAAAGTGAGATAAACCCAGACTATAAAAATGTAGTCTATGGCTCTGCAAAACATCTTTAAATAGTGGCTTTTTGCTGCAATGCCATTTGACACTGCTCAGAAAGTATGCAAACACACTGCACTGTCATACAATAATGCTTTGAAAATGTGTCATAAGCATTTAGCTGCAAAACTTCTGAAAATAGAGCTTCAAGTCTTACCAACTTCAAAGCATAGCTTACTTTTCTGAACTGACTTGCTAATGTTAACAGAAAGTTAATACTTATCAGTAGCACACAGTCATTTGATGAACAAATAATTGAGACCAAAGAACTAGACTTGGGCCCCAAAACATTCATCTAATAAATTAATCAAATCATTATATTTTATACAACAATGAATTAACGTTTTTTCCCATGACAAAGTATTCTCATAAATTGGATTGTATCAGCTAGCTTTAAATAATAATCCTTGCATTTGATATAGTGCCTTATCACATCATTCTAATACCTCAAAGCACTTTACAGGATTTACTATAAAGTGCGGTGACTTCTTAGGTGAACACAGCAGTCAATTTGTACACAGCAAGTTCCACAAACAGCCATGAATTGAATGGACAAGTAGTTACCAACACCTACCAACAGGAGTCAGGCATTCAGCCTGTCTGCCCCTACCCTCTGGAACTCTATCCCGGAATCTCTCCGCCTCACCCCCCTCCCTTGCCTCCTTCAAGGACCGTCCAAAGACCTTCTTGTTTGACCGTACCTTTGGTCATCCTCCGACTCCAAGTGCTTGCCCTCCACCCCTTTTGATTCCAACCCCAAGCTTGGAGGCAAACCCATGACTGTTGAGTGCCTTGGGACGTCCTCCCGACGTAAAAGGCTCCATTTAAATGCAATTTGTTAACATTAGTATCTACAGTATTATTGAAAAAGTTACAATAAAAAAAATTCTAATGGCACAACTTACAGTATAGCTCACTGAGTACTCTATGAAGTTGCCCACTGAAGCAGCCAAATCGCTATCAGCACAAAACTTAAATACCCCAAGACTGATAAGCGAATGGCTGCATTTTGTTTTTATTTTGGTAAATACATTTTATTAATAATTCTCAGCAAACCTCTCTGCCAACTTACTCATGTCATAGAAATGTTGCCAGAAAGCCTCCATCCAGTTGCACAGATCTTCTTTACAGTCTGTTGCAAACACCCAACTCATAGTTTTGCCAGCATATGGATTGACGATGGAGAAACTGTACATGGTTTTCTTTGAGTCTTTGTCAATGTCTCGTACTCTAGTTTCCTGCATAATTAAATCACAACATGTCAGATCTCACAATCTCACAAGGAGTCTCTGCTGACTCCTAACAACTAATCCATTTGTTTCCTACATAATCCAGGATTCCAGAAAACATGAACCTTGGAGTAAAATGGGTGAAAATATGAGCTTTTGGGTTCCAGAAAGTAGAAGGTTTATTTTATATTTTCAGCTGTTGACAGTAGAGTGGTTTTCCTATTATTGATGTGTTCAACTCACTGCCAAAAAAATGACAACCGTGTGAAGGGTTTCACTACACAAGTCTACTTTCTTTACGATGAGATATTTTACATTAAATCCTTAGAAGGAGTGCCAATCATGTTTAGCAGAAACTGCTACTTTATGTAATTCCATTGCCCATTTAGAGGGAATGGTGAAATCCTGTATCTGACAGGTGGGTATTAAAAAAAATAAAAGCTCATTTAATTAAAACTGTGTTAAATATTACAAATTTATAATACGAAATTAAAAAAGGGAGATTGGGTTTATCAAAACGTTTAATTTCATATGGAAAACTATTCCAGCTATCAGAGTGAAGTGGCACTTCCAATTTAGTGAGTCTCAGCTACTTTCAAAGCTAGGTATTGCAGCTGAATAGACAATTCACTAAACTTCTGCACTACTCAGATACCAACTATCCCTAGTAAAAAGAATTGACTATAATAGAACCCAGTGTGCAAAGGATGTTTCCAAAATCATTGTGATAGAATATCTTTATTTAGAGCTGGCTCACTTTCCTCCAGCAGTTAAACTATTATTTTCGCTTATCTGATTAGCAAAGTAAAGCTGAACACTTGATATTCAAGTCTAAGCATGTCAGGTTTGTTACACTATGCATGGGACAAAAGTATCTTCCAATGGACTTTTTACAAACAGCAGCAAATAAGTTGGATTTTGCAGTAGTTACAAAGTTTATCATAAAAACTGGGCAACACAATACCTTGTTGACAGGAATGATTAATGTGGGATCCACTTTTGCCTCAATTTCTTCTGGTGTATAGTGAGCTATAAGATAGCCACCTCGCAGGATGCAGTACAATCTGGTCCAGTTAAGCAGACCTCCCACAATTTGCTGGAAAAACAAACAAAAGAATGGATACCCTAAATACGCAAAGGTTACAATCTGTACTAAGTAAATCTGAATGGTATTGTGTATTACTGGAAATCAGCAATTTGACCTGTGATGGGACTCGCCTCAATTTATTCAAACTACAGTGGACTTCAGTTTATTTGATAAACCTTTCTGGCTCTTTTTTCAATCCGTCGCACAATAACACCAAAAGGAAGCCTGCTGTATTAACAAGTGAGAAGTGCTGCAAAGTTTTCAATAATGGTACCATTGTTGACTTTGTAAAGAGAGAAGATAATTTGGGTGGGACAGCAACAGAGCCGCTCTCTACTGCTTTGTACACTGTGCTTACTTATAAATTCCCATACTAATTAAAGTTATTTAGACAAGATTACATTAGGGCTTTTCTAATGTAACTAATAAAATGTGCAATTGATCTTTTGGAAAAAAAACTTTGCGTTCATCAAGCCTCATTTAAGAAGTTGCTTTGCCAGCACTAAATGTTTCCTTCCCTTATCAGTACAGACTTTTTTTTGTGTGCCAGTAAATCTGCTGACTTGCTGTTTAATATTTATATTCTCTGCCAATACATTCAGTTTTCACTGAGAGGCCTACTTGAGGGTTGAAGACAAAAGAGTAATTTAATATTTTTATGTTGCTCTAAATTGTTAGTTACTAACTTCATCTAGACTGAACGTTGGAGCAGCATTTCTGGCACAAAGCCTCCCAAATCTACTTTGAAAAGGCAAAACAAACCCATTTATCAGAAGTGTTCTTGCTCCCAGAAGGGACATTCAAGTTCAAATTTGTTTTTTTTAACTGTGTAGGTAAAACAATTTAAAAAATGCATTAGTGCTGGGAACCACATAATGGAGGATTGTTTTGTTTGTTCCAACACAATACATCACAGTTGTTTGAAATCTAGGTGTCCTGTTAACATATTTAATGAGGAGCCTCTCTTTCCAGGTATAGCAGCTATCACTCTGATTCTCGTTCACGAAGTTGAATTGGACATTGGCTCTGAGCCTCCTTAGAAATCTCACATGTACAGTCATAGAGAAAAATCAAAACATTGCACAGAACTCAAACTATGGTTTCAAAATAATGCTTTTTTTAATTAATAAAAGTACATTGCTATGCAGCAGAAGCTATACTCAAAGACTGTAAAAGGCTTTAGTTCATAGTAAACATGCTGCACTTTAGATTTAGAGAATTATGGATGGTGGAAATGATATGTGTGGCAATCTGTTACTCTATACTCTAGTAAAATGCAATGGAGGCAGGGTTATCCTAGCAACAACAGTGGTTGTTAAAAAAAAACTATTCAACCTAGAGGGCCTCAGTGATTTCTAATTATTTTATTAAAAAGCACACCACCAAAAGGAGGGTCAGTAATTGCCAGCAATCCAACCTGCCTTTTATGGCGGTGCTGGTAGGATTGGCATCAGCTACTGTACTCTAGCAGAATCATTCTCTTACAACTGTTTCCTTCAAAAACAAAACATAAGTGTACTTAAAAATAAAAATTTTGTTTTTTAACAGCATTTCCATGCGTTTGTAGTTTGCAATTTTTGTGTAAAGTTTGAGAAATAAAACTCCACTATGAATCACTGGCTCATGCTTTGTTCCTCCATAACCATTCACTATTCTAAATTCAGCAAAATTTCAACCAGATATAGACAGATGTTAACTTTTAAGATATGGGTGATTATTCTGTCTACAAAAGTGCTTAATTCAATAATGTTTGCATAAACAGCCAAATAATCGCACCCACAATCTATATAGTCTGCACGACACACGTTTAGTTTTGTCCAAAAGATGACTTGTATATTCTAGTACTGACTTGTGTAATGTTTTGATACATATTGCTGATATGGTGGAAAGAGAAAAAAAAACAGAAGTATTTAGTGGTTAGTTTTCTTAAGCATACTTATTGTATTGAGTGTAAAAAAGGGAAAGGGATGTAATGTATTTTTAAATATTAAAAAAACTTTCATCACTTCTCCTGATTTATGCAGGTTAATGCAAAACATTATAAAATGACGATTCTTTATGTGCATTCTGAAATAGGAAGGTTGGATATTGAGGCTCAATATCAGAGCTTTCAAGCTTTGTTCCCTGGTTCCACTACTGTTATTCTGGTAGCAACTATCGGAGTAAAAATTATAATTTAAAAAAATTCTCGAGCCACAGAATGGCAAACCGCTGCTGGCCATTAAGTCACCTAAATGGTAATAGAAGAGGATACAGTATACAGCTGCTGTCTTCACAAAGCAGCTCTCTATTTTTCCATTTTGTCATTTTTGATCTAATAGCATAATCCCAGAATAATAGTGAAATGTGATTAGTGCAAAAGTCATCAGGTCCAGTGTAAAACAATTGATGCAAGGGGTGGCAGTATTAGTTGATGATGTTCTCAGTCACTGTAGGATCAAAGGGTAATTAGTGAGTAACAGTCAGTGTTTAGACAAGAACAAATAATTCCCATCCATGTCCAGACAAGATATAAGATTTGCTCACATCAAAACAGCTCCTTACTTGGGTTGTCAAGACTCCTTCCATAAGTAAGGAAATGAACCATGGACTTCCAACATACCTTTGAAACTGGCAAATCTATTACATGGGGAAGCAGTATATTCTTATGAAGCTTGAATATGAAACTTACATTTCGTAGAGAAAAGATCAAGGGATACATTTTTGTGAAAAAAAACTTAAGGAGAAATAAAAGCCTAGTTCAAGCTGAAGTGATAATCAGCTTGTCAAAGCACTGGTCCTGAATTTCATGCAAGTCTGGCCACTATATGTCTAAGGAGGAGACATCCTGACACAGGAGAAGGCAGACCACTGGAATGGCTGTGGATATCACTTTGAAGCCCAATAATGAGACTGCTCTCCTGTTCATAATGGTTGGAGTTGAATGAAATACTGTAGCAGGTATGAGATACACTGGAAGATGAACACTTTGCTACAACTGTTCATCAGATCAGTGAAGATAAATACATTTGTAAAATTGATATGGTTATTAAAACTGTCCGATTTTCCTTCTGATATATCTAAATTGCAAAACAGTGAAATACTGGAGCAGGGAATGGAAAAAGGGGAAAGAGGAAGTGAATTATAAGGAAATAATGCACAGAATAAAACAAGTCATAATTTGGTTTTTTTTTAGTCTTACTGCAGTTCAAATGCACACTAAATTCTGTCACTTGACTGTCTTCCGTAATACCTAGAATTTCATACTGATAAACTTCCAAGATACCATACAAGACAAGCTATCTGCAAATCAGAAGACAAAACAGGAAAGTACATTCGAAATTCTGTAGACAAATGATCAAAAAGAAGTTCAGTTTCAGTGCAGTAAAAATAACACTTCAGTGCAGGATGTGGTTTGTAAACATACATAGACACTTTTGTGATCTTACAAAGTGAATGTTACCTGCAGGTTGAGGAATCCGGTCATCACATCATCTGTCATACATGCTGGTTGAGCTACTAATCTGCAGCACAAATTTCCATACAGAGGCACCCAGAACGAACTTTCCTCTGAAGAAGTTAACAATGTACAAAGGAACAGATGAACAATAATGCAAGTTCCAACTTCCATCTACTTTTATCAAACAACTTAAAGATACAACTTGCAAAAGCTCAGAAAGTTTTTCTCAATGGTTTGTAAATGTAAAGGGATATCATACAAGTTCAACTGAAGTGATAATCAGCTTGTCAAAGCACTGGTCCAGAATTTCACGCAAGTCTGGCCACTATATGTCTACAGAAGAGACATCCTGACACAGAAGAAGTTACAACAGAAAGAAATCGGATACCCAGATGCCCATTTTTTTCCTGTCCTATTCAATCTGATGAGTTGATATCCAATATTTTAATTGAAATTAGACACTTTAATGTTTTGATAAATATATCAATGCAGGGTAAAGAATCAAACATCTGATATAATTACATTGCTATGTACAAATTGGCTGCCACGTTCGACCACAAAATCCACTCAAATCCACTTTACAGTATATCCTGTGAAGCGCTTTGAGATGTTTTGACTACATGATAAGGTGCTATATCAAATGGATTATTATAATTAATAATTAGAATTACATTTATTTTAGTTACCTCAGTGGCATCCTATAACTTGTTACTTTTTTCCACAAAACCCTGATTGGTTATTCCTGGGTGGTGTAATGCAGCTTCAGTAATTAAAGGCCAGAAAGACATGGCTAAAAAAAAACCTGCTCCAGCCAGCTGTATTGCATGCTCTCAACAGACCAGCTCCAGATTTTATCTCCCCCACCCACCCAACCCCCCCCCCACACACACACACTATGTATTTATGCATGGATAGAAAGTTGTTATTTTATTTATCCAATTGGAACAATGTCAACAGGGATAGGAACAGATGTATCAACCCTTTGAGAGTGGCAGGTTTACATGTGACTTCAGGCATTGAATGAATACTGATATGAAACCAGTTATAAAATGGTCTGGTCTACACTACTGTTGATTTATTTCATATAAATTGACTGCTGCATATATTGTTTTGAAAGGTTGGATTCTGACCAATTTCAAGTTTGATGTGACCTTCAAAATTCAGTACACCATTACTATAATCAAGGTATAATGCCAGTAATAATCGTGGAGAGCAATGCATGCTGTTATACTATCAATATCATTACATGTCTCTGTAGAACACCACTAGCAATTCTATATACTGTAATCATTTCCCTGTCTGGATCAGATTTAAAATGATTGAAGTTGCTGTAGTTCTTCGTACTACTGCCCGGTAATAACAGAACAGTTTTATACATCTGAAAGCTGCCCACATTTTAATCGGTTTACTACATATTACAAGGAGCTGTTTACTGCACTATAAAAAAATAATAGCAGCTGGAATTGGCAAAACTGGTAGTTATCTTCTGGTTAATTACACCCTGTGTTTGGATAACCCTGATAAATAATTACAGTGCTTTCTGAAAGACGCTCTCTATTTCTCACATTTATACATCTGGTTAAATACACCATATATATTTAAAACTAGTGTAATAATTTAAGTGGGAATATAGAGTGGCAGCGGAGGTGCTGGGAAATCTTGAAGCTGAAATCAGCATTCAGCTGACTTGGCAGATACATAATAGTTTTCTTTGTTACATTTTGTGATGGTTTTAAGCCCTGTAGTGTAGATGTGATTGCTCACTAAAGGACCTCCTCAACAGAAATGCAGCACCAATCTGAAATAAAATTTATATCATAGAATCATACAGCACAGAAAGAAGCCATTCGGCCCATCGCGTCTACGCCGGCTCCTAAAAGAGCAATCCAACTCAATCCCACTGGCCCGCTTTCTCTCCATAGCCCTGCAATCTGCAAATATGCAGAGTAGCAAGTTCTCACCTGTGTTTAAAATGCATTTTCCGCACTTGCTCAGACAATAGATCACTTGCTCTATAAGCGAAGCAAATCTATTGTAAGAATGCATTTTACTGTCCATCTCCTATTTTCACAGTGCCTTACATTTCGCTAGTCAAAATAAAAATGGTGACAAACATGCAAAACAAAAACATTTAGAATTTGCCTCACAGTTTCCTTGTGCCTTTAGTTTAAATTATTGAAGAAAAGGGTTAATATTGTATGAGGTAATTGAATGCAAGATGTTGTTGAAATAAGGTTGGTTCAACAGCACCTTCCTGTGACATCCACCATCCAGGAGAGCATGAGGACACTGCCACACCCATTTTTTTCACCATGTCACTCACACCATTGTGATTTGGACATACATTGATGTTCCTTTTTTGTCATTGGGTCAAATTCCAGGAACTCTGTACCCCATCTTCCAGGGAGCACCACAGCAAGGACACCAACAGTCTAAAGAGAAAGCCCCCCCAACTGCCTTCTTAGGTCAGGCCAAGATGGGCAATAATTGGTGGGCCTGTTGGCAACACCCACATCCCAAAATATATTAATTACATCTCATTCTTTAAAAAAAATCTGTGTCCTAATTTAAAATGTGTGAAATGATTTGTTTGAACATGTCCATAATTAATAGTGATGTTTCAGATCAACTGTCAAAAAAGTGATGACACATTGACTCTGTTTTGCACAGAATGAACATAAATAGTTGCAGCTGTTGCCACAAGTGCATCTGTGATTGCCTAGTTACAGGATGCTTTGCAGGTATACTGATAACATTCTGTTTACTCGATCGGCCTTAGATCCCAATCTCTCCACATTGAATGGTTCAGACAGGTTAGATGGATTTAACAGAACATTCACTGGGAGATTACTGGGTTTCTTAAAGAATAGTCAATTAGTAGGCTACAATAGCACATCAAAAGTCCTTAACCCCCTATTATTGTGTTTTACGCTATGTATAAAGCGCTATCATTGGGTTTGTGGTTGTGTAGACTGAGGTTTATTTATCAGATGTGAAACATTGCAGAAAGGCTGTGCTGGAGGTGAATGTAGAGCATACAGCAGAATTGGAAGAATACAGCTGATTTCTCAGGAAACATAGTGGAGGAGTTAAAGAGAATTTGCAAGGAAGAGTTAAAAAAAATTACAGTTAAACCCAAAAATACAATCAATGTAACTTTACATGGAGCAGCTGATCTGGAAACAAAGTGTATTTAAAGACCACCAAAGATTTTCAGCCTTCAAAAGATAAACATTTCTAAAAGAAGATATCAATTCTGCTTTAGGAACATCAAACAGTAAGAAATTGACTCACCATTTCCTATGATGGTGAGGCTGTGAGTTCGAAAGCTGCTTTCAGCATTATCAATTCTCAGGAGGGTTTCTGCAAGCAAATTATATTTGGCACCACTAGGTGGAGAAGAGTGTAATGTTAGTTTGCTGCAACGTCTCTGAAGAAAACGAGCCAAACAGATTAGCTTTTTTTAAAAATTCTCCTGTATTTACTCTGTCCGTTTCTCTGCCAAATATCGTTACTTCCTGTCCATCTTACTTGACTAAGAAGGTAGGAAAATGATCTGTTCCCAAACCTCTGTGAATGCCACTTTGTAATCAGACATGAGAAATACAATGGGAACAACCTGATCGATTTGATAGTTTTTCCTCCTTCCCTGAGGGGAAACTATTTAGCCTTCACTGGCTAACTTCCCTACCAAGCTGAGAAAACAGATGGCAAAGGAATAGATTTTATTGTTCTCTGATATAATGCATTGGTGCATAGATCAACCTGCTGAACATTAATAGTCTAACTATCACTTGATTTCTCCTGACATTTATTCACCAGAGGAATTCACCCACAAACTGTGCCACTTCTGCAGTCAGCAAGACTTCAGTTAGTTTAATTCACGAACAGGAGTAGAAGGAACATCTTAGTTAACAAGGACAAGTTGAGGAGGTCCATTAAATTTGTTTAAATTTTCTATTCTTCTTTTCAGCCTGCATCTATCCAGCTACTGGTCCATGAGGCATCAACCCAGTGAGGGAAGCAGCAACGCATCCTTTTCATTATAAGTCTTTTCACACCATTTGTTTAGAAACGTTTACAGCAGAATAATGGATCTCTGAATGGATTGATTTCATAAAGTATTATTCTGTAAATGCACAATTGGATTCAATATTTCAAAATAAAACTTTTTTTGAAAACCCGTTTAATTTCTGTTTTGAAACTATGGACGTATTTGATGAACTTTAACTTCACTGCTTAAACATAAATACAAAGATGCAATACAATAATAGTCTTGTTAATATTCATTGAGAGCTCTGTGTGGATTTCATAAAGTTTTACACAAAAGTAAAATACACAGAATCATTTTAATGAAGATTTAGCAGTAGAATATTACTCATATATTGGGTAAACTTCTAAAGGATTATGAAATCAGTGAAATAAAAACATCTGTGAGAATAAGATGATCAAATTACTGTTTAGTTCCGAAAGTATAAGAGCACAATGAAGTTTAAAAACTTACATTGCCACAGGGTTGGTTAGTAGGATGGAGTTGAGGTCTCCACTCTCCATTCCTAATGTGATCTTCTTTCCCGTAGACCTGCTGAGCGAGGTGCTGAGTTTCCTGGCAAGTCTCCTTGGAGTGTTGGCTAAGGAAGGTTCGTCCTCCATGCAGCAGCTGTACACCTCCAGCTTCAATTCAAAATCTGGCTTTGTATTATTACTGTAAATCAATGTGATTAGCAATAAATGAGAATCTCATAACTTGCTGGTAGCAGAACTCACTCACCAGTCAAGAGGCATTTGAGCAAAATAATTAACACTAGTTTGATGGAAAAATAGTTAAATGAGAAAATAAATTCAATCTGCAGAGCTATTTTAGGAGGATGTATGGAGGATTTGAGTAAGTCTGCTTGGGTGTGCAGTGAGGAGGGAAGCAATAATTTGTTGAATGATTACAGACACAATTACTTTCGATATTATTATTTTGAATGTAATTGGTTAAGCTGAGAGCAGGGGGGCACAAATTCAGGTTTTAATTCCCAGTGCTTGCTGCTGTCTTACTCTACTTTTTATTTCAATAATAAATTCTGTGTATTTGTTCACTAGCTGCCTGTCTCCATTTAATCATCCCGATGAATTTGTTACTGGAACTGCTGAGTAGGAGGATGCATGTCGTATTTGTGTAAGTCTGTGTTTGGGTGTGGTGGGGAGGGAAGCAACACTTTGCTTAAAACATATTGCCTTCAACTAGTCAGAATTAGAATTATTATTGGGTGATTCTGTGTATTCATCAGTGGAGCATTACACAGAGAAGAGCATTCATCCTGACAATCTAATATTGTTGTATCTACAGATTAAAACTACACTATTACAATAAAATGATGTAAAGTAATCAGATAAACATAAATCATCTTTACAACAACAACAACAAGATTCCATTTATAAAGCGCCTTTCACGTCAGGAGGACGTCCCAAGGCGCTGCACAGTTGTGTCAGGACCCGAGCAGTGGGGAAATGGTCAGGGTGAGGGGAGGGAAGGGAGGGAGCGAGGAAGGGGGAAATGGTCAGGGTGAGGGGAGGGAAGGGAGGGAGCGAGGAGGGAGAAGAGAGTCGAGAGGGAAGCTGAAGGCACGGTCAAAGAGACTGTGCCTTCATTCCCCAGAGTTTGGGGTAAAGTACAATGCTGAGGTTTTGTAGATGAAGCTTTTCCTTAAATGTAGCAAATTACTACACTCCACCTGAAATTACTGGCTCCTTACAAACGGGGCTGCATAAAAAGGAATTCTACTCTGACCACTGCCACCCCTCATCTTCATGATTGCAAAAACTCACATAAAATAAGCACATTAATAGCTATCATTATCCTGCAGCTACAATGAGTAGCCATGTGGTTGAAAATAGACCTTGATATTTATGTTTTACGCCCTTAACTGCAACAAACAAAATATTTATAATGAATCCATGTTGTAGTTTGTTCAAAGTTGCACAGACGTAGCACAAACATCAAGAACCAGAAAGTGCAGTACTGCAACATTTAACAAGTGCTACATCAAGAGGAAACCTTATTTACATTGTAGGTTTACGATATGCATTTTCTTTATAAAAACAAAGAAAATATTTATCTATGACTAATGAAAGAAAATACACTTTTCAAAACAAGTTAATACTCACAATATTATCAAATTCTCAAAGCAGATATCGGTAAGACTTTTATCCACAATAACTAACTCGGTGTCGAAAACGTTTGCTCCAATTTTCAGGAGGCAAAACACTGCAAAACGCTGAGTCTCTGGAAAACAAGGAGAAGATCAGTCTAGAAATTGGGAAATCAATAAAAGAAAGTTTTTTTTAAAAAAATATATATCGTCCACTTACTCCCTCGGTTATTGAAGTGATCAGAATCTTTCCACATTAATGGAATTCGAATATCTGCAATGGAAAATAGTATATTCATAGAACTGTACAATATGATAAAACCCAATACTTACAATGTAGGAAGCATGTCCATCAAGTTAAATAGAAAAGTACACTGGCTTGTCTTTACACTTCTTTAATACAGGCTGACCCATTATAACCTGGGAATTTGTGTCCATAAACTGAGACCCCATGTTATTACAAGGTGAAGAAATAGAAAAAACTGCTGACCACATTTCCAGATTGTCAGGTCTCTGCTGATATCACTTCCTGCACGCAATGTGCAGGACGTCAGCAGCCAGTTTCACGAATGTTTCTGATGGTTGCTGGGACACCAGGAGAAGTCAGGAGACCTTCTGGCTGCTCGCTATTTGCAGGAAGTTGGCCAGTTACACAGTCAACACTGCAAAACAGAAGTGTACCGCACTTCCAATATACCAGGGCTAGAAGCAGATCCTTGATATACACCTTATAGTGGGATCGGCCTACATGGCACTACTTCTACAATGAATATGGTCAGCCAAACATAGCATCTCAACGTCCCCTCTTATAATTTAGGTGCCACTTTAAATTACTATTTATATTAATCTATAAAATGCACAAACAGCAATCTCATTCTACTCTCAGTAAGAAATTAAATGGCTTGATATGTTTTGCCTAGTTTATGCAATGGAACAAGACTCATCTGGAACACACTTTAAGCAATATCCTAGATTCAGATATGAAATGGTAATATAACATAATGAGATCCAACTCTAAGATATTAATACAAGTAAAAAGTCTTGTCTACAATCTCTGTATTCTTTTTGTATTTAATATTTTACTAATGTACTTTTAAATAAAGTTTTGTTAATGTGTGCTTCATCGATGCAGGCTGAGTGATGCTGGTATTTATACCTCGGACTCTCAGGGGGTGCCTTCTGTTTTGCATATACTAATAAAGTCTTATACAGAATTGGCACCGGATATGCATCTCAGATCCTTATATAAAAATATTTGTAAGCATTTTATTTCTGAGGGAGAGGAGCAATTAATGGTAGTGAACAGCAGGTAGTATGGCTTGAATACATTATGTCCAGATGCTAATCAAGTAAGTTATATTGTGCCACCTCCAAATTGATCCCAACATCAATCCTACCAAAGAGGTGGCTGCCCATGGGAAGTTGTGATTAATTCAATGTGCATAACTCACCGAAAGTGTATCCTCAACAAAAACAAGACCTCAGAATACAAAGATGAACTTTATCCGAGACATCTAGAAACAGAGGCTAATCCCGCAAAAATCACTATCTGAATTATTAATAGAGATGTGAAATGAACTTCCAAAAAGTTTACAACAGCGTAAACACTGCACAAAGATTCATATCACTACCAGATATTGCAATTTTTCCATAACATGCAGAATGCTCCTTTCTGCCAGCGTCAGGTGATCTGTACAATTAAGAGAAAACAAAAATTAAAACAGGCTGTGAAATAACTAGAAACATGCATTGTTTTTGACAAAACATACACTGTTGTTTGCAAGAGGAGAATCTTAACTTGACACAGTAGAGATGCATTGTTATAGTCTTTTCAGGAAATACATCATTTACATATCACATATTTAAGTACAATACTGTCAATGCAGGAAGCCTTTTTCATTTTTTGCGCAAGAAGGGCAATCTGTTTCTACAGTTAAATTGCAGGCCCTTGAGGCGCTTTTCAAAAAGATTTTCCCAAATCAATATTCCCCTCTAAATTACCAACAGATGGTGCTTTTCCAGTCATATGGCATTATTTAATAATTCATATTTCAACAGAATTTATAGTGTTTTTTGGTAACAGTGTTTTAAGCAGAAGGAAATGAAGTTAAAGGAAGATTCCTTTAAGAAGATTTAAGCAGGTACAATAAAAAGACAGCAAACTCTCTTTACTCCATAAAACTATCCGCAAGAGCCAAACAATTTGATGCTGTCAGAAAGTAAACTAGGTATTTTTTCCATGAGAAAGGAAGTTATGAACAGGTTTATCAAAGAATGCCAGAGGAAGACAACATGAAACAAAGAAGTCTACAAAATCCTGTTCAAACTTAGTTCAAACCCACCTTCTTGCCATATTGTGCAGGATCTGCTCTTCTTTGCGCTTCTGAAGCTCTGCCATGTAGCCCAGTATACGGGCATTACACGTTAGCAGGTTCTTGGCAGCTTGTACCACCTGATCCCTCTGGGTACATGCGGCGAGAAGTTTGCAAATGCCTTCCCTCATTCGAATTTCAAAGTCCATTTTGTCTTGAATGTTGCAATCCTGCAGGAGAGTATAATTAGACAGTAGAAGAGCGCACCTTATAAACAACAGACAAAAGCACAAAAGAAATGTAAAAAGACTGAAAATCCATTCACTCATAGGTTATTTGATAATCATAGGTTTCACTCAAATAGCAAGGCCAGAATTATTTGGTTAAGTTTCAAAAACAAATCCGCCAGAGGCAAGTTTTCCCTTTCCAGTGCTCTGCAGAGGTGGCTAGATACACTCAGTAGTAAATGGGCTACAAAATAATTTGAGTTTGTATTGGGAACAAGAGGAGCATCTCTTCCAACCAATTGCTTATTAAAATGAAATAATCAAGTTCTGACACCCATTAAAACTGGACAACAAACAGAGAGAACCCAAACTAACATTTTTTTTCTCTTTTGCAAATAAATACAACCCTTCCCCCCCTACATTTCAATACCCAAGAAAGTTTGGGGGGGGGGGGGGGGTCTTATCATGCTGAGCCATATGACTGCATCTTATGTTAAGCAGGTATTTATGTCGAACAGACTTGATAGCAGTGTGCAACCTTACCACCAGGGTGTTAGGGAAGCACAGATAAGGTTACTTCCTCTGGCCACCCTCGTACACACACACACAGTGTAAACGTCAGTAATTCCAATCAATTCAAGAGTTAAAACATAGCTTATAGTAAGATTAATCTTTCAAGACATTTTTGTGCAATAGTTACAGGAATGTAGGCAGGTAGAATCTGTAAGTGCAAAGCAGATACTTTTCCCTGTTCTCCATGCACTTGAACTAATTTGTGTAATAAGCCATAGAGATCCTATACTGCAGAAAGTATGGCATTTACTTGTGGAAAAAGGTCCTGCCTTCATCAACAAGCTTAGTTTTTTTTTCCCTGATTGAATGCTAAAGAAGCCCACTTATATGCTGAAGGTTGCTCTACTTTCCATTACATAACTCAGTGGTTAGAGCACTCCCCTTGCAAGCAAGAGACCTGGGTTCAATTCCTGGCCAGGGCGGAACCTTGGGCAAGTTTCCTTACTCCACACACCTGATAATAATCCCTCAAGGAAAAAAAACAATAATAAATTGGTCACTTCAATCCATGACTGTTTGTGGGACACAGCTGTGTGCAACTGGCTTCCACGTTTCGCCCACAAAATACACAGTCAATTCACTTTAAGCATATTCTGTGAAGCGCTTTGAGATGTCTTGAAGAATTGAAACGCGCAATATCAAATGCAAGGATTATTATTACTTATGGGACCACAGAGAATCCTATAAACAGGCACTTTATATACATCAAAGAGCATATTTACTTTATAAAGTCTACCGTACAATGAAAGTACTGCCAAATGGCAGTGCGTTCGGTGTACAACTTGTGCATCCACAGCAACTGGTGTGATTCACTATTGATCGATTCACTATTGATTTATGGAGTAGGTTTTTGAACTAATGTCAAACTGAATGACAGTTTGTGAATGTAATACACTCCTGACTTTATTGTTAATGCTTCAGTTAGAAGGTTCACACGAATCAGCCGGGTAGCCATGGGAGTCCTCCATCTAAACAGAATAATAAATCCCCGGACTTATACATTGAATGAAATTTCCTTGGAATGTGCTTAATATTTTAATAAACCTGAAGTAATATTATAAAGAACACCATTTCCTGTAAACATTATTTAACCTTGGAATATTGTACAAAGTAGCAAGAAATCTAAACGTTCACCTTTTTATAAAAGGTACAAATTCTACAAACAGCATATACCATATCAAACATCAACGAATTAAAGATTGCAACATAATCCTAAAATAAGCAACTGTACTGACAAAGCGCCCAAAGGCTTGTCAAAATGCTCAGTGGTGTTCATGAGTAGTTCCCTCTACACTTCCTGCTAATGTAATCCTTCAACAGTTCACACAAATCACCGCTTAAAGAGTTTAATCTAAATGGCATTAATAGCTAAACTTTAGGAAAGCATGTAAGAGTAGAAAAGAAAAAGCAGATGATAAACAGGTACAGTTTTGTTAAGTGTGAGTGGAAAAATAAAACTTTAAATAGACAACTGACAACAATAAATGTTAGCGCTATATTTTGATGTGGAGATACTGCTATATCTTAAAATGGCTTTATCAATTAGCATACAACCTATGGAACAAAAGGATATCCAAATTGCTGAGTGAAGAATTAAGGTTTTGAATTCTGAATATGTTACTGTCCAAAAAAAAATTCTATTATTCTCTAAACAAAGCACCTTCAGAATGGAGGGTAAAGACAATACAGTACATGTAGACAGTACAATACATGTAGACAGCAAACTGAAATGTGCAAAGTCGTATTTCAAAGGTTGATGAGCTCATAGAGATAAAATCTATTTTAAAACTTCCATTGAAGCAGAATAGAACCTCACTTTAGAGTGAGCATTCAGAATATAAATTCTATTCAATTTCGTAGGTGACAACTGTCCTCTGGCACCTCATCTAAATTACTAATCTTCACGTCTAACCTAAACTGTAAATACAACAGGCTCTTCCGACTGGTGTAACGTCTGAACCAAATTCTGCCTCACCCAACAGCTACAAATGCACATTTTCCAGCAGGAGTCACTAGTCAGCAGTGTGAATCAGTATTATTTTTTCTCATGCATCCTATTGTTCAGCTTGCTGCTTCTGCTGCCTTGACTGATCTCCAAAATATTTGAAACATCTTATTGCAAACATCAAAATGCAATAAACAATTGTTTTAGCATCTCCAAAACAATAAAAGTCTACTAGATTCACGATTTCTCTCTAATAACTCATCTTCCCAAGAAACTTGCACTTCCAACTACCTTCATCTTGCATGCAATCTGTCGTATGTATAATAAGTTCATGTCCTCGATGATGTGGAGAGCATCATTCAAACTACCGCATCTTTTCATAGCGTTTACCTGCAAGCAAGTGTGCCGTTAAATGAGTGAACACAAAAATGAGACATTTCTACGTTTTAGACACACCTGATCAGTCATTCCATTGACCATTTGTAACACATCACTAATTCCTCAATTAAATTCCCTCAACAATCGTGGCAATAACTCCTAACTGTAATTGAGGTTGCTTTTATTAAGTGTGCAAGCCAGCTCCTTAACTCAGAAACAGGTAAAATGTGCACAACTTTCCTTTCAGCAAGTCAGAGACAGTTAGTTGCAGTATCGATATACGCTATAAGAGGTTGTTGGTATGTTTTATAAATATTATAATGTACTTTACTATTGTATTCACCAAGATTACATACTAAAAGAACGATAAAACCGGCCATTACAATTTAAGAATTTGTTCCAGTGATGCAGGTTGCTTTACATTTCCTCCCAATACAATATCTCGTGAAAAAGGTTTTATTTTCGGATGTTTTTTATGCTTGGTTCAAAACCCTACTGCAAACATACCTGCAAAATGTATGTTTTATAGACATTGCATAAGGATGAAGGGAGTTACCACTAGATAGATCTTATATTGAATGAATGTAAATTTAATAAGCCAAAATTTGGGATTTTGGTGATTACATTTTTGGTAACTCAATGAAAAACAGCTAAAAATGCCTGAAAAAAACGTCATACATAAAAAAGCACTGAATACATCATGAGCGATCACAGTCACCGATATATAGAAATGACTGGAGAAGACCTGATTTTCTCCTGAATTAGGCAAAACCGTACTGCCTTCGGATTCGACCACAAAATCTACTCAGCTCTCATAAATGCAAATATACTTTGCAATGAAGCAAATGCACCATCTGTGTTTACCACACTTGAATAACAAAATTATTTTCGACCTTTAAAATCACAGTGAGGATATAACATATCCTGCAGGAAAAAAAAACTATATCTTTGAATTAAACGCATTAGCCCCAGCGGCCTGCTGAGCTTTTTTTTTCCAAAAAAAAAGCAATGAAATGTGATAAATATCCGCTGAACAAAGAAGACTGCAGATCAGGCATAATGTCTTCGTGGGTTATTCAACATCTGCTAACTCTTGTGCCCTTTGCTCTTGCCAATTCAATTCAAAGCCAGAATCAAAGAGGGGCGCGGCCAGACAGCACTGAAAACCCCAAACATTTAGCAAACCGCACTGCCGAAATCTGAACGATAGCGAACAAATGGACTGTTGTAACTTTCACCCATTTTCTAAAGAAATGCATTTGGTGTTGCACACCCCAATTTAACTTGACCCCAGCAGTTCTATATATATATATAGAGAGAGAGAGAGAGAGATATATATACACACACACACAGATTTCTGTTTGCTAAACGCTTCTTTTCACTTTGCAAACAGCAATAGTTTCTGCTGCTCCACTTCAATAACTCGCAGATTTTCGCTCAAAAAGGAGGTGCATTTCGGTGAGCGCGCTCTGCCGAGAGCTCGACCTCGACCCACGGTCACAACGGAGCAGTGGGGGGGTCTCTGACGCTGTTTACGTGGTGCAGATGGCAGTCCACCACCTGCTTTCTGCCGGTGGAGGGTCCAGACTGGAAGCCGTGGAAAGTTCCTGCGCGGCGGCCGAGCGCTTTGCGTTCGGGACGAACGCGGTTCGGTTAAATTCGGGGCTACTTCTATCTTCTCTCGAGGCGGATTTTTTTTCTCTCTCTCTCTCTCTTTCTCTCCCTCTCTGTCGACTTCTTATAACCGGTTAAATGAGCTTCGACAGTGGACGGGGCACGAAAGTTTTTTTTAAAAATAACCCGCAAACGAAGAGAACCCCCTTCCCCACCCCACCCCCCAATTACCTCTCACTCGCTATATATATAAAAAAAAGGTCTTGGAGGGTTGGTTGAAGATTAACCCGGAGGCGGCCAGACTCCAGGAGAGTGAACGAAAAAAATCTCTCTCTCTCTCTCTCTGTCTGTCTGTCTGTCTGTGCCTTCAAGCTCACGAACTGCCGACGGGGGCCACGGGTCGCGCAGAGCGCAGGGGCTGTGTGTGTGTGTGTGTGTGTAGTGTAGTGTATGTCTGTGTACATACGGCCGACTTCCCGGGCCCCGTCGCCATAATGCGGCAGTAATGGAGGCCACCGGCCACTCACCGTGTGCTCGGCTCTCCTTCCCTCGCCTTTCACCTCCATCCCCGCCGTCGCCGTCGCCCAGCGTTTGGCGGAGGCGCCGCCGTTGGTCTCGCGACCCCGGACCAGCATTTGAATCCGAATCCGAATTCGAATCGGGCGCTCGGCCCGAGTCAGCGTTCCACCGTTGCCAGGGGAGCCGCGAAAGTGGCGCCAAATTCAAACTGGCCGCACCCGCCGGGGGGAAGAAGGGAAGGGAGGAGAGGAGAGAGGAGAGAGGAGGGCAGGGAAGAGACTGCCACCTGAGTGAGTGACAGGTTACCTGCCTACCGCCTGCTCCAGATTGCATTGGGTGAGGGAAGGGCAGTCTTAGTGCCAACCTCAGTCGCCCAATCCCTCACGCAAAACCTTGGCTTAGCGTTGTATTTTTATTGCCCGCACACACACACACACACACATAGTACATACACACACACACACACACACACACAGTACATACATAACTTCCCAGTGTGCGGGCGTCTGGTTGGGTCCGGAGATGGAGTGTCCGGTCCCGGGGACCACAGATGTGGGAATCCGAGGAGGCCTCACTGGAAGTCCCGCGGCCGTCCATCGGGGCCGGTGAACATGACCATCCGCGGTCGTGGCGCTGCGGGGACGAGTCGGGCGATGCAGTCCTGCGGATAAGTACAGACTGACTTGACTCGAGAGCTCACGGTCCAACTAGAAATAACATCTGATCGGTTCTGCCCGGTGGAGGCTCAGTCCGGCGCGGAGACACGATTCCGCAGGAGCTCCTGTGGGCTGTTACGGCTCTGGGGAGTTCAGTGTCAGTCTTGTGCAGGTATGTGTGTGTGTGTGTATGTATGTATGTGTGTGTATGTATGTGTGTGTATGTCATTCAGCAGAACCGCCTATGCATTGGCTCCTGTGCGGAGCGTTTAATATCTGTGTATCTGTATCTAATATCTGTGATGTTGCAAAAATATAATGCTTATTAATTTTTTCGTTCACCACAGCAGCTCTTGTGTAGAAACAGACCGGGGACCCCTTTAACCATCTCATGACCATAATCTAACCTTTCATTTCGAAACACCTGTTGCGTGGAAAAATATTTCAAATGCAAGTGTCTGATTTAGATACCAGTGAAGTATATATGTCACCTATATTTGCTGCATGTTAGTAATTTGCAGTGATCAAGTTTACAGCATAAAGAGGTCATTGGGCCCACTGGGGCTGTTTGCAGAATCTATTACCTTCAGATGGCTCTTCGGGAATGAAATATTAATTTCAGCTTCAAAAAACATTTATTTTTTATGTATGTTTTGCCTTTTAAAAATAAAACGCAATGGCTTCAATGGATGTAAATCTTATCTCATTTTACTCATATCTCTCAGGACTTAAATGCTCTGATCATGACAGTAAATGACACCAATGGGCTACAAACTAAATTCAAAAATATATTGTGAACAAAATTATTCCTACTATTTTTGTCAGACCTGTAATTGATGTAAATTAGATCAGATGTATAGGTTCTTGCATCAAAACCTAAGTCTTGGAGGTAAAGGGCAATAAATGTCTGACAACATCAAAAGCCATTTTATTTCAATGAATCTGCTGACCACTGGGGAAGGTCTAATAGCCAGACAACAGAATTACAATTCACATAAGTGAATGCTATGTTTTTTACTGGTACAAGTCAATCCTATTTTTGACCACACAGTGTTCTGGATCCATAAGCTCAGACCAAAGTGTTAAAATGAAGAAATAAAAAATGGACAAGTTCTGGATCATAAGCTCGCCACTGACATGGACATCCTCCCGACGTGAAAGGCGCTTTACAAATGTAATTTTGTTGTTGTTGCTTCATATGTTCCATGTGCCACTATCATTACTTACTGCACACTGCATACATATTAAGCACAGCAGACATCGCTTCATGTGCAGAGTGACATCAGTGGCAGATCAACAATAAAAACTTGCGTTTATATAGCGCCCTTTACACAGGTAGTAGCCTTGAGTTCTTGTATACCATGCAATGGGTGTAACGAACAGGAAGTGATCTCAGTGGTGATCTACTGACCCAAAAGACAGCCACTTTGTTAAACACAGAGAGTTGCCAGGAGCCATGTACACCAACGCTATAGGCAGCCCAGGATTGATTTTCACAGGGTTGGTATATATGTTGAAAATCTACCCTGCATCATATGTTGGGTAGATTTCATAGCAGTCTGCCCTATTGTGGAGTTACAGGTAGTTCAATTAGAAGTTTTTGTGCCACAATAAATGGTCTTCGAGTAGGATTCTTAATTCAATGGTAAATAGACTAATATGGGAATAGCGCAAAGACTGACCATCCAACTCGGTCCACCTGCCTCATTTTAGACTGGATTCAAATACAAAGGTAAACAACCGGGTGAACTTACCAGTCCTCGAAGACAGTGCCTTTCCTGTTTCTTGCATGTGTGAGGGAAAAGGTAATAGAGGCAATCGGGATTAGGAGCAGTGTAGGCTGATGTGTAATCATCAGCATACCTTAGTTGGGGGTGAATGGCCTGTTTAGTGTTGTACACTCAATGTCATTTGGTGTTTCATCTTGTGCGTGAGGAAAGTGCTTTTAGAGAATGGAAGTATGACATTTGCCATGTTTTTAAATTACATTGTATTTATGAAATAATTACAATTCTGAAACATTGTGTCCCTTTTTGTAGTGCTCCTCAAAATATAACAGAAGATGTTTGGCAGAAAATTACTTCGAAGTGACCAGGAACCAACTGAGCATTGTCATGCAAACCTACCCTATCGATGCCCACGCTGTGGAGAACACATGAGATTTAGAAGCCTATCATCTTTGAGAGCGCACTTGGAGTTTAGCCATTCATATGAAACTGTAGTGCAGTGCAACACATTCTCATCTGTTCCACAGTCAAGCTTAAAATCTTCTTTTCCAGAGAAATGCTTGCACATGTCCAGCACAACAAAACACCCACACTCTTTTTCAAATCGGAATCTTCACAGTAACTACGCACATTGCAAAAATACTAAAGACCGAAAATCAGAAATACCCCAGGAATGGACAGGTACAGAAACACGGTGCCATTTGGTATCTAATTTATATTCTGAGAACATAAACTTCATCGCTCCATATGAGAATTGCATGGAGGAAAGATTGCAGATTGTTCAGGCTCTGGATGCTTTAACTGAGAAAAGAATAGACCAATTGCCCCATTGTTTGCAGAAGATGGCAGCACAGATAGCAGTGATAAAGGCCGAGTCTGCACAGCTTGCCCAAGAAAAGCAGATGATCCAAGAGCGAGAGCGGGTACTGAGCACACAAGTAAACTTAGCAATAGAAATGATCATCATACTTAAACNAAAACTTGCCAAGACGGAGCAAGAACTACACGCAAGAGAACAGTGAGTATTCTTCCTAAAACAAAGTGCAAAATTCTGATAATTGAATGTTTTGTATCGACTGATCCATTCAGTTGCAATTACCCTAGACAAAGGTGGTGTGATTCTTTTGAATTTGCTTCTATTTCAATGAAAGATACTGTAGCTGTTCAGTGAAAATGAAATGCACAGAAATAAAAATTTTATATTTTGCATGTATTTCTATTGGATAGAATTTTTTTATCCTAAATTTTTCAATTTGATATCCAATTTTAGAGTGCATTATTGAAAAGCAACAAATCAATAATAAAGAAACTTGTTTGATAAAGCAGCTTGACTTTTCAAAATGTGTTAGAGAGTGGGATTAAGTTACTTAAGGTGTAGTGACTATTGTCACACGGGCAAATTCAGCAGCCAATCTGTGCTAGCAGCATTCTACAAACAGAAACAGAAAGAAGTGTTCATTTATTCAAATCTGTAATTAGAATTTAAGATGATGAATGAAGAATATCAGATAAAATGCATATCATTTACTGTATTGACCCAAATGCATTTTAGTTTTCTATATAACATTGGTTCCAATACACAAAATTTAGTTTGTGGAAATCTTTGGTGAGGGAATTACCTAATTATTGATTCACAGAAGACATCTCTGTAACATTATTTTTCAGGGAAGCAGCAGATATAAACCAGTTTCTGCAGGCAGCAGTTCAAAAGGAAGCACGTGGGAAAGTCAAGGTGCAGCGATTCATAGAAGGCCTGCTTCATCGGATAGCTGTGGCAGAAAAACAGTTACAAGAATACCATGAACAACAAGGTCTCTTTGGTATCATAAGTTAGAAAACATAAGTGTTTATATCATTATAAGCATAAGTATACTTTTTCTACAGTAAAGGAGCAGAGCAAATACAGATTACTATACCAGAATCAGGTTAGTAGTAATTTACTTTGATGTACAATATGTAAAAAAATATTTGTATACACTTTGGAGGTAGGGAGGTTTCACTAACTAAGGTCAATGGACAACAACTTGCATTTATATCGCACCCTTCACGCAATCAAATTTTTAATAACATTTTAAAAAATTCCTTTAAAAGTCTGGGTTGTCTGATAAATGGTTTGTATTTTTTAGGTAGGATTTATTCTGCTCTTTAATGATTTAGTGATTTTTTTGTCAAATTGGCATAAAATGCACATTATAACTATAGCATTAGTAATGCAGTTTTGCAACGGTGCCATCGGTTGTCTGTCAGTGCTTTAATATATTCACAATCCGGGTATTCTATAATTGCTAATGTTCAAATGTTACCTGCTTTTGTTTCAGGGAAATTCCTGACCAAGAGCTTTTGCTGAACATTCTCAAGACAAATGTGTTCCAGCCAAAGAGAAAACAGGAACAGCCAGTATTTGGCCTATTATAAACAATTTATTCCTTGTGTAATTGAATTGCTGTCCAATAAGAACATCTCTGCTTTTGTTTAAAACCTGTACTCAACAGAAGAGTACAGACGTATGCAAATGCAGCTCAAGCAGCTATTGAGTTTAACAATGGGATGGGTGAGGACGGCCATTGAATTTGATTACCAACAAGTGGTTGAGAACTTTATGTATAATATGCAGCAATAGATTTCAAAGGGAAATATTTGCATTTCTTTTGTCTGCTCACTGTTTGATCATCTTTCATTAGCTTGATTGGCTGTGATCAGTAATCTTTTCTGTGGTAGTCACTTAATAGGCTGTATCAAAAATATAATTTAATAATTCTTGCCCCATTTTGTTAGTGATTTTGAATAGATCTTAGATTTCTGCGAGGAGCCAACAACCTTAGAATTTCTAAGAGTCTTCATCTGTTCAATTCAGATTAATTATTACTATAAGAAGAAGTTTTTTTTATTTATACACAATTTATTGTAAAAAAGGGTTTTAATTTATTCACCTTACCAGAAAGTAAATGTGAAATCAATTGTACTCACAATAGTTTTAGCAACTCAGCTGCATACCCAATGCGAAACTGAGCCACACAGACCAGGCCACACAGGCCCAAACTCCAATTTCTGTTCAATGGCATGGTATCTACTTTGCAGAAGTCGGGATATTATAGTCCATCTTAGTACTTTTATTATATTATTATTATATTATTTCTCATAAATAAATAATCCTTCCCTTATCACGTTGTCGAGACATCACAAAGTGCTTCACAGGTTACATTGTAAAGTGGGCGAAACGCAGCAGCCTATTGGACACAGCAATGTGCCCACAAACAGCCATGGAATGAATGACCAATTTTATCTGGTGGATTGTTAGCCAGGACACCAGGAGAAACTCCCTTCTCTTTTGAAATAATGCCGTGGGATCTCTAGTGTCCTCCTGAACACGCAGACAAGAACCTCAGTTTAAAGTCTCATTTGAACGATGGCACCTCCAACAATGCAACACCCCCTCCCCAGCACTGCATTGGTGTGTCATTTTAGACTATGTGATTCCAAGTCCCAAAGTGGGGCTTGAACCCACAACCTTCTGACTCAGAGGCAAGAATGCTACCACTGAGCCAGGCTAACAAACCCTTCTGGACTAGAGAAAGGAACAAAATACTCAGGGCTTTCCCACTCTCGATTTCTATCTTGTGATCGATGTCGCCCGACTCCACTCCTTCGTTCACAAATCATGAGAGTGAAGCTCGAGCCGTTCACTCACATGCACTAGTAATATTTTTTAAGGAAAATTAAATATCACATGGGCAGTAACAAATGATTTCTTTCCCGTGCTGTAGATATAGTAGCCATCACTGATGCTGAAAGATTCAATTTGCACTGATTGGTGTAAAATTGCCATAATTTAATCTGCAGTATATTACTGAAACTATAATCTCCACAAATGGTAAACAGAATCAATCCAGACCAGTTCTATAACCAGTTTTGTTATAAAATAAAGGTCCCATTCAGTTTTGCTGTGACCGTATTTTGATTCCTGGATTTCAGTGGGTAATATTTGTCTTCTCACTAAATGTAGTAGCATTTAAGTTGCTGTACATACTCAAGTATCTCTATAATTTGAATTTCTCAAAAAACTGCACCCTCTCATGATGCAAGCACATTAATGCACCAACATACAGTTAATGCCTATTTTTTTAAAATATACATTTAAATGTTATTTAAAACAAATCCCAATTTCACTGGAGCTTTTTCAGTATTTTGAAAGATTCAGTGATTTTCCCAAACATTTAAAAAAGGCTCCAGAATTTTGATAATGTGGATTGATCCACTAAACTCCTACAAAAATTCCTCTCATTGAGCTTTTCAATGCTGTGAAACAGTTTCAGCCTAATGACCTTTCTACTTTAAATCACAAACCTTTAAGATGCATTGAACGAACATAACTTTTGACCATGACCTGAATGAACAGCTAGAAATACTTTATAAAGTGAATTAAATATGATAATTAGGGCATATATTTTGGGATGCATTACTGTTAGCTCATAGGCTTAATCGTATCTGGGCCATTCTATTAAGAGAAAGTTATCTTTCCAAATATAGTGATTTGATCCCATTTGTTTCTATGGAGCTATATTTTGCTCAGATAAAAATTGGTGCAAGCTGTTGTGATTTTTAGTGTTCTGTTTTGTTCTAATGGCTTCAATACTCTCCTATAAGCTACAAAAGCAGTTTTGCTTGAGGCATACCCATTAATCATTCAGTAAGTCTCACAAATGACATTACAAATGGCCCAATAACCAGTCACAAAACTATAGTAGATATGATTTTTCTTTAAAATCAGATTTTTTATGACAACATTTATCATAAAACATTCATCGTACACCCATCAAAGCTTTTAACTGCTATACAATTGTGTTCATTCAAATAAACATCACACAAATGGAAATTGTAACAGCCTGCAGATAAGATGCCAAACTGTCCAGCTAAACACCTACTCCTGCTTCGTTGTGTTAGTATATTATGAAGTCAAAAACTTGTTGACAATTATTTATTATTCTGTTTTGTTAGTTTATAAGGGACATTTTGTTTATAAGGACATTTTGAGACGTCTCGACGACGTGATAAGGCGCTATATCAAATGCAAGAATTATTATTATTGTTTGCCTAGCACTGAAATGACCTGTTAATGTAAGGGTTATAGTATACACTAATGAGGAAAATGTGCAATATGAAAATGTGCCCTTATAATAATGGGATTGAAAATTTTGCTTCTATTTTCCTTCTGTAAGATATTGCTTCTGTAAGATATTGTTATTTATTGCTTCTTTTAGACCCTTATATCAAGTAACTTTTAAAACAAAAGTACCATAAAGGTTACTTTGTCATCAGTAAATCTGGCCGAGCTTAAAAGACTACTGCTAGTGGGCTGCTAGAATTTGGAAAATCCATACGTCAAATGCCAAGTCTAAAGTAGCACTTAAAAGGGAACTTATAAATGGTTTTGTTTTTAAACTTAACCAAGAAAACAACAGCAACAAATATCGCCTTTTAACTTAAACAATGCTGGGTCTAATATGTGGTCATTTCTAACAGAATTTTTGTAAGCTGTGGTGCTGAAAATAACAGTCCAGTAATAAAGCTACTCAAATTTCAAGATGTTTCATGACTAATATTAACTTTAAAATTTAAAAGTTTAAAGTTTGCCTTATTTTGACTTTTCCCTTTTTGTCTTTCACATCCTTCTATCGTTTTAGTTTACCTGTGCTAACCTTTCGATTTTATTACTTGGCCTATATTTTTAAAATTATATTTTAGTCTCTGTCTGAATTTTCTCCACATTGACATTCGCCTTTCTGCTGTTCCATTGGTACCCCACCCAGTGGACATTATTCATGTGTGAACCATGCCAGTAACTGTCAGGAGGCTACTCAGCTGTAGCACAACTGAGCCTCACACATGGAATAAAGGATGCTGAAGAGAGACAAGAAACAGGAACCCTGTCTAGTTTCATCATCCCCAAGCCAAGGAAGACTAACGTAACTTTTCCATGCAGCCTTGGCAAACTAAACTCAGCACAGAACATGTTTCGAACCAGGAAGCTTCTGAATGTGAATGCCCTTTTAAAAGTACTGAATGCATTTATAAAAACGAAATCCTAACAGTTTTGAAATTTGCTTCTCAGTATTAACTTGTTTTTTGTCTTTTAAAAAAATACATTGCCAATGAAGTACTGTTCAATACACACAACAGTATTAAAGTAAATAACAGAAATATCAACACAAACCTGAACCACATATTAGACTCTGCTTTTCTGGAGTCATTTTTGCTCCTATCCACATTCAAATCTGTGTACTTGAAATGATTAAGGGCATAGATTAGTGTACTCATTTTCCTGTAATAATAGCTGCTCTTTTGGTTTGAATAATTTTGCATAATAGTACCTTCTGAAGTCTACTTCACATAAATCCAGCTATTCTCTTGCCCGTTTTGCGTCACAAAATGTTTGTGGCTGTTCAGTTTGCGTCAGCCTTCAATAATTATTTCCGCTCTTCCTGTCTGAAGTAGTTAGAGCATATTATCTTAGTATTATGTTGCACAAGCAATAGCATAAGATTCATTTTATTAGAGAAAAGAGCAATTCTAATTAGGACCTTTGACAACAGAATTTTCAGTCCAGTCCTTGGCTAAAATTGCTGTTACTTGAAATAATAAATAATTTACTTTTACAACAATAACTTGCATTTATGTACTGCCCTTCCTGTGGATAGCGTCGCTGAACACTTAAAAAATTACTTTTAGCATGAAACAAGATGTCTGTATTTTATGGTTGCAAAACATGAAAAGTATAATAAAAAAATGTGTGCAATACCTATGTGTTTGTCTGTGTCGTATTGGTTTTGCACCACCAAAGCATATTGCAAAGATATCTTTAAAATCAGACTTTGTGCCCCCACCACTAATGTGTGCACATTTTGAATGTATTTTCTCCTGCTTTCTTATCTCCATTATATTCTTGATAGCTGCTACTCTGTATTGAGAATTTTTCTCTTTGTCCATCACCAATGTAATTTCACAATAATAATTTTAAAAATCCTTGCATTTGAAATAACACCTTTCACGTCGGGAGGATGTCTGTAACACTTCGCTGGATTTACTGTAAAGTGCAGTGACTATTTATAAGCAAATGGCAGCCAATTTTTGTGCACAGCAGTGTCTCACAAACAATTGTGACGTGATGATCGATTGTATTTGGGGATTGCTAGAACCAACAAAACAACAACAAATTACATTTATACAGTGCCTTTCATGTCAGGAGGACATCCCAAGGCGCTGGGGGTCCCAAGGAACTTTCAAAACTTAACCCACTGAAGAAGGCCACATTTGAATATCACTTGAGCCTGAGTTTCATTATAAATGTGTGGAGTTTCATTACAAACAGGTGCTGATCTTGTACAGCATTCTATTACACTTTCAAGGATTCACAAAATGTTTTTGTAAAAACCACAATGAATGCTTATCACTTAGACATACCTTTCCCTGTGGAAAGTATGTATAAGAGCACTAAGTTTCTTAATGACTAAGGCCTCTTTTTCAATGAATTTAGAAAAGATGCTACTTTGTAATGAAATTTGATCTTGAAACTTGCATATGATTCTAATTGTTCTAATTATCAAATGCAAGGATTATTATTTTTGCCCACAAATTATACAATAAATTCACTTTACAGTATATTCTGTGAAGTGCTATGAGACGTCTCGAAGACATGATAAGGCGCTGTATCAAATGCAAGGATTATTATTATTACTGGTAGTTGTGCCAGTATTTTAAAAGCCCAGACTAAGAATTGCCTTAGAAAACCAAGAATTGAATTCTTCATGACTAAGGATGATGTGGGCAGCTAAGGAAAGGAATGAAAACTAGTGTGGCTTTGTGTGTTCTATTGTCATCTTAGTTTGAGCTACAATACAATAAGTTGCTGATATTGTCCAATTCTGGGTTAAACGTGACCAAAATAACTCAGAATTTCAATACTACTTAGAAAATAATGCAAAAAGTTCAAATAATGTAAAAATAATTGTTGCACTTTTTAAAAAGGAACCAACCAAACCCTCTTGAATAAATTCCTATAAATACTTCTCTGATAAAGGGTCCCAGGTTTGATCTTCAATATTCTGTTTCAAAAAAATATAAAGAGATCAAGTATTCCATAACATTGTTAGAATAGTTTTATTATATAAGCATAGAAACAGACCAGCATATGGAATGGATTTAATTGCCAAGCTATTTTTAAAATTGTAATTAAGTGATTTAGTATCTTTGAGCTTGGAAGAAATGAAATGCTTGTAACTCTGTATATAGTGAGAAGAGAAATCAATCGCTAAGTTTTCTGTCTTGAGATGGAATGGAATGGCTTCCCTCTCGTTATTAATTGTACTATTCTTAGGAGACAGTATTGCCAAAATGAACAAAAGATATCAAACTTTCCTCCACTTGTGTAGATTATTATTTTAGCTGTGTGTTATTGATGAATGATAACCAGTATCATTTTTCTAAGGATTTGTAATGACAAGATGCCTTGCCTCAGGGAAAAATAGCATTCATTGGATAAGCATGATTTGTCGTAAGATAACATGGAAAAACAGATCTGTTCAGTTCCACGACATTATTGGACTTCATTTCAAACCTTCAATGTTTCTAGTAACAACACATCAGAAAAAAACAGTAGGTTGTCAGAACTGAATGATGAAATAATGAGATGGGAACATCATATGGGACAGACAACAGACTGGAAGGAATGAGGGGAACGGATAGAACCATGGACCAGATGGGTCAAAGTGATGGATAGAATGATAGACCAGCGGGATGACCAATGGAATGACCAAAAAATAGTATGACTGATCAATCCATCATCATGCCAGCAGTTTCACCATTGAATCAGTTGTTCTATTATTAGGATTCTCAGTTGTGGTTTCAGCACGTTGATTTTTAACTGGAGATCTGATAAATAAAATAGACAAAGTAAATGAGAATGAGACGTAAAGATATTCCAAGGCAGAATAACAGGAGGGTGTAGCCCGGGATTATTAAGGCAATGTTAATAGGAGGTCTGTAGGAGATGGCATAGCTCAGTGATAGTCTCCTGAGTCAGCCACGTCACCTTGACAATACTGCTCCAAATTAAATGTTAATTGTAGGTAGTAGATATTCTTCCTCCTCGACCTATGCATCCTCTACTAATGTAGTACTTGCAACCCCAGAGTGTCTTATGAAGTCCAGTATTACCCACAGATGCCATCTTCTTCACAAAATTGCAGAGGTTTAGAACTCTTAACTACTCTCCGAAACACAAATACTGAAACATATTCTGAATTGCCTGCTGACTGATTCAATAAAGCCAGATCAGTCCTGGCATCAAATACTCAATGGAGAATGTGCCCGCACCTGAATGCAAAATTTACACCACAATTGCTTTTATACAATAATACCCTTTAAAGTCCCTTCTTACATTACTGCATGTAACCTGAAAAGAAATAATAGCAATCTAGTTTGTATATCAGATACATGAACAATTTAGAACAATACATTTAAGAGCTAATGTTGCGCATTTCATTGTTTTCAGGTCATTATGGAGCTATAGAATTTAAACTGTTTAATTGACAGTCTTTAAATATCAAAATTGATTTTCATAGTTCCTTGAAACATATGGACATATTTGAAAATAATAACTGTGTTTCTATTGTATTCAATTAAAGTAAACCTTTATGCTTATCAAAAACAGAATTTAATCAATTTAAATTAATTAAAACTTGGACATTGACCCTTCTACCTTTGGTTCAATTAGTTCCAAAGACTGCTTCATTTTACGTATATGTAGCGTTCATGAGTGCACTATCCTTCCACTATCTCATCATCCATTTCATCCACATAATACACAGTCAACTCACTTTACAACATATTCTGTGAAGCGCCTTGAGATGTCTTGAAGACCTGATAAGGCGCTATATCAAATGCAAGGATTATTATTATTGTTATCCTGTTTTGCTACAAAGTGGATTTTGCTTTCATATTCAAATGTCTGGGGTAAAGTATTAACCAGACCATTAAAATGAACCAAAACCATGTTGATTTTCAGCCGGTAATATCAAAATGAATCACATTGCTTTTATAAAATAGAAAGGTTACAAAAATTAACCCATCTATGCCTGGTGCACATGTTGAAATAATGTAACATGAATAGATTTTGTAAAATTCATGGGAACAACAACAAAATTACATTTGTAAAGCGCCTTTCACGTCGGGAGAACATCCCAAGGCGCTGAACATTACGGGATTAGGACTTAAGCATGGAGGAGCAGGGTTGGGATGAGGGAGGGCAGGGAGGTAGTAGGGCGGCTGAAAACACAGTCAAAAAGGAGGGTCTTGAGATGTGCCTTGAAGGAGGCAAGGGAGGGAGCAAAGCAAAGGGATTGTGGGATGGAATTCCAAAGGGTAGGGGCAGAGAGGCTGAAAGCCCTACCGACGATGGTAGGGTGGGTCAGGCAGGAGACGTGAAGCAGGCAGGAGCCTGCTGAGTGGAGGGAGCGGACAGGTTGATAGGGGGTTAGCAGGTTAGAGAGGTAGGAAGGGACAAGCCCATGGAGGGCCTTGAAAGTGAGGATGAGGATTTTTAATTCTATCCTCTGAGGAATGGGGAGCCAGTGGAGTGGGACAAGATGGGGGTGCTGGGATCCAGGAGCCTGGTGTGAGAGAGGTCACAAGCTTCAGAGTTCTGATATAAAATATAAAATCATATATTTTAAAGGAGTGACTCAAGGTTAAAGACTTTTTGAATAGAGAAGTCACAGGTTCTTATATCTTCAAGAACTGCAGCTTTGAGTGATTTTGTTGACCTGTCTACCTCTTCTGTTACATCCATAAAATTACTGGAATGTGTTTTTTGTCTGGTAAGGGACTCATACAGAACGAATCAGAAAATGACACTGATCACCAGATGGTTGTGGAATGTATTGAACCAATGAGTATTGGAGCAAATACAGACTCAGCATGATAAAGATGTTCTTCCCACTTGGATCTATTAACCTTGTAAGTCAAAACCCTATTTTTTATGTGAATATGAAAATAAGTATCTTGAACTCCAGTGGAGTTGAGCAGGGATGGGGAGCCTGCTAGGGAGAGGACACGAGCTGCAGAGTTCTAGATAGTCTGCAGACTTGGAAGCTTGCGGGAAACTTTCCAGACAGTATTTATTATAGCACGTTGTGTGACTTTGGTTAGTTAAATCAGCAGTACCCCAATACATAATCTGAGGTCCTCAATCCTTGGCTTTTGCCAAACTGCACCGAATGCTTTCAGACACTTTGTACAACAATAACAAAACATTACCAACAACAACTTTCATTTATATTCTGCCCTTCATGTGGGGTAGCATCTCAGAGCAGGGTAGACTTTGATGCCAAGCTGGGGGAAAGTTAACATTGACACAGTCAATGAGGAAAATCTACAGATGCAATTTGAAGAGAGGTAAAGGGGGCAAGGAGGAGTGATTGAGTCAGTCAGATTTCATATTGTACACCCCATTCTATTGGCATGTATTAGTATGCAGCCACTTCAGTCTGGTTGTGGAAGGGCACTGTTTCACATTTCTTTTGACATTTCAGGAACAATACCCATTGTAGGAGGATGGTTACCATCATCAGTAGGAGTCAGAAGCAGCAATGAATGGATAGATCACCTTGCTTTTACTTGAAGATGGGAGATTTTGAATTACCATTGAGGAATACTGCAACCAACAGCTTTGCAAATGTCCACTACATCTAATTAATTAGATTTTTTGTTGATTTAATGCTGACTACTCATCCAGTCCACCTAAACATTGAAAATAAATAATTTGTCTCTTCAGTGAGAGCTGGAACAAGGTATGCAATCATCAACGGATATCTGTTGTGTGCCACAAAAGGGATTTATTCCTTGCATTAATTATACAATCTCTGTATTTTGTTTGATTACTCAGTCCTTTAATTAGCATATTGCTCTTGAAACTCAACGAATCATTGACATGAACAAGTTCACATTTTAAGGAAATTTGCTGGCTTCCTATGACAAACTCCAGTTCATAAGTTAAGGTAAGGTACTTGATAATGGAGTTTTTGTGTTACCTATTTTCTAATCCTTCAATAAAATAAAATATGGAAATACAGGATTACTGCTGCTCACCTGCATCATAAATCCTTTGCTTCCAATTCCCCTCTCAAATTTTTCCCCCTCTCCAATGTTTCCCCTCTTACTCTGAAGACCCTGACTCAATCACCCCTACTGGAAAGTGTATCTATGTCAGGAATAAGCTGTAATGTCCCATAGTTGAATATCAACCAGTTGCTGTTTCAGGTTTAAACATGAAAAATAGCCTCATGGGTGAAGTATCAAATGGCTGACTGTAGTTGTAGAACTGTCAGTCACTGCAGTCCACCTAAACACTAGCAAGAGTCCGTGCTTCAGTATAGGAGGAGAGTCCAGTACACTGCATAATTCAGCCCATATTATATTGTTAATTGTAAAATATTTGCTATATTTTAGTTTTTCTTGAAGCTCCAGCTTTTTTCCAACCAGTGAGCTGTATTTGGTGCCTTTATAAGGATGACCTTTAATAGTTAATGATACTTCACATTGATTTCTTGTCTTGAGGAATTTGGAGATCCGACATGAACACACTGTAAAACCATTAACATTGGCCTTTTGAAGGTCAACTCAAATTACTCTGATCCACTTAGCAGCAGTGATGAACTCTGGAACATTTTAACCATTTTGTGTTCTGGTTTGGCAAATACACAGGAATGGGAGGAAAGGTTGGAATCTGAAAAAAATAATCTTGTCAGCGTTTGAAACTGCAAGGAATAGAACAAAGGACAGAAGGTCAGAATGCAACTCTGTTATACCAAAAGTAAAGTCTCAGAAGAATTTGTTTCAGAGAAATCTAGATGGGCTGAATAGCCTGATTGTCTATGTAACTCTACATTGGTCGATGGAGACAAGCATTTGATTCCTGGCAAAATCAATCAATCTATCCTATCCCTTTATATTTTTGTCTTATCCCTATTGTTTTAATGAGGCAGACACTATAAGGTCTCAAAGCATTGGTGCAGTCCAGTGCTATGTTTACTCTACCTCTCTACTAGCAACACACTGGGATTTTGAAATAAAATGCTGGGACTAGACAATAAGCAAGTCAAATATTGTATAAGCATGTTTCTCAATAGAAACCAAGCATGTTTATTCAAACTATTGTAGAAGACTCTCTAACTCCATATCCATCTAGAGCAATTTTACTTATGTTAAGGAACTTCAGAACTAGTTTCATTCGATCAATTGTCCAATTTCAAGCCCTCTGAAGCCAAATATGGAGATCTGTAACGAAGTGGTTAGATCACTCACCTCACAAGCGAGAGGACTTGGCTTTGATTCCAGGGCAAAACCTTAGGCAAGTTTCCTTACTCCTCTGTTTAACTAGTAGTAAGTACGAAAACTGTTGTTAGTCGATTGGCAGATTGCTTTCCGGGGGTAATAATCCCTTCAAAAAAATAATAATAATTTGGTCACTCAATCCATGACTGTTTGTGGGATTAGGGTTAGGTGTGCAGTTGGCTGCCGCATTTCACCCACAAAACACACAGTCACTATACTTTACAGTATATTCTGTGAAGCATTTTGAGACATCTCGAAGATGTGATAAGGTGCTATGTCAAAATGCAAGGATTATTATTATCATTATTATTATATGGACTGAGAGTTTGAAGGAAGGAACTTGCATTTTTTATGGTGTTCTATCTCTATGTTCTAAACATCTCAAAGTATTTAAAAGTAATTATTGCCAAGTAGCAAGATTTATTTTGACAAACATATCATACCCTTTGCTCCAGTGAGGTAAAAAAAATGGCCTAAATCTGAAATAATGCTGGCAAGACTCCAGGAGAAACTACCTTCTCTTTTCAAGTTACCTCAGATATAGACGTTTTAGCGGTTTATCTATATGTGACTTCAATGTCACCTCTGCCAGCAATTTGTAATGAAAAGTGACTCAATTTTCCAGAGCTAAATGTCCATAGATCCTCTGGGCAATGAATCTCCAATTGTCTCCACGGCAAGGAGCTCCATCATTGTAAATGAAAAATGTCGACTTTAGAGCAAAAGGATGTTTGGACATTGTATACACCATGCATGCATGAAGCCTTTGACACAATTTGTTCCCTAAACACTTTTACTTGAATACAGGTTGCAGAACTGGAAAAAAAAGCCCACCCTGGCCTCCAGTCCTGCTATTTCAGCATCAAGCAATTTTGAAAATATGAATTTGAAAGTACTTGTAAATGCACAAAATATCTGATACCATCACATTAATTATGAATTACCAGACACTCTGTTATTCCCAAACAGTAAGGCTGAAATTCTACCCAGTTGTAGTCTGTGGACTCTTTGATCATAATAAATGTGCAAAATGTTTTAGAT